>NC_090413.1:7826216-9026216 GCF_036365525.1 Heterodontus francisci
GTATAAGTCAGCCTTTCAGATGTTCTTTTTTAAATCTTTTTAAAAAATATTTAAATTCAGATCTCCAGTCAGTGGATTAAAGAAAATTATCGTTCAACAAAGCACATTACCATGACACCTTGTTCTGTATTGTTCTTTCAGCTCAAAATCTAATTTAGTGGCACTCTTGCAGCAGTAAATTGCAATGACAAGTGAATTAACTATCCAAACATTTGCCACTATACGAAGAGTCAAACATGTTCAGAATCACATCAGAGTAAGCTGGGCCCACTGACATGTAGATCTAATGCCTATGCCAAAGGGTACCTGTCCATTCTTCCTCCTTCTCTCCCCTCCACCCGCACAAATTCAGATTGTTACTGAAGCCAGAATTTTCACTGGCATTCATCCAGTTTAACTTCAATGAGCTGAAATTATGATCATGGAGATGTATTACAGCATGATAGCCAGCATCTCCATTAACTTACCTAAGCAGATTCATTTGCTCAGTGCAGAATGAAAATTAATAGGAGCTGTCCAATTAGCACCACAGAATCAAGGATGCCTGCAGGTCAATTTAAAGATCTTCACAAACCTGCCACTCATCCAACTCTCCCCAACAAACTGTCAGTTTATATTCAAAGTGGCTTCCCATGTCACCAAATTCTATAGCACCAGTATAAATTCTGTCTTGTATCAAGGGCAGAATTACATCAAATGTCACTGTTACTGTACCAAAGGCAGAATTTAATAAAACAAAGCTCTAATAATAAGGCTGCATTTTCTCTCAAACCAATTGGGATGACAACAGCTGGTAATACACACTGCAGCAACATTTTAAACAGCATCTAAAAACTTAAATGGCCTCATTTCAGGGACGGATGTGTTAAGTCACTCCTCAAACTGCTAGGATTAGATTTTATATTGCAGTTCAGGACAATCACATTTAGAGAGTCTATCACTTTTAGACTGGGAAACAAGAACCAGTTAAACTCCTCCACATATCCAGTTAATAGAAGCTGAATAGCAGCTGCTTTGGGGTGTGATGCATGTGGGACACTGTACCTGTGATATTAGATTGTGAAACACTGAAACACAAGTAATTCATGAGCACTGTAGGCTGGAGTGACATTTTCGCACAGCAGTGAATTAAAATCAGTTATGTACCTGCACAGATGTGGATGTTCTTTTAGTGCAGAGCTGTTCTTCATGCTGCCTCCTCTATATTTCCACCATTTCACACCCCTAACAATTTGGTTTAAACTCTGAATGTGTAACACAGCTTCTGTTAAGCCATTAACACAATGAAGTGTGGCTGTGCTGTCACAAAGTGAGCGCAAGCCAGTTCATTCCTACAGCTAAAAAGCAACTTAAATAGATTCACAATAATTTGTCTTTAAAGCATGCAGAGGGATGGGGTGCAGTATCCTCCCCATCTTTGAGAGGGAGTAATACATTGAGATAAAAATCTCTAGGTTGCTCACATGCTCCCAGTGCTCATTACAGAGCAGCACAGAAGGTCAACCAACTTATCCTGTGAGTAATTGAGCCACATAGACCACAATACACCAAGGTTCACCCACCTATCTTTATTGAATTAGCTGATTTGCTGCAAGCTCCAGGTTAGGGAGGACATGACCCCAGGCTATAAAGTGGATATCAGATTCCACCATACCACACTTAGCTGTGAAATACCTCCCCACCCACGTACCAACCCTCTAGCCACTCCCAATATCTCCTCGTCCAGTAGTTTGTCGATATTCACTGCAAAGATTCACAGAGGAATAAATGCTACTTGGGGGAGATAACAGGGCACTTAGCATCTGTGGATCCATACACCAGCAAGGTGTCAACACATCTAGGAGAGGGGAAAGGGGAGGAAACTGGCAAAAAAAAGTTATGGCATCTTGGCTCCTGAAAACATTTGGATGCATGAGAGGGGAAGAGGGAGTTCCCAATTTTATATTATAGTTATGATCTCATCACTCTAACTGAATCCAAATGGCTGAATGATGGCAGCTCAACAGGCCAATGATCTCTGCTGTTTATGCTTTTACTCGAAAAAGGTACAGGCTGTACCCAAAGTTTGAATTACTCAGAACCGGAATGAGCCAAAATCAAATAAATAAATTTACTCCAGATCAGAAAGAACTTCCAAACTGATGCTAAAATGGTACAGCATTGTAATTTTAAAGGGTTACCTGCCTAATATCTAGATAAAAGTAGTGAGACCCAAGGGATGGGCAGAAAATCTTACACTGTATCAGCTTACTGAAACATCATATGCTGCCACTTGATACCATCTGTTTATCTGCCAGTCAGGCCAAGGCAGATAACTAGGTAAGTGAACAGCACTTGAGTAAACAAAATTTTATAATTCTAACTTTTACTATCCTTGAATTATCAAAACTACACTAACCAATAAAACAAAACACTCATTTGTGGCAGTGAAACATCCTGGGACCTGATTTAATGCAGTGTTCCTGCTGGTTACAGACTGACTGCTGTAATGTTAGCCACAAATGCATCATTCAAACGGTTTTGAAAATATACAGGAACAAAAAGCATTCCACAACTACATCGGTCAATTATGTTAGGTTAACAGCCGAAGGCAGATACAAACATCGTTTTTCCATGCAGTAAAGCTCCAACACGTCTCCCGCGAAGTCCACACCTGACCAAATCAAATACAGTTATATCTAAAGACAAATTCTCTCAATACTTTTGTATCTTAGAAAAAGGTAATTGTACAGTAAAAGGAGCAGACAACACAGGTCAGGTTCGGATCGGGTCGCACTTGCTCTATCACCACTTCAGGCATGTGACTAATGTTAATTTACCTTATGGACTTTAAAGGTGGTTTTGTTAGTTATTTTAAGCTTGCGCAGGTAAGGAACAAAATGAAAAATGGAAGGCAAGTTAACTGATGGTCAGGTCGGGCGTGGGAAAGAATGGAAGGACTCGGGCCGGGTCGGGCTCGGATAGAGTTCTGTCGGACTCCGGTTGGGTCCTGGTTTGAAATGCTCTGCAGTGCTTAAAAAAAAAACTAGCATACAACTTCAGAGATACTTTCTGGCTCAGTTTCTGCCCAAACCCTCTTACTGCTCAACCAAATCTAAACAATTATTTTTAGTCATAGTCTACTGGTCTTAAAATTTAAGCCAAAAAAGCACTCTTGCAACATCACATTCACCTTCATGAAATCTACATCCTGTCTTTGATCACCTTCAATCCAACTCCTTACTGCTTAGCAACATCTCTTTGGCCCAGATTGGCCAATATCAATGGCCCCAAATCCTCAAACAATGTCCCTTTCACCTCAAAGCTGGTGTTATCACCCCGCCTTCAAAAAGCCTTGAACCACTACCATTCCCCCTTCACTCTCAAGGGTCTCTAAATGCATTCTCACCACCCATCCAATTCCCACCTTTTCCATTATTGCTGTTCAAAATCCCGGTTTCTCCACTGCTCACAGAGCAGAGCTTTAACCTCAATATGGCTGCTCCAGATTCCCATCTGACCATAATTATCTTATGTTTCACAGTAACTGTGCTTAAAGTTTCTCTGGCATTTTTTGTCAAGCCCACAATAAATTGCTAGAAGAGTCTATAAGTAGGCAACCTTCCTTCATTCAACTTCCTCCATTCACCAACTCAATCAATCCGGTCTACTGTAACTCAAAAACTGACCCCAACTTTGTATCACAGCGCATACTTGTGGAAATGTGCATTTGGAAGCAGCCATGAAAAATTCTGTGATGCTAGTGTTAAAACCAACTGTCAACTACACTCAGCATTGAGCACATGGCAACACGTGTCAGCCATAGCTCAGTAGTAGCACTCGGCCCTTGAAACCAAAGGGCCAGAGGGAGGGAGGGGAAAGAGACAGAGAGACAGAGAGACAGAGAGACAGAGAGACAGAGAGACAGAGAGACAGAGAGACAGAGAGACAGAGAGACAGAGAGACAGAGAGACAGAGAGACAGAGAGACAGAGAGACAGAGAGACAGAGAGACAGAGAGACAGAGCTAAATTTCCACTACTCTTTGCATGTAGACAACATGCTTCCTGACATTGCCCTTGAAAAGCCTAGCTCTGGACTCCACACACCAGAGGAAAGTTTCTATTAATCAACCCTTTTAATCATCTGAAACACCTCAATTAGATCATCCTTAAATCTTCTATCGTCAAGGGAATATAAGCCTGGTCTATGCAACCTGTCCACTTTGTCCCAGAATCACTCTGGTAAATTGGCCCTGGACAATACATCCTTCCTGAGCTACAGTGGTGAGAAATCTGTGATGCAGTTACTGTACCTGTGTTTTTCACACTTGGAAGGAGGAGGTGGGAGACAGAGTAGAGATATTTAGTATCTACTTAAGTTGGCAGAATATAACTGGTGTTGTTCCCCAGGGATCTGTAATGGGACCTCAGCTTTTCACCATATTTATAAATGACTATAGGTCAATTGAAAATTTCAAAACTGACATGGATAGATTAGGCAAAGGTATTAACTGTTACAGAGCCAAGGTAGGTTGATGGAATTAATATACAGATCAGCCATGATCTAATTGAATAGTTTCAGCAACATAAGGCTTGCATTTATATAGTGCCTTTCATGACCGATGTCAGAGCTTTACAGGCATTTAAATACTTTTGAAGTATAGTCACTGTTGTAATGTAGCAGGCAATTTGCACACAGCAAGCTCCCACAAACAATACTAGAATGTCCAGATTTTTCTCCATAATGAGGGATAAATATTAGCCAGGACACTGGGTTACCCTTCCTGCTCTTCTTCAAAATAGTGCCATGGATCTTTTACATCCACCTGAGAGCGCCGACAAGGCCGCAATTTAATATCTCAACCGAAAGACGCAACCTCCAGCAATGCAGCACTTCAAGTACTGCGCTGGAATGTCAGCCTTGATTTTCTTTTGTGCTCAAGGCCTGGAGTAGTACGTGAACCCAAAAACTTCTGACTCAGAGGCAAATGCGCTACCAACAAAGCCATACAAGCTACGAGTTACCATATGAATTATGAGAAGTAAGCCATTTTGCCCTTTGAGCCTGCTCCGCCATTTAATAAGATTATGGCTGATCAAATTCCACACTCCCATCTACCCCGATAATCTTTGATTCCCTTGCCTAACAAGAATCTACCCTCGCCTTAAAAATATTCAATGACCTCGCCTCCACCACCTTCTGAGGCAGAGTTCCAAAGTTGCACTACCCTCCGAGAAAAGATTTCTCCTTGTCTCTGTCCTAAAAGGGCGACCCCTAATTTTTTAAATACAGTGCCTCCCTGCTCTGGCCTCACCCACAAGAGGAAACACCCTTTCCACATCGACCTTGTCAAGACCGTTCAGGATCTTATATACTTCAACCAAGTCTCCCCTCTCTTCGAAATTCCAGTGAAAATAAGTCCAGTCTGTACAACCTTTCCTCATAAGACAACCCACTCATTCCAGGTATCAATCGAGTAAACCTCCTCTGAACCGCCTCTAACGTATTCACACCTTCCTTAAATAAGATCAAAACTGCACACAGTTTTTGAGATGTGGTCTCACCAATGCCCTGCATAACTGAAGCATAACATCCTCACTTTTGTTTTCAATTCCTCTCATAATAAAGGATAGCAATCCATTAGCCTTCTTTATTACTTGTTGTACCTGCATACTACCTTTTTGTGACTCAGCCACAACTGACACACATAAGAGTCCTTAAAACAGTGATAATTGCAAACATTCTATCTATTCCATCATTATTTATTTGCTTCTACAGTGTTTGCTAAAATTAAAGTCAGGAATGCCATGCCCACATTACTGAATACATCAGAATGAATAATGTTGAGATTTGCAAAATCAAGCCAATCAAAACGAAGGATCTTCAGCAAGAGTCAAGCATTCTACTGCCTGCAGAACAAAGTAATTTTGTAATTGTATCAATTTACAATATAACTATTACCACTATCGCACTCAATGAATTCCACCATTGTAAGTCATCTGAAAGAAGCCATTGTTTTGCAATTCCCTACAGCCTGTTACTGATGCATATGTGCCTTCTGCGCCCAGAGATGACTATGCATCAGTTCCATAAATAGCCTCTTGCAGCCAAGTAAAAATTAGTGTCTGGAACAGAGTAATAGCAGAATTGCAAATGCAAAAGGACTGAACACATGCACGTCAACTGCAGATCTCCATTAAAAAAGTAGCTTCCATCATTTCCACCTAATCCCATTTGCCAGCACTTGGCACGTCATAACATTCAAGGCTATGGGCCAAGTGCTGGCAAATGGGATTAGGTAGATAGGTCAGGTGTCTTTAATGCATCGGTGCAGACTCGATGGGCCAAAGGGCCTCTTCTGCGCTGTATTATTCTGTGATTCTGTGATTCATGAGTTTGTACAAGCACTAAATGGGGCATCAACACAGTATTAATTGAACTAAATAGTAGCTTGCTGATTTACTATTACAAAGATGCAGCAACACAATAGTACTCTAACTCTAATGCATATACAAAACCTGCATGCATCACAAACGTAGAGAGCTTCGGAATGTTGGCTAAGTGGGGAACAGACTAGGAGCCACAGAAAAATCATGGGCCAACCACCAATACTCACCATCAGCCCACTGACTCCCACAGCTACCCTGGACTACACCTCTTCCAACCCTGCTTTTTGTAAGGACTCTATTCCTTTCTCCCAGTTTCTCCATCTCCGGTACATTTGTTCTGATGATGCAACCTTCCATACTAGCGGTTCCGATAGGTTTCCCTTTCTCCCCACCATGGTCGACAGGACCCTTGACTGTCTGTTCCACTTACCACTCTGCTCTCAAATCCCATTTGCCAGCACTTGGCCCATAGCCTTGAATGTTATGACGTGCCAAGTGCTGGCAAATGGGATTAGGTTGAAATGATGGAAGCTACTTTTTTAATGGAGATCTGCAGTTGACGTGCATGTGTTCAGTCCTTTTGCTCTCCTCCTATCCTCTCCCTTCCATAACCATAATAGGGTTCCCCTTGTCCTCACCTTCAACACCACCAGCCTCCACATTAAATGGATCATCCTCTGCCATTTCTGCCACATCCAGTAAAATGCCACCAAACACATCTTCCCCTTCATGCCCCTTTCAGCATTCCAAATGGATCATTCCCTTCGTGATTCCTTGGCCCACTCTTCAGTCACCCCCAATACACCTTTCTATGCAAGCGCAGGAGATGCAACACCTGCCCTTTTACTACATCAACGTCCAAGGTCCCAAACACTCCTTCCAGGTGAAACAGCGATTTGCTTGTACTTCTTTCAATTTAGTATACGGTATTCTGCTCACAATGTGGTCTCCTCTACACTGGGAAGACTACACGCAGACTGGGTGACTGTTTTGCAGAACACCTTCATTCAGTCCGCAAACATGACCCCAAACTTCTATTTGCCTGTCATTTTAATTCCCTACCTTACTCTCAACTCTGATCTTTTTGTCCTCAGCCTGCTGCAGTGTTCCAATGAAGCATAACGAAAACTCGAGGAACAGCACCTCACCTTTCAACTGGGTAATTTACAGTCTTCTGAACTCAACACTGGAGCTCAACAATTTTGATCGTAACCTTTGACCCCACTTTGTTTCCTTTTTCTCTGCTGGTTTAGGTTTTCCCTCATTTTCCTGATCTTCCTTTTCATGCTTATGGACAGCAGCTAATCATGATTTTGGCCATTCACATCTCCTCTAGATACAACTTTTGTTTCTTTACTTGTCCCATTATTACTCCCTTTGACCTTGCTCCATGAAAACTTTTATCATTTAATGTCTCCTGCCCTGCACCCCATTATAGACCTTCCCTTTTGCTCTTTAGCCCCCTCCCTTTTAGAGTCAGATTTATACAGCACAGAAGCATGTGTGCTTTGGTCCATGCCGGTCATCAAGCACCTATCTATTCTAATCCCATTTTCCAGCGCTTGGCCTTGTATGCTATGGCGTTTCAAATGCTAATTTAAATACTTCTTAAATGTTGTGAGGGTTCCTGCCTCTACCACCCCTTCAGGCAGTGTGCTCCAGATTCCAACCACCCTCTGGGAGAAACAGGTTTTCCTCAATCCCCTCTAAACCTCCTGCCCCTTACCTTAAATCTATGCACCCTGTTTACTGATCCCTCCACTGAGGGAAAAAGTTTCTTCCTATCTACCCTATCAATGCCCCTCATAATTTCGTGCACCTCAATCAGGTCCCCCCTCAGCCTTCTCTGCTGTAAGGAAAACAACCCTAGCCTATGCAGTCTCTCTTCATAGCCGAAATGCTCCAGCCCAGGCAACATCCTAGTGAATCTCCTCTGCACCATCTCCAGTGCAATCACATCCTTCCTATAGCATAGCGACCAAAACTGTACACAGCTGTGGCTTAGCTAGCATTTCATATAGCTCCATCATCACCTCCCTGCTCTTATATTCTATGCCTCGGCTAATAAAGGCAAATATCACATATGCCTTCCTAACCACCTTATCTACCTTTGCTGCTGCCTTCAGTGATCTATGAACAAGTACACCAAGGTCTCTCTGACCCTCTGTACTTCCTAGGGTCCTACCGTCCATTGTATATTCCCTTGCCTTGTTAGTCCTCCCAAAATGTATCACCTCACACTTCTCAGGATTAAATTCCATTTGCCAATACTCTGCCCATCTATATCATCCTGTAACCTAAGGCTTTCCTCCTCACTATAAGAAACCCCACCAATTTTTGTGTCATCTGCAAACTTACTGATCATACCTCCTATATTCACATCGAAATCATTAATGTACACTACAAACAGCAAGGGTCCCTGCGGTACACCACTGGTCACAGGCTACCACTCGCAAAAACAACCCTCGATCATCACCCTCTGCCTCCTACCACTAAGCTAATTTTCAACCCAATTTGCCAAATTGTCCTGGATCCCATAGACTCTCACCTTCATGACCAATCTCCTAAGCGGGACCTTATCAAAAGACTTACTGAAGTCTATGTAGACTACATCAACTGCTTTACCCTCATCTACACCTAGTCACCCCCTCGAAAAATTCGATCAAATTTGTTACACATGATCTCCCCCGACAAAGTCTTGCTGACTATCCCTGATTAATCCCTGCCTCTCCAAGTGGAGGTTAATCCTGTCCCTCAGAATTGCTTCCAATAGGTTCCCTACCACTGATGTTAGACTCACTGGCCTGTAATTACCTGGTTTATCCCTACTACCTTTCTTGAATAATGGTATCACAGTTGCTGTCCTCCAGTCCTCCACCCCTTCCCTTGCAGGGCTTTCTACATGAACAAAGAACAGTACAGCACAGGAACAGGCCATTCGGCCCTCCAAGCCTGCGCCGATCTTGATGCCTGTCTAAACTAACACCTTCTGCACTTCCGGAGCCCATATCCCTCTATTCCCATCCTATTCATATTTGTCAAGATGCCTCTTAAACGTCGCTATCGTATCTGCTTCCACCACCTCCCCTGGCAGCAAGTTCCAGGCACTCACCACCCTCTCTGTAAAAAAAACTTGTCTCGCACATCCCCTCTAAACTTTGCCCCTCGCACCTTAAACCTATGTCCCCTAGTAACTGACTCTTCCACCCCGGGAAAAAGCTTCTGACTATCCACTCTGTCCATGCCGCTCATAAATTTGTAAACCTCTATCATGTCGCCCCTCCACCTCCGTCGTTCCAGTGAAAACAATCCGAGTTTTTCCAACCTCTCCTCATAGCTAATGCCCTCCAGACCAGGCAACATCCTGGTAAACCTCCTCTGTACCCTCTCCAAAGCCTCCACGTCCTTCTGGTAGTGTGGCGACCAGAATTGCACACAATATTCTAAGTGTGGCCTAACTAAAGCTCTGTCCAGCTGCAACATGACTTGCCAATTTTTATACTCTACGCCCCGACCGATGAAGGCAAGCATGCCGTATGCCTTCTTGACTACCTTATCCACCTGCGTTGCCACTTTCAGTGACCTGTGGACCTGGACGCCCAGATCTCTCTGCCTGTCAATACTCCTAAGGGTTCTGCCATTTACTGTATACCTCCCACCTGCATTATACCTTCCAAAATGCATTACCTCACATTTGTCCGGATTAAACTCCATCTGCCATTTCTCCGCCCAAGTCTCCAACCGATCTATATCCTCCTGTATCCTCTGACAATCCTCATCATTATCCGCAACTCCACCAACCTTTGTGTCATCCACAAACTTACTAATCAGACCAGCTACATTTTCCTCCAAACCATTTATATATACTACAAAGAGCAAAGGTCCCAGCACTGATCCCTGCGGAACACCACTAGTCACATCCCTCCATTCAGAAAAACACCCATCCACTGATACCCTCTGTCTTCTATGACAGAGCCAGTTCTGTATCCATCTTGCCAGCTCACCTCTGGTCCCGTGTGACTTCACCTTTTGTACCAGTCTGCCATGCGGGACCTTGTCAAAGGCTTTACTAAAGTCCATATAGATAACATCCACTGCTGGCTCAGAAAGCTCTCCTGGGTGCACTTTAGGAATTCCACCCCTTTTAAACCTTTTGCACTAAGACTATTCCAGTTAATATTGGGGAAATTGAAATCCCTATTATTACCCTATTATATTTACACCTGAGATTTACCTACATATCTGCTTCTCTTTCTCTCCCTGACTGGGGGCCTCTAGTACACTCCCAGTCAAGTGATTGCCCCCTTTTTGTTTTTAAGTTCTACCCATATAAGCTCATTTGAGGAGCTTCTAAGATATCATCCCTCCTTACTGCAATAATTGACTCCTTGATCAATAGTGCAATGCCACCTCCTCTTTTACACCCCCCCGCCCCCCCCCCCCCAATCACACCTGAAGATTCTATATCCTGGAATATTGAGCTACCAGTCCCACCCTTCCATCAATCATGTCTCTGTGATAGCAATATCATATTCCCATGTGTTAATCAATGCCCTCAATTCATCTACCTTCGTTGCAAGACTTCTTGTATTAAAATAAATGCAATCCAGCCTAGAATCAGGGAGGCAACATACCATTCTGGAGTCACGTTTGCAGCCACAGGAACGTCTATCTATACCTCTTACGATAGAATCCCCCATCACTCTAGCTCTCCCACTCTTTTTCCTCCCCTCCTGTGCAGCTGAACCACCTGTGGTGCCTCAAATTTAGCTTCTCAGAGGCATGCAGCAAGAGCCATCTCCCCCAACAGTATCCAAAGCGGAAAATCTGTTAGGGGGGAGATGGACCCAGGGGACTCCTGCACTATCTGCCTGGCTGTCACCCATTCCTTTTCTGGCTGAGCAGTCTTTACCTACGGTGTGACCACCTCCCTGTACATGCTATCGACGACGATCTCAGCCTCGCAGATGCTCCAGATCCGAAATGTGGATTTCAAGTACTTGCTTAAAACCTATTATAAATCTAATTTTTCCCCAGTTTCAACAAATGGTCACAGACCTGAAACATTAACTGTTTCTCTCTCCACAGATGCTGCCAGACTTTATTTCAGATTACTAGCATCTGCAGTATTTGGCTTTTGCAAAAATCATAGCCCCTGGCTTGCACTCCCTCACCCAGTCAATTTTCTACCCAGCACTCAAAGGGCAAATAACTAACTCCACCATTCAAACACCTCCCCATAACCCAAGATACAGCTACTAGGTCAGAAGCATGAGAGCAGATAATAAGTTAACTAACTGGTTTGTGGTTCAGAGGTGGGGCAGATAGAAGAGTAAAGTGAGTGTGAATAATCATTTTCCTGATCAGCACATATTTCAAAATATTCCATTAGCGTAAAAGCATAAGTATAGCGTGATTGGTAGAGAATCTCAGAACGAGTGAGACGGACTCCAATCATTGCAATTGTTTGATTGGCCATCAGACAGGAGGACATTCTCATTCTGTTTGGGCCAGTTTCAACAGTTCTGGATAAAAGGCAACAATTCACTCTCATCTAGCACCATAGTTTTGTTTTTACAGGCAGTATGGCAATGTTTGCTTTATTTAATTTCACTTAACTATTTTATTATTTACTTCAGTTAACACCCATCCCTACATTTTGTCTGAAATGGAGCCTTTAAGTTTACATTAAAAGGAGGCAAGATTACAAGTAGTGATGATGCTGCTGCTTCTTTGCACATCCACCCATCAGCTGAGATGTAGGCACTCAGCTTCAAGTACTGCCACACTAAATACTGCCAGCTTTTAAACAATCCAAGCCAAAAAGGAAATATTTCAATACAAACTAATTTAAGCACTTATGAATACATGGTGATAAACAAGGTGTAAAAGATGACCAATTTGCAAGCAGGTCACCATCATTGAGGACGGTTATATACAGATGACAATTCTAAAGCACCCCTTTATATCATCTTGAGGTTCTTTAGAAGAGGGAGAATATCCCATATCACACAGCAGTGACTGGAAGAAAGTACCAGTGATGGAAGTGGGGCACAGAGAGAGCTTGGCAATGACAGGGCTTTTCGGAATACATTGCTTTGTGGGCATGCGAATGTACGGTACAGTGCTCAAAATGAGCTGCAATTCGTGCAAGATGAAATCCAGCAAGGAGAATATTCTTGAGTTGATAAAAGAGCAGATGGGTTACTGCAAGAGTGGACAAAAATGGTGGATCCAGAGACAGGTGATGCTTTGCAGGTGAAAGAAAGCAATCTTGGTATTGGATCATACTTGGATTAGGACACTTTTCTTGAGCCAAGCATTGCAAAACCAAAAGGTGGAAGCTACTGGGATCCAAAAAAGTAATTTGGGTCTTGCTATCATTAAACTGGAGGAAATGTTAGCTCTTAATATCATACAAGCTTGTTGGGAGAGTGGAATAACAGCCTTAGGATTGGGGGGGGGGGGGGGGGAAGACAGACACAGACAGAGAGACAGACACAGACACAGACAGAGAGACAGACACAGACAGACACAGACAGACAGAGACAGACAGAGACAGACAGAGACAGACAGAGAGAGACAGAGAGAGACAGAGAGAGACAGAGAGAGACAGAGAGAGACACAGAGAGACAGAGAGAGACACAGAGAGACAGAGAGAGACACAGAGAGACACAGAGAGACACAGAGAGACACAGAGAGACACAGAGAGACACAGAGAGACACAGAGAGACACAGAGACACAGAGACACAGAGACACAGAGACACAGAGAGACAGAGACACAGAGACACAGAGACACAGAGACACAGAGAGACAGAGACACAGAGACACAGAGACACAGAGACACAGAGACACAGAGACACAGAGACACAGAGACACAGAGACACAGAGAGACAGAGAGACAGAGACACAGAGACACAGAGACAGAGACACAGAGACACAGAGACACAGAGACACAGAGACACAGAGACACAGAGAGACACAGAGACACACAGAGACACAGAGAGACACAGAGAGACACAGAGACACACAGAGACACAGAGACACAGAGACACAGAGACACAGAGAGACACAGAGACACAGAGAGACACAGAGACACAGAGACACAGAGACACAGAGACACAGAGACACAGAGACACAGAGACACAGAGAGAGAGAGAGAGAGGTCAATTTAAATGTAGAGGCCGAATGTATGCACCCTGAGAATGCATAAAATCAAGAGGACGGTTGAAGGACATTCAATGTCTACAACATGACAGGTACGAGAGCGTAGTGCCAGCAGTGAACTGCAGAGAAGACTCTGAGGATGGATAGACAGCACTGAACACAACAGAAGATTAAGTGCATAGATGCACGAGGCACAGTCTAGGGACAGTGGAAGCTCAATTGGAGGTTCTCAAACCGGGTGTGGTGGGAATGCAGTAACAAGGCAATATTTCTCAAGACACAAGGAAGTAGTTTGGAGCAAGCTGGATATTTAGAAATAATGGAGTAGTTGAGGGGTGGCTCCATTGAGAGAGAGACTGAAAGAGCAGCTCTGAGGAATGCAAGGACAGCGAAAGAGGCATGTTAATGTTACCAAACACAAGATGGCGATGAGGAAGTTGGTTCAGGTGCTCATTGGCAATGGGGAGCAGGGAAGGGTGTGGTTACTGATGAGAAGTTAGAGAACTGAAGGGAGATGGAGAAACTACAGAGCATGACATTGTGACAGTACAGTCAGGAAGAGGGCTGTGGGGGTGAAGACGGCGGAAGACATGTAGAGCCGATGATTTTAATTTTGAATATTCAAATCTACATGGCCCAAACATTTGGTTTCCAAAATACAGATGGAAGATCTCATTTAATAACTATTCTTTTGCCTTGTCCAGTAAATTGAACTAATCATTTATTACTTCCTTCTCCAACCTCTCTACCCTAAAAATAGAATTGCAGCATCATGCCTACCTCAAATAAAAAGAGAAAATGCTGGAAATACTCAGCAGGTCTGGCAGATCTGTCAACAGGTCTGTTGCAAGGCCATCGATCTGAAACATTAACTTCATTTCTCTCTCCACAGATGCTGCCAGACCTACGGAGCATTTCCAGATTTCCAACACGCCACCTCTGGCATCAAGGAGCCCTAGCAAAACTGGTGTCAATGGGAATCAGGGGGAAAAATCTCTGCTGGTTAGAGTCATACCTAGCGCAAAGGAAGATGGTTGTGGTTGGTGGAGGTCAATTATCTGAGCTCCAGGACATCACTGCAGGAGTTCCTCAGGGTAGTTTCCTCGGCCCAACCATCTTCAGCTGCTTCATCAATGATCTTCCTTCAATCAATCATAAGGTCAGAAGTGGGGATGTTCGCTGATGATTGCACAATGTTCAGCACCATTCGCAACTCCTCAAATACTGAAGCAGTCCGTGTAGCAATGCAGCAAGACCTGGATAATATCCAGGCTTGGGCTGATGTGTGGCGCAAATGTTACTTGCCACTTAAGTGCCAGGCAATGACCATCTCCAACAATAGAGAATCTAACCATCATCCCTTGACATTCAATGGCATTACCATCATTGAATCCCCCACTATCAACATTCTAGGGGCCACCATTGACCAGAAACTGAACTGGAGTAGCCATATAAATACCATGGCTACAAGAGCAGGTCAGAGGCTAGGAATCCTGCAGCAAGTAACTCACCTCCTGACTCCCAAAACCTGTCCACCATCTACAAGGCACAAGTCAGGAGTGCGATGGAATACGCTCCACTTGCCTGGATGGGTGCAGCTCCAACAACACTCAAGAAGTTCGACACCATCCAGGACAAAGCAGCCCGCTTGATTGGCACACCATCCACAAACATTCACTCCACCACCGACGCACAGTGGCAGCAGTGTGTACCATCTATAAGATGCACTGCAGCAATGCATCAAGGCTCCTTGGACAGCACCTTCCAAACCCACGACCTCTACCACCTCGAAGGACAAGAGCAGCAGATTCATGGGATCACCACCACCTGCAAGTTCCCCTCCAAGTCACACACCATCCTGACTTGGAACTATATCGCCTTTCCTTCACTGTCGCTGGGTCAAAATCATGTAACTCCCTTCCTAACAGCACTGTGGGTGTGCCTACCCCACATGGACTGCAGCGGTTCAAGAAGGCAGCTCACCACCACCAAGAGCAATTAGGGATGGGTAATAAATGCTGGCATAGCCAGTGACGCTCACTTCCCATGAATGAATTTAAAGAAAAGTGACCATGACGAAGTTAAACTTTCTCTCCTTGTCCTTCTCCACCTGTCTGCAACCTTTGACATGGATGACCACACCAGCCTCCTCCAACACCTCTCCACTGTTGTCCAGCTGGGTGGAACTGCTCTACCTGGTTCCATTCTTATTTCTCTAATGATAGACAGAGAATCACCTGCAATGGTGTCTCTTCTTGTTCCCGCACCATTATCGCTGATGCCCTTCAAGGATTATTGGCCTCCTATTTGTCATCTACATGCTTCCCCTCAGCGACATCATCCGAAAGCACAGTGCTTGTCGTCAGCAAACGTGTAAACAGTCAGCTCTATCTCACTACCACGTCTCTCCTCCACGGTTGCTAAATCAGACTGTTAATCTGATATTCAGTACTGGATGAGAAGAAATTTCCTCCAATTAGATTTTGGAAAGACCAAAGCCATTGTTTTTGGCCTCTACTCCAAAATCCGTTCCCTAGCTTCTAACTCCATCCCTCCCCGAGCAACAGTTTGAGAATAAGCCAGTTTGTTCGCAATCTTGACGTCACATTTGACCTGAGATGAGCTATCGATCCCACATTTGTGCCATCACTAAGACAGCCTACTTCCACCTCCATAACATCACCCAACTTCGCCCCGTCTCAAATCATCTGCTGCTGAAACCCTCATTCATGCCTTAATTACCTCTCGACTTGACTATTCCAACACACTCCTGGCTGGTCTCCCAGAAGAAAGACGAAGCTTTGAAAGAATATAGGGAATGTTCTGAAACGAGGAATTAAGAGGGCTAAAAGGGGTCATGAAATATCTTTAGCAAACAGGGTTAAGGAAAATCCCAAGGCCTTTTATTCATATATAAGGAGCAAGAGGGTAACTAGAGAAAGGATTGGCCCACTCAAGGACAAAGGAGGAAAGTTATGCGCGGAGTCAGAGAAAATGGGTGAGATTCTAAACGAGTACTTTGCATCGGTATTCACCGAGGAGAGGGACATGACGGATGTTGAGGTTAGGGACAGATGTTTGATTACTCTAGGTCAAGTCGGCATAAGGAGGGAGGAAGTGTTGGGTATTCTAAAAGGCATTAAGGTGGACAAGTCCCCAGGTCCGGATGGGATCTATCCCAGGTTACTGAGGGAAGCGAGAGAGGAAATAGCTGGGGCATGAACAGATATCTTTGCAGCATCCTTAAATACGGGTGAGGTCCCGGAGGACTGGAGAATTGCTAGTGTTGTCCCCTTGTTTAAGAAGGGTAGCAGGGAAAATCCAGGTAATTATAGACCGGTGAGCCTGACGTCAGTGGTAGGGACGCTGCTGGAGAAGATACTGAGGGATAGGATCTATTCCCATTTGGAAGAAAATGGGCTTATCAGTGATAGGCAACATGGTTTTGTGCAGGGAAGGTCATGTCTTACCAACTAAATAGAATTCTTTGAGGAAGTGACAAAGTTGATTGATGAGGGAAGGGCTGTAGATGTCATATACATGGACTTCAGTAAGGCGTTTGATAAGGTTCCCCATGGTAGGTTGATGGAGAAAGTGGAGTCGCATGGGGTCCAGGGTGTACTAGCTAGATGGATAAAGAACTGGCTGAGCAACTGGAGACAGAGAGTAGCAGTGGAAGGGAGTTTCTCAAAATGGAGACGTGTGACCAGTGGTGACTCCACAGGGATCCGTGCTGGGACCACTGTTGTTTGTGATATACATAAATGATTTGGAGGAAAGTATAGGTGATCTGATTAGCAAGTTTGCAGACGACACTAAGATTGGTGGAGTAGCAGAGAGTGAAGGGGACTGTCAGAGAATACAGCAGAATATAAATAGATTGGAGAGTTGGGCAGAGAAATGGCAGATGGAGTTCAATCAGGGCAAATGCGAGGTGATGCATTTTGGAAGATCCAATTCAAGAGTGAATTATACAGTAAATGGAAAAGTCCTGGGGAAAATTGATGTTCAGAGAGACTTGGGTGTTCAGGTCCATTGTTCCCTGAAGGTGGCAACGCAGGTAAATAGAGTGGTCAAGAAGGCATACGGCATGCTTTCCTTCATCGGACGGGGTATTGAGTACAAGGGTTGGCAGGTCATGTTACAGTTGTATAAGACTTTGGTTCGGCCACATTTGGAATACTGCGTGCAGTTCTGGTCGCCACATTACCAAAAGGATGTAGATGCTTTGGAGAGGGTGCAGAGGAGGTTCACCAGGATGTTGCCTGGTATGGAGGGTGCTAGCTATGAAGAGAGGTTGAGTAGATTAGGATTATTTTCATTAGAAAGATGGAGGTTGAGGGGGGACCGGATTGAGGTATACAAAATCATGAGAGGTATAGACAGGGTGGATAGCAAGAAGCTTTTTCTCCCAGAGTGGGGGATTCAATTACTAGGGGTCACGAGTTCAAAGTGAGAGGGGAAACGTTTAGGGGGGATATGCGTGGAAAGTTCTTTACGCAGAGGGTGGTGGGTGCCTGGAATGCGTTGCTAGCGGAGGTGGTAGACACGGGCACGATAGCGTCTTTGAAGATGTATCTAGACAGATACATGAATGGGCAGGAAGCAAAGAGATACAGACCCTTAGAAAATAGGCGACATGTTTAGATAGAGGATCTGGATCGGCGCAGGCTTGGAGGGCCGAAGGGCCTGTTCCTGTGCTGTAATTTTCTTTGTTCTTCTCTCCCTAAATTAGAAGTCATCCAAACTCTACCGCCCATGTCTTAACTCGCAACATGTCCCATTCTCTATCACCTCTGTGCTTGCTGAACTACGATGCCTCCCGGTTAAGCAACAACTTGATTTTAAAATTCTTATCTGTTTTCAAATCCCTCCATGTTCTCGCCCTCCCTCTCTCTAATCTCCTCCAGCTCCTCCAAGATATCTGCGTTCCTCGAATTTTGGCCTCCTGTGCATCCCATAATTTGAATTGCTTCACCATTGGCAGCCATGCCTTCAGTTGCCTAGGCCCCAAGCTCTGGAAAACCCTCCATACCTCTCTCCACCTCGCTTTCCTCCTTTCAGACACTGACTTGCAACAAGTGAAGGGAGACAAACCCAGACTTGCAGATGGTTGGTTTGTATCCTTCCACCTACGAAAGGTGGACACACAGCAAACAATCAATTTAGGTGGGCAGTGTTCTCTTGGTGCACCTTTGTTGATGGCTGTGAAAAACAGAGAGTCAGGATTAGTTTAGTTTAGTTTAGAGATACAGCACTGAAACAGGCCCTTCGGCCCACCGAGTCTGTGCCGACCATCAACCACCCATTTATACTAATCCTACACTAATCCCATATTCCTACCACATCCCCACCTGTCCCTATATATTTCCCTACCACCTACCTATACTAGGGGCAATTTGTAATGGCCAATTAACCTATCAACCTGCAAGTCTTTGGCGTGTGGGAGGAAACCGGAGCACCCGGAGGAAACCCACGCAGACACAGGGAGAACTTGCAAACTCCGCACAGGCAGTACCCAGAATCGAACCCGGGTCCCTGGAGCTGTGAGGCTGCGGTGCTAACCACTGCGCCACTGTGCCGCCCCTGCTACAAGTGCTGCACATGAAGTTGCCAAGTGACGCTGCGAGTTGTTTCTGACATTGGCGCCTGTTGTCAAGCTGCTGGAGCCACTGGTCATCGTGGTAGTGTACTCCAGTCCACAGGATGTGTCACCACTTCCCTCTTTCGCCAGCTAGTGACTCTCAAGTGTGATTGTCGACTTTTAGGGCCTTCATGTCACGCTTGCAAGTACCCTTGAAGTGAAGCTTTGGGCGCCCCACTGGTCACCTGGCCCTGGCTACCTCCCCATACAGAAGGTCCTTCAGCATGCAACCGTCTTCCATCATGCGGACATGTCCGATCCACCAAAGCCGCCTCTGTTTGATTAGTGCTAACACACTAGGGAAGGCTGCCTTTGAAAGGACGGCCACATTTGTGATTTTGTCTTGCCAGGATGTACCCATAATGCACCGCAGAGCGCGAAGATGGAAATTATTGAGCTGCTTTTCCGGATAGCTGTAAGGCACCTATGTTTCACAGCCGTACAGCAAGGTGCTGAGAACTCAGGCCTTATAAACTATCAGCTTGGTCCTAAGGGTCAGCTTGGGGTTATCCCATGTGCGTTTTGCAAGTCGGCCATAGGTGGCTGCTTTCTCTATGCACATATCGAGCTCTGCATCAAGAGACAAACTGTCGGTCACTGGTAGAAGAATTTGCTAACCACTTCCAGTGGGGTGTTATTTAGTGTGATCAGAGGCAGAGATGCAACACCTTGTCCCAAGACCACTGTTTTCTTGATGCTTCTTGGTTTATAACATGCATGGTTCACTCACTTCTAAAAATTATTTTCTACCCTACCAAAGAAATCACTGCACCATGCACCTGACTCAAGCAAGATAGGTTAAAGACCTTTAGCCAAACTCTCATCCTTTAATAACCTGCAACTAGATACACAACCATCAGAATTTATGCTTATTTCTCATACTTTACTATTGAGGGCAATGCCCATGCGTGAGCGCCTGTGCTCCACAACTGAACCTTATGTTTCATAACTAGGATAGAGGATGCCACAGGGTAAGCAACCCTCCCTTTTATTATAAATTTGTTACTGGATAGTGCACAGGATTCATCACGTCTCATGTGACTTCAGAAGAGACATCAGCCAATCACGAATTCAGAAACAGATTTACAGTAAAAGCAACATTGGTGAGCTAGCAAAGTACGATACTGCACTAGATGTCTGGATACAAGCTATTTGCATTTTAATGATTGGACTACATATTCGCAGTTCTGGTCTTCATATCATAAAAGAGAGATTGCAGAGGTGCAAAAAGATTCACAAAGATGATAACAGAACTGGGAGGATATACTTATCACCTCTAAGTCAGAAGGCTGTGGGTCCAAGTCCCACTGCTTGAGCATAAAAATTGAGGCCAACACTCCAGTGCAGTACTGACAGAGTGCTGCACTGTCAGAGGTGGCATCCTTCAGATGAGACGTTAAACCAAGGCTCTGTCTGTCTGCTCAGGTGGACATAAAAGATCCCATTGCACCATTTCAAAGAAGAGCAGGGGAATTAGGCCTGTCGTCCTGGCCAATATCTTTGTCGTTCAATTATCACAAAAACAGATTATCTGTTACTTATCACATTGCTGCTTGTGGGAGCTTGCTGTGGGCAAATCAGCTGCCACATTTCCTATGTTGTGACCGTGACAACAATTCAAATGTATTTCATTGGCTATAAAATGCCTTGGGATGTCCTGTTGTGAAAGGTGCGTGATGAATGCAAAGCTTTTGTCCTTTTTAAAAGGCTGAACAGACTGGAGCTCCTTTCTCCAGAAAAGAGAAGGCTAAGGGATGACCTAATAGAATTCTCTAAAACAAAGAAGAGGTTTGATAAGACAAACATAGAGATGATTCCACTTGTGGTGGGGGGGGGGGGGGTTGGTGTTTGGTAGGGAGAGACCAAAACTAGGGGCCCGACATAGAAGAACAGTACACCACAAAGGCGGCTATTTGGCCCATCGAGTCTGCAATCTGTTCCTTAGAAGAGCAATCCTGCTCTTTCCCCATATCCCTGCATGTATTTTCTCCTTCAAATAATTACCCAATTCCCTGAAAGTCTCAAAAAGGGAATTCATGAGAAACTTCTTTACCCATGATGAGAATATGAAACTCGCTACAAGGAGTGGTCAAGTCTAATAGCATAGATGCATTTCGGGGAAGCTGGAAAAGCACATGAGGGAAAAAGGAATAGAAGGATATACTAATACCTAAGTAAGGAAGGATGGAGGGAATCTCATGTGGAACATAGACCAAGAGTTAGATGAAGAGAGATGGAAGGATACTCATGTGGAGCACAGAACAGTTGGGCAAGTGGCCTGTTTCAGTGCTGTTGACTCAATGTAATGTTCCTGACTACAGAAAGGCATCGCAGACCATTTAGATTTTAAAAAAGTGGTCACAAAGCAGGAGTGAAGAACATTGAGACTGAATACAATATAGGTTATAAAGAGAAATGCCTGAAGAAACTTTTAAAGGCATGAAAGGTGCTGAAGAGGGGTTTCGGGAAGATTTCAATGCACACAGTGGATGAAACAGCAGCCACTGATGGAGGAGAGCGTACAGGAAACAAGTAGTGGATCGGTGAAAATGTTACATAGAGCTGAGGGATGTCACCAAGGCAAATGCTGGGACGAAGCTGTGGAAGCATCTGAAGGAATGGAAATACGTGCGATAGAAATGGACAGTATCATTCTGAGAGCTGAAATTAACAGAAGCAGAGGGGCTGACTAGCTGAAGGTGATAAATACATAGCTTAGAGGTTTAACAATATTGGCAAAGAGGTAGAGCAGACACAGGTGAAGTTTCCAAGGTGAAAACTGCAGTTTTAGTAGTAGAACTAAATGCTGGGTCAAGTGATAAGTCAAGGTTTCCAACTACCAAACTTGGAGACAAGTGGGAAGGTGACGGAGTTAGGAGGTGAGACACAAAGGAGATGACTGGCACCAAAAAGGACAGCTTCAAATTTTGAGGAAAACTTTGATTCACCCGAGACTTGATATTGCAAGAGATAACTGGGCCGTCGAGGAATAAATGAAGTGATGAACAGTTAAAGCTGGATAATGTACACGTGGAATCCGATACCTTACTGCTAAAGGCCAGTTTACAGACGGTAAAGAGGAAGAAACCAAGTGCGGAGCTTGACGGTACAACCAAGATGACTGTGCAGACAAGGGAGGAGAAATCATTGGAAGGTATGGAACGCTGTCTTGGGCACAAGTGTGAATGGAACCAGGAGACAGCAGCACCAAGTAGATGGACTGCTAAGGAGGGACACTGGCAAACATATTGATCAATAGTGTCAGAGGCAGCTGAAATCCCAAAAGGATCAGTAGAGAAAAAAGTTGTGGCACAATCATTGAGGATGTCATTAGTGATATTGTTCATATTCTGTGCTATAGCCAGAGACCATATAGGAGAGAGACCAGATTGCCAAGTCTCGACAGGCATGTAGTGAGAGAGATCGCTTCATGGCTGGAGGGCAACAATACATTCCAGTACATAAAAAGGGACAATAACAGATAGCCAATAAATGGAGCGCATGTAAAGGTTTATGGTAGGTTTTTATTTTGAAGGGGTGACAATGTAGTTTTAAAAGGAGTGGGAGATGATGACAGCAAAAAAAAAAGAGGAAAAATTGAGTGGGAATGTGTCAGGGGAAATCGTAGGCTTCATAGGAAAATATGATTTGGTGAGAGCAAAGGGACAGATGGGGAAAACCATCTAATAAGACTGGTGTAGGAAAATGACTTGGAACATGGAAAGAACAAGGGACTAGAGTCAGGGGCAGCAGAGGACGATGGCTGTAACTTGATTGTGAAGAAGTCCATAAGCAATATGAAGTTAAGTGCAGGATGCAAGATTGGGGGCTAGAGTAAGTAGAGGATAAAAGTAGATAATTGGTAATGGGGAACAGGAATTTGGAATGGTTTCTGCTCAGAGATAATTTTACAGTAGGATGATTTAGCCAAGCAGAGGGTGCAAAAGTAAATGTTCAGGCATTCTAATGAGAGATAGTAATGAACTGAAAGCCCAGATGCGTGCAAGGTATGCTTAAACTCATGGCCTGCAGATTTGAGGCCAAATGGAAATAACTGGTGCACAAACAAAAGCAGCAGGGAGGTGGGGAGAGTGGAAATGAAAAACTATAAGCAATCGAATGGGACCTAATCACTGAAGGTAGATGAAAAACAACTGTAGAAATCAATGGGGGCACTATAAAGATGTTCAGAGGTTATTTTCTTTGACAGTGAGGTAGAGTAGGTTTGGGTTGTTCTGGTGACATTTATATAAGGAGTTATCAAATAAATTAGGTAAGACCTTTTGGGTTCTTACAAAGCTCGAGATGATCTATTTCTGAAAGATACGAGTAACCATGCTCCTCAGTGAAAAACGAATACAGACAATTTTTGTAATTCCAGAGCTTAGTTTAACCCCACACACCCTGGCAGGACAAACCAAGCTACTTACCAAAATTGAGCCGAATTTCATTCTCAGGCACCCGCTTTGAAAGCCAGTTATTCAGATAATTTATTAAACAATGCCAATATTTATAACTTATAAATAAAGGTATGAAGGATAAGCCCAGTGGGTGTTGATGGATACATACCATCAGGCTCTGGGCATTTTGAATATTTCAACTTAGAAGGACATGATGCAGAACACCTTTTAACTTAACTGAAGAAAAGCAAACTCTTCCTGAAGCCTACTCTGACTGATAAGATCTGTTCTTGTGGCACACTATTCATCAGTAACTTTGCAATTAACACAAGAGTATGTCAAAATGCTTTGCCCCCTTCAGACAGACCCCAAGACTGTAAATCAAATACGCTGAATTACAGTAAAGGTACAACCTCCATTTTGAGTGTGGAGCTTAACACATTTAAAACTAAGCAAAAACAAGGGAAACTATGAACAAAATATCATTTTTGGCACAGAATTAATTTTAACATTTGCATTGGAATGTTCAAGAAACTACAGAACAAAGGTTGCTGTTGACATGCTTGGAAGCTGTTACTGAGCTGTTTAATCGAGCAGCTGAATAAACATTAAAAAAATGGTATAATACTCTCAATCTCTCTCCCTTCCCATAGCAGCCAACGGTAGTCTCTTTCTACTTGGAGCATTTCACACATTTAAAATAGGCAAAACCTTCAAAATGATTCACACCCAGTTACTTACAACAAAATTCACGAATTAAAAATGGGAACAGGTTGACAGTAGATTAAAACACTGTCCTTTCACGTCTAGCACCTTGACACAAGCACACTGGACTAAATCTTCTGTTTGCTGCAATTTCCTGCAGAACCGAAAATCCAGATACCCCTCAGATGTATATAATAGCTGTATTTCCACAGTTTTGCAATTGCAGCCACAGGACCTATGCCAAGTGTCAACACTTTATCAGTGCTTTATCTATAGAATTGTGCAGATTCCGGCTAAAAGCTACTTTAAAGCATACAGTTTTACACAGAAAACAGCTTGTGGCTTCCTGTTGATTTTTTTCTGTACTTTTGGAACAATGATTGTCAGCACTCTGGGGAGTCCCTGTAAACGCCCCATGAGCTTTGCTTGTAAATAATGAGGTTGTATGGAAACGTTCCCTTCTGTCTGCTGAAGGCACCCACTGCTATAGTTCAAGCGGAACCAGGCAACTGAAACTTGGATGGGGTGGTCAACTGCACCCCACCCTGATCTTTCCAGACACTATGCAGCAGGAGAACCTGGATAGTAATCAGCAGCTGGAAGCTTCCTGTGTTTAACCAACTTGATTAAATTTTTTGATGAAGGAACAGAGATGGTTCATGAGAGCAATGCAGTTGATGTGGTGTACATGGACTTCCAAAAGGCTTTTGATAAAGTGACACACATAATAGGCTTGCCAGCAAAGTTGAAGCCTGTGGAATCAAAGGGACAGTGGCAGCATGGATACAAAATTGTTTGAGTGATGTAAACAGAGTAGCGGTGAAAGGTTGCTTTTCAGACTGAGGGAAGGCATACAGTGGGGGGTTCCCCGGGGATCGGTAATAGGATCACTGCTTTTCCTTTATCTATATTCATGACCTAGACTTTGGTTTACAAGGAAAAATTAAAAAAATTTGCAGATGACAATTTGGAAGTATTGTGATCTGTGAGGAGGACAGCGATAGTCTTCAATAGGACATAAACGGGCTGGTGGAATGGGTGGACACATAGCAGGTGAAATTTAATGCAGAGAAGTGTGAATTGATGAGATACATTTTGGGAGGAAGAATGAAGAGAGGCAGTATAAAATAAAGGATACAATTCTAAAGGAGGTACAGGAACAGAGACCTGCAATATATGTACACAAATTGTTGAAGTGGCAGAACATATGGGATCCTGGGCCTTATGTATCGAGTACAAAAGCAAGGAAGTTAAGATCAACCTCTATAAAACACTTTTGGCCTCAACTGAAGCTTTATGTTAGGAAGGATGTGAAGGTTTTAGAAAGGGTGCAGAAATGAGAATCGTGCCAGGGATGAGGGACTTCAGTTACATGGATAGATTAGTGAAAACCATAGAGATCTAGACAGTAGAGAGAAATTGTTCCCATTAGCAGAAGGGTCGAGAACCAGAGCACACCAATTTAAGGTGATTGGCAAAAGAAACAATGGCGACATGAGGAAAAACTTTTTAGTGTGAGTGGTTAGGATCGGGAAAGCACTGCCTGAGTCTGTGGTGGAGGCAGACAGATTCAGTCGTGACTTTCAAAAGAAAATTGGATGAGCACCTGAAGAGAAAAAATTTCCAGGGCTACAGGGAAAGGGCAGGGTAGTGGGAGTAGCTGAGCTGCACTAGCAAGCTGGCACGGATACAACAAGCCAAATGGCATCCTCCTGTGCTGTAACCATTAAATGATTCTATAACAGGTGAGCAAAATTATTCTGGGCTTTGATTAAAAAAAACTATTTCCACTCGGTGAGAGTCAATGACTAGGGGGTATAAATTTAAAATCAAAAGAAAAAAGGAAGTGGTTAGGAGAATTTATTTTAAATTCAGTGGGTTGTACATATTTGGAATGTCCTAACAGAAATCTGGAAGGAGAATCTCTAAAGGCTTTTAAAATGAAGGAGGATTTTTTTTGATAAATGTAAGAGGACATCTGAATGGAACCTTAAAAGAGCAGCACAGATACGCTGGACCAAATAGCCCGCCTCTAGGGGATTCCCAGGGATCAGTATTGGGACCATTGCTTTTCTTGATCTATACTAATGACCTAAACGTAAACGTGCAGGACACAAATTCAAAATTGGCAGATGACAAAATTTGGAAGTATTGTGAACTGCGAGGAGGATAGCGATAGACTTCAAGAGGACATGGACAGGCTGGTGGATTGGGCGGACATGTAGCAGATAAAATTTAATGCAGAGAAGTGTGAAGGGGGTATATGTGCACAAATCATTGAAGGTGGCAAAGCAGGTTGAGAAAGTGGTTAAAATGGTATACAGGATTGTGAGCTTTACAAGTAGAGGCATAGCATAAAAAAAATAAAGAAGGTTATTAGGCCTCAACAGGAGTATTGCGTCCAATTCTGTGCAGCACAGTTTAGGATGCTAAGGCTTTAGAGAGGGTGCAGAAAAGATTTACGAATATGGTTCCAGGGATGAGGGACTTCAGTTATGAGAATAGATGGCAGAAGCTGGGGCTATTCTCTTTGAAGAAGAGAAAGTTGAGGAGAGATTTGATAGAGGTGTTCAAAACCATGAAGTGTCTGGACAGAGTAGATAGGGAGAAACTGTTCCCGATGGAAGAGTCAAGAACTAGAGCACACTGATTTAAGGTGAATGGCAAAAGAACCAAAGGCAACATGAGGAAAAGGTTTTTTTTTTAAAAAACGCATTGAGTGGGTAAGATCTGAAATGCATTGTCCAACCAGTGGCCGAGAGTGTGGCGCAGGCAGATTCAATTGTGGCTTTCAAAAGGGGATTGGAGCAAAGAATCACATTTCAGCATGCAACATCAACACCAGAGACAAATTAGGAGCTTAAACACTACGGAGAGGGGACCTCCCCATCTCTCTCCCTGTCCACCCATCAAAACAGTATCTTTCCACTAAAATTAAGAATTATATCCTTATATTTCAAACCTCATCAACATGCAGGCAAAGATTAAAACAGGTATGTTACACTGTAGCACTTCTGAAAGTAATACTATAAGAATACAATGTCATGCTAGGCCCCTACCTGCCACGAATGAACCACATTAATTTTGTCATGAACATTGATTTTAAACTGTTACTGGAGTGAAGAAAGGACTTGTTAAATAAATCAGCCTTGGCTGGAAAAGACATTTGCATATTAACAGACAGTGATTGGAAGGACAAAGGACCATTCCCTGACACATTGAACTCACCATGGACCTTGATCACCAGGTATTGTGTGTAAGAGGAGCATTCCAGAGATTGCTAAGGTGATACAATCCAAGACGTGGTCAGATCAGTTACTCACATGACTAACCTGCTTGTCAACCTGTGGTTTTCTGAATTGTACAAACAGTTTGAATTCAAAGACTTTTTGCTCCTAGACTGAGAAGATCGCTCTCCTGTCGGATCCCATCTCTTTCTCACAAGCCTCTGAATTCACTGAAGACACATGAACCCCAAGAGGGAAAAGTCTACTGCAGCGAACAAGGTTTAAGAATACTGGGCCCCAACAAAAAGCAAGATCTACCTACAATCAGAGACTCTACAGAGAGCTCTAAGACCGTAACAAAAACTCCAGATATTACCTCAAACTTTTCCACTTTATTTTTCTTCTGCCCTTTTCTGTCTCTATTTGCATGCATGCATCACATATGCATGCTGGCGTGGGCGTATTGCGTATCCGTAGGCATCAACCGAATTTAAGTTCACGTTTAATAAATTTCAACTTTTCTTCTTTAAACCGAAGAAAGCCTGTTTGTGCTGGTTTCTTTGCCTTATAATTAGAAAGCGATGAACAAGGATTCACCAAGGGGGAGCTAAAAACATACTGTCTTTAAAATTAAACCCTGTTACCATCAGACTAGGTGAAGGTTGAGAGGGACCCCTAGACTACTTTCTCACCGGGTCATAACAAGATAAAAATAGAAGCAGGAGTTAGCCATTCACACCTTCAAGTCTGCTCTGCCATTCATTAAGATCTTCTACTTCAACTTCACCTTTCTGCGCTATCCCAATATCCCTCAATTCCCTTACTATCCAAAAATCTATCCATCTGTCTTAAATATACTCAACAACTGAGCATTCAAAGCTCCCTGGATAGAGAATTCCAAAGATTTACAACCCTTTTGTGAAAATATTTCTCATCCCAGTCCTAAATGGCTGAACCTTTATTCTGAGACTGTGACCCCTCTACACTCTCCAGTCAAGGGAAACCACTTCTCAGCATCTACCTTGTCAAACCTTGTAAGAATGTTATATGTTTCAATGACAGCACCTCTCATTCTTCTAAATTATAGGGAAGATAGACTTAGTCTGCTCAATCTCTCCTCATAGGACAATCTCAGTTGCAGGTGGTGGTGTTCCCATGCATCTGCTGGCCTTGTCCTTCCAGGTGGTAGCGGTCGCAGGTTTGGAAGGTGCTCTCGAAGGAGGCTTGGTGAGTTGCTGCAGTGCATCTCGTAGATGGTGCACACTGCTGCCACTGTGTGCCAGTGGTGGATGTGAATGTTGAAGGTGGTGGATGGGGTGCCAATCAAGCAGGCTGCTTTGTCCTGGATGGTTTCGAGCTTTGAGTGTTGCTGGAGCTGCACCCATCCAGGCAAGTGGAGAGTATTACATCATACTCCTGACTTGTGCCTTGTCGATGGTGGACAGGCATTAGGGAGACAGGAGGCAAGTTACGCTCTGCAGAATTCTTAGCCTCTGACGTGCTCTTGTAGCTACAGCATGTACGTGGCTGGTCCAGTTGTTTCTGGTCAATGGTGACTCCCAGGCAAGAAGACCAAAACTGTCCACAATACTCCAAAGTGCAGTCTCACCAAGGCCCTCTATTTGCAGTAAGACTTCTTTATCCCTTTGTAATAAAGGCTAATATACCATTTGCTTTCCTAACTATTTGCTATATTGCATGTTAACTTCCTGTGATTTAAGTACAAGTATACCCAGGTCCCTCTGAATACCAACATTTTCTAGTCTGACCATTTAAAAATTCTGTATATCAATCCCTTTGATATATATACACACAAGATCCAAGATTGTCAATAAAAGTAGCTCAATTGAAGAACAAATTGAGATGAACTAACACTATAAATACCAGCAGCAGAATCTAAAGATGTCTACTGATTAGCAGGGGAGTTGCATTCCAGAGAGGTGGGCTGTACCTTCATGGTTTTATATATTGCTACTTTTGCAACAGTGTTGAAAAATTCAGTCAACTAAAAAAAAACTGAACAAACATATCAGAGTTAGAGCATGGCTACCTGACCTGAACCAGACGGGACCCGATGACACCGGTCGGGTTCGGGTCGCTCTTCGGGGTCGGACACACTCTTAATGCTAACAGCCTTGCATTACAATTGTGTTAGTGAAAGACTGGAAACCACAGATCTTTTGAAGTGTGCCTCCTACTCTGCTTGGTATTTCAACTTACTGTGTAGTGGGACAACCTGTCTAGGCACAATTCCATAGGTTTCTGTTTAACTAGCGACCAATCACTAACTTCTATGGTAACAATCTTCGGTATGTGGCTCCAATCTTAATGTACTTTTTAAAACAACCTTTCAAGTCCAGTTAGTTTCTGTTGCTTACCTGCACAAGCTTAAAAAGTGAAAAATGGAAGCTCGGTTAATTGATTCAGTTGGGTTGGGCTGGGCGCGGGAAAAAATGTAAGGACTCGGGCCAGATCGGACGTGGCTCTCTCAGGCTTGGGTTGTGTTTCATTTGCAGACCCGAACAGGCCTTTAATCAGAGTATCTTGCTGGAATGGTTTTGACCTGGATAGGACATTTGTTTCTCTCCAATATAAAGCACTGCACTGGACAGGGGCCATACAAGTAAACCAAGGTTAACATGAAACAAAGTCAAACTTTGGGCGAAACATAAAGGTGGAGCAGTGCTCTTTTCCATATGGAAATGGATGGAATGTTTATCAAATAACCACATCCCACTGGTCCCATTATCACACCATCACAACTCTTGGGTGGCCCTGCATTTTCTGCAGATAAAATACATATCATTTACGTATTGCCCTTCACTCCATCCAAAGCTGGCATTCAACATACACCCACACTGACTATACAATTCCTCTTCGCCAGTAGCATACCAAATGGGTCTGGTGGAAAAAAACACAGAACTTTTGATATAAATTTACAGCACAGAAGGAGGTCATTTGGCCCATCATATCCATGCCTGCCAACAAGCTGCCATCCAGCCTAATCCCACTTTCCAGCTGTTTGTAGCCTTCAAGTGCACATCCAAGCATTTTTTTTTAAATGTTATGTGGGGGTTCTACTTCTACCATCCTTTCAGGTAATAATTTCCAGATCTCCATGTGAAAAATGCCCCTCGAATCCCGACTAAATCTCCTACCTCTGATACCACTACTCCGTACCAATTAGCTTTCATTTAGGTCCCGAAACAAGTAGAAAATGAGTAGTTGCCCGAGGATTGGCAGGTAAAATCAGCATGGTCCTTTAATCTCTAGAATAAATCTCGCTCAACAGATAGGATAGGAGGCACATTGCTGGAACAAAATAGAGGGAGCTTTAATACTGTAATAGTCCAAGTAGTAGTGCTCCGCCTTCCTAAGTAACTGATGCAAACACAAGGTCTCAGACATCACCTCAGCAGCACCAACAGTCCTCTCTCTATTCATTATCCATTCCCCTACACCAACAGTCCTCTCTCCATTCATTATCCATTCCCCTGCATCAACAGCCCTCTCCTCCATTCATTATCCATTCCCCAGCCCCCTCCTCCATTCATTATCCATTCCCCAACTCGTCATCCCAAGTTATTAAAAATTCATAAAAGAAGTTTCCTTCAAGATATAGAATTTAGCTGGATTTCAGAATGCAAGATGCTGCAAAATGTGATTTTCCACTTTAAAAAGATGAACTTGGTTCTGGAACATAAGAAATAAGAAATAGGGCCTGAAACAAGCCATAAGGTCCCTCAAGCCTTTTCATTTATTGGTTTAGTTGTGCCAGTAAGAATGTAAATTTTGAGTGGCAAAAAGAAGCTGCACTGATAGTGATAAAATACAAAAGTTAGACAAACTATTGCAGAGTAGCATCATTTACATGGAGCTCAGCAAACATTTGTTTTCAGACTGCATGTTCATCTTATAAAGTACAAATTCATCAGAGAAGCTAAAGTAAGCATAATGAATCTATGTATACCTATACAAGGGGCAGCTTGTTCAATTAAGTTTATCCAGCTTCCTATTACTTTAGTGAAACGTTCCCTTTTCAGTCTGTTACACCCGATCATTGATATGGTTCCACCTTCCCACTATAGGTTACAGTCATATTAAAAAAGGATCGAGAGTCACAACAGGTTAACAAGCACCAGAACAAAATGCAAATATAATTAAAAAGGATACTATAAAAGATAAATGGAAATGCATTGTATGCAATAATGAGGAACCATGAGACAAAACACACCAAGGCCAATAGGTAGCCTGGAAGTTTATCAAGTAGTTACGGATGCTCACTGTCACATTCCCATCTACCTAATTCAAAAAAGATACCAACATAAGATTTGATGCAAGTCAAGCAAACTCGAATTGATCAACTTGACAGACAGACATGGGAAGCAAGTTGGTTTAACCACATACTGAGTAGGATTCAAAAATACAATGGGCACAAGAGAGCAGAATGTTTAGTTCTCAAACATTTTTTGTCCGCGGACCACTTAGGCAGGGCAACAAACCCCAAAGACCACCTATTCAACCCACTTTTGCTTGCCACCACAAAAAAATCAGAATTACTGGAAAGGCACTGCTTTTGATGAAAGACCAATAAGGTGATTTCTGGTTTCAAGCTGGAGAGCTTTAGTCTCATGTCAGGCTCCCATTCAGCCAGTTTATGCTCTGTTTTCAGCCCCACAGGTGCTGAAAATCTGATCTCAGTTATATACAGTTGGGAGTGACAGCAAGTGCTTCAGAGCTGCATCAGTGAGTCTACGATACTCAGACCATACATGGAGCCAAAATAAGTCAAACCTTTATAGTCCAATACCAGCTTCAGTGACCCATATTTTGGACCAGCCCACAAAGTACCTGGAGGACCCTCAGGGACCCAGCACACTTCAAGAACCACTGGTTTAGTTGATGAAAGTCCATTAGAAAAATAAGTATCTATTTTTGTAACTTGTATGTACAGGTTGCAAGAGAAACTTCTTGACAATGAATTGTGATTTTACTTCCAAGGTTATTTGCTAATGCAGAAATTATGCAAACATTCAAGATCAGATTGATAGATAAGTAATTCTCAAACGGGGGTTAGCAAAGACTCTCCAAGGGGTCTGCACAGTTAATTGCAGTTATTAGCTGCACATTTGCCAAACCTGTGACTGCCCATCGCTCCGATGAGCACTTCATCTCATGCAACCATCACAGCACTACCACGGGAATATTTCAAATACGTGCAAACATGCAGCTGATGACTGAAGTGAAAGAAATCAGCCAATCCAAGGAGTGCTTTCTGGTCACATGCAGCCAGTTTAAACATGGTCCCACCCTTTTGCTGTCAGCATGAAGCGCGTCAAGAGAGAAATTTCGCTATGGCAGCTACGAGGAAAATATCTGCTTTGTTTATAGAGTTTTTAAAACTTTAGCTGACAAAAATCTTTGGCCTATTCTGCAGTTATACTGCATTCCGCGAGTTTAAGTTGATGTCTTGCATCTAGGCATCTTAGTGAAATAGCCATCTGCAAACGGAAGAGCTGTTAGCCTTCCCTGGGAGGCTATGACAATCACTGGAGTGGTGTTATTACAAGAGCCAGAAAACCACAGGTAATCATGACACATTGTATGTCACATTGCCAAACCCTTGCTTTGAAGAATGGAACCCAAATAACATGCTGTGGTAAATGCAGCTGTGACAGCTTTCACAATTTTGTAAAGTCCACATGGTATACGGTAAAGGCCTGCTACCTGATCCGAACCAGACAGGACCCGACATGTCAGGTTCGGATCGGGTTGCGCTTCCAGGTCCGGGTCGGGCCAGGTCGGACCCACTATCACAGGTGAGTGGCTCCACTGTTAATTTAATTTTTTGGACTAGAAAGGTGGTTTTGTTAGTTATTTTAAGCTTGTGCAGATAAGCAACAAAGCGAAAAATCGAAGGTAGGTTAACTGATGGTCGGGTTGGGCATGGGGGAAAAAAAAAATGGAAGGACTCGGCCCGGGTCGGGCTCAGATCAGATGTGGTTCCATCGGGCTCGGGTTTTTTTTTTTGCAGACCCAAGCAGGCCTTTAGTAGATGGGCTAGAAAAGTAAAAGCCCATGGGATCCAAAAGGAAGGTGGCAAGTTGGATCCAAACTTGGCTTTTTTTTTATTTGTTCGTGGGATATGGATGTCGCTGGCTAGGCCAGCATTTATTGCCCATCCATAAATGCCCTCCAAGGTGGTGGTGAGCTGCCTCCTTGCAACGCTGCAGTCCTTGGGGTGTAGGTACACCAACAGCATTGCTAAGAATGTGACCCAGCCACAGTGAAGAAACAGCGATATATTTCCAAGTCAGGATGGTGTGTGGTTTGGAGGGGGAACTTGTAGGTGGTGGTGTTCCCATGCATCTGCTGCCGTTGTCCTTCCAGGTGGTAGAGGTCGCGTGTTTGGAAGGTGCTGTCGAAAGAGGCTTGGTGAGTTCTTGCAGTGCATCTTGTAGATGGTACACACTGCTGCCACTGTGCATCAGTGGTAGAGGGAGTCAAGGTTGGCTTTGGAGGATGAGGTGCCAATCAAGCAGGCTGCTTTATCCTGGATAGCGTTGAGCTTGAGTGTTGCTCAGGCTGCAATCATCTAAGCAAGTGGAGAGTATTCCATCACACTCCTGACCTGTGCCTTGTAGATGGTGGACTGGCATTAAGGGAGTCAGGAGGTGAGTTACTCACTGCAGAATTCTTAGCTTCTGACCTGCTCTTGTAGCCACAGTATTTATGTGCCTGGTCCAGTTCAGTTTCTGGTCAATGGTGACCCCCTGCCCCCCAGGATGTTGATAATTTTTAGATTAGATTAGAGATACAGCACTGAAACAGGCCCTTCGGCCCACCGAGTCTGTGCCGAACATCAACCACCCATTTATACTAATCCTACACTAATCCCATATTCCTACCAAACATCCCCACCTGTCCCTATATTTCCCTACCACCTACCTATACTAGTGACAATTTATAATGGCAAATTTACCTATCAACCTGCAAGTCTTTTGGCTTGTGGGAGGAAACCGGAGCACCCGGAGAAAACCCACGCAGACACAGGGAGAACTTGCAAACTCCACACAGGCAGTACCCGGAATCGAACCCAGGTCCCTGGAGCTGTGAGGCTGCAGTGCTAACCACCGCGCCACTGTGCCGCCCTAATGGCTGATTCAACAATGGTAAAGACACTGAATGTCATGGGGAGATGGTTAGATTCTCTTGTTTGAGAGAGTCATTGCCTGGCACCTATATGGTGAAATGTTACTTGCCACTTAGCCCAAGCCTGGATGTTGTCCAGGTGTTGCTGCATCTGGACATGGGCTGCTTCAGTACCTGAGGAGTCACGAATGGTGCTGAACATCGTGCAATCATCAGCGAACATCCCCACTTCTGACCTTATGATGGTCATTGACGAAGCAGCTGAAGTTGGTTGGGCTGAGGGCACTGCACTGAGGAACTCCTGCACTGATGTACTGGGACGGAGATGATTGACCTCCAACAACCACACCATCTTCCTTTGTGCTAGGTATGACTCCAACCAGCGGAGAGTTTTCCCTCAGACTCCCATTGACTCCAGTTTTGCTTGGGTTCCTTGATGTCATACTCGGTCAAATGCTACCTTGATGTCAAGGGCAGTCACTCTCACTCTGGTGTTCAGCTCTTTTGTCCACGTTTGGACCAAGGCTGTAATGAGGTCAGAAACTGAGTGGCCCTGGCGGAACCCAAACTGAGCGTCACTGAGCAGGTTATTGCTAAGCAAGTGCTGTTTGACAGCACTGTCGATGACTCCTTCCATCACTTTACTGACGATCGAGAGTGGACTTATAGGACAAATCCAAACCGAAAATTACTGCCCTGCTTTTTGTGGACAGTACACCTGGGCAATTTTCCACATTGCTGGGTTGATGCCAGTGTTGTTGTTGTACTGGAACAGCTTGGCGAGAGGCATGGCTAGTTCTGGAGCTTAAATCGTCAGTATTAGTACCAGAATGATGTCATGGCCCATAGCCTTTGCAGTATCCAGTGCCTTCAGTCGTTTCTTGATATCACGCAGAGTGAATTGGATTGGCTGAAGACTGGCATCTGTGATGCTGGGTTCGGAAGGCATATGGAATACTTATATTCTATGCCTCCGCTAATAAAGGTAAGAGCATGGAAATTATGATGGAGCTATATAAAACGCTAGTTAGGCCACAGCTGGAGTACTGTGTACAGTTCTGGTCAACACACTATAGGAAGGATGTGATTGCACTGGAGAGGGTGCAGAGGAGATTCACCAGGATGTTGCCTGGGCTGGAGCATTTCAGCTATGAAGAGAGACTGGATAGGTTAGGGTTGTTTTCCTTAGAGCAGAGAAGGCTGAGGGGGGACATGATTGAGGTATACAAAATTATGAGGGGCATTGATAGGTTAGATAGGAAGAAACTTTTTCCCTCAGTGGAGGGTTCAGTAACCAGGGGGCATAGATTTAAGGTTAAGGGCAGGAGGTTTAGAGGGGATTTGAGGGAAAATGTTTTCACCCAGAGGGTTGTTGGAACCTGGAACGCACTGCCTGAAGGGGTGGTAGAGGCAGGAACCTTCACAACATTTAAGAAGTATTTAGATGAGCACTTGAAACGCCATAGCATACAAGGCTACCGGCCAAGTGCTGGAAAATGGGATTAGAATAGTTAGGTACCTGATGGCCGGCACGGACACGATGGGCCGAAGGGCCTGTTTCTGTGCTGTATAACTCTGCCTCTATGCCTCAGGAGGCCGCCGAGTTGGATCATCAACTCAGCTGGCTGAAGATGGATGCAAATGCTTCAGCCTGGTCTTTTACACTAATGTGCTGGGCTCCCCCATCATTGAGAATGGGGATATTTATGGAGCCTCCTCCTTCTCCTCATTAGTTGTTTAATTCTCCACCACCATTCACAACTGGATATGGCAGGACTGCAGAGCTTAGATCTGACCCATTGGCTGTGGGATCACTTAGCCCTGTCTATGACATGCTGCTTAATCTGTTTGGCATGCAAGTAATCCTGTGTTGTAGCTTCACCAGGCTGACTCCTCATTTTTAGGGATGCCTGGTGCTGCTCCTGGCATGACCTCCTGAACCAGTGCTGTCCCCCAACTTGAGGGTAATGGTATAGTGGGTAATATGCTGGGCCATGAGGTTACAGATTGTGGTTGAATACAATTCTGCTGCTGCTGATGGCCCACAGTGCCTCATAGATGTCCAGTTTTGAGTTGCTAGATCTGTTCAAAACCTATCCCATTTAGCACAGTGGTAGTGCAACACAACACGATGGTGGGTATCCACAATGTAAAGACGGGACCTCGACTGCACAAAGACTGTACAGTGATCACTCCTACCCATACTGTCATGGACAGATGCATCTGAGACAGGTAGATTGGTGAGGATAAGGTCAAGTAGGTTTTTCCCCTCTTGTTGGTTCTGTCTCCATCTGCCACAGACACAGTCCTTTAGGAATCAGCAAGCTCTGTCAGTTGTGGAGCTACTGAGCAACTCTTGGTGATGGACATTGAAGACCTCCACCCAGAGCACATTCGGTGTTCTTGCTACCCTCAGTGCTTCTTCCAATTCCAACATGGAGAAGCACTGATCCGTCAGTCAAGGGGGGGGAGGAGGGGGGGGCGCGGGGGGGCAGTAGGTGTAATCAGCAGGTTTCCTTGCCCATGTTTGACCTGATGCCATGAGACTTCATGCAGTCTCAAGTCGATGTTAACGACTCCCAGGGCCACTCCCTGTATATCACTGTGCCACCACTTCCTGTGGGTCTGTCCTGCTGGTGGGACAGGACATAACCAGGGATGGTGATGTCCAGGACATTGTCTATAAGGTATGATTCCATGAGCATGACTTTGTCAGGCTGTTGCTTGACTAGTCTGTAGGACAGCCTCCCAATTTTGGCACGAGCCCCCAGATGTTCATAAGGAGAACTTTGCAGGGTCGACAGGGCTGTGTTTGCCATTGTCGTTTCCAGTGCCTAGGATGATGCCGGGTGGTCTGTCCAGCTTCATTTCTTCAACTTTGTAGCGGTTTGATACAACTGAGTGGCTTACAAGGCCATTTCAGAGGGCATTTAAGAGTCAACCACATTGCTGTTGGGCTGGAGTCACATGTAGGCCAGGCAAGGATGGGTTTTTAACAATCGACAATGGTTTCCTGGTCACCATTAGACTAGCATTTTTTTTTTAAATTCCAGATTTATTAATTGAATTCAAATCTCACCATCTGCTGTGGTGATTCAAGCCCATGATCCCAAAGCATTAGCCTGGACTTGAGATTACTAGTCCAGTGATTCAGTAGCAGGAAGCAAAGAGTAATGGCCGAGAGGTGCTTTTGTGACTAGAAGGCTATTTCCAGTGGGGTTCTGCAGGACTCTAGTACTAGGTGCTTTGCCTTTTATGTAATATAGCAACTATTTAGACATAAATGTAGAGAGCATGATTAAGAAATTTGCAGATTATACAAAAATTGTGTGTGCTCGATAGTGAAGAAGAAAGCTGTAGACTGCAGGAAGATATCAGTGGACTGGTCAGGTAGATAGGAAAATGGCAAATGGAATTCAATCCAGAGAAGTGCGAGGTGATGCATTTAGAGAAGGCTATGCAAAAATGGTAGAACAGAGAAGTATACAGGAACAGAGGGGCCTTGGCACGCACGTCCACAGACCCCTGAAGGCAGCAAGGCAGGTAGATAAGTTAGTTAAGGCAACGTACCAGATACTTTTCTTTATTAGCCGAGACATAGAGCATAAGAGCAGGGTAGTTATGTTACAAGTGTATAAAGTACTAGTTAGGCCACAGCTGACGTACTGTGTGCAGTTCTGGTCACTGCATTACAGGAAGGCTGTGATCAAACTAGAGAGGGTGGAGGAAATTTATGAGCTGTTGTCAGGACTAGAGAATTTTAGCTGTGAGGAAAGACTGGATAGACTGGAATTGTTTTCTTTGGAACAAAATAGGCTGATGGGAGATTTAATTGAGGTTTATAAAATTATGAAGGGCCTAGAGGGGATAGAAAGGACTTATTTCCCTTAGAGAGATCAATAGCCAGGGATCACTAATCTCAAGTAACTGGTAGAAGGAAGTGGAGGATAAATCTCTTTACCTAGAGGATGGTGGGTGTCTGGAACTCGCTGCCTAAAAAAGGTAGTAGAGGCAGAAAACCTCATCATATCATATGCACTTGAAGTGCTGTAACCTACAGGGCTACAGACCGAGAGCGGAATTAGGCTGGAGATCTCTTTCTCGGCTGGCACAGACACAATGGGCCAAATGGCCTCCTTCTGTGATGTAAATTTTCTATGCTCCAAGTCCAGATCCACACTTGTTTGCAAAGTTGTGTTCAGATGTTTGCGCAGGACATGAAAAACTGTTTCACATTGAAGTACATTGGCTATCTTGTGGCAGAGTCCTGACAGAGTTTTTGAGCTTTGTAAAGAACTGCTGGCTTTTCTTTCTGTGCACAATCCTACACTAGTTAAAAACTGCTCTGACCAATTATGCATCATGAAACTTGCATAATTTGCTGACATTTTTAATTCGTTCAATATGCTGACTCTGTCAATGCAAGAGGATGTTACAACCATACTCGAAGTGAGTGACAAAACTGCAACATTTAGGAAGAAATTTCAAGATTTGGAAAACGAGACTGATCAGAGTTTCAGATATGTTCCCGCTACTGACTGGGTTTCTGAATGGAAACATAATGACGGTCGAGAGTGTGAAAGAAAGGATCATTGCTCATCTTGCAATGTTAGCAGAGTACCTCTGTATTTAGTTTGAAAATATAAAGATAAGTATGAGTGGGCTTGGGATCCATTTTCAACATTTGCTACATCATGTGGCCCGCCCAAGTGGAAATAACAGAAAAGGAGCTGCTCACTGAGAATTAGGTTTCAGGAACAAACACCTTCCCAGTTTTGGGCATTTGCTGCTGCAGAGTACCCAGAATTGGTACTCATACAACAACATACATTAGCAAAATATCATTTTCTGCTAATGACAGCAAAGATGACAAAGCACAGGTCCCAACGGCAAGTGGAGAATGATTTGCAAGAATGATCAAACATCACACCAAGGATAGACAGATTCTGCAGTGAGATGCAGGTACACCCACTTCAGACATCTGTGCGTAAATATTGGTTTTCTTGAAACCATTATTAAAACACTTGACATGCAACACTTTCATTTTATGGGTACAAAATAGTGTAATTTAAATGGCGGCGGGGGGGCATGTCCATGATTACTAATTCATTTGAAAAGGAGTCCTTCAAACTAAAAGTTTGAGAACCACTGGGATAGCTGGATGAAGGAAAAGGGGTTGAATGAACATGGGTAAATGTGATCAGAACTATTTCTTACTGGAGGGTGAAAGACATCATGGACTGGTGAGCTGCCAAGGTATTGTTATGTGTATATTTGAGATATCTTGTATGAGTATATCACTGGAACGAATGCATTGACCAATCACACTTTAACAGAGCACTGGTCCATGACAAACTCCAAGATTGACTGAAAATGTGTTGGGCTCACAAACATACCTTGAACATCGACCTGGACAGAATGTTTTTGAAAGTGACAGCAGAAAGAAAGATGACTCTTGCTAGGCCCCTAATGATAGGTTTAAAATTAGAATATTTCAAACAGTTGCTTTTCTAGAGGAACTGAGATAGATCAGTCAACAAGTTTGGCAAATGAGATGACAGATGCAGACAGCTGGCTGCTTGATTGCTTGTCAAAAGTACAGATAGATGGCATGACAGTAATAAATGGTTAGTGAAACAGGCAGGCAGCTGGAGAACAAGCAGATAAACGAGAATATAAAAGGACACAGACAAAATAAACTAGCTCAGAGCTTCTTGTGGGGCTTTTAATAAGTCTGGGGCAATAAATTGGTTTCAAGGATCCACAGCAAACACAGAACAGTGAGATCTATAAATTTACTTTGTAAAGGGATAAAGGGAAGCAGAATATAACAGGGATAACCTTTGGACAGGGTCAGATGAAAAAGGGGTAAAACATGAACACGGAGCTCCCTTTTGCCAGAGAAGGGGCTAGATTCTAATCTAGAATAAAACAGAGGTTTTTACATTTAAAACTGTCACACTGAACTCACAATCAGGCTGTGACACAGACAAAAGTTGCACCAAGCAGATTCTATTGGGGCTGGCAAATACATCAGTGAACAAATTTAAAGCAGACTGGAAGAGGACAGGGGATAAACATGGAGCATGAAAGAGAAAAATGAACCAGTTCAAATGAAACAATTAGAATTCAAAAGCTAGTTAGACATCTTATCCACAGAATGAGCAGAAAGAAAGATGTTTCTACTCCAAGATACTACATCAGGTTACACTGGTAACACCCCTAGATACCCTCAGTCACTATCTGGATGTCATACTGTGAAGTTAAAGCAATAGGTCCCAGTCGCTGTCTGGGTATCCCATACTGTGAGGTTACAGCGATACCCTTAGACGCTGTCTGGATATCTCACTGAGCGGTTACAGCGTTAACCCCCCCAGTCTCCATCTGGGTATCCCATACTGTGAGGTTACAGCGATACCCTCAGCTGCTGTTCCTCGAGCCTGTCCCACCATTCAATTGCTTCATGGTTGATCTGTCTCTCAACTCCATTGATCTGCCTATCCCTTGATATCCTTACCCAATAAAAAAATCTGTGCCCCCAGTCTTGAAAATTTCAATTTCACTGTCTAGATATCTCGTACTGAGCTCAGAGGACTGTTTACACTCTGCACTTACTTAGTGCTAATTACATGCTGAGCTGGTCCTGAATCTCTCCAAGGATGTAATTTTGACAGCTGATGTCTACAAGTTACACAAGTGAGAAATATAGGGATATACTGCTAAAGAAACAGTTTTCTAAACCTGTACACTGGTGTAGGACAGTATAGGGTTCTGAAGAAAGGTCACAGATCTTAAACTATTAGTCTTTCTCCACAGATGCTGCCCCTGAAGTATTTCCAGCATTTTATGTTTTTATTTCAGATTTTCAGCATCCATAGTATTTTTCTTTTGTGTTGTTATAGTACAAGGAGAGGAGAGTATTAGGCTTGTGTAGTATGTACTGATCAGTCAGCAACATCAGGCATTTAGTGAAAGATACCAAAAGGCTCCCTCTCCATTGATGAAGACGCAGCATTTTTTCTTTTCTGTGTTCAAGGGACAAGTGACCCACTGATAGGACGATGTAACCAGCAAAATCACAGTGATAACACCTGTAAAACACACATGTGGGGACACAGCTGGCCTTTATTATACTTCCACTTGCAATGAAGCTCAAAATCCCATCATCTCAGTAAAGGATGGGCCCATAGTGAGCATTATTGAAGGCTAATGAATATTTTAATCATTTCTTAAGCATGTCTCAGACAGGCATGTACATACACTGACTGTAAAATTACTGATGTTATGTACTGCCCTATCTTCTGCTCCATATATTTTAAGACTGGGTAGTATATAATACCCAAGCATCACACATCCCTTCACAAGTGAGGCCAGGGATACATTGCACACACAATAAATAAATAACTCACAAACTGGCAATGCTTGCCATCTTTAATAGGCTATTGCTGAAAGCAGCAATTCCCCATCACATTTCAGTAAAATTGAGGTTTTTAGAACGTATAAATCAATACCCACATAATACATTACAAGCAGGAAATACAGTGCAGAAGCAGCTTGTACCTGAGAGTGTGTCTCAGCAAGACATTTATTTTACAACCTTTTTTTCAAAAAAGGAGTCAGATATTTTTCCTGAAATATGGTTATATTTTAACCAACTCATTCACATGCAAGATCAATAAAGGCTGCAGACAGTTTGGCATGTTTCTATCTGGTCATTCATGCTGCAAGTGGCATTTCTACAAGCAGTGAAAGGTTAGGCTGGTAAACGGAGGCAGGTACAAGTTTTGAATTTCTGGTAGATAAAAACTCGCCTCAGTTAAAACCCAAGCATGCAAGTGCCCTTTCAACAAATGGCTATTCCACCTAGTCAGGGATCCGGGCAGGCCTGGACTGATCAGGAAATACAAGTCCACGGCAGCTGGTGGCATTTAAAATAAATTAAATATGGATTGAATAAAATCTAGTCTCAGTAACGATCACCATGAAATTACCGAATTGTCACTCATGCCCTTGGGGTAAGGAAATCTGCCATCCTTATCCAGTTTGGTTTACACGTGACTCCAGTCCTTTAACAATTTGGTTGATTCTTAACTGCCCTAGCAAGCCACTCCATTACATCAAACTAGTACAAAAATGTCAAAGAAAAATAAAATCAGGCGGATCGCCTATCATTGACCTCGGCACCAAATAAAACAAAGGCACACCCTGCACAGTCGACCCTTCAAAAACCTCCTTACTAACAACTGGGAACTTGTGCCAAAATTGGGAAAGCTTTCCCACAGACTAGTCAAGTAACAGACTGAAAGTCATACTCACCGAATCATACCTTACAGCCAATGTCCCAGACACCTCAATCACCATCCCCGGTTATGTCTTGTCCCACCGACAGGACAGACTCACCAGAGGTGGCAGCACAGTGGTACACAGTCAGGAGGGAGTGGCCCTGAGCATCCTCAACATTGACTCTGGCCTCCATGAAGTCTCATGGCATCAGGTCAAACATTGGCAAGGAAACCTCCTGCTGATTACCACCTACTGCCTCCCCTCAGCTGATGAAACCAGTACTCCATGTTGAGCACTATTTGGAAGAAACACTGAGGGCAGCAAGGGCACAAAATGTACTCTGGGTGAGAGACTGCAATGCCCACCTCTAAGAGTGGCTCAGTGGTACCACTACTGACTGAGCTAGACAAGTCTGAAGGACATATCTGCCAGACTAAGCCTGGCATTCCGCAGGGCTCAGTACTGGGTCCCCTGCTTTCTGTGGTATATATTAACGATTTGGACGTAAATGTAAATGATTCCATAAATGTTGGAAGATGGGATTAGAATTTCGGCCGCATAGACATGATGGGCCAAGCAGCCTATTCCTGTGCCTTAAGCTTTCTATGATTCATTCTTTCTACCGTAGGTGGCATAATCAAGAAGTTTGCAGACGACACAAAGATTGGCCATGTGGTTGATAGCGAGGAGGATAGCTGTCGGAAGATAGTGATGGTCTGGTCAGATGGGCAGAAAAGTGACAAATGGAATTCAACCTGGAGAGGTGCGAGGTCTTGCATTTGGCAAGGTCAAACAAGACAAAGGAATACATGATTAATGGGAAAATAGAGAAGTATAGAAGAACTGAGGGACCTTGGAGTGAATGTCCACAGATCCCTAAAGGTAGCAGGACAGGTCTATAATGTAGTTAAAAAGGCATATGGAATCCTTTCCTTTATTAGTTGGGATATAGAATACAAGAGCAGGGAGGTTATACTGAAACTGTATAACTCATTGGTTAGGGTCACAACTTGAGTACTTTGTTTGCAGTTTTGGTCACCTCATTACAGAAAGTATATAATTGCACAAGAGAGGGTACAGAGGAGATTTACGAGGATGTTGCCAGGACTGGAAAAATGCAGCTCTGAGGAAAGACTGGATAGGCTAGGGTTGTTCTCCATGGAATAGAGAAGGCTGAAAGGAGATCTGATTGAAATGTGCAAAATTTTGAGGAGCCTGGATAGAGTGGAGGTGAAGGGTCTATTCACCTTAGCAGAGAGGTCAGTGATGAGGGGCATAGATTTAAAGTGACTGACAGAAAAATTAGAGGGGAGATGAGGAGAAACTTTTTCACCCAGAGGGTCCTGGGGCTCTGGAACTCACTGCCTGAAAGGGTAGTTGAGGCAGAAACCCTCAACTCATTCAAAAGGAGTCTGGATATGCACCTCAAGTGCCGTAATCTACAGGGCTATGGACCAAATGCTGGAAGGTGGGATTAGAATAGGTGGATCGTTTTTCAGCTGGCACAGACACGACAGACCAAGTGGCCTCTTTCTGTGCCTTAAACTTTCTATGATTCTCTGACAGGTGGTGACAGAACCAAGAGGGAAAAACCTACTTGACCTCATCCTTACCAATCCACCTGTCGTAGATACATTTATCCATGTTCTTCTTCTTCTTTGGCCTCCATGTCTTGAGAGACAATGGGTAAACACCTAGAGGTCAGTGGTTTGTGAAGCAGCGCCTGGAGTGGCTATCCATGTCAGTAGAAGTGATAATCGCACAGTCCTTGCGAAGACTATGGCCCATCCTCAGGGAGGACACTGCCATTGTGTTGTGCTGCACAACCACTGTGCTAAATGGGATAGATTCAGAACAGATATAGCAGTTCAAAACTGGACATCCATGAGGTGCTGTGGACCAACAGTAGAGCTGTATTTCACCACAACCTGTAAACACATGGCCCGGAAGTCTGTGCTCATGTGCAAGACCTAGACAACATTCAGGCTTGGGCTGATAAGTGGCAAGTAACATTCATGTCACACAAGTGCCAGGGAATGACCATCACCAACAGTAGAGACTAATCACCTCCTCTTGACATTCAGTGGCATTGCCAATATTGAATCGCCACCATCAACATCCTAATGGTCACCATTCACCAGACACTTAACTAGACCAGCCACATGAATACTATGGCAGGTCAGAGACTGGGTATTCTGCAGTGAGTAACTACCTCCTGACCCCCAAAGTCTGTCCACCATTTACAAGGCACAATCAAGAGTGTGATGGAATACCCATCACTTGCCTGGATGAGTACAGCTCCAACAATGCTCAAGGAGCCTGACCCCATGCAACACAAAGCAGCCTACTTGACAGGCAACTCATCCACACCGGTGCAAGATGCACTACAGCAACTTGCCAAGACTCCTTCATCAGTGCTTCCCAAAGTCATGACCTTTTCCACCTAGAAGGACAAGGGCACAAAGCGCGTGGGAACACCACACTTCACAAGAACCTCATTGATTATAAAATACTTTAGGACGTCCTAAGGTCAGCAAGTTCCCCTCCAAACCACACCATCCTGACTTGGAACTATATCACTGTCACTGGGTCAAGATCCTGGAACTCCCTCCCTAACAGCACTGTGAGTGTACCTACACCACACGCACTGGCAGCAGTTCAAGGCGGCGATTCAACACCAGCTTCTCAAGGGTAATTAGGATGGGGAAATAAATGCGGGCCTCGTCAGCAACATCCATATCCCATAAACAAAAAAAACAACTTGTGGCATAGGCTGCAATTGCAATTGTGACATCAGCTTACATTAATGACAAGGGAGAAATTTGTATTTCTTCAAGGATTCTATATTTTAAACCATTAAAATTTCAACAAGGAATCAAATTAACTGCCAAAATTAAACAGTTTTAAAATGTTAACCAGGAATCCAATTAACTGAAAATTTAAACAGTTTTCAGTCAGTAATTTATGTTGGGGATTAACTTTATCCCAGCCTTTGTCAATTGAGAACTCCCTAGATGGCAGCCATGAAAAATATGTTTGAAATTTGTTTTTACTAGAAGGGACATAGAGCTGGTGTCCTGTTCATCGGTCTGTAGTGATGTATAACCATCTTTAGAATCTCACTCTAATTATTAAATGTTATCCATCTCAGTCAAAGTTCAATCTGTATTAATTTAAAGTTGGAACAATTGAGGGACACTTCCTTCAAAGGCAGCTCACATTTTAGAAACATGATACACTGACAGGGCAGCCCAGAGTGAAATAGGTCATCAATATTTTTTTAAACTATCACTTTTTACCTACTTCTAATTTTAGACAGTTAATCAGCTGAATTATCACTAAGAGATTTGCATTTCATAGTGCCTTTCAAGACCTGAGGACATCCTAAAGGATTTTACAGCCAATGAGATACTAATGCAGTGTATTGCTGTAGCAATCTAGGTAGTTATAAATCCAGCGCTCTCAACACTGGCACGCTTCAGTAACTCTTCCAGTCAATATGTCTTCACTCAACCATCCCAATAAAAAAATACAAAGATAATCAAGAGAAAAGACAGGAAAAATAGCACCCTTCATGACTTCAGGATGTCCCAAAGCTGCCTATGAAGTGGAGTTACTGTTGTAATATAGGAAAGTGGAACAGCCAACACTCAGCAAGGTTCCAAAAACAGCAATGAGATAAATGACCAGATAATCAATCAGTTTTGGTGATACTGGCCAGAATGACTCTGCCCACGAAGACCTCCACCAATGCATTTAATGTCCTTGTTGATGAACTGAAATTATGTGAACAGTATGGAGAAAGCAGCCCTGCCCCCATCCTTCCAAACAACTCAGGTAAAATTTAATTTCCTCACCTCAACCCAGATTAAAAAGAACAGGTAAAACAGTGACTCAAACTCAGGTCTTTTGGGATAGTAGCTCCTGTGCAAGAAAGAACTGAACAGTGACAATGGAATTCTAAAAATAGGCTTGCACCATCCCAGAGGCACTTCACTTAAATCGATTTCCTTCCAGCCAGGTTTTAAGGAGGGAGATATGGAAACTGTTATTGACTCCATCTAAATATCCATACACTAGTGACTAGAGGCAGGGTATCATGCTGTTGCCCTCAGCAGCTGACTGAACTAAGTGGTGCAAAATAACAGACAAGGATTGTCTCTCTATTTTATCACATTTGAGGTAACCCAGAAAGCAAGAATCATTGATCTGTAAGAACATAAACAGTAGCAGGCATGTTCCTGTGAAAATGAGGGATAGAAATGGCAAGATTAGGGAACCATGGATGACAGGTGAAATTGTGAAACTAGCTAAGAGGAAAAAGGAAGCATACATAAGGTCTAGGCGGCTGAAGAAAGACGAAGCTTTGGAAGAATATCGGGAATGTAGGACCAATCTGAAACGAGGAATTAAGAGGGCTAAAAGGGGTCATGAAATATCTTTAGCAAACAGGGTTAAGGAAAATCCCAAAGCCTTTTATTCATATATAAGGAGCAAGAGGGTAACTAGAGAAAGGATTGGCCCACTCAAGGACAAAGGAGGAAAATTATGCGTGGAGTCAGAGAAAATGGGTGAGATTCTAAACGAGTGCTTTGCATCGGTATCCACCGAGGAGAGGGACATGACGGATGTTGAGGTTAGAGATAGATGTTTGATTACTCTAGGTCAAGTCGGCATAAGGAGGGAGGAAGTGTTGGGTATTCTAAAAGGCAGTAAGGTGGACAAGTCCCCAGGTCCGGATGGGATCTATCCTAGGTTACTGAGGGAAGTGAGAGAGGAAATAGCTGGGGCCTTAACAGATATCTTTGCAGCATCCTTAAATACGGGTGAGGTCCCGGAGGACTGGAGAATTGCTAGTGTTGTCCCCTTGTTTAAGAACAGTAGCAGGGATAATCCAGGTAATTATAGACCGGTGAGCCTGACATCAGTGGTAGGGAAGCTGCTGGAGAAGATACTGAGGGATAGGATCTATTCCCATTTGCAAGAAAATGGGCTCATCAGTGATAGGCAACATGGTTTTGTGCAGGGAAGGTCATGTCTGACCAACTTAATAGAATTCTTTGAGGAAGTGACAAAGTTGATTGATGAGGGAAGGGCTGCAGATGTCATATACATGGACTTCAGTAAGGCGTTTGATAAGGTTCCCCATGGTAGGCTGATGGAGAAAGTGAAGTCGCATGGGGTCCAGGGTGTACTAGCTAGATGGATAAAGAACTGGCTGGGCAACTGGAGAGAGAGTAGAAGTGGCAGGGAGTTTCTCAAAATGGAGACATGTGACCAGTGGTGTTCCACAGGGATCCGTGCTGGGACCACTGTTGTTTGTGATATACATAAATGATTTGGAGGAAAGTATAGGTGGTCTGATTAGCAAGTTTGCAGACGACACTAAGATTGGTGGAGTAGCAGATAGTGAAGGGGACTGTCAGAATACAGCAGAATATAGAGAGATTGGAGAGTTGGGCAGAGAAATGGCAGATGGAGTTCAATCAGGGCAAATGCGAGGTGATGCATTTTGGAAGATCCAATTCAAGAGTGAACTATACAATAAATGGAAAAGTCCTGGGGAAAATTGATGTACAGAGAGATTTGGGTGTTCAGGTCCATTGTTCCCTGAAGGTGGCAACGCAGGTCAATAGAGTGGTCAAGAAGGCATACGGCATGCTTTCCTTCATCGGACGGGGTATTGAATACAAGAGTTGGCAGGTCATGTTACAGTTGTATAAGACTTTGGTTCGGCCACATTTGGAATACTGCGTGCAGTTCTGGTCGCCACATTACCAAAAGGATGTAGATGCTTTGGAGAGGGTGCAGAGGAGGTTCACCAGGATGTTGCCTGGTATGGAGGGCGCTAGCTATGAAGAGAGGTTGAGTAGATTAGGATTATTTTCATTAGAAAGACAGAGGTTGAGGGGGGACCTGATTGAGGTGTGCAAAATCATGAGGGGTATAGACAGGGTGGATAGCAAGCAGCTTTTTCCCCCAGAGTGGGGGATTCAATTACTAGGGGTCACAAGTTCAAACTAAGAGGGGAAAAGTTTAGGGGGGATATGCGTGGAAAGTTCTTTACGCAGAGGGTGGTGGGTGCCTGGAACGCATTTCCAGCGGAGGTGGTAGACGCAGGCACGATAGCGTCTTTTAAGATGTATCTAGACAGATACATGAATGGGCAGGAAGCAAAGAGATACAGACCCTTAGAAAATAGGCAACAGGTTTAGATAGAGGATCTGGATCGGCGCAGGCTTGGAGAGCCGAAGGGCCTGTTCCTGTGCTGTAATTTTCTTTGTTCTCGGAGTTGACCATACAGCCTGTCCAGCCTGCTACACCATTCAATACAATCATCACTGATCATCTGCCTCGACTCCACTTTCCTGCCCACTCCCCATATTGATTCTGAGACACCAAAAATCTGTCTACCTCAGCCTTAAATATATAACAATGGAGCATCCACAACCCTCCACAGTAGAGAATTCCAAAGATTCACAAATTTTTTGAGTGAAAAAATTTCTCATCTGTCCTAAATGGTCGGCCCCTTAACCTGAGACTGTGCCCACATGTTCTAGATTCCCCAGCCAGGGGAAACAACCTCTGTCTACCCTGTCAAACCCCTTCAGAATCTTGTATGCTTCAATGAGATCCCCTCTCATTCTTCGAAGCACGAGAAAATAGACCCAATTTAATCAGCCCATCATAGGACAACCCCTCATTCCAGGGACCAATCTAGTGAGGCTTTGCTGTACCGCCTCAAGTGCAAGTATATCCTTCCTTAAATATTGAGACCAAAACTGTGGGACAGTATTCCAGGTGTGGTCTCACCAAAGCCCTCTACAATTATAGCAAGACCTCTTCATTCTTGTACTCCAACCCCCTTGCAATAAAGGCCAATATGCAATTTCCCTTCCTAATTGCTTGCTGTACCTGCATGTTAACTTTGTGTTCCTTGTAGAAGTACACCCAAGTGCCTCTGAATATCAACATTTACAACTTTCATGCCTTTTTAAAAAATTCTGCTTTTCTATTCTTACTGCCGAAGTGAATAACTTTGCACTTCCCCATATTATATTCCATCTGCCACCTTGTTGCCAACTCACTCAACCTATCTTTTTGCAGCCCCTTTGTGTCCTTCTCATAGCTTACACTCCCACCTAACTTTGTATCATCAGCAGATACATTACTCTCCATCTCTTCATCTAAGTCATTAATATCAATTGTAAATAGCTGAGGCTCCAGCACTGATCCTTGCAGCACTCTACCAGTTACAGCCCACTAACTTGACAATGCCCCGTTTATCCCTACTCTTTGCTTCCTGTCCATTTGCTAATCCAAGCTAATATATTACCCCCAACTCCATGAGCCCTTATCTTTCATATTAACCTTTTATGTGGCACCTTATCGAATGCCTTTTGGAAATCCAGGTATACTGTATCTACTGGTTTCCCTTTATCTACCCTACCAGTTACACGGTCAAAACACTCAAATTTGTTAAACACAATTTCCCTTTCATAATACCATGTCGACTATGTTTAATCATATTATGAGTTGACTATGTCTAATCATAGTATTATGAAAGTGATTTTTTTTGTTAAAATATTTTTAAAAGGAATTTATACTTGAACTGAATAAATGTTGGACCACAAAAAAAAAGAGCAACAAGAGGACACTGAGGGAGCTAGATTGGCAACAGTGTTACTGGTTGTCACATGACTCAAGTTAAAGATAGAACGGAAACCCTGGTAACAGGGGTAGAGAAATGTCAAGCGTCCCTTGATTGGACAAGCCCAGTAGCAGCAGAGAGTATCTGGGATGGGCAGAAAAACTCAAGCTTTTTGGTTGTGTGTCAGTGTGTGTATTTTACCTTCTTGAGTGAGGTAAAGTCAAGTCTGAAGAAATGTCAAGGAAGGACAGAAGACCACAACCCAGCTCGCTTTCCAGCAATTCCATAAAAGACCCTGTGAACTCCACTGTCAATTCATCTAATTTCCTGTCTTTGAAGAAAGCCTACTAAATTACTTTTCAACACCTCCTGAAAAGAAATGTTCTAAAAGATCCCAGTGACCTGTCTATGTGTACTCATAAGTTAGACGGTATGCCAGTTTTGAAACATCTCATCTGCTCTTTTCTTAAAAAATAAGTAATCTGCCCAAGTATTTTTTCTCTGCAACAGAGCTCTGAATTCATAAAAAATCCCTTTTGTTTTGTCAGTTAACCAGTGTATGGGTGCGAGTGTGAACAAACGAAGGTAAAAAGGGAACAGTAAAATTTAAATCTGCGTGTTTATGTTTTACTTCATTACTAGTTAAGACTTGTTTTATAATAAACAAACATTTTTGTTGTTCATTAAAGAAACCTGGTTAGTGTGTTCTATTCTGGGAAAATAATACATGATTGACTGTATCGATAAGTGGGAAAATGTAAAAATATGTAGTGACCTGTGGAGAAGTGGGACTAGAACAAACGGTGCACTCCTCCCACCTCGGTCGTAACAATAGCATAATTTTTTAAGTGCACTGACAAGACTTCCTCAATAACAGATTTCAGCATTTTCCTAACAATTGATGTCAAGCTAATAGGCCTGTAGTTCCCTTTCTTGCGTAGTGGTGTTACATTTACTAACTTCCAATCCACTGGGACCATTCCAGAATCAAAGTATTTTTGGAAACTCAAAACCACCGCAATCACCATCTCTCAGCAGCTATTTCTTTTTGAACCCTAGGACGTAGGCCATCAGGTCCCGGGGACTGGTCGGATTTTAGTCCCTTAATTTTCTCCAGTACTTTTTCCTCTGCTATCATTAATCTTAATTTCCTCACTCTCAATAGGCCCTAGATTACCCTCTATTTCTGCTTTGTAGCTTGTGTCTTCTACTGTAAAGACAGACAAAATATTTGTTCAATGTCTCTGCCATTTCCTCATTCCCCATGATCATTTCTCCTGTCACTGACTCTAAGGGACCAATGTTTACTTCAGCTATTCTCCTTTTTATGTTCTCAAAAGCTCTCATCTGTTTTTATACTCCTGGCTAGGTTTACTCTCATTCTATTTTTTTCCCTCAACTTTTTGGTGGCCCTTTGCTGGTTTCTAATACACTCCCAATTCTCAGGCTTACTACTATTCTTTGCAACATTATCTTCTTTTAATCTAATACTATCCTTAACTTCCTTAGTAAGCCATAGACGGATCTTCCTTGCTGAGTTTTTTTTTTAATGGAATGTACTTTTGTTGAACATTTTGAATGTCTCTTTAAATGTTTCCCAGCATCCAAACAGATCAGGAACTGAATGCTGGAGAAATAAACCCACCAACCACTCCATGACAGCACAGTTTGAATTATCTTTTTTTAAAATAAGGTCTGCGACATTCACATGCTCATTTAGGTGAGGGATGTTAACATTAGAGAAATTTGAACATTTTCTGCCACATCGTAAGTTTTCAATTTCTCTCAGCATACATATTCCCATGTCTCAGATATCAGAACATACATACGTAAATGCTATTGAAGTGCAGTGATTATTTATGCAAAAATGGCAGCAAATTTATACATAGCAAGATACAACAAACAACTGGACGACTGATCATTTTATCTGCTTTGGATGGTTTGGTTGAGGGTGGAATGCTGGCCAAGGCGCCAGGCGAGCTCCCTACAACACAAATACTGCCTTGGGTTCATCAATAACCACTTCAAACAAAATTTTTAATGAACAGTAACCTTTATTTCAGCTAGATCGTAAACTGCGAGTGTGAATTCGTCTACTCCAGATATTAGACAATTTTGCATCTGGGACAGAGGCTGTCAATTTACCGATCTCAATTTCATCAATCCATCCTCAAACCCAATGTGCTGCCCAGCTCAAAGACAGCACGCTAAAGCACTGCTCCGACCCACAGCCCTCCATCCGACACAGCACACTAACAATCTGCTCCTACCCAGACCAATGCTGCTAAGCCCTACTCGGCATCAGTGGGGAAACTATCCGCATCAGATATCACTTTCAAATATCTGAAATCTGATCAATTAAAAATTGACATTACTCTGAAATGTAATCCTATAAGATGTTAGTGACCAGTGGAGTGTGTAACTTAGGAGGACTAGAAACAATGACACCACTCAAGAAGGACTACTTCTGAGAGAATTAGTGTTACTAAGGCTGATCACTGCTACAGAATACAACTTCAATGTCATATTGTTATGGAGCCAGATGTTCTAAATTTCAGAAGATAATGTGAAGTAATAAGCGGTTACCAGTCAACATACAGTAGCAGCTTTGTCCTGATCATGGGCATTACCACAGAGCACTTGACACAAAGATGCTGCATGTGGAAAAACACTTTTGTAGGATAATGGTTTTTCTTTAAATATATTAGACTTCGATGTGCTCCCTGTCATCTCGCGTATGCATTGTACAATAGCATAAAACCAGTGATTCAAATCAGTACCAGCATTGGTTTTAGCTTTCAAAACAGTCAGCTGCTTCATCTTCAGATCTGTCACAGGTACAATGCAGTGCTTCCACCAATATAATACAACACTCCCACCTGGATCAGAAGGTTCTGGGTTCAAAACCCACTCTAGAGACTTGAGCATCTAATCTAGGCTGACACTTCAATACATTGAGGGAATGCAGTGTCAGAGGGACCGACTTTCTGATGAGGCGTGACACTGAGCCCAACCTGCCTTCTTGGATAGATGTAAAAGATGCCATGGCACTATTTGAACAGTGAAGGGGAAGTCTCCCAGTGTCCTGGCCAATATCAATTTGCCAATCAACATCACCAAAACAGATATCTGGTCTTTTATCTCATTGTTGGTGGAATCTTGCTGTGAGAAAATTGGCAGTTGCCAATATATTAACAGTGACTACACTTAATTTCCTATAAAGTGCTTTAATGATTGAGGTTATGATATATTCACTTTCTCTTTATACGAAATCTAATTCAATGACGTTTCCTGCCCTAAAAGGACAATGAACTAGTTGGCTTTTTGCAACATGGTCACTTTTACTGATACCAGCCGTATTTTAAACTGAACTGAAATTTTCAAACTGCCACACTGGGATTTGATCTCACCTTCACTGGATTATTCGTCCAGGCCACTGGATTGTAGGTGCACAAAATTACATAGAACATACAGCACATAAACAGGCCATTTGGTCCAACCAGCTCATGTGGGCGTTTATGCTCTAGACATTGTCACGGAAATGTTATAGGAGCAACTATTTGGCATGCAGCAATCAGACACGACACACTGAAGAGCCATACCACTGATGTCACCAAGGAAGAGTCCTCAAATTCCACAATTATCATGTAAACTGCATATTTCTCAACTTGCATTTCTATACCAAATTCAACCTTCAACAACCCTGCAGGGTGGTGTTGTAACAATCAACTACTCCACAAAGAAATGAGGCTAATTCATGCACAATTCCTCCAAAAAAAACTCAATCCTAGCATTGCCATTTGGCACAATGTCAAACACTTCACAGACAGCAACAATGAAATTACAAAATCAAAGCAGGGGACAAAGGGGTCATTTTCAATTGGAGGAAACAAATGTTACTTCAAGACTGTATTCTTGGCATATGCAATCAATTCAGAAGTTATAATTTTCAATATTTTTTTTTTAAGAAGGGTTATCAGCACCATACTTTTGATATCTCTCTCCCAATCACACCAGTCACCACAAGGAAACCAGATATTTCCCAAGAGAAGTGGAATAAACCTAGGCTGGGGTCTAACTGAACTTGCCCACATCACATGGTAATGTCACAATAATATAAAAAATTGTTCCCCTGCTACCCACCCATTCCAAAAAACGTGGGCAGTAAAATTATTTTAGCCAAATTTAGTATAAAATAACACTCTTCTTGAATTTTTTTTTTACTTCTGACTCTTACAGATGTTACCATCTGCTGCACCTTCAAGAGAGGACAAACATTTCTACTTCACTAAGCAATTGAGCTAAAGTGCAAGGATATACCAAATATTACGATCTCCATTTTTCAATTGTGACCAATCACACCACACAAATAATATTCCTACAATTTCAATAAAAATTAACATAACATTGAGTGGTGAATTTGATCATCAATGTCTTTACATATCCTTAAAGCCTTGGTTAATTTCACATCTTTAATCCAAACAAAGGCTCAACAGGTTATCGTTCTGGACCCACATTGCCTTGTAATTGACTGAAGGGTAAAACAAAGTTGACATTTAAACAAATATTACAGAAGTTAGTTTGATGATGGGAGGAATATTCACTAAAAGTTATGTCACACAATGTCAAATCTCACAGAACAGATTCTTTTCAATGTACTTATTACACATTTAACTTCCCATTACATGCAAGTGAGTTGCTGTTAATGTCACTATTAGTGGATGCGCCAAATGTTCTTGTTACATCAGCTTGAAAATATGAAGATCACCCAGCAATACAATTATAATATTTTTCCTTTAATAGTTGAAAAATGTTTGAACTGTAGGATACAAAAGTTAAGTATTTCTAATGGTTTCAGTGTGACGGACAAAGTAATATACAATGTGACAATACCTTCCTGGTTAGCACTGCAGCCTCACAGCTCCAGTGACCCGGGTTCAATTCCGGGTACTGCCTGTGTGGAGTTTGCAAGTTCTCCCTGTGTCTGTGTGGGTTTTCTCCGGGTGCTCCGGTTTCCTCCCACAAGCCAAAAGACTTGCAGGTTGGTAGGTAAATTGGCCATTATAAACTGCCCCTAGTATAGGTAGATGGTAGGGAAATATAGGGACAGGTGGGGATGTGGTAGGAATATGGGATTAGTGTAGGATTAGTATAAATGGGTGGTTGATGGTCGGCATAGACTCGGTGGGCCGAAGGGCCTGGTTCAGTGCTGTATCTCTAAACTAAACTAAACAATACCTTGAAACAAATGGGACTTTTTTTTCCTGATTTAAGTTTTGAGAAACCACTTTCACGCATGCAAATTTCTGTCTCATGATTACAAACAACAAGCTGAAGAGGCAGCTCCCAATGGTAGGGTAAAGGAAAGAGAATTGTAGAAGAGGCCAGAGTCAGGACAACAGAGTTCAGGAGCAATAGGTGGGTTACAGGGCTGGCAAAGGTTAGAGATATGGGATGCGACAAAATCAAGAAGGAATTTAAACATGTGGATGAAAACATGAAAACATGTGCATGAGAAGCCACAAGCAAATGAGGATCGGCCTGGACGGGGTGCTAGGCAAGCAGGACATGATATAGTAGCAGAATTTTGGATGAGATGAAGTTTATGGAGGAAGATGGGAGGCTGGCCAGAAGAACATTGAAATGGTTGAGTCTGGAGATGACAAATGAAGATTTTAGGGGCACATAAGCTGATCGATCTTGGAGGTTGATGTAGGCAGCCTGTGTAAGGAATAGAATACAGATCACTCAACTCAAGGTGTATAGGATGTCAATGTTAAAACTTCATGCCTGCAGATGATGACACGACACTAAGGAGCAGCAAGTAGATAAGGAAGGGGAGGGGTCCAAGGAGACATCCTTGGGAACAATATGGGACTGGGAAGAGAAGCCAAAGCCGAAGATGTGCGCCTTAAGACTGCATAGGTAAAGGTTTAACCAAGAAAGAGCAGTCCCACCAAGCTGGGCAATGCAGAAGCACTGTGTGGTCAACCATGTCAAAGGTAGCAGGTTGAATACAATGTGGGATATTCACAGAATGTCAAAGATAAATCAATTATTCCCAAGTACAGAATAATTTCCACCTACAGAAAGTAATTCATTAACTTCATGAGTCATTTAAAATCCTCCAATCCAGTGGAGCATCTGCTCAAAAACTCAAGTAGGCATCACAACTGCAGCTCAAACCTTTAAAAAGGGTCCTATTGCATGGGATAAAATTCCTGTCCTTCTAAATCACATCCTCTGACTGACTAGGCAGTGTCACAAGAAAACTGTCACAAGCTACATAAAGTCAGTTATAAATATGTACTTGGTGCTCTCTAAACATCATACAATGTTTGAACATTGAAACACTGGATTTATGTCAGTTCATTAAGTCTATACAAAGAGCCAAGGTGCTAAATAACTACCTGCTCATCTATTTCAATTAAATGTACCATTTGGCAGTAAATCTGAATGGTGATAGAAGAGGTACCTGTGGTCAGTTTGGTTATGGTCACCTATGTATACAAAAAGGTTACTGCTCACACCAGAAACAAGGGAAAAAAAGGGCAATGAGACCTATCCTTTTCTCCAGTATGTTACTGATGCACTTGTTCGCTCACCATACAGACTCCACATTCACACCCCAGTTCAATTCTCCAGCCTAGGGAGCCTGAAAATCAGAAAAACAGGTCTTCTCCCCAGGCCTCAACCTCAGAGCAAAGCTGCAAGGAATCACGAATAAAAAACAAAGAATAAAAAAATGCTTTTTTTTTACTGTAATGAGCAAACATTAATAAAGATTTTGCACAATACAGGTGTTAATAAAATTAAGCTGCTACAGTGCAGCTTTTGAAATAATGACAGTATAGGTTGCAAGAGGAAACCAGTCTGAAAAATTGCACCTATGAGCTCATCACTCAATCAAGCTGCACATTATAAAATAGCATTCTACTGCAGTTCCTAGCAGTCCTTATAAAAATTGAACACTGAATATGGGGAGTGTAATTGATTTACATCACCCAGCAGAGATTAGGCACTCCTTCAAAATGGTGGTGGTGGGGGCCATATCGAGGATTAGGAGACACACGAAGAGAAAAATCAGCTCGAGACAAAGCCCTTGACCAATAATGCTGGCCTCCTGCTAGCCAATTCTGAGCTGCAGGTGTAAGAAATATTACTGAAACCACCAATAAATCAAAAGGTCTTTGTACTGCCCTATTCTGTTCATACTATACAGAGTGTTTGAGTGGGGGGGCAGAAATGGTTTTGGCCACAATACAGCCACCAGCCACTGAATATCAGACACTGAAAGGGCAAGACTGCTTTTACTCCCCCTAACTAATATTACAAGACGGGATTAAATTAGTAGCTCAAATCAAACACCATTTCTTTTTGTCTGGTTTCCCTACTGCCAGAAAATAAATGAACAGCAGCTGAAAACTGCTGACAATCTCCACTGTCAGGGTTTGGAAGCACGAGCTGGGGTAGAAACTTTATTAAAAAGTGAATTATCATCAGTGACAGGAGCATTAACATTGTCAACAAAAGCAGTTTCGTGCATCACCTTTCAACACAACAGCAAGGATTCGAGCTCATAGCCCCTCCTGACACCAGGACCCTGCCACACAAGGAATCACAGACACAACCTTGAATCCTACCACTTCATGATCCATCATATAATTACTATCGATTGGCACTTTCGAAGTCAGCAGACTGGCAGCAACAGAGCACATATCACCTGGTGGGACATGAGCGGTCAGGTAGGCTCCACAGATCGGAACATCTTACTGCTGAAGGTATTGTTCTATTAAATCCACACAGCGGGACCAGGCAGTTTCCTGGAGGGCAGGAATGTCATGTTTGTTCACCTATCATATTTCAGTTAAAAAATACATTAGTTCAAGGCTGCTTCTTCAATTAGTAACCTCATTTGTCCAATCCACCATTTATTACAAAAAAGGGAGCTAATGTGGCAGCACTTCATACATTCCAGTAACTGGGGTATGGAGCAAGGGTTCTCTTACAATTATGCGAATCTTTTACCTAAACATCGGGCAGAAAACACTACAGGGATCAGAGACGCAGGTCCACTTACAGAAGTGGTACTGAACCCGAAAAAATATCTGCTGTAAAAACCCCAAAACTGTAACAGTGATCAGAGGGCCTAGAATAGGACGTTGGATGGCAAGGAGCTGAAATGCAAGAACAAATTCAGGCCCTGTCTCCTATCTATGAGGATTTCAGCCAGGAGGTTTCTGAAGTATGTTCAAGAGAATTTTCTTGATTAGTACAACAAAGAGGTATTGCTGGTTCTGGCGAATGAGGTGGGCCAACTGGATTAAGTGTCAGTCAGGAAATTTTTAGGGACCAGTGACCATAATACAAGTTTACGTTAGCCAAGGAAAAAGACAAGAAGCAATCCAGAGTAAAAATACTAAATCGGGGCAATTTCAGTAGGGCAAGAATGATGCCATTCTACCTGGAACAGATGCAAAGATTGTTCTGTTACTGTTTTGCCTGCCAATGGGCTGCCTTTAAAGAGCAAATAGTTCGGGTACAGTCAGGCTACATTCCCATGAGGGGAAAAAGGTAGAACAACCAAAGCCAGAGCTCCCTGGATGAAGAGAGGTAGAGAGTGAGATGAAGCAGAAAAACAGTACATATGACAGATGTCAGGTTGATAATACAAGTGAGAACCAGGCTGAATATAAAAAATTCAGAGGGGTAGTGAGAAAAGGAAATTAGAGAGGGAAAGAATGTGAGAAGAGACTGACAGCTAACATTAAGGGGAACTCAAAAGCCTTCTACAAGCACACAAATAGGAAAAGGGTGAGAGAAGAGGTGACGTTGATTCGGGACCAGAAAGGCACCTACACGTGGACACATAGAAATGGCTGAAGTACTAAATGCATCACCACAGAAAATGCGGCCACCCAAATCATAGTGAAAAAGGAGGTCGTTGAGATAATAGATGGCCTAAAAATTGATAAAGAGGCGGTATTAGAAAGGCTGGCTGTAGGACGGGATGGGACGCATCTGAGGATACTGAGGGAAGGAAGGGAGGGAGGGAGGAAGGAAGTTAGAGAGATACTGGCCATAATCTTAGAATTTCAAATGTTACATCCTTGCTCAAAAACGTTTATAAGGGTAAACCTAGCAACTGCAGGCTAATCACTTTAGTCTAAGAGGTGGGAAAGTTTCTAGAGATGTTAACTCAGGACAAAATTAAGTCATTTGGACAAATGTGGATTAATTAGGAAAAGTCAAACAAATCATGCTTAACTAACGACTGAGTTTTTTGATGAAGTAACTGAGGGGATTGATGAGGATAAATGTGGTTGATGAGGTGTACATGGACTTCCAAAAGATGTTGATAAAGTGCCACATAATAGACTTGCCAGCAAAGTTGAAGTCCATGGGATAAAAGGGACAGTGACAGCATGGATACAAAGTTGGTTAAGTGACAGGAAACAAGAGAGTAGAAGAGAAAACAGCTGTTTTTCAGACTGGAGGAAGGTATACAGTGGGGTTACCCAGGGGTTAGTACTAGGACCACCGTGTGTCAGCTGTGGCTCAGTTGGTAGCACTCTCACCCGAGTCACAAGGTTCTGGGTTCAAGTCTCTCTCCAGGACTTGAGCACAAAAATCAAGGCTGACACTTCTGTGCAGTAATCAGAGGTGTGATCTTTTGGATGAGACATTAAACTGAACTCTCATCTGCCCACTTGAGGGTCTGGAATGCACTGCTTGAGCGTGGTGGAGACAGATTCAATAGTGGCTTTCAAAAGGGAACTGGATAAGCAGATGAACAGGAAAGATTTGCAGGGCTTTGCGGAAAGGGTGAGGGAGTGGGATTAGCTGAGTTGCTCTTAGAGAACTGGCATGGACGTGATGGGTCAAATGGCCTCCTTTTGTGCTATAGCCATTCTCTGATTCTAAGCGGGTAGTGTCACACTACACTGAGCCCAACACCCATGCATTAGGAATTTGGGAGAATAAATCAAATTGCCTACCAACACTCTTTGGAGGATGTGACTTTAGGAACAGAGGAAAATAAAAAAGCTACTGAGTATCTGAATTCCAATACTGGCATGAAGCAAAAGTCTACAAGCATTGTTTTAGTGGCAGGAGTACAGCTTGCTTCAATCTGCCAGTTTAAAGAAACAGCCAGTAACAGAGGTGCTGCTTTTTGTAATATTGTACACTTGCAGCAAAAACATAAAATGACCAAGATTTAAATGGCTCCTCCTCTTCCCAACTCCAATGAATACTCCCTGAAATTCAAGTAGACAAAGGATACTGAAAGGATCATACAGGCACCAGAGACAATAATGATGGGTTTGTGCCAAAGGATTTCTACACATAATTTCTGCAACAATTTTGCCACCGTTAGTGATGGCTCCTTCTTGCTGACAGAATGAACATCTACATTTCTCTCCGAAACCTACTTTTATTGTGCTCTACATGGTGCATGCCAAGGCCAATCTTAGCAGAAGATATACAAGCTGGTACAACTAGTAGCTGACTGTACCCCTTGCGTCTCTTTCCCAACCTTGCTCTTGCTCACAGCACTCTCTCGTCCATCAGTTAAACCCCACACAGGAATGCGACTCTAACAAATAAACAAACAAGATGGCTCAGACTGATATGTTTCAAAGCAATCATGGTTACCTCTAATGTGCCCATGATGGCTTCTACATTGAAGAACCACAGCTATCGTCCTCTACTCTCACAGCTACAGACTAAAGGGAGACATTCTCTCCTCAAGATCATTTATCTGCGCAGACTTTCTCGTCAAAGAACTTTGCTCCATTGAAGAGGAATATATGATCCAGGTGAATGGAATGTGAGATTTACAGCTGATTGTGTAATATCATGTGATTTCAATGCAGCATTACCGACAGCGTCCCTGCCACAGGGCACAGCGCACTACTGTTACAACCAGTTGAGAAAAGGGTCTAGGGGTACCCTCTCAGCATTTGCCTGGTGTAACCGTAACAGGGTTTAATTTTTTTAAATACCGTGTTTTTAGCTCCCCCTCAATGAATCCTTGTTCAGTGCTCTCCAATTGTAAGGCAAATAAATCAACCAAACAGGTTTTCTTAGATTTAAACAAGAAAGGTGGAAGTTTATTAACCTTAAACTCTAATTCGGCTAACGACAATGAATACGCGATGACGCTAGCATGCATACGCAATAAACACACACAGATAGAAACAGAAAAGTAGAAAGAATAAAGGGGAAAAGTTTGAGGCAATAGCTGGGATTTTAAGGTCTTTTGAGTTTGATGTAGAGTCTTTGATTGCCATTAAGTCTTGCTGTTTCATTGGGGCCCAGTGCATGCTTTTAAATTTGTTGCGATGTAGCAGTCTTTTCTCTCGGGGTTTAAGTGACTTCAGTGGATCCGGAGATTCGTGAGGGAGAGCAAGCCAGGAGAGAGGCTCTCTTCTTCCAAGTTCAGTTGCAATCTGACCCAAACGGTGCTGTGAGCAGTTCAAACAAAAACCTGGGCCAGCAGATTAGTCATGTAACCAGCTGTTTTAAAAAAAAACTCCTGCATTTGTGGATTCGCCATCTTAGCAGACACGCTAGAATAGTGGCTCTCTTACACATTCAATGTCTGGTGATCAAAATCCATTTGGGTTAAATGGATCAGGGATCCGTTCTATTGTCTCCAGGCATTGTCTCTTAGTATGCAAATGCTTATCAGCCACTGCTGCTCTCTTTAAACAAGTCATCTCTTCACTCCAGCAACAGTTTAAAATCAATGTTCATATGACGAAATTTATATGCCTCATTCGTGGCAGGTGGGGTCTTCATGACACTACTTAATTCCAAGAATCAACTCCACACTTCTCAGGACCAATAAAAGGATAGAAACACATTCAAACCACTCTTAATATATTGATAGATTTCTGTAGAATGAAAAACAAGAACTTGCACCATGTACACGCAGGATAGCCCAAAGTCAGTTAGTTACTTTTCTGAAGCATAGTTACCGCTATGTAGCACCTGGGAAGGCCAATTTTCACACAGCCAGCTCTCAGACAAAGGAGAAGTGAGCAGTTAATCTACCAACCAAGTCATACTAACACATTCTATAATTGTTACTTCGAATTGCTCCAACTACAACCAAAAACACCGTCACTGCCTAATCCAGACTCAATGCGAACCAAAAACAGAGTCACTGGCTAATCCAGATTCAACTCACTGCAACCAAAACCACCATCTCTGCCTAATCCAGACTCTACTCACTATAACCACAAACAGTCACTGCCTAATCTAGACTTACTACAAATAAAACATCGTCACTGGCAAATCTAGACTCGACTCCCAGTCAAAAACACTGCCATTGCCTAATCCAGACTCTACTCAATACAACCAAAAACACTGTCACTGCCTAATCCAGCCTCGACTCACCCACTCAGATTATTAGTAAACTACTCAAACCAGATTCACAAACACATGAACTGAATTTGAACTGTGGACAAGCTACTGTCTGATCCAAAATCAAATTTTCACCCATCTCTGGAAAAAGAACTGTTAGGGCTAAGCATCCAGAGTCCATAACAATGACAACAGCAAATAGATTTAATTGCATTTATCTGACAAGATTATACAAAACTCCAGCTTGCAGCTTCCAACAAAAGTGACATTCAGACACCGTAGGCAATGCATAAGGATCCACAAGGTTGATCCCTAGCTGAGGCAAGATTAGAAATGCTCAGGCTTCTCAGCAGGTTAGAGAAGCATCAGAGGTGATTTATAGAGCTAGACAAGAGAACAGAATAGGTAACACTCTAATATTACTTTCAATTGAATTGAGGGCAAGAGAAGGAACACAAGATTGAGCTAGAAAAAGTTAGATTTAAAAACTGCTGTCAAAAAATTCTCATTCATACAAAGAAGGATCAGGAGGCTAAACACTCAGGAACCTTTAAGAAACAATTAGATGCTGAAGATGAATAAATTAAAATGAGCAGAATGTTTTTTCCATGTGCAACTATCCTTCAATGTAAAGCAAGGCCATAAGCTGAATGAGCCAAAACTTCACCAGTTTAATGATAGTGTAACCAAAGCTATCCACTACAGCTTTTACAAACGCCTATGGACTTCTAGCTTGGACTCCCATCTCTCTCTCACCAGAGTCAATCTACCGATGAGGAACCTTGACATAGTACTTGATATCAAGCTCAGCTTTGTCCTCCTACACCACACAAACTGCAGCAGTTCAAGAAGGCAGCTCACTACCATCTTCTCAAGGGCAATAAGCGCTGGCCTTGCCAGTGATGCTCACATCCCATGAATAAATAAAACATTCGAACCATCACTTACACATTATCCCCAGAATCCTAATCCATGCTTTCATCACTTTGCAACATGACTTCTCCAACACTGGGGACGTGGTAGGGAATACAGGATTAATGTAGGATTAGTATAAATGGGTGGTTGATGGTCGGCACAAACTCGGTGGGCCAAAGGGCCTGTTTCAGTGCTGTATCTCTTTATGACTATTGGCCAGCCTCCCCACCTCCCATTCTCATACAAAGTGGTGTATCCCATATCCTCATCTCCACCAAGGTGTACATCAGGATTACCCCCATCCTCAAACTCCCTTCCTCAGCATTTCTGACCTGCCACCTCCAAAGCCCCTCTCTCTAACTGTCCATCCACCATATTTTTCTGTTCCCTAATCAGTGTTCATACACTATCTCCCCCACACTGTAAAGCTGAGATTCCTCCATTCATGACAAGTTACTTTAAGTGTAAACTGTTATTAATCCTTTATTCCATAAAACCCTGCTTATTTCACTGAAATGTAATTCTATACATCATAAGGCCAACCTGTGTATTCTAATATTTACATTTAAAGTACTTTCTCTACCAGAATAGACTTGCAAATCTGGAGACAAAAAGCAAAGTGATGGAAACATCTGTCAACATCTGTAAAGAGAAAGGACTGGTTAATCCAATTGTGCTACCTCCATTCCTCTATTTGTACAAAGGGAGCGACCACAGATTTGCTGAGAATATCAGAGGCAGGGATGTGGAGTTTAACAATTGTTATTTATGGTCCTTGCCCCTCCAGCTGACATATTACTTCAGCAAGTAGCTGTCCCTAGATTTATCATGCAAATAAAAATAGCAAGAAGCTAGATAAAGCACAAGCTGTTGGAAAAACAGTACAGCCAGTCACTCAGCATCTGTAAAGGGCAACGGCTGGTTAGTCTTTCAGATCACACCAAGAAATAAAGATGGGTGAATTCCACTGATGCTGCAAGATTCTCTGGATCACTTGCTGCTGGGAGCACAGATGTGAAGAGGTTATACCCAAAACCATAACCTCCCTTTTATCTTCACTGATGCCTACTTTAAATAATACAATAAGGGCTGCCAAAGTGTCACCAATAGAAAAACAGCTCTACAAGTGCCTTTATTTAGAGGCACCAATAATTACAACAATTTAAAAAACAGTCTAACTAAAAAAAACAATCATTCTAAACCATATGATTGCTTGTGTCAATTAGGCACTCTACACATTGCAATATTCACCAGTCGCAAAAGGAAATTACAAGGTCACGCTGGGCGAGAAAATGTTTGAAATGTAAATACTGGAAGAATATACAAGTTGGCTGCACTGTCAACAGACAATGCTGGAAACACACAATCAGCATTGGTGGAGAGAACAGACAGGTTAACATTTACATGTAAACCTTTATCAGAATCTGAAGGATTATGCAAGAAAGGAATGTTAAATGGCTCGTTCGCTCCATAGATGCTGACTGACTGAACATACCCAAATATTTTCTGGTTTAAGAATCAATATGATAGGGTACAGGAGACCATTCGGCCAGTAATGGCTGTTGTGGAGCTATCCAATTAGTCTCACTCCCCTGTCAGGTGATCACATTGAAATCTACAAAATACTTAAAAGGATAGACAGGGTAGATGCAAGGGGAGACGTTTCCCCTGGCTGGGGAGTCTAGAACCATGGGACACAATTTTAAAATGAGGAAGCCATTTAGGACGGAGATGAAGAAAAATCTTGTTACTCCGAGGGTTGTGAATCTTTGGAATTCTCTTCCCCAGAGGGCTGTAAAAGCTCAGTCATTGAGTATGTTTAAAGAAGAGATTGATAGATTTCTAAATAGCAATGACATAAAGGGATATGGGGATAGTGTGGGAAAAAAGCATTGAAGTGGATGATCAGCCATAATCACACTGAATGGCAGAGCAGGTTTGATGGGTTGAATGGCCAACTCCTGCTCCCATGTTCCTATGCTCTTTCCCCATTACCCTGCAATTTATTTCCCTACAAGTATTTATCCCATCCTCTTCTGAAAGTTACTGATTAATCTGCTTCCACTATTCTTTCAGGCAGTCCATTCCCGATCACAACTCACTGTTAAAAATGTTTCCTCATGCCACCTCTGGTTCTTTTGTAAATCACAGTAAATGTGTTCTTTGATTATCGACCCTCCTTATTTACTCTATCAAAACCATTCATGATTTTGAACACCTCTATTAAATCTCCTTCAGATTTCCAGTTTTGCTTTTCATAAGCATTTTAAGCAGCCTTATTTATACAGAGATTCCTGGAATTACAAGTAATAAAGGAAATTTACTGTCACTGTCAGAGAAACAGAAAATGTTAGAAAAACAGAGCATTTGCAGAGACTAGACAGATTAGGATTTGGGATAAAGAGCAGCCTCACTGAAGTGGGTTTAACTTCCTCTATTGAGCAAACCATAGCCAGATGCCAGTGACACACCAGATTCTGACTGAGCCCAATTGGGAACTCCTGCAGTAAAGAGTTCACACCTCTGGCTCCACCCATTTGCTGTCCCACTTCTGCACCACATTTCTCATCTATGGGGACATCACATGTACGCTGTCAACACACAGCTCGACCTCACCACCACCTCTCAACTGCTCCACTGTCACTAAATTATTAGACTACTTATCTGACATCCAGCATGAATGAGCATAAATTTCCTCCAATTAAATATTGGAAAAACTGAAGCTATTGTCTTCAGTCTCCATCACAAACTCAGTTCCCTAACCGCTGACTCCATCCCTCTCCCCTGGCCACAGTCTGAGACTAAACCAGTCTGTTCGCAATCTTAGTGTTATCCCAACATAAGCTTCCGACCACATATCCACGCCATCACTGAGACCGTCTATTTTCACCCCATATCATGGTCAGACTCCTAGGCTGCTTAAGCTCTCTGCTGCTGAAGTCTTCACCCATGCCTGTGTTCCCTCTAGATTTGACCATTGCAGCACACTCCTAGCCGGTCTCCCATATTCTACCCTCCATAAACTTGAGGTCATGCAAACCTTCACTGCTAGTGTCGTTACTCACACCAAGGCCAACTCTTGCCCCCTCACCACCTCCTCCCTCCCCATCCCCACCCTGCCCACGCCCCCCTCCCCCTCTCACCAACGTTCCCACCTCACCCCCCCCACTCTGCTTCACATCCCCAAACCACCCTCACCTTGTCTTTCTCTCCCCCTTCGTTTCCTTTTCTCCTCACCTACCTCCCTCTCCGTCTGTTGCCCTCCCTCCACCTCCTCCCTTCCCAATATCAACCTACCCCTCTCTCTCTTTCCAGGAGCTGCTCCATCTCCCCTGGGTCCGCCCCCGGTCTCCGGCCTCTCAGCCCGAGTCCTCCCCCCATCCTCTCGCCGCCATTAAACTTGCCGCTTGGAGGAGCCGAGGAGTTACAGTGCCGAGACCGGCCGCTCTCACAGCCCAGCGGCTTCCCCTCCGTCACCCGCCCCCACCCCAGCCCAGCCCAGCCCCGGGCGGCCGTTACCGGTACCAGGCCCGACCCATCCCGTCTCCAAGGGCAACCTGCCCCGCCGACCCTACCTGCCGTCTCGGCGCCCACCCGCCGCCGTTCATCTACTGCCGCCGTCGCCCGGCCCCGGCCACTTTCCCTACGCCTCCCCCGCCACTAGCTGACTCCAACTCCTGCTGCGGCTGCTCCCGGCCCTGACAACACTAACAGCAAGGGCGGGGCTTCCAGCGATGACATCACCTCCCTCCCAGTCCGTCACCAATCGCAGAACGCCTCCCGCCCCTTTCTCCGCCTCCTGACCAATCAACGTGAGCGCCTCGGCCTGATGGACGGGTGACTGCACCAACCGCCTTTCGGGCCACCTGGGCCAATCAGAGAGCGGTGGTGCCGGCCCCTCAATTTAACCAATGACTATCAGCGGAGGCAGTGATTGACATTGAACTAGGCCAATCGGGTGTGAGTAGTGGTGAGCTCCTGTGTGGTGCTGATGCTGCACTGATTGCTGTGTGAGCAGCAGCTCCGCAGGCGGCGGGATGCAGCCGGGGATGCTCGGCAAAGTGGAAGGGTGAAGGTCCACAGTGAATGAATCACATCAAGACGAGCGGAGCCCAATCAAGAACCAATGGTTTGGTAAACCCAGCTTAGGTGTTGGAAGCTAGCAGTGTGCAGGAGAATAGGAAAAAAGGGGAGAGGTGAAGAGTTGCACAGTTTTCCCGATAAAGTAGCAGACAGTGCAATGAATCATGATATCAATAATGGGGCTTAACCAAGAGGGTGTGCCACATGTCAGCTCACAGATAATGACAGCCATATTGACCAATTACTTTGCTTCAGTATTTGCCAGAGAGATTAATAGAGTGGTCATGATATCAAAGCAAAATTAAAAAGATACAAGGACATTTACGGTGGAAGATAATTGATAAACTAATCAAACATTGAGAGGACAAAACTCCTGTATCCACACATATTAAAGAAATGTGGGAAGAGATAGTAGAGGCACTATTACATTATTACAAAATTTGTTAGAAAAGGAAATAGAGCCAGAGAACTGACAGACAGATAAAGTTACCCCAATATTTAAATTTTTTTATATTTGTTTGTGGAATGTGGGTGTCACTGGCTAGGCCAGCATTTATTGCCCATCCCTAATTGCCCTTGAACTCAGTGGGCATTTCAGAGGGCATTTTAAGAGTCAACCACATTGCTGTGGGTCTGGAATCACATGTAGGCCAGAGCAGGGATGGCAGATTTCATGGTCACCATTAGGCTAGCTTGTAATTCCAGATTTATTAATTGAATTTAAATTTCACCATCTGCTGTGGTGAGTTTCAAACCCGTGTCCCCAGAACATTAAAATAAAAGCAAAATACTGCAGATGCTGGAAATCTGAAATAAAAACAAGAAATGCTGGAACCACTCAGCAGGTCTGGCAGCATCTGTGGAAAGAGAAGCAGACTTAACGTTTCGGGTTCCTCAACTGAGGATTCCCTCCCACTGTTGTTGACAGGGTCCTCAACCGTGTCCGGCTCATTTCCCGCACCTCTACTCTCACCCCTCCCTCCCAGAACCGTGACAGAGATCCCCTTGTCCTCACTGTCCACCCCATCAGCCTCCATATTCAAAGGATCATCCTCCGCCATTTCCGCCACCTCCAGCGTGATGCCACTACCAAACACATCTTCCCCTCCCTTCCCCTGTCAGCATTCTAAAAGGATCGTCCCTCCGCGACATCCTGGTCCACTCCTCCATTACCCCCACCACCTCATCCCCGTCCCATGGCACCTTCCCCTGCAATCGCAGGAAGGTGTAATACCTGCCCATTTACCTCCTCTCTCCTCACTATCCCAGGCCCCAAACACTCCTTTCAGGTGAAGCAGCGATTTACTTGTACTTCTTTCAATGTAGTATACTGTATTCGCTGCTCACAATGTGGTCTCCTCTACATTGGGGAGACCAAACGCAGAATGGGTGACCGCTTTGCGGAACACCTCCACTCAGTCCGCAAGCAGGACCCTGAGCTTCCAGTTGCTTGCTATTTCAACACTCCCCCCTGCTCTCATACTCACATCTCTGTCCTGGGATTGCTGCAGTGTTCCAGTGAACATCAACGCAAGCTCGAGGAACAGCATCTCATTTTCCGATTAGGCACACTACAGCCTGCCGGACTGAACATTTAGTTCAATAATTTCAGAGCATGATGGGCCCCCCATTTTACTTATATTTTTAGTTATTTTTTCTTTTTTACATTTTTTACAATTTTTTTTTCTTTTGTTTATTTCATTTCATTGTAGTTTGTTCAGTTTGCTTACCCGCTTTTTTTTGTATGTTTGTACTTGCGACTGTTCAGTTTTCAGTCCGTTAACACCTATCTGTACGAATGCTTTGTCTTTCAACACACCATTAACATATTGTTTGCCTTTGCTCCATGACCTTTTGGTCAGCAATGTGACCTTGTCCAATCTACACCTTCTCCTTTGTTATCTCTTGTCCGACCCCCGGCTCACTTGCTTATATCCTTTGACATTTCTAATATTTGCTAGTTCCGAAGAAGGGTCACTGACCCGAAACATTAACTCTGCTTCTCTTTCCACAGATGCTGCCAGACCCGCTGAGTGGTTCCAGCATTTCTTGTTTTTATCCTCAGAACATTAACCTGGATTACTAGTCCAGTGACATTACCACTACAAATGGGGGCTAGAACAAGACCATGGAACTATAGCTTAACATCGGTGGAAAGAAAATATTGCAATTTTTACTGAAAGGTACAATAGTAAACAGTAGTCAGCACAGATTTCAAAGAAGGTGATGCTTGACCAACCTTATTAAATCTTTGAAGAATTCACACAGAGTGTAGACAAGGGTACTTCAGTAGATGTAATCAAAAGGTTTTCAAGATGGTACCACATAATAGACTCATAAGTAAGGTAATGCATCTGGAGTCAGGGCACAAGTAGCAGAATGGATAGCAAGCTGGCTGCAAAACAGAAAACAGAGACTATGGGCTGAATTTTACCAGTCCCTCGACGCTGTGTGTCGCGGTGGAGGGGCCTGTAAAATTCTGCGAGGAGAGGCCTGCCTTGACCCACCATGTCGAGAAGGGCCTGCCGCATATTACCGGTGGTGGGGGCACCTCAGTGCGTCCCTGCCACTGCCTGGTGGCAGGCTCTTCATCTGAATATTCAAATTAAAAATAAAGCAATGTAAATGAACTTACCAACAGGCGGCGGACGTCCCACGCTAATTTTACAGCCGCCATTCATACTTTGCGCACCTTCGGTACTCCGTACAGAGTTCGGAGGCGAGGACCTGGTGGGGAGGGGGGAGGAATAAAATTTTCAGGGTGGGAGGGGTGGGGAGCAGCGAAAATACTGTTTATTGGCTGTGGGGATGGTAAGAAGGGGTTGAGGGTCAAAGGGAACAAATTTCGGGGGGTAAGTTGGGGATACTGTTAAAAGTTTATTATGGGGGAAGAGGGCAATTAATGTATAAATTACCCATTGGGGGGGGGGGTGGGAGATGTGATTTATATTTGAAATAACATTTTATTTTTATTTCCTGGAGATTGGGACCCTTAAATTTTACAATGTAACTGAAGGGCTTAAAGCCCTTTAAAAATGGCACCGGCACCTACGTGGTGGAGCCAGACACCATTGTCGGGGAGGCAGCAGCCGCCCCCTCTACGTCACCGGGGGCAGCCTATCCACCCCCTCTATTTCAGTCAGTCCCCAAGCATTATATCGTAGGGGCTGTGAGGCAGCACTTCCATGTCAGAAGGCCGAATAAAATCCATCCCTATGTGTTAAGTATAGTTACTCAGGCTGGAAAAAGGTGAGGAATGGTGTTCTACAAGGATCAGTGCTGGGACCACTGGCGTACACAATTTATATAAACCATGTGGGCTTGGGAATTGGAAGTACAATTTCAAAATTTGCAGACGGCACCAAATTGGGGGGTATAGTTAATACTGCAACTAAATAAAAGAATACATTAATAAACTTGCAGAATGGATGCATGATTGGCGAATGAGTTTAAGTATAGATAATGTTAAATTTTGGCAGAAAGAGTAAGGAGCCCACATACTGCTTGGTCAGTAAGAGTCTAAATGAGGTAGAAGAGTAGAGGGATCTCAGGGTACAGGTGCACAAATCACTGAAAGCAGCAATGCAGGTTAGTAAAGCCACAAAAAACAAACCACGTGTTTATTTCCAGAGGGATAGAATTGAAAAGCAGCGAAGTTATGTTAAACTTGTATAGAACTTGGTTAGACCACACTGAACACAACTATGCACAGTTCTGGTCTCCAAATTACAAAAAGGCTGCCAAGGGACTGGAGAAGGGGCAAAAAAGATTTACAAGGATAATACTCAAACTGAGAAGTTATACTTTTCAGGAAAGACTGAACAGGCTGGAATGTTATTTACTGGAAAGAGGAGACTGAGGAGTGACCTAATAGAAGTCTATAAAAATTATGAAGGCGCGAGTAGGGTAAACATGGAGAAGATGTTTCCACTTGTGAGGGAGACCAAACTAGGGGCCATACATATAAGATAGTCACCAAAAGGAGGAACTTCTTTACTCAATAAGTGGTCAGAATGTGAAACTCACTACCACAAGAAGTAGTTTAGGTGAATAGCATCGATGCATTTAGCAGGAAGCTGGATAAAGACATGAGGGAGAAAGGAATAGAAGGATATGCTAATTGAGTTAGTAGAAGATGGACAGGAGAAGGCTCGTGTGGAGCATAAATGTCGGTGTCCTCCCTTGTGCATCAATGGCTGATAGTGAAGGAACGGCGATATAGTTCCATGTCAGGATGGTGTGTGACTTGGAGGGGAACTTGCAGGTGGTGGTGTTCCCATACACCTGCTGCCCTTCTCCTTCTAGGTGGCAGAGGTCACAGGTTTGGAAGGTGCTGTCGAAGGAACTTTGGTGAGTTGCTGCAGTGCATCTTGTTCATGGTACACACTGCAGCCATGGTGCACTAGTGGTGGAGGGAGTGAATATTTCAGTTGGTGAATGGGGTTCTGATCAAGCGGGCTGCTTTGTCCTGGATGCTGTCCAGCTTCTTCAGTGTTGTTGGAGCTGCATCCATCCAGTCAAGTGAAGAATAATCCACACACTCCTGACTTGTGCCTTGTAGATGGTGGACAGACTTTGGGGAGTCAGGAGGTGAGTTACTCACCGCAGGATTCTCAGCCTCTGACCTGCTCTTGTAGCCACAGTTATATGGCAAGTCCAGTTAAGTTTCTGGTCAATGGTAACCCCCAGGATGTTGAGGGGAGGGGAATTCAGCAATGTCAATGCCGATGAATGTCAAGGGGAGATGGTTAGGTTCTTTCTTGTTGGAGATGGTCATTGCCTGGCTCTAGTGTGGTGCAAATGTTACTTGCTACTTATCAGACCAACCCTGATTATTGTCTAGGTCTGGATGTTTCAGTATCTGAGAAGATGCTAATGGTACTAAACACTGTGCAATCATCAGTGAACATCCCCACTTCTGACCTTATGTTGAAGAGAAGGTCATTGATGAAGCAGCTGAAGATGGTTGGGCCTAGGACCCTGAGGAACTTCAGCAGCGATATCCTGTGGCTGAGATGATTGTCCTCCAACAACCACAACCATCACTCTTTGTGCTAGGTTTGACTCTAACCAGTGGAGAACTTTCCCCCTGATTCCCATTGACTTCAGTTTGCCAGGGCTCCTTGATGCCTCACTCGGTCAAATGTGCCTTGATGTCAAGGGCACACATTCTCACCTCACCTCTTGAATTCACCTTTTTTGTCCATGTTTGGACCAAAGCTGTAATGAGGTCAGGAGCCGAGTGGTCCTGGTGGAACCCAATCTGTGCATTGATGAGCAGGTTGTTGCTGAGTAAGTGCCACTTGACGACACTGTCAATGACACCTTCCCCATCACTTTGCTGATGATCGAGAATAGGTTGATGGGGTGGTAAGTGACCGGGTTAGATTTGTCCTGCTTTTATGGACAGGACATACCTGGGCAATTTTCCACATTATTGGGTAGATGCCAGTGTTGTAGATGTACTAGAACTGCTTGGCTAGGAGAGTAGCTAGTTCTGGAGAACAAGTCTTCAGTACTACAGTCGGGATGTTGTTAAGGCTCATAGCCTTTTCTGTATCCAGTATGTTCAGCCATTTCTTCATATCACATGGAGTGAATCAAATTGGCTGAAGACTGGCATCTGTGATACTGGAGAATTCAGGAGGAGGCCAAAATGGATCATCCACTCAGCATTTCTGGCTAAAGATGGTTGTAAATGCTTCATCCTTGTCTTTTGCACTCGTGTGCTGGGTTCCCCAATCATTGAGGATGGGGATGTTCATGGAACCTCCTCGCCAGTTGGTTGCTTAATTTGCACCACCATTCATGACTAGATGCGGCAGGACTGCAGAGCTTTGGCCTGATCCATTAGTTGTGGGGTCCCTTATCTTGATAGCATGTTGCTTCTGCTGTTCAGTATGTATGTAGTCCTGTGTTGCAGCTTCAAACATTGGCATTTCATTTGGAGGTATGCCTGGTGCTGCTCCTGGCATGGTCTCTTACAGTCCTCATTGACCTCATTGACATCTTTCGGGAGAGCAGCGGAGAGGAGCGGACCTGTGGGGGAGAGCAGTCCAGACGCTTGAAAACAAAGTGAGCAGTGATGTCACAGGAAAGCTGCAAGGTGATTGGTTGGTGAGTAACTGCTGTTATGGAATTACTCTAAATAGCTGGGTAACTAACTAAAAGTAAAGAGAAAGGTCTACAGTTTTTTTAATGTAGGAGGTAGTGGGTTTTTTTAGGGAATCAAGGTCCCTGGTGTAAATAATCTAATTGTTGGGTAATTTAAGGGGATAATTTAAGGGTAAGTCATGGCAGGGCAGCTCAGCAACGTGGAGTGCTCCTCCTGTGCAATGTGGGAAGTCAGGGACACTTCCAGTGTCCAGGGCGAACATGTGTGCAGGAAGTGTCTCCAGCTGCAGCTACTCGAAATCCACATCTCGAACTAAATGTAATATCTCCAAATTTGCAGATGACACAAAACTGGGTGAGTTGTGAGGAAGATGCAGAGAGGCTTCAGGGTGATTTGGACAAGTTAAGTGAGTGGGCTAAAGCATGGCAGATGCAGTATAATTGGGATAAATGTGAGGTTATCCACTTTGGTAGCAAAAACAGGAAGGCAGATTATTATCTGAACAGCTATAAACTGAGAGAGTGGAATATGCAGCGAGACCTGGGTGGTCTCGTACACCAGTCGCTGAAGATAAGCATGCAGGTCCAACAGGCGGTAAAAAAGGCAAATGGTATGTTTTCCTTCATAGCGAGAGATTTAGATTTTAGATTGAGATTTAGAGATACAGCACTGAAACAGGCCCTTCGGCCCACCGAGTCTGTGCCAACCATTAACCACCCATTTATACTAATCCTACATTAATCCCATATTCCTACCACATCCTCACCTGTCCCTATATTCCCCTACCACCTACCTATACTAGGGGCAATTTATAATGGCCAACTTACCTATCAACCTGCAAGTCTTTTGGCTGTGGGAGGAAACCGGAGCACCCAGAGGAAACCCACACAGACACAGGGAGAACTTGCAAACTCCACACAGGCAGTACCCAGAGAACTAGAGCTGTGAGGCTGCAGAGCTAACCACTGTGCCACTGTGCCGCCCCTGCGGATTCGAGTACTGGAGCAGGGATGTGTTGCTGCAATTTTACAGGGCCTTGGTGAGGCCACACCTGCAATATTGTGTGCAGTTTTGGTCTCCTTATCTGAGGAAGGATGTTCTTGCTATAGAGGGAGTGCAGTGAAGGTTTACCAGACTGTATCTTGGGATAGCAGGACTGACGTATGAGGAGAGATTGAGTCGGTTCGGATTATATTTGCTGGAGTTCAGAAAAGTGAGGGGGGATCTCATAGAAGCCTATAAAATTCTAACAGGACTTAACAGGATAGATGCAGGAACAATGTTCCCGATGGTGGGGGAGTCCAGAACCAGGGGTCATATTCTAAGAATAGGGGGTAAACCTTTCAGGGACTGAGATGAGGAGAAATTTCTTCACCCAGAGAGTGGTGAGCCTGTGGAATTCGCTACCACAGAAAGCAGTTGAGACCAAAACATTGTATGTTTCCAAGAAGGAGTTAGATCTAGCTCTTGGGTCTAAAGGGATCAAAGGATATGGGGTGAATGTGGGAACAGGTTACTGAGTTGGATGATCAGCCATGATCATAATGAATGGTGGAGCAGGCTTGAAGGGCTGAATGGCCTACTCTTACTCCTATTTTCTATGTTTCTGTGTTTCTATTAAAAAGCAGGACCTCAAAGGTTGTAATCTTTGGATGACTCCTGGTGCCATGTGCTAGTGAGTATAGGAATAGAAGGATTGAGCAGAGGAATGCATGTCTGAAGAGATGCTGCAGGAGGGAGGGCTTTAGTTTCCTGGATCACTGGGTCTGTTTTTGGCAAAGGTGTGACCTGTACAAGTTGGGCGGGTTGCACCTGAACCTGAATGGGACCAACATCCTTGCTGGGAGGTTTGCTAGTGCTGTTGAGGGGGGTTTAAACTAATTTGGCAGGGGGTTGGGATACAGAGTGGAGGTACAGTAGGGGGTGATGCACAGTCAAACATAGAAGAGAAACTGAGTCAGTCTGGAAGGCAGAGCAAATACAAACCTGTTAAGGCACAAGTGAAAAATGCAAGGCTGGATTGCATCTATTTTAATGCAAGGCAGATGAATTGAGGGCGTTGATGAGCACATGGCATTATGATATTGCTGCTATCACAGAGACATGGGTTGAGGGAGGGGCAGGACTGGCAGCTCAATATTCCAGGGTATAGAATCTTCAGGTGTGTCAGGGGAGGGGGTAAAAGAGGAGGTGGCATTGCACTGTTGATCAAAGAGTCAATTACTGCAGTAAGGAGGGATGATATCTTAGAAGATTCCTCAAATGAGGCCACATGGGTAGAACTTTAAAAATAAAGGGGGGCAATCTGTTGGCTGGGAGTGTACTACAGGCCTCCAAACAGTCAGGGAGAGATAGAGGAGCAGATATGTAGGCAAATCTCAGAGAGGTGTAAAAATAGTAGGTTGCTGGAGGTCAATCATCTGAGCTCCATAACATCACTGCAGGAGTTCCTCAGGGTAATGTCCTAGGCTCAACCATCTTCAGCTGCTTCATCAATGACCTTCCTTCAATCATAAGGTCAGAAGTGGGGATGTTCGCTGATGATTGCACAATGTTCAGCACCATGCGCAACTCCTCAAATACTGAAGCAGTCGGTGTAGAAATGCAGCAAGACCTGGACAATATCCAGGCTTGGGCTGATAAGTGGCAAGTAACATTCGCACCACACAAGTGCCAGGCAATGACCATCTCCAACAAGAGAGAATCTAACCATCTCCCCTTGACATTCAATGGCATTACCATCGCTGAATCCCCCACTATCAACATCCTAGGGGCTACCATTGACCAGAAACTGAACTGGAGTAGTTATATAAATACCGTGGCTACAAGAGCAGGTCAGAGGCTAAGAATCTTGTGGCGAGGAACTCACCTCCTGACTCCCCAAAGCCTGTCCACCATCTACAAGGCACAAGTCAGGAGTGTGATGGAATACTCTCCACTTGCATGGATGGGTGCAGCTCCAACAACACTCAAGAAGCTCGACACCATCCAGAACAAAGCAGCCCGCTTGATGGCATCCCATCTACAAACATTCACTCCCTCCACCACTGACACACAGTGGCAGCAGTGTGTACCATCTACAAGATGCACTGCAGCAATGCACCAAGGCTCCTTCGACAGCACCTTCCAAACCCGTGACCTCTACCACCTCGAAGGACAAGAGCAGTAGATGCATGGGAACATCACCAGCTGCAAGTTCCCCTCCAAGTCACACACCATCCTGACTTGGAACTATATCACTGTTGCTTCACTGTTGCTGGGTCAAAATCCTGGAACTCCCTTCCTAACAGCACTGTGGGTGTACCTACCTCACATGGACTGCGGCGGTTCAAGAAGGCAGCTCACCACCACCTTCTGAAGGGCAATTAGGGATGGGCAATAAATGCTGGCACAGCCAGTGACGCCCACATCCTATGAATGAATAAAAAAAACAGATATGTAGGCAAATCTCAGACAGCTGTAAAAATAATAGGGTAATAGTAGGGGATTTCAACTTCCTCAATATCAACTGCAAGAGTCTTAGTGCAAAAGGCTTAAAGGGGGTAGAATTCTTAAAATGCATACAGGAGAGCTTTTTGAGCCAGTATGTAGAAAGTCCTGCAAGAGAAGGGGCAGTACTGGACCTAATCCTAGGAAATGAAGCTGGACAAGTGGTAGAAGTATCAAGTGGGGGAACATTTCGGGGATAGTGACCATAACTCTGTAAGATTTAAGGTAGTTATGGAGAAGGACAAAGATGGACCAGAAATAAAGGTACTGAATTGGGGGAAGGCGAATTTCAATATGATAAAACAGGATCTGGCCAAAGTGGACTGGGAGCAGCTACTTGTAGGAAAGTCTACATCAGACCAGTGGGAGTCATTCAAAGAATAAATAGTGAGAGTTCATAGCCAACATGTACCCGTTAAGGTGAAGGGCAGGACCATCAAGTCCAGGGAACCGTGGATGTCAAGGGATGTAGAGGATTGGATCAAGAAAAAAAAAGAGGCTTATGGCAGATTCAGTGCGCTGAAAACAGCGGAGGCACTAGAGGAGTATAGCAAGTGTCGGGGGATACTTAAAAAAGTAATTAGGAGAGCGAAGAGGGGACATGAAAAAACACTGACAGGAAAGATAAAGGAAAATCCTAAGGCGTTTTCTAAGTACATTAAGGGCAAGAGGATAACCAGGGAAAGAGTAGGGTCCATTAGAGACCAAAGTGACAATCTGTGTGTGGATCCGGAGGACATAGGTGAGGTTTTAAATTATTACTTTTCATCTGTGTTCACTATGGAGAAGGATGATGTAGGTGTAGAGATCAGGGAGGGGGATTGTGATATACTTGAATATATCAGCATTGAAATGGAGGAAGTATTAGCTGTTTTAGTGGGCTTAAAAGTTGATAAATCTCCAGGCCCAGATGAGATGTATCCCAGGCTGTTGTGTGAGGCAAGGGAGGAGATAGCAGGGGCTCTGACACAAATTTTCAAATCCTCTCTGGCCACAGGAGAGGTACCAGAGGACTGGAGGACAGAGAATGTGGTAGCATTATTCAAGAAGGGTAGCAGGGATAAACCAGGTAATTACAGGCCAGTGAGTCTAACATCAGTGGTTGGGATACTATTGGAAAAAAGTCTGAGGGACAGGATTAATCTCCACTTGGAGAGGCAGGGGTTAATCAGGGATAGTCAGCATGGCTTTGTCAGGGGGGGATCGTGTCTAACTAACTTGATTGAGTTTTTCGAGGAGGTGACTAGATGTGTAGATGAGAGTAAAGCAGTTGATGTAGTCTACATGCATGGGGGATTGGTTAAGAAGGTAACAGCCCATGGGATCCAGGGCAATTTGGCAAGTTGAATCCAAAATTGGAATCGTGGCAGGAGGCAGACGGTGATGGGTCAAGGGTTGTTTTTGTGAGTGGAAGCCTGTGACCAGTGGTGTACAACAGGGATCAGTGTTGGGACCCTTGCTGTTTGTACTGTACATTAACGATTTAGATGTGAATATAGGAGGTATGATCAGTAAATATCGCAGATGACACGAAAATTGGTGGTATCGTAAATAGTGAGGAGGAAAGCCTTAGATTACAGGATGATATCGATAGGCTGGTAAGATGGGTGGAGCAGTGGCAAATGGAATTTAGTTTAGAGATACAGCACTGAAACAGGCCCTTCAGCCCACCAAGTCTGTGCCAACCATCAACCACCCATTTATACTAATCCTACACTAATCCCATATTCCTACCACATCCCCACCTGTCCCTGTATTTCCCTACCACCTACCTATACTAGGGACAATTTGTAATGGCCAATTTACCTACCAACCTGCAAGTCTTTTCGCTTGTGGGAGGAAACCGGAGCACCCGGAGGAAACCCACGCAGACACAGGGAGAACTTGCAAACTCCACACAGGCAGTACCCAGAATTGAACCCGGGTCGCTGGAGCTGTGAGGCTGTGGTGCTAACTACTGCGCCACTGTGCCGCCCAATTTAATCCTGAGAAGTGTGAGGTGATGCACTTTGGGAGGAGTAACAAGGCAAGGAAATGTACAATGGATGGTAGGACCCTAGGAAGTACAGAAGGTCAGAGGGACCTTGGTGTACTTGTCCATAGATCACTGAAGGTAGCAGCTTAGGTAGATAAGGTGGTTAGGAAGGCATATGTGATACTAGCCTTTATTAGCCAAGGCATAGGGTATAAGAGCAGGGAGGTTATGATGGAGCTGTATAAAACACTAGTTAGGCCACAACTGGATTACAGTGTACAGTTCTGGTCACCACACTATAGGAAGGATGTGATTGCACTAGAGAGGGTGCAGAGGAGATTCACCAAAATGTTGCCTGGGCTGGAGCATTTCAGCTATAAAGAGAGACTGAAAATGCTAGGGTTGTTTTCCTTAGAACAGAGAAGGATGAGGGGAGGCCTGAATGAGGTACACAAAATTATGAGAGGCATTGATAGGTTAGATAGGAAGAAACCTTTTCCCTTGGTGGAGGGATCAATAAGTAGGGGGCACAGATATAAGGTAAGTGGCAGGAGGTTCAGAGGAGACTTGAGGAAAATATTTTCACTCAAAAGGTGGTTGGAATCTGGATCGTATTGCCTGAAGGGGTGGTATAGGCAGGAACCCTCACAACATTTAAGAAGTATTTAGATGTGCACTTGAAATACCATAGCATACAAGACTATGGGCCAAGTGCTGGAAAATGGGATTAGAATAGTTAGGTGCTTGATGGCCGGCACAGACACGATGGGCCGAAAGGCCTGTTTCTGTGCTGTATAACTCTATGACTCAATGACTGTAACCAGGGTTGATCCCCTGGTTTGATGGTAATTGTCGAGTAAGGGCTATGGGGGGCCATGAGGTTACAGATTATGGTTGAATACAATTCTGCTGCTGCTAATGGCCCACGCGCCTCACGGTTGCTCAGTTTTGAGCTGCTGGCTCTCTATCACATTTAGCACGGTGGTAGTGTCACACAACACAGTGGAGGGTGTCCTCAGTTCAAAAATGGGACCTTGTCTCCACAAGAACTGTGAGAGGTTACCCCTAATAATACTATAACGGGCAGATACATTTGCAACAGGAAGATTGGTGAAGGCGAGGTCAAGTAGACTTTTTCCATTGTGCTGTTTTTCTCACCACCTGCCTCAGGCTCAGTTTTGCAGATATGTCCTTCAGGACTTGGCCAGCTCAGTCAGTCGAGGTGCTACCAAACAACTTGGTAATGAATATTGAAGTCTCCCACCCAGAGTACATTCTGTGCCCTTGCTACCCTCAATGCTTCTTCCAAGTGATGTTCAAGATGGAAGGATACTGATTCGTCAGCTGAGGGAGGGCAGTAGGTGATAATCAACGAGAAGTTTCCTTGCCCATATTTGATCTGATGCCATGAGACATCATGGGGTCTGGAGCCAATGTTGAGGACTCCCAGGGCTGCTCCCTCCTGACTGTGTACCACTGTGCTGCCACCTCTGTCCTGTCGGTGGGACTGGACATAACCAGGGATAGTGATGGAGGAGTCTAGGATGCTGGGATGATTATGTCAAGCTTGTGTTTGACTAGTCTGTGGGACAGCTCTCCCAATTATAGTGTGGAGGGACTTTGCAGAGTCGACTAGGCAGGTGTACCTTTGTCGTTCCCGGTGCCTAGGTCGATGCAGGGTGGTCTGTCACAGTTTTTCTTATCTTTTGATAAGTGGTTTGATACAACTGAGTGGGTTTCTGGGTCATTTCAGAGTGCAATTAAAGAGTCAACTAGATTGTTGTGGGTCTGGAGTCACATGTAGGCCAGACCAGGTAAGGACAGCAGATTTCCTTCCCTAAAGGACATTGGTGAACCAGATGGGGTTTGGTGACAACCTGATAGTTTCCTGGCCACCATTACTGAGACTAGCTTTTATAAAAAAAACAATCCAGATTGAATTTCATTCATTTAATTTGAATTTCCTAACCGCTGTGGTGGGATTTGAACTCATGTCTCTAGTTCATTAATCCAGGCCACTGAATTACTAGCCCAGTGACATTATCACTATGCTATCACACTCATAAATAGCCACAGTGATGAACTACGTCTGATCAGTTGAAAAGAAGTGAAATCTGAAATCCTCACTATCAAAGTGTTTCGAGGGACTTTCCATCTACTCTCCATTCCCTACCAGGATTTGAATTGAATTGACGGCAAGCATGATCAAAACTAATACAAGAGCAAAATACTGCGGATGTTGGAAATCTGAAATGAAAACAAAAAATGCCAGAAATGCTCAGCAGGTCTGGCAGCATCTGCAGGGAGAGACACAGGGTGGTGAACTGTTCTGCTAGAACTGCTGAGTATTTCCAACATTTTCTTGAAACAAAATATACTGCTCAAGTATTGAAACAAAACTCCAACTCCAATACTGGTGGCTTTGATGGGGAAAGTTCCCTGAACACAGAGAGATGCCTGAAGTAACAGAGGAAACATCAAAATCTGAAGAGTAATGGAGCAGAAGAAAGGAGATCTGGCAGCATGTCACTGAATAACTGCAATTGGCAAACCTGGGAATTATTCATCATTTATGGGATTCTGTCCTGTACATATTGTTCCTCTACTGACACATGAGGATGTGAGGGTTTAGACTGTGGCCTCTTTTAATTCCTTTCTTAGTAAGGATTTAGTCAGGAATAACTTATATTCTTTAAGTATATTCACTGATCTGGATACTTTACTAAGTGTTTTTTTTTAATAAGTCAATCTCCTGTGGCATTCTACACAGGGAGATGATACCAAATGAAGGTCAAGCAGGATCAGGGAGTTGGGGGATAACTAGACCACAAAGAGGGAGAGGAAGGCGGCAGATGGCAGGTAGATTGCGCAGAGGGAAGGGATAGGTGTAGATGGAAAGAGGGAGGGGGAGGGGGATGGGGAGGTGTACAAGAAGGAGGAAGGACTGGAGTATATTTGTTTGATAAAGTGCCATGTAATAGGCTTGCCTGCAATGTTGAAGCCTATGTAATAAAAGGGACCTTGGCTGCATGTAATGAAGCCACTACCAAATGCATCTTCCCCTCCCTTCCCGTCAGCATTCCGAAGGGATCATTCCCTCCGTGACACCCTGGTCCACTCCTCCATTACCCCCACCACCTCGTCTCCTTCCCACGGCACCTTCCCCTGCAATCGCAGGAGGTATAATACCTGCCCATTCACCTCCTCTCTCCTCACTATCCCAGGCCCCAAACACTCCTTTCAGGTGAAGCAGTGATTTACTTGTACTTCTTTCAATGTAGTATACTGTATTCAGCATAGTGGGGAAAGTCTTTGTTCGAGTCGCTCTGAACAGGCTCCAGAAGCTGGCCGAGCGCGTCTACCCTGAGGCACAGTGTGGTTTTCGTGCAGAGAGATCGACCATTGACATGCTGTTCTCCCTTCGTCAGATACAGGAGAAATGCCGTGAACAACAGATGCCCCTCTACATTGCTTTCATTGATCTCACCAAAGCCTTTGACCTCGTCAGCAGACGTGGTCTCTTCAGACTACTAGAAAAGACCGGATGTCCACCAAAGCTACTAAGTATCATCACCTCATTCCATGACAATATGAAAGGCACAATTCAACATGGTGGCTCCTCATCAGAGCCCTTTCCTATCCTGAGTGGTGTGAAACAGGGCTGTGTTCTCGCACCCACACTTTTTGGGATTTTCTTCTCCCTGCTGCTTTCACATGCGTTCGAATCCTCTGAAGAAGGAATTTTCCTCCACACAAGATCAGGGGGCAGGTTGTTCAACCTTGCCTGTCTAAGAGCGAAGTCCAAAGTACGGAAAGTCCTCATCAGAGAACTCCTCTTTGCTGACGATGCTGCTTTAACATCTCACACTGAAGAGTGCCTGCAGAGTCTCATCGACAGGTTTGCGGCTGCCTGCAATGAATTTGGCCTAACCATCAGCCTCAAGAAAACGAACATCGTGGGGCAGGACGTCAGAAATGCTCCATCCATCAATATTGGCGACCACGCTCTGGAAGTGGTTCAACAGTTCACCTACCTAGGCTCAACTATCACCAGTAACCTGTCTCTAGATGCAGAAATCAACAAGCGCATGGGTAAGACTTCCACTGCTATGTTCAGACTGGCCAAGAGAGTGTGGGAAAATGGCGCACTGACACGGAACACAAAAGTCCGAGTGTATCAGGCCTGTGTCCTCAATACCTTGCTCTACGGCAGCGAGGCCTGGACAACGTATGTCAGCCAAGGGCGACGTCTCAATTCATTGCATCTTCGCTGCCTTCGGAGAATACTTGGCATCAGGTGGCAGGACTATATCTCCAACACAGAAGTCCTTGAAGCGGCCAACACCCCCAGCTAATACACACTACTGAGTCAGCGGCGCTTGAGATGGCTTGGCCATGTGAGCCGCATGGAAGATGGCAGGATCCCCAAAGACACATTGTACAGCGAGCTCGCCACTGGTATCAGACCCACCGGCCGTCCATGTCTCCGCTATAAAAACGTCTGCAAACGCGACATGAAATCGTGTGACATTGATCACAAGTCGTGGGAGTCAGTTGCCAGCATTCGCCAGAGCTGGCGGGCAGCCATAAAGACAGGGCTAAATTGTGGCGAGTCGAAGAGACTTAGATTAGATTAGATTAGAGATACAGCACTGAAACAGGCCCTTCGGCCCACCGAGTCTGTGCCGAACATCAACCACCCATTTTTTATACTAATCCTACACTAATCCCATATTCTCAACAAACATCCCCACCTATCCCTATATTTCCCTACCACCTACCTATACTAGTGACAATTTATAATGGCCAATTTACCTATTAACCTGCAAGTCTTTTGGCTTGTGGGAGGAAACCGGAGCACCCGGAGAAAACCCACGCAGACACAGGGAGAACTTGCAAACTCCACACAGGCAGTACCCGGAATCGAACCCGGGTCCCTGGAGCTGTGAGGCTGCGGTGCTAACCACTGCGCCACTGTGCCGCCCGTACTTAGTAGTTGGCAGGAAAAAAGACAGAGGCGCAAGGGGAGAGCCAACTGTGCAACAGCCCCGACAAACAAATTTCTCTGCAGCACCTGTGGAAGAGCCTGTCACTCCAGAATTGGCCTTTATAGCCACTCCAGGCGCTGCTTCACAAGCCACTGACCACCTCCAGGCGCGTATCCATTGTCTCTCGAGATAAGGAGGCCCAAAAGAAAGAATACTGTATTCGCTGCTCACAGTGTGGTCTCCTCTACATTGGGGAGACCAAACGCAGAATGGGTGACCGCTTTGCGGAACACCTCCACTCAGTCCGCAAGCAGGACCCCAAGCTTCCGGTTGCTTGCTATTTCAACACTCCCCCCTGCTCTCATGCTCACATCTCTATCCTGGGATTGCTGCAGTGTTCCAGTGGACATCAACGCAAGCTCGAGGAACAGCATCTCATTTACCGATTAGGCACACTACAGCCTGCCGGACTGAACATTGAGTTCAATAATTACAGAGCATGATGGGGGCCCCCCATTTTACTTTTATTTTTAGTTATTTTTTTCTTTTTCCTTTTTAAAATTTTTTTTTGTTTACTTTATTTCATCTCAGTTTGTTCCGTTTGCTTACCCACTGTTTTTTTTCATGTTTATACTTGCAGCTGTTCAATTTTCAGTCTGTTAACACCCTATCTGTGCTAATGCTTTGTCCTTCAACACACCATTAACATATTGTTTGCCTTTGCTGCATGACCTTCTGGTCAGCTATTCTGTGACCTTGTCCTATCTACACCTTCTCCTTTGTTATCTCTTGCCCCACCCCCGCTTTACTTCCTTATAACCTTTTACATTTCTAATATTTGCTAGTTCTGAAGAAGGGTCACTGACCTGAAACATTAACTCTGCTTCTCTCTCCACAGATGCTGCCAGAACTGCTGAGTATTTCCAGCATTTCTTGTTTTTATTTCAGATTTCCAGCATCCACAGTATTTTGCTTTTATTATATGGATATGAAATTGGCTGAGTGACAGTGGTGAATGGCTGTTTCTTACACTGGAGAAAGGTATATACTGAGGTTCCCCAGATGTCACTATTAGGACCACTGCCTTTCTTAATATATTTTAATGACTTAGACTTGGGCACAATTTCAATATTTGCAAATGGCACAAAACTTGGAAGTATTGTGAACTGTAAGGAGGATAGTGATAGACTTCAAGAGGACATCGGCAGTCTGGTGGAATGGGTGGCAGATGAAATCTAACACAGAGACGTGTGAAGTGATACATTTTGGTCGGAAGAATGAAGAAAGGCAATATACAATAATGAGCATACACAGTTTTTTTCTGCCCGCATAGTTCCAATTGGTTGGTGGGTTGATTTGGGCAGAGCCGAGCACAAACGGAGGCACGTGGGGCACGGAGAACGACTGGCGCATGTGACACATGTGCAGCTGCCGACAGTTGTTGGTGGCGGCAGCAAAAGAGTTGGGGGGGGGTTGGGGGGGCGGGGGTTGCTCAGTGAAGGTAAAGCGGAAGGTAAGGAGAGACCGATAACAAAGTTACCCTGGCTGGAGGGATTGGGGTTGGGAGGAACGGTATGGGAGGGGATCGAGGAAACACCATTGGTGGGGGGCAATGGTATGGGAGGGATGTTGGGACGGTAGTATTGCGAGGGGGGGGGGGAATGGCATGGGGGAAATCTATGGGAAGTATGGAATAGGGAAATGGGGATGCCATAGTAAGAAGAAGGAATGTGATGGGGGAAAGGATAGGGATGATATGACAGGGATGGCACGGGAAAAATGGAATGTTATGGGATAGGTATTTAAAGAAGTACTGTTGAAATAAAGATAATTTCACGGCAAATGTTTTGTGGGTCTTTGCATGTATCAAATAAAGAATGCAATTCTAAAGGGGATGAAGGAGCAGAGGCACCTGGGGGTATGTGCACACAAATTGTTGAATGCAGCAGGGCAGGTTGAGAAAATGGTGAAAAAGGCATCCTAGGCTTTATAAATAGAGGCATAGAGACCGAAAGCAAGGAAGTTATGATAAACATTTATAAAACACTGGTTCGACCTCAACTGGAGTATTGTGTCCAATTCTGGGCACCACACTTTAGGAAGGATGTAAAGGCTGTAGAGAGGGTGCACAAAAGATTCATGAGAATATTCCAGGGAAGAGGGACTTCAGTTATGTGGATAGGTTGGAGAAGCTGGGACTGTTCTCCTTGGAGAAGAGAAGGCTGAGAGGAGATTTGATAAAAGAGGAAACTGATTTAAGATGATTGGCAAAAGAAGCAACAGCGACATGAGGGAAAACGTTTTTAATGCAGCGAGTAATTCACATCTGGAATGCACTACCCGAGATTGTAAAGGAGACAGATTCATTTGTGGCTTTCAAAAGAGAATTGGATGAGCATCTGAAGAGGAAGAAAATACAGGGTTATGAGGAAAGGGTGGGGTAAAGGGATACGCAAGACCACAAGAAATAGGAGCAGAAGTAGACCATATGACCCATTGAGCCTGCTTCGCCATTCAATATGATCATGGCTGATCTTAGGCTTCAATTCCACTTTCCTACCTGCTCCCCATATCCCTTGATTCCCTGCGAGACCAAAAATCTGTCTATCCCAGCCTTAAATATATTCAGTGATGGAGCATCCACAACCCTCTGGGGTAGGGAATTCCAAAGATTCACAACCCTTTGAGTGAAGTAATTTCTCCTCATCTCAGTCCTGAATGATTGACCCCTTATCCTGAGACTGTGTCCCCGTGTTCTAGATTCCCTGACCAGTGGGAACAATCTCTCAGCTTCTACCCTATCAAGCCCTTTCAGAATCTTGTATGTCTCAATTAGATCACCACTTATTCTTCCAAACTCCAGAGAATATCGGCCCAATTTACTCAACCTCTCATCATAGGACAACCCCCTCATCCCAGGGACCAATTTAGTAAATCTTCGCTGCACTGCCTCCAGTGCAATTATATCCTTTCTTAAATGTGGAGACCAAAACTGCACACAGTATTCCAGGTGTGGTCTCACCAAAGCCCTGTACAATTTTAGTGAGACTTCTTTATTCCTCTTCACCATTCCCCTTACAGTAAAGGTCAACATGCCATTTGCCTTTCTATTAGCCTGCTGTACCTGCCTGTTAACTTTTTGCTTCCTTTGTACGGGTACTCCCAAGTGTCTCTGAACATCAACACTTACCATTTTCACACCTTTTGAAAAATATTCTGCTTTTCTATTTTTACGACCAAAGTGAACAACTTCACACTTCTCTACATGACACGATGGGCTGAATGGCCTCCTTCGGTGCTGTGACCATTCTATGTTTTGGATGATTGGTGATGGGGCAAGAAAACAGTCTACTAAGGCTCAATAGAGAGCGAAGAAATCGACAGCTGAGTGGATAAGCAGCTACTTCCCTGCAGGGAGTAACACAGGACAAAATGGATTTTCCCTTTTTCAGTGGGGAGGCAATGGAAAGGTCAGATTTAATCATCTATGGTGGGGGAAGAATGTCTGGGCTACTGGTAGTTGAGAGAGACCCATAGGTCCAGGGAGTGATCTCCAGCTATCACTGTTTATTGCTATGGATGATTTTTTCATTAATTTTCCTTTGATGATTTTGTTCAGTGATATGCTTTGATCTCTGCTATATAATACATCTTTAATGCCCAATTACATGCCTTCATTTGTGAAGTGATGTCTTTAGGTGATTTACTTCTGCAGTGTTGGAAAAAAATCATCCAAATATCATCCACCTTTTCTTTCTCCTTCTGATCGATTGTTTTAAGAACTACATGTCCTCCTATTCATGTTTCCTTTGAAACCAGAAATGATGATTAGTTTCAGGAAGGATTAGCTGGGATTTTATAAAGTAAGGTGGTACCACAATGTTTTAAATTTGTCACACAATGTTACTTGGACAGCAGCAGGAACAGTATCTTGGTAATCCTGAGACCACTCAGCTTTTCTAATATATCATAATTTTTGTTTTCCAAAAATATCCTTTATTCATTAAAATATGTAAAAAAAAAATGCATACGAAACAGTTCAAAACAGCACCAAGTTGACATTCCAAAAAGTGCAAAGGAAATCAGTTTTCTTCGATACAGGAGTGAGTTGCCTCACAACCCTTCCATTCCATTTTACAAGCCATGTATATTTTACAGCAAACCCATATTTGGTGTATACAGCCCAAGGGGTTTCCCATGGGTCCAGCCCCTCAGTTCACTTTGGCAGGAGGACCTTACACAATGGTCCTTTCCCATTGAGCCTTTGCAGCTGCTGCCCCAAGCTTTAGTGCGTCCCTCAGCATGTAGTCCTGGACCTTGGAATGTGCCAGTCTGCAACACTTGGTCGTGGACAACTCTTTGCGCTGGAAGACCAGCAAGTTTCGGGCAGACCAAAGAGCATCTTTCACCGAATTGATGGTCCTCCAGCAGCAGTTGATGTTTATCTCGGTGTGTGTCCCTGGGAACAGCCCGTAGAGCACAGACTCCTGTGTTACAGAGCTGTTTGGGATGAACCTTGACAAAAACCACTGCATCTCTTTCCACACCTGCTTTGCAAAGACACACTCCAGAAGGAGGTGGGCAACTGTCTCTTCCCCACCGCAGAAACCTCGAGGGCAGAGGGTGGAGGGGTGAGACTCCGGACGTGCAGGAAGGATCTGACAGGGAGGGTCCTTCTCACCACCAGCCAATAAATTTTTTTATTTTCTTTTTATTTCCAAAATATACTTTATTCATAAAAATCTGTAAAAATTACATTGCCAAACAGTTTCCAAACAGCACGAAAAAATACAAACATTGCAAAAGAGATCAGTTTCTTTCAATAATGTCATGAGTTTCTTCCCAACCCTTCCGTTTCACAATTGTCATGTCAATTACAGTTTTACATTTACAGCAATTGAGAATATTAACGATACAGTTCGAGGGGTTTCCCATGGTTCCAGCCCCTCAGTCCAGCTTGGTGGGGGAACCTTACACTGTGGTCTTTCCCCATTGAGCCTTTGCTGCGGCTGCCCCAAGCTTTAGTGCGTCCCTCAGCACGTAGTCCTGGACCTTGGAATGTGCCAGTCTGCAACATTCGGTGGTGGACAACTCTTTGCGCTGGAAGACCAGCAAGTTTCGGGCAGACCAAAGGGCGTCTTTCACCGAATTGATAGTCCTCCAGCAGCAGTTGATGTTTGTCTCGGTGTGCGTCCCTGGGAACAGCCCGTAGAGCACAGACTCCTGTGTTACAGAGCTGCTTGGGATGAACCTTGACAAAAACCACTGCATCTCTTTCCACACCTGCTTTGCAAAGGCACATTCCACGAGGAGGTGGGCGACCGTCTCTTCCCCACCACAGCCAACGCGGGGGCACTGTGCGGAGGGGGCGAGACTTCGGGTGTGCATGAAGGATCTGACGGGGAGGGCCCTTCTCACCACCAGCCAAGCTACGTCTTGGTGCTTGTTTGAAAGTTCTGGTGATGAGGCATTCCGCCAAATGACTTTGACGGTCTGCTCGGGGAACCATCCGACAGGATCCACCGTTTCCTTTTCCCGTAGGGCCTTGAGGACATTCCGTGCAGACCACTGCCTGATGGACCGGTGGTCAAAGGTGTTTTTCCGCAGAAACTGCTCCACGAAGGATAGGTGGTACGGCGCCGCCCAACTGCATGGTGCGTTCCGCGGCAATGTGACCAGGCCCATCCTTCGCAACACCGGGGACAGATAGAACCTCAGCACGTAGTGACACTTGGAGTTTGCGTACTGGGGATCTACACATAGCTTGATGCAGCCGCACACGAAGGTGGTCATCAGGATGAGGGCCACGTTGGGTACATTTTTCCCGCCCATGTCCAGAGATTTGAACATCGTGTCCCTCCGGACCCGGTCCATTTTAGATCCCCAGACGAAGCGGAAAATGGCTCGGGTGACTGCCACGGCGCAGGAGTGGGGTATGGGCCAGACCTGCGCCACGTAGAGCAACAACGTGAGCGCCTCGCACCTGATGACCAGGTTCTTACCCACAATGGAGAGAGATCGCTGCCCCCACATGCCCAACTTTTGTCGTACCTTGGCTACTCGCTCCTCCCATGTTTTGGTGCACGCCCCGGCACTTCCGAACCATATCCCCAGCACCTTCAGGTAATCTGACCTGACGGTGAAGGGGACAAAGGATCGGTCAGCCCAGTTCCCAAAGAACATGGCCTCGCTCTTGCCGTGGTTAACTTTGGCTCCCGAGGCCAGTTTGAACTGGTCGCAGATGCTCATCAGTCTGCGCACGGACAGCGGATCCGAGCAGAAGACGGCGACGTCATCCATGTACAGGGAGGTTTTGACCTGAGTGCCTCCGCTGCCTGGGATTGTCACCCCTCTTATGCTCGCATCCTTCCTAATAGACTCAGCAAAGGGTTCAATACAGCAAACAAACAAGACCGGGGACAGAGGACAGCCCTGTCTGACTCCAGATTTGATCGGGAAACTTTCAGATTCCCACCCGTTGATTGACACTGCGCTACTGATGTTTGTGTAGAGCAGTTGGATCCAATTGCAGATTCCCTCCCCAAACCCCATTTTGGAAAGCACGTCCATCATGTAGGTGTGCGATATCCTGTCAAAAGCCTTCTCCTGGTCCAGACTGATGAGGCAGGTGTCCACCCTCCTGTCCCGTACGTAGGCGATCGTATCCCTGAGTAGCGCGAGACTATCAGAGATCTTCCTGCCGGGTACAGTACAGGTCTGATCGGGGTGAATCACCAACTCCAGAGCAGACTTGACTCGACTGGCTATGACTTTGGACAGAATCTTGTAATCAACATTAAGCAGTGAGATGGGCCGCCAATTTCTGATTTCTGCCCTCTCCCCCTTCTGCTTGTAAATGAGGGTGATGATGCCTCTTCTCATGGATTCTGACATGCTGCCGGCCAGGAGCATACTCTCGTATACTTCCAGCAGGTCCGGGCCGACCCAGTCCCACAGGGACGAGTACAACTCGACCGGTAAGCCGTCGCTCCCGGGAGTTTTACTCGTCTCGAAAGACTCGACGGCCTTTGTCAGCTCGTCCAGAATTAGCGGCTTGTCCAGTCTCTCCCTCCTGCTGTCATCTAGGACCTCTGTGATAGATGACAGGAAGGACTGGGAGGCTCTGCTGTCTGTGGGCTTCGCGTCATACAGCCCAGCATAAAAGGATTTGCTGATCCTTAGTATGTCGGACTGCGAAGACGTTACCGAGCCATCTTCTTCCTTCAGGCTGCTGATAACAGAGCTCTCTCTGTGTACCTTTTGGAAGAAGTAACGCGAGCACGTCTCATCCTGCTCGATGGAGCGGACTCTGGACCGGAAGATGATCTTGGAGGCCTCCTTGGCAAAGAGCGAGGCCTGCTGGCTCTTCACCTCTTGGAGGTCCTCCTTGACCTCGACCCCCATTGACTGCAACCGGAGTAGATTTTGCATAATTTTCTGGAGTCGGGACAGTTCCCTCTGTCTCTCTCTCGCCTTCTGAACACCTTTGTGGATGAAGAACCTCTTGATGTTCTCCTTTATCGCTTCCCACCAGTGAACTGGAGACTCAAAGAGGGGTTTCACGGTCCTCCAACCTTTGTAATCCCTTTTGAGTTCCTCAACGTTCTCTGGGGTCAGCAGTGCCGCATTGAGCTTCCACGTCCCTCTGCCAACCCGCTGGTCGTCCTGTAAGTGACAGTCGGCCAGTAAGAGGCAGTGGTCGGAGAAGAACACCGGCTTGACGTCGGTGGATCCGACCGTGACAGCACGGGACACAAACAGGAAGTCAATCCTGGAACGGGCAGACCCGTCCGATCTTGACCATGTGTATCTGCGCTGCGCTCCGTCTGCAGGTTTGCTGAAGACGTCGTGCAGTTTGGCATCCTTAACTGTTTCTACTAGGAATCTGGACGTAGCGTCCAGTTTGCTGTCGTCACTGCCGGATCGTCCAGCCGCATCGATGATGCAGTTGAAGTCACCGCCTAGGATGACCGGCCTGGACGTCGCCAGCAGCAGTGGGAGCTGCTGGAAGACGGTCAGCCGCTCGCTGCGTTGTACCGGGGCGTACATGTTGATCAACCGGAGCGGAGCGTTGTTGTACATCACGTCTGCTACAAGGAGGCGGCCGCCCACCACCTCCTTAACTTCGGAGATGGTGAAGTTACCTCCCCGCAGCAGAATACCCAGGCCGGAGGAACGGCAATCATTACCCCCCGACCAGATCGATGGCCCGTGGGACCACCATCGCGACCACTGCCTGTAGGTGCTGAGGTGTGGTATTCCACACTCCTGCAGAAACAGTAGGTCAGCTTTGACCTTGGAGAGGTAATCCAAGGTTGAAACACATCGCGTAGTAGATTTAATGCTACGCACATTAATGGAAGCAATTCTTACACCCATTTTTTACTAAAAATTAGTTGTTGCTTCCCATACCATTTGTCCTCGCTAGTCCCAGTCCTTCCCCTTCGGGATGTTCCTGCATACCCATCGTATGCGCAAGCAGTTTCACGTTGGTTGGGCTCAGAAACCCCTCCTGATTTTTCATGCAGGGTTTGTGCCGCTCGGGTGACATCGGGGGGGTCTTGTAGGCAAAGAGCATTGGGTTGTCCTCAGCTGCTTCCATCAGTTCCTCCTCGAAAACATCACAGCTCCCGGTCTCCCGGAGCTCAGGTGCGCCAGACGTGTCTTTGCTCCCGGTGTCCCGGAGCTGAGATGCGTTGGCCACGTCGTTACGTGTGGGGAATTGGGGTTGGGGCACGCCGGGCCCATCACAGCTTCCAGTGCCCGGGGGCTGGAAATACCAGCCAATAAATACTCTGAAATATCCCAGCTTATCTCTATACACGTGAGGTCTGAACAGCTCAGCGGACACTGTGTATGGTGAGGAAGCCCCTTACAGTCACTGTGACTGTCTGCAGCATATTTGTGTATGAGAGTTGACTAGCCAGGAATATAGAAACAGATTGTAAGGGCTTATACAAGTATATAAAAAGGAGAATAGCTGAAGTAAACGCTGGTCCCTCAGAGATAGAGACAGGAGAAATTATCATAGGGCAGAAAGGTTGAACAAATATTTTGTTCCTGTCTTCACAGTAGAAGACACATACCAGAAATAGAGGGTAATCAAGGGGCTAATAAGTGTGAGGAGCTTAAAGTAATTAATATCAGCAAAGAAAAAGTACTGGAGAAACTTAAGGGACGATAAAATGGCAAATCCCCAGGACCTGCTGGCCTACATCCTAGGATTTTAAAAGAGGTAGCTGCAGAGATAGTGGATACACTGGTTATCATTTTCCAAAACTTCCTAGATTCTGGAATGGTCTCAGAGGATTGGAAGTTAGCAAATGTAAAACCACTATCCAAGAAAGGAGAGAGAAATAGGGAAAATGTTGGACTCAGTTATGAAGGAAGTCTTAAACAAAAACAAGAAATGCTGGATTCACTCAGCAGGTCTGGCAGCATCTGTGGAAAGAGAAGCAGAGTTAACGTTTCGGGTCAGTGACCCTTCTTCGGAACTGACAAATATTAGAAAAGTCACAGATTATAAACAAGTGAGGTGGGGGTTGGGCAAGAGATAACAAAGGAGAAGGTGCAGATTGCACCAGGCCACATAGCTGACCAAAAGGTCACGGAGCAAAGGCAAACAATATGTTAATGGTGTGTTGAAAGACAAAGCATTAGTACAGATTAGGTGTGAATATACTGAATATTGAACATCAGCAAGTGCAAACCTGAAGAAAAACAACCTGAAAAAAACAGTGGGTAAGCAAACTGAACAAACTAAGATGAAATGAAATAAATGCAAAAAAAAGATGGTAAAAAATGTAAAAAGGAATGCAAAAAAAAAAAAGGAAGAAAAAATAACTAAAAATGACTAAAAATGAAAGTAAAATGGGGGGCTGTCATGCTCTGAAATTATTGAACTCAATGTTCAGTCCGGCAGGCTGTAGTGTGCCTAATCGGTAGATGAGATGCTGTTCCTCGAGCTTGCGTTGATGTTCACTGGAACACTGCAGCAATCCCAGGACAGAGATGTGAGCATGAGAGCAGGGGGGAGTGTTGAAATGGCAAGCAACCGGAAGCTCAGGGTCCTGCTTGCGGACTGAGCGGAGATGTTCCGCAAAGCGGTCACCCAGTCTGCGCTTGGTCTCCCCAATGTAGAGGAGACCACACTGTGAGCAGCGAATACAGTATACTACATTGAAAGAAGTACAAGTAAATCACTGCTTCACCTGAAAGGAGTGTTTGGGGCCTGGGATAGTGAGGAGAGAGGAGGTAAATGGGCAGGTATTACACCTCCTGCGATTGCAAGGGAAGGTGCCCTGGGACGGGGACGATGTGGTGGGGGTAATGGAGGAGTGGACCAGGGTGTCTCGGAGGGAACGATCCCTTCGGAATGCTGACAGGGGAAGGGAGGGGAAGATGCGACTGGTAGTGGCATCACGCTGGAGGTGGCGAAAATGGCGGAGGATGATCCTTTGGATATGGAGGCTGGTGGGATGAAAAGTGAGGACAAGGGGAACCCTGTCACGGTTCTGGGAGGGAGGGGAAGGGGTGAGGGTAGAGGTGCGGGGAATGGGTCGGACACGGTTGAGGGCCCTGTCAACCACAGTGGGGGGAAATCCTCGGTTGAGGAAAAAGGAGGTCATATCAGAAGCACCGTCATGGAAGGTAGCATCATCAGAGCAGATGCGTCGGAGACGGAGAAACTGGGAGAATGGAATGGAGTCCTTACAGGAGGTAGGGTGTGAAGAAGTGTAGTCGAGGTAGCTGTGGGAGTCGGTGGGCTTATAATGGATATTAGTAGACAACCTATCCCCAGAGATGGAGACAGAGAAGTCGAGGAAGGGAAGGGAAGTGTCAGAGATGGACCATGTAAAGGTGAGAGAAGGGTGGAAATTGGAAACAAAGTTGATAAAGTTTTCTAGTTCGGGGCGGGAGCAGGAAACGGCACCAATACAGTCATCAATGTACCGGAAAAAGAGTTGGGGGAGGGGGCCTGAGTAGGACTGGAACAAAGAATGCTCGACATATCCCACAAAAAGACAGGCATAACTAGGACCCATGCGGGTACCCATAGCGACACCTTTTACTTGAAGGAAGTGCGTGGAGTTGAAGGAGAAGTTGTTCAATGTGAGAACAAGTTCAGCCAGGCGGAGGAGGGTGGTGGTGGATGGGGACTGGTTGGGCCTCTGTTCCAGGAAGAAGCGGAGAGCCCTCAAACCATCCTGGTGGGGGATGGAGGTGTAGAGCGATTGGACGTCCATAGTGAAGAGGAGGCGGTTGGGACCAGGAAACTGGAAATTGTCAAAATGACGTAGGGCGTCAGAAGAGTCACGGATGTAGGTGGGAAGAGACTGGACCAGCGGAGAAAAGATAGAGTCTAGATAGGAAGAAATAAGTTCAGTTGGGCAGGAGCAGGCTGACACAATGGGTCTGCCGGGACAGTCCCGTTTGTGGATTTTGGGAAGGAGGTAGAAGCGGGCTGTCCGGGGTTGCGGGACTATGAGGTTGGAAGCTGTAGAGGGAAGATCTCCAGAGGAGATGAGGTCAGTGACAGTCCTTTGGACGGTGGCTTGATGTTCGGTGGTGGGGTCATGGTCCAGAGGGAGGTAGGAAGAGGTGTCTGTGAGTTGGCGTTGAGCTTCTGCAAGGTAGAGGTCGGTACGCCATACAACAACAGCACCACCCTTGTCTGCAGGTTTGATGACCATGTCGGGGTTAGACCTGAGAGAACGGAGTGCCTCAAGTTCAGAGGGGGACAGGTTAGAGTGAGTGAGGGGGGCAGAGAAATTGAAACGACCAATGTCTCGCCGACAGTTTTCAATGAAGAGATCAAGAGCGGGTAAGAGGCCAGTGTGAGGGGTCCAGGTAGAGGGAGAATGCTGGAGGCGGGTGAATGGGTCTGGTGGTCGGGGGGAGGACTCCTGGTCGAAGAAGTGAGCCCGGAGGCGGAGGCGACGGAAGAAGAGCTCAACGTCATGCCGAGCGCGAAATTCATTGAGGTGGGGGCGTAAGGGGATAAAACTGAGACCTTTGCTGAGTACAGAACGCTCAGCATCAGAGAGGGGGAGGTCAGAGGGTATAGTGAATACACGGCAAGGGGTCAGATCAGAAGGGGTGGGGTCAGAGGGAAGGAAGTCTTAACAGTTCACTTAGAAAATCATAGTAGGATCAGACAGAGTCAACATGGTTTTAGAGTCATAGAGTCATAGAGTTATACAGCACAGAAACAGGTCCTTCGGCCCATCGTCTCTGTGCCGGCCATCAAGCACCTAACTATTCCAGTCCCATTTTCCAGCACTTGGCCCGTAGCCTTGTATGCTATGGCGTTTCAAGTGCTCATCTAAATACTTCTTAAATGTTGTGAGGGTTCCTGCCTCTTCATGCAGTGTATTCCAGATTCCAACAACCCTCTGGGTGAAAAAATGTTTCCTCAAATTCCCTCTAAACCTCCTGCCCCTTACCTTAAATCTATGCCCCCTGGTTAATGACCCCTTCGCTAAGGGAAAAAGTCTCTTCCTATCTAACCTATCAATGCCCCTCACAATTTTGTATACCTCAATCAGGTCCCCCCTCATCCTTCTCTGTTCTAAGGAAAACAACCCTAGCATTTTCAGTCTCTCTTCATAGCTGAAATGCTCCAGCCCAGGCAACATCCTGGTGAATCTCCTCTGCACCCTCTCCATTGCAATCACATCCTTCCTATAGTGTGGTGCCCAGAACTGTACACAGTACTCCAGCTGTGTCCCTACTAGCGTTTTATATAGCTCCCTGCTCTTATATTCCATGTCTCGGCTAATAAAGGCAAGTATAACATATGCCTTCCTAACCACCTTATCTACCTGTGCTGCTGCCTTCAGTGATCTATGGATAATACACCAAGGTCCCTCTGACCTTCTGTACTTCCTAGGGTCCTACCATCCATTGTATATTCCCTTGCCTTGTTAGTCCTCCCAAAATGCATCACCTCACACTTCTCAGGATTAAATTCCATTTGCCACAGCTCCGCCCATCTTACCAGCCCACCTATATCGTCCTGTAATCTAAGGCTTTCCTCCTCAATATTTACGACACAACCAATTTTAGTGTCATCTGTGAACTTACTTATCATACCCCCTATATTCACATCTAAATCGTTAATGTACACTACAAACAGCAAGGGTCCCAGCACCAATCCCTACGGTACACCACTGGTCACAGGCTTCCATTCACAAAAACAACACTCGACCATTACCCTCTGTTTCCTGCCACTAAGCCAATTTTGGATCCAATTTGCCAAATTTCCCTGGATCCCATGGGCTCTTACCTTCTTAACCAATCTCCCAGGCGAGACCTGATCAAAAACCTTACTGAAGTCCATGTGGACTACATCAACTGCTTTACCCTCATCTACACATCTAGTCACCTCCTTGAAAAACTCAATCAAGTTAGTTAGACATGATCTCCCCCCAACAAAGCCATGCTGACTATCCCTGATTAATCCCTGCCTCTCCAAGTGGAGATTAATCCTGTCCCTCAGAATTTTTTCCAATAGTTTGCCAACCACTGATGTTAGATTCACCAGCCTGCAATTACCTGGTCTGTCCCTGCTACCCTTCTTGAATAATGGTACAACATTTGCTGTCCTCTAGTCCTCTGGCACCTCTCCCGTGGCTAGAGAGGATTTGCAAATTTGTGTCAGAGCACCTGCTATCACCTTCCTTGCCTCACACAACAGCTTGGGATACATCTCATCTGGGCCTAGGGATTTATCCACTTTTAATCCCGCTAAAACACTTAAAACTTCCTCCCTTTCAATGTTAATACGTTCAAGTATATCACAATCCCCCTCCGATCTCTACACCTACATCATCGTTTGCCACAGTGAAAACAGATGAAAAGTAATCATTTAAAACCTCACCTATGTCCTCTGGCTCCACACACAGATTGACACTTTGGTCCCTAATGGGCCCTACTCTTTCCCTGGTTATCCTCTTGCCCTTAATATACTTATAAAACGCCTTAAGATTTTCCTTTATATTGACCGCCAATGTTTTGTCATGCCCTCTCTTCGCTCTCCTAATTACTTTTTTAAATACCCCCCCCACTACACTTTCTATACTCCTCTAGAGCCTCTGCTGTTTTCAATGCTCTGAATCTGCTGTAAGCTTCCTTTTTTTTCCTTACCCAATCCTCTATATCCCTTAACATCCACGGTTCCCTGGACTTGATGGTCCTACCCTTCAATTTAATGGGTACATGTTGGCCCTGAACTCTCACTATTTCCTCATTGAATGACTCTCACTGGCCTGATGTAGACTTTCCTACTAGCTGCTCCCAGTCCACTTTGGCCAGATCCTGTTTTATCAAATTCAAATCGGCCTTCCCCCAATTCAGTACCTTTATTTCTGTCCCGTCTTTGTCCTTTTCCATAACTACCTTAAACCTTGCAGAGTTATGGTCACTATCCCTGAAATGTTCCCCCACTGATACTTCTACCACTTGTCCGGCTTCATTCCCTAGGATTAGGTCCAGTACTGCCCCTTCTCTTGTAGGACTTTCTACGTACTGGCTCAAAAAGCTCTCCTGTATGCATTTTAAGAATTCCACCCCCTTTAAGCCTTTTGCACTAAGACTATCCCAGTTGATATTGAGTAAGTTGAAATCCCCTACTATCATTACCCTATTATTTTTACACCTGTCTGAGATTTGCCTACATATCTGTTCCTCTATCTCTCCCTGACTGTTTGGAGGCCTGTAGTACACGCCCAGCCAAGTGATTGCCCCCGCTTTTGTTCTTAAGTTCTACCCATATGGCCTCATTTGAGGAACCTTCTAAGATATCATCCCTCCTTACTGCAGTAATTGACTCCTTGATCAACAGTGCAATACCACATCCTCTTTTATCCCCTCCCCGTCACGCCTGAAGATTCTATACCCAAGAATATTGAGTTACCAGTCCTGCCCCTCCCTCAGCCATGTCTCTGTGATAGCAATAATATCATAATCCCATGTGCTAATCAATGCCCTCAATTCATCTGCCTTATTAGTAAGACTCCTTGCATTAAAGTATATGCAATCCAGCCTTGCATTTTTCACTTGTGCCTTAACAGGTTTATATTTGCTCTGCCTTTCAGACTGACTCAGTTTCTCTTCTATATTTGGCTGTGCCTCACCCCTACTGTACCTCCACCCTGTATCCAATCCCCCTGCCAAATGTAAACCACCCCCCTCCCACCCCCCCACCAACAGCACTAGCAAACCTCCCAGCAAGTATGTTGGTCCCGTTCCGGTTCAGGTGCAACCCGTCCAACTTGTACAGGTCCCATCTTTGCCAGAAACTGACCCAGTGATCCAGGAACCTAAAGCCTTCCCCCCTGCAGAATCTCCTCAGCCACACATTCATCTGCTTCAGCCACGTATTCATCTGCCATGAAAGGGAAATCATGTTTGTCAAATTTATTACAGCTTTTTGAGCACATAATTAGTAGGGTAGATAAAGGGGAGGCAGTAGACATGGTATACTTTCCAAAAGATATCTGATAAGGTGCCACACAAAGGCTAGTACTCAAGATAAGTGCTCATGGAGTTGACTACAACATATTCGCATTAATGGAGGCTTGGTTAACAGACAGGAAGCAGAGAGTAAGGATAAAGGGCGGTAGTGGCGCAGTGGTTAGCACTGCAGCCTCACAGCTCCAGGGACCCGGGTTCAATTCTGGGTACTGCCTGTGTGGAGTTTGCAAGTTCTCCCTGTGTCTGCGTGGGTTTCCTCCGGGTGCTCCGGTTTCCTCCCACATGCCAAAGACTTGCAGGTTGATAGGTAAATTGGCTATTATAAATTGCCCCTCGTATAGGCAGGTGGTAGGGAAATATAGGTATAGGTGGGGATGTGGTAAGAATATGGGATTAGTGTAGGATTAATATAAATGGGTGGTTGATGGTCGGCACAGACTCGGTGGGCTGAAGGGCCTGTTTCAGTGCTGTATCTCTAAATAAAATAAATAAAGGGTCATTTTCAAGCTGGCAGGCTGTAACTACTGAAGTGTCGCAAGGATCAGTGCTGGGGGTCTCTGCTATTTAGAATCTGTATTAATACATGGGCAAAGAGACTGAAAGTAACATATCTGATGATACAAAGCCAGGTGAAAATGTAAGCTGTGAGGAGGACACAAAGAGGCTGCAAAGCGATAGAGACAGGTGAAGTGAGTGGGCAAGAAGGTGGCAGATGTAGTATAATGTGCGGAAGTGTGAGGTTATTCACTTTGGTATTAAGAATAGAAAAGCAGAATATTTGTTAAAAGGTGTAAAACTTGTAAATGTTGATGTTCAGAAAGACTTGGATGTACTCGTATGAGCAATACGGGAAGTTAGCATGCAGGTACAGCAAGCAATTAGGAAGGCAAATGGTAAGTTATAAAGACATTACAGTGCAGAAGGAGACCATTCAGCCCTTTGAGTCGTGCCATCCCTCTGTACAGCAATCCAGTCAATCCCATTCCCCTACTCTATCCCATAACCCTGCAAGTTTATTTCCCTCAAGCGCCCATTCAAATTCCTTTTGAAATCATTAATCGTCTCCACTTCTACCACCCTTGTAGGTGGCGAATTCCAGGGCATTACCACTCGCTGCGTAAAAAAGTTCATCTTCAAATGTCCCCTGCATTTTTTCCCAAAGCCTTAAATCTGTCTCCCCTAGTCCTTGTGCCATCAGCTAAAGGGAACAGTTTTTCTTTGTCTACCTTACCTGCCATGATTTTGTACACCTCTATCAGATTTCCCCTCAACCTGCTTTGCTCCAGGGGGACCAACCCCAGCTTCTCCAACTTAATCTTGTAGCTAAAATCCCTCATCCCTGGAATCATTCTGGTAAATCTCCTCTGCACCCTCTCAAGGACCCTCACATCCTTCTTCAAGTGTGGTGATCAGAACTGGATGCAATACTGTAGTTGTAGCCTAACCAGAGCTTTATAAAGGTTCAGCATAACTTCCCTGCTTTTGTACTCAATACCTCTACTTATGAAGCCCAAGAACCCAAATGCTTTGCTAATTATTCTCTCAATATGTCCTGCCACCTTCAAAAATCTATGCACATAAACCCTCAGGTCCCTCTGTCCCTGCACATTCTTTAGAACTATGCCAGTAAGTATATATTACCACTCCCTATCCCTTCTGCCAAAATGCATCACCTCACGCTTCTCTATAGTAAATTCCATCTGCCACTTGTCTGCTCATTGTGCTAGTCTAGCCATGTCCTGTTGCAGTCGATTTGTATCATCCTCGCTGTTTGCACACCTCCAAGTTTGGTATCATTGGCACATTTTAGATTTTTACTCTGTATTTCACTATCCAAACCATTTATATATATCAAAAAAAGCAGTGGTCCTAGCATTGACTCTGGAAAACGTCACTGTCTGCAATCCTCCACTCTCAAAAACAACCATTTACCAAGACTCGCTGTTTTCTGTCCTTAAGCCAATTTTTTTTATCCAAGCTGACACTGACACCCCTATTCTATGAGCCTCAATTTTGTTAACCAACCTTTTATGTGGTACTTTGTCAAACACTTTCTTAAAATCCAAATAGACAACATCCACCCCATTCCCTTCATCAACATTCACTATTACCTCATCAAAAAATGTAATTAGATTGGTCAAACACAATCTGCCTTAATTAAAGGGCTGTCAGACCTACTGGGAAATTTAAATATTTAAAGGGAAATGGAATTAATTACCTCAAACCTCTCCAAGTGGATGTTAATTTTCTCCATGGATTATTGTTTCTAACACCTTACTCACCACTGATGTTAAACTGACCAGCCTGTAGTTACCAGGAATGTCCTTACACCCTTTCTTGAACAAGGGTGTCATATTTGCCACTTCCCAATCCTTGGGCACCTCCCCCATATCTAGGGAAGATTGAAAGATTATGGAAAGCCCCTCTGCTATCTCCACCCACACTTCTCTTAGCAACCTGGGATGCAAGCCATCCAGACCAGGTGATTTATCCACTCTAAACATAGCCAGCCTTTCCAGTGCATCCTTCCCATCAATTTTCACCCCTTCCATTACTTTTACCAACTCTGCTTCTGCCGATATTTTGGTAGCATCCTCTTCCGTAGTAAACACCTATACAAAGTGCACATTAAGTATTCTAGCCTTGCCCTGTGCCTCTAAGCAGATATCACCTTCTTTGTCTCGATTAGCCCCCACCCCACCTTTTATGTTAACTGCCATTCTATTCTCATTCTCTCTTTGCCAGTCTTATTTTCCTCTTCACTTCCCCTCTCAACTTATTGTATACTTGCACTTCAAGAATTCACCTGACGTGTTTTTTGTTTCAGCATGTTCTCGATCTCCCTCATCATCCAAGGAGCTCTGGCTTTGGTTCCCCTGCCTTTCCCTCTAGTTGGAATGTATCTAGCCTGTACTGGAAACACCTCCCCCTTAAAGATCACCCATTGTTCCGTTACAGTTTTTCCTGTCAAATTTCAGTTCCATTTTATCCTGGCTCTCACTCCATTGAGATTATCCATCTTCTAATTTAGGAGTTCAACTTTACATTGTTACTTTGCTCTTCTCTACTAATCTAAACCTATGCTACGATAGTCACTCTTACTCAAGCATTCTCCCACAGACACCTGACTGACCTCATTCCCTAGAACCAGATCCAGCAATGCCTCCTTCCTAGTAGGACCAAGAACATATTGGCCAAGGAAGGTCTCCTGAACACATTTTAGAAATTCTTCCCCACCTTTCCCTGTACTCTAACATTATCCCAATCGATATTTGGATAATCAAAGTCCCCCAACATCACCACTGTTTCATTCTTGTACATCTCTGTGATTTCCCTGCACATTTACGCCTCAGTCTATCACTATTTGGAGGCCTATAGAATACCCCCAGTAGTGTGATCGTACCCTTTTTGCTTCTCACCTCTGACCAAATGGATTACGTCCTTGTCACCTAAGGGACATCCTCCTTTCCAACACTACATGGTCTTTTCTGATCAGTCCTGACACCTCACCTCCCTTTTTTCTTCCTCATCTTTTCTGAACACTTTGTTTCCCTGAATATTAAGAATCCAGTCCTCACCATTTTTAAGGCACGTTTCCCTTATTTCCATTACATCATATTCCCACACTGCTATTTGTGCTTGTAGCTCACCAAACTTATTCACCACACTTTATGCATTTACATACATGCATTCTAAACTTATCTTTTTATTCCTTGTAGTCCTTCTTAATCTTCTATATAATATGGTACTACTTCCTTCTCTAGTCCTATACAACACTCTCACTCCCTTGTGTATCTTATTCTTCATTTCTAGTTCTGTATGCTAGCTCCAACCCCCGTCATCCCCCCAACCCCCACCCGCCAATTTGATTTAGGCTGCAGTTTCTGACAACACAACCACTAGGTGGCACAGTACTTGCACATGCGTAAATGCAGCCTCATGCACTGAAAAGTCACTGTCTGCGATGTTTTTGGCAGCTGCCAGTAGTAAAGATGATGCTGCTCAATTTATCACTAAAACAAATAAAACCCAAATGCCCACAGTGGTTGTGATCGCCACCTCCATCCCACCCCCAACAGTACTCGCTCCCACCTGCCATCGCGCTTCTCTTTGCTGCTGCCTCCTGCACCCGTTTGCTTGCTCCACGCCTCACCACTTCTCCTCCCTCGGCTACTTGCTCCCCACTTCACCACACCCCCCCCCCAACCCACCTGTGGGCCACTTGCTCCCGGCCTCACCGCTTCATCCCCTCTGCTCTGTCTCTGCTCCCCGCTCCCTCCCGCTCACAGTCTCCCTCCCCTGCCTATCTAGTCACTCTCTCTCTCCCCCACTTCCCCCATGGTGTGGGGAAGAAAGGCGGCAATCGCGGGAGCAAGCAGGGACGAGAAGCGGGAGGGAGCAGGGAGCAGAAGTGGGTGAAAGTGGGGAAGCAGAGGCAAAGCAGAGGGGAGGAAGCGGCGAGTCTGGGAGTGAGTGGCCCAGAGGTAGGTGGGGAGGTGGGGTGAAGCAGGGAGCGAGCGGCCGAAGGGGGAGAAGTGGCGAGGCAGGGAGCAAGCGGCGAGCAGACATTGCAGTACGCGATGACATTTTCGTGCGCATGCGCTAATTAGTTCTGGCAAGCCAGGTGCTGACGTAGGCTTGCTGTACTGACAGCAAGAGTCCATTCTCCACATGTATGAAGCTGGGAGCTCCCTGATGATGTCAGCGCTTGGCTGCAATGTCAGGAGTCACTTTATTTAATTTAAACCCTCCCCAACCACGCTAGTGAACCTCCCCATGAGGACATTGGTCCCAGCCCTAATGAGGTGCAGCCTGTCCCTTTTAAATAGATCTTTCCTACCCCAGAACTGGTCCCAATGCCCCAAGAATCTGAAGCCCTTCCTCTTGCACCATGCCTCGAGACACGCTTTGATCCTCCCTATCTTCTTACTTCTACTGTCACTAGCACCTGGCACAGTGAGTATTCCAGAGATTAGTGTCACTGAGTTCCTATTTTTTAACCTCCCTAGCTCCTGAAATTCTGACCATAGGACCTCAATACCTGCCCTCTCTATGTCATTGGTACTGACCTGTACCACAACTTCTGGCTCCCTCCCTTCCCCCTGGAGAATATTCTGTACTGTCTCTGTGATGTCCTTTACCCGAGCACCAGGAGGCAATATACCATGTGGGATTCATGATGATGGTTACATAAATGTCTCTCTGTCTCCCTAACTATGGAATCTCCTATAACAACTGTATTTCTAAGCTTTGCTGTTCCCCCCTGTGCAGTCACTTGCTGCCATGGTTTAGACTGCACTCCTTCAAGGTGTCGTCACTTCCAGCAGTCTCCAATGCTGAGAGTGACACACACCCCAAAGACTCCCGTACTTCCTGCATCTACCTACTCTTCTAGATGGCCACCCATCTACTATTCTGAACTCTCTCTGCCTGTGGGGTGGCCACTTCCTGGAACGAATAATCCAGGAAATTCTCAGCCTCCCTGATGCTCCACAGTGACTCCACCTGTCACTCAAGCTCGGAAACCCTGAACTCAAGCTCAAGCAGCTGGAGACACTTCCAACACACGTGGTTCCCCGAGATAAATGGGGTGTCCTGAAATTCCCACATGGCGCAGAAATTGCAAGCAACAGACCTCAGCCTCCCATCTATAATCTAAAAACAAATCTATTCCTGCTTTTAGAACCTAGTTAGTACCTTGTTTAAACTATTAATTTTAATTAGTGCCTCCAGACCTCAGCTCTTAGGTCTCGCTGTCTCCTGCTCCCTCTCTCGGATTGCTCCTTGCTTTTTAAAATTCCAGAGCAGCACCTCGTCCCTCACTCACAAAATTTCTCAAGTTTATTACTCTGTAGAAGTACTCCATAGAACTGGACTCTATGCTACTTACTCCAGGGTGAATAGTTTAATATTTCTGTTAGATGTGTCATGTTTACAATGTTTCTTTTGATGTAGAGAAAGAGTGACGATGGTAATTGGATAATAGTGGAATTAATGGTGATGTTCATGGGAAGAGTTGAAAGTATTGAGTCCACATGATGGGCTGCCTGATAGATCCTCAGTTGTGAAAGTGTTATGATCGAGGCTGGAGATATGCTCAGTCTTTCTTTAGTTCCACATCTCCATGGGTCACAACATGTATTTAAATGTTTTAACCAGTTACCGTTATGGCCAATTATAAACTTTATCTATTTTAGTTTCAGAATAAAAATCTACCAACCAGGTTTCTTTAATAAACAACAAAATTATTAATTTATTCTAAAACAAGACTTATTCAATAAAGATGCAAAGCTTTAACACACAGTTTGAAATATGGGAGTATAAATATATACCCTTCTAAAATAACCCAACACACAGGCACACACACTCACACACACCAGTTGAAGAAAAAATAAAGAAGCTTTTTCTACAGAAATCAACTTTACAAAAAAGTCAAAAAATACTTTGGCCAAATGCTTGTTAATTCTTGAAGAAAAGGGATAAGATGTGGAATGTTTCAGATGGCCTTCGGTCTGGTGTCCAGGTACATGCAGACGGCTGTCACTGGGATCTTTCTGGAGCAGTTCTTTTCAGGCGACGTCGAGGATTAGTCTGGAGAATCACTGCATCAGGAGTTTCAGCTATCACACTGGATTCTCAGGGTTTCTCAGAGAGGTGGAAAAGGATGAGTTGGCTGCTTCTCTCAACAGGCTGAAAACCCAACTGAACTCCAAATTTGGTCTCCACATTTAAGAAAGAATATACTTGCATTGGAGGCAGTGCAGTGAAGGTTCACTAGATTGGTCCCTGGGATGACGGGGTTGTCCTATAATGAGAGACTAAAGGCTGAATTTTACAGACCCCCCCCCCCCCCAGACATCAGGGGTAATGGCGGGGGGAGGAGGGGGGGCGGAAAATGATTCTGGCAGAGATCTGTCACAGACCTCGACACCGGGAAGGCCGGCGGTGGCGAGGCCTCTTGGCACCCCCTCCCATCACTGCCGCTCGGCGACAGGACCAAAATTTAAATATGTTAATTTGGTAAAATAAATGAATTAATTGCTTACCCACTCCCGCCGTCCATTCCAGTGCTATATTGGTGCCGGTAGCCGGAACTCCTGTGCTTTCAGATCTCCATCCGATGATCTGAGACAGAACACTGGTGAGGAGGGAGGAGCAGGTAAGTTTGCGGGAAGTGGGGGAGCGGAGTAAAACTAATCTCATTGGTCTAAGGGGTGGTGGGAGGGGGTAAAGTTTAAAGTTGGTCAGCTTTATGGTGGTCGTGGGGGGGTGGGGGGGGGGGTGGGTAGTCCGTCTCGGCCATTTAAATGAGCCGCCATGCTGAATGTCATGGCAGCTCCCCGACATGCGGTCCGTGCGGATGGACAGACATTTCTGGCGCGAGTTTATAAATTCCAGCCCTAGGTAAATTGAGCTTGTATTCTCTGGAGTTTAGGAGAGGTGATCTCATTGAAATATACAAGATTCGAATGGGGCTGGATAGGGTAAACACTGAGAGATTATTTCCGTTGTTCGTGGAATCTAATACACGGGAGCACAGACTCAGGATAAGGGGCCGATCATTCAGGACTGAGATGAGGAGAAGTTATTTCACTCAAAGGGTTGTGAATCTTTGGAATTCTCCACCCCAGAGGGTTGTGAATGCTCCATCGTTGAATACAGTTAAGGTTGGGATAGATAGATTTTTGGTCTCACAGGGAATCAAAGCATTTGGCAAATGGGAGGGAAAATGGAGATGAATCCTTAAATGGGCCCTGATCGTTTTGAATGGCGGAGCAGGCTCGATGGGCAATATGATCTACTCCTGCTCCTATTTCTTGTGTTCTTGTTCAAACAAAACATCCAAAAATGAAACCAAGACTCCTGAGCCATAAACCCAGACATGTGATTTCTCTGTAAACAACTCCAATAGCCAGCAGGGCTCCCTATGTTTATTTAGCCTTCATTGTTTCTTCCAGGTGGTGCTCCTGTTTCCTCCCACAGCCAAAGACTTGCAGGTTGATAGGTAAATTGGCCATTGTAAATTGCCCCGAGTGTAGGTAGGTGATAGGAGAATGGTGGGGATGTGGTAGGGAATATGGGATTAATGTGGGATTAGTATAAATTGTTGGTTGGCACAGACTCAGTGGGCCCAAGGGCCTGTTTCAGTGCTGTATTGCTCTATGACTCTATAACCATTCTTAGAACAAAGCAAACATTCAAACATTACCCAAAATAGAGAATGAAACAAAAAGATTTGAATGTTATTAATCAGAATATTTTCGTAACTATAATTCTATTAAAGCTCGCTGATGGTGAGTTTCTATCAGAAAGGTTTTGGGCTCTTAACAATACCTGGTACATGTATTGTACTTCATTATTGGGCTGGATTTTACCGACACCCCAAAGTCGGGGGTTGGACGGGGGGCCAGAGAATGTCTCAGGGAGAGGCCCACCATGCTCCCCAACGCCGGGAAGGCTCCGTCCCATATAACCGGCAGCGGCGAGGCCTCGTGGCAGCGACAGAACACTGGTGGGGAGGGGGGAGCAAGTTAGTTCCTCAGTGTATGGGGGTGTGGTGTGGTCGTGGGGTCAAACTATTTTCATTTGTTTTGGAGGTTGTGGGAAGGGGTAAAGTTTAGTTTAGTTTAGTGAGAGAGCACTGAAACAGGCCCTTCGGCCCACCGAGTCTGTGCTGACCATCAACCACCCATTTATACTAATCCTACACTAATTCCATATTCCTACCACATCCCCACCTGTCCCTATATTTCCCTACCACCTACCTATACTAGGGGCAATTGCTAATGGACAATTTACCTATCAAGCTGCAAGTCTTTGGCATGTGGGAGGAAACCGGTGCACCCGGAGGAAACCCACGCAGACACAGGGAGAACTTGCAAACTCCACATAGGCAGTACCCAGAATTGAACCCGGGTCGCTGGAGCTGTGAGGCTGCGGTGCTAACCACTGCGCCACTGTGCCGCAGATTAAAGTTTGTGAACTTTGGGGAGGGGAAGTTCAGGTGCACAAGGTAAGTAATTTGGTCGGTGGGGGGGGGGGGGGGGGACGCGGGGGTGTGGGCAAGAAATTAATTGTTTAGTCATGGGGGGGATGGGAGAGGGGCTTGAAACTTTTATTAAATGTTTTAATTTAGATTTGTAATGCCTATAACTTTAAATATTCAAATTAAATGTAAGGGCTTGAGGCCCTTTAAAAATGGTACCTGCGCAGTGGCGCGGACACTGTTACTGGGGAGAGTGCCTGCCCGCTCCATGTCATCGGTGGGGGGGTGCAGGGCGGAGCGGTCCACTGCGGCCATGTGAATGAGCCACCACCTTTAATATTATGGCAGCTCCGCGGAGTAAAGCCCACGTTTGCGGGCTGCCATATTTTACAACAGCCGATTACGGCGGCAACATAAAATTCAGGCCATTGTTTCTTTCTGTTGCGTATAAAGATTTGTATTTAAGTGAGTGTTTCCTGTTTGAGATTCAAACCCCTCACTTTGATGAGATTTGATTGAAATCAAAACAGAAAGTGCTGGAAATACTCTGCAGGTCTGGCAGCAACTGTGGAGAGAGAAACAAAGTTAATGTTTCAGGTCTGTGACCTTTCATCAGAACTGGCAAAAGTTAGAAAAGTTAGGCTTTGATCAAGTGATAGGGACGAGGAGGGAAGGGGAACAAAAGAGAAGGTATTTGACTGGGTGGGGGGCAGGAGAGATCAAATGACAGCGATGTCACAGAATAAAAGGCAATGGGACTGTTAATAGTTAATAGTTAATAGTTAATAGTTATAGTAAAAGACAAGTTATTAGTGCCGAGAGTGTGTTAATGGCAGAATAATGAACAGCTCTGTCTGAAAGCAAAAAACATGAAAAACAAGTTTAAGACAGGCACATGGTTAAAAAAATGGAGTAAAATAAAATATATTTTTTAAAAATGTCAGTCGTACTCTGAAATTGTTTAAATCTATGTTGAGGCCAGAAGGCTGCAGATGCCTAATCGGAAGATGAGGTGCTGTTCCTCCAGCTTGTGTTGAGTTTCGCTGAAACACTGCAGCAGGCAGAGGACAGAAATGTGAGCGTGAGAGCAGGGTGATGTATTAAAATGGTAAGCAACCGGAAGCTCAGGGCCATGCTTGTGGACTGAGCAGAGGTGTTCCACAAAGTGACTACCCAATCTGTGTTTGGTCTCCCCGATGTAGAGGATACCGAATTGTGAGCAGTGAATACAGGATACTAAATTGAAAGAAGTACAAGTAAATCTCTGCTTCACCTTGGAAAGTGAGGAGAGAGGAGGTAAAACGGCAGGTATTACACCTCCTGTGATTGCAAGGGAAGGTGCCTTGGGCAGGGAATGAGGCGTGGGGGTGACGGAGGAGTGGACCAGTGTTTCGGGAGGGAACGATTCCTTTGAAATGCAGACAGGGGAGGGGAAAAGAAGATGTGTTTGGTGGTGGTATTACGTTGGAGGTGACAGAAATGACGGAGGATGATCCTTTGGATGCGGAGGCTGGTGGGATGGAAAGTGAGGACCAGGGGAACCCTGTCGGGAGTCTGTCGAGAGATTGGACGTCCACAGTGAAGACTGTTTTGCTTTTATTTGATTGCAATCACATTGGAGTTTCCAGTTTTTGGAGTGTGGGGTTTCCCAAACCAAGGCAACGGTCTGCACATTGCTGAGTAAAGGCTGATTTAATCTATGTACTGATTTATCGTGGATCTGTTACTGTTTGACCTGCTCTTAATCATTTTTGTAATGTGTGCATTATGTCATGTGTGGGGTGAGATAGAAGTAACAAAGAAGTTAGATAAGATTAGTGCGATTAATGATACATATATAGACTTGTGTATAGAGATGTTTGATAAAGTACAACATAATACAGTTGTTCTCAAAATTGAAGCTCATGGGTCAAAGGGACAGTGGCGATGTGGATACAAAATTGGCTAAGAGAATTTTTAAGTTTAAGTAATTACCAATCAGCTGCCTTTCCTTTGCTGACGTCACTTTGTTTTTTAAGGAGGTTAACTAAAATGTTTTTACTTAACTCTTATTATCTATAAAGCTTAGATTTTAATTTACTAAAATATTTAGACTTCTTTAGTCTTACTATTCTCTATTAATTAACTTTTATTTCTAGACAAATAGAATTGAAAAGTTGGTTAGACCACACTTAGAGTATTGTGCAGTTCTGGTCACCATATTTAAAAAGGATATTGAGGTTCTGGAGAGGGTGCAGAGAAAATTTGCAAAGATGATACCAGAAATGCGTGGGTACATCAGGAAAGGATGTACAGGCTGGGTCTCTTTTCCCTCTGGACTAGTTGGGCCAAATGGCCTGTTTCTGTGCTGTACATCCTATGTATGTTAATCCTATGTAGTATTTACCAAACACGGCAATCAAACTGCTAAGGTTCATTCCTCATGATTAATCTGATAAATTAAATAAAGTGACTCCTGACAACTCAACGGCCGGCCAACGTCATCAGAGCGCTCCAAGCTGCGCACATATGCAAACGGTCTCCTGCTCTCAGAGAGATTCTGCGCATGTGCAGCTTACATCATGCCAGGACTAATTGGCTCATGCGCGGGAAAACGTCATCGCATAACGCCAACGTCATCGGGTATCCGGGCCTGGTCGGTGTTCGCACGTGAGCAGTGAAGTGTCACCGCGTACTGCAACTGTAGCAGCAATGACAACTCGCTCCAGGTCTTGATGCTTTCGCCCGCTCCCCCCTCCTACCCACTGGCTGCTTCCCCCGCTCAGTCGCTCACTCCAGACCTTGCCACTGCTCCCGCACTCCCTCCAACTCCCCTCGGCCGATTGTTCCCCACTTCTCACTTCCACCCCCCCCCCACCCCCACCCCACTCACCCCACTCTCTGGCCGCTTGGTCCCTGCTTCCCTCACACTCCAGCGGCTAGCTCTAGGCTGCGCCGCTTCCCTCATCTTGGCCACTCGCACCTATGTTGCCCCGTCACCTCTCGCAGCCCCCCATGCTTCTTCGGGCAGCGCGCGGACAACGATCGAACGTGGGAGTGATGCATGAGAGGAGGGAAGCAGCACGGCCTAGATCTAACAACTGGAGGAGGGGTGAGGGGAAGTGGGGAGCGAGCGGCCTGGGGTGGAGGGGAACAGTGGGGCGAGGTGTGGAGCGACCGGCTGACGTAGGGGGGAAACCGGCTTAAGAGAAGGCAGTAGGGAGCCAGCGGTGAGAAGACAGGCAGAGGAATGATGGATAGAGAGACGCTCAATGGCAAGGGGGGAGCGGGGGACTGTTGGGGGTTGGATGGAGGTGGCGATGGCAGCCATTGAGTAGATATTCACGTTCCATTTGTTTTTCTGTGATAAATTGAGCAGCGCCATCTTTAATCCTGGCAGCTCCCTGAGACGTTGCAGACAGTGATGTACCAGTGGAAGAGGCTGCATTTGCGCATGTGCTAATACTGCGCCATCTATTGGTTGTGTAGTCAGCAAATGCAGCCTTAATTAAAAAATCTCAGACTCTGAGCAGCTGATAGAAGTAACGAGCCTCCTTGTACCTCAAATGCTCATGTTTTGTGATGAAGGTCCGGAGGAACAGAACGCGACAGATCAAGGGCTGGACAGTGGTAGTGTGAGATATCACCAGCTGTGCCTCCACAAGATCCTGCAAATTCAGTGGCAGGACAGACGTTCCGATATCAATGTCCTCTCTCAGGTTAACATCCTCAGTATTGAGACACTGCCCATGGCTAATCAGTTATGTAGGACGGGCCACATCGTCCGCATGCCTGAAACAAAACTCCCAAAACAAGCTTTCTACTCCGAGCTCCGTCGTGGCAAGAGGCTACCAAGAGGACAGAGGAAACGCTACAAGGATGTCCTTAAATCCTCCCAACAAGTGTGACATCTCCACTGATTCTTGGGAATCTCTTGCCCGAGACAGCCCAAAATGGAGAAGAAGCATCCGCGAAGGTGCCAGCCGTTCGACCAACGTCGACATGCCCAGGCAGCGACCAAGTTGTGCAATCAGATTAGACCAGGTGCTATTTTTGATGTGTTGGAGTTAATTACTAAAGTGAGAACATTTTAAGGGCAAATAAAACATTAAAAAAATTAAATTTGGAGAAATGCATACTTAAGTTCCCTCCTTTAGGTGACCCAATGAACATGAAACTAGCCATTTTTAGTGATGCTTCTGCTACGAGAGTGTTTCTATTTTTGTAAAATATGGTTTAAGGGCTTATAGTTGAATTATGGACCTTGATTCATCTGGAATCTTGAAGAGATACTGAACTTTGTGTTTTTTTTAAAGAAGTCACCAGAAGGTTTCCTGGACTAGGCTTGTAAACAAGCCCTTACTGGAAGGCACCTGTTTTCAAATAAAATACCAGCAGGGAGCTTGTTGTTTTGATTTGGAGAAAATGTTTACATCGAAGTGACAGGTCAAGATTTATAGGGGTCAGGAGGCTTGATCCTTGTGACATGGATTTGGTTTCACTTTGGACAGTGAGTAGGAGTGTAAACTGCTTGGATGACAGTTGATTTTTGCCTGCCAAGGAAACCCAGCTCATCTCTTTCTCTCTCTTGGAAAGAAACCCTGCATATCCCCTTTACTCCTGTATTTGAAGAAATCCTGCGTATCGAATGTATGGGAACTGTAACTCCTGTTGCCGCATTTCTGCTGTAAGCCCTATCTGAAACCTCTGTTGCTGCATTTCTTAGAAAGCCTACCCAAACTGAACTTTTACGTCGCCTCGAAAGAACTGTTCTTGGAAGATCCCAGTGACAGCCGTCTATATGCATTTGGGTCGCCAAACCAAAACACAGGTCATCTTTCCATATCTTCTCGTTTTTCTTCAAGAATGAGCAAGTATTCAGCCTAAGGGTTTTTTTTGTAACAGAGCTCTAAAGCAACATTCCCTTTTATTTTTCCAGTTAACTGTGTGTGTGTGTGGCTAAGTGAAAAGGGAACTTTTATATTTTCAATCTGTGTGTTTATGCTTTACTTCATTACTGGTTAAGACTTGTTTTATAATAAACTGATAATTTTGTTGTTTATTAAAGGAACCTGGTTGGTGTGTTTTATTCTGGGAAAAATAGAGTATATGATTGATAGTATCAGTAAGTGGGAAATTTTAAATTTATGTTGTGACCTGTGGAGAAGTGGGACTAGAATAAACAGTGCAATCCTCCTGCCTTGGTTGTAACACTTCACATGCTAATCTTCCCAATGGGTATTCTAGTGCAGCTGGTTTCATGATATTTCTGATGGGTGAAAAGGGAAATGCTGTCCTTTATCTTGGGAAGCCAAGAATATAAAAAGTGTTGTTAAAAGTGCTTTAGCTGCTGAAACACTGGCTCTTGTGGAGACAGTAGATATGGGATTCTATTTGTCAAATGTTTTAAGTGAGATTCTGTACAATGGGTGTACTGAAGAGAGTAGACTCATTGAATGTTACATAAATAATCATTCCTTGTGGGATAATGTACACGCCACAACCTTGCTGGCTTGAAACAAATGCTGGAGAGAAAGAAAATCTCTAAAATTAAATGGTTGGATGCAAGTCATCAACTGTCTTATTGTTTTAAAAAAAGAAATGCTTATACGAAGAAATTGTTAGGGTTCCTAGAGGAGGACCATCTTGCAATGTAATGCTTAATATAGAATGTAAAGGTTTTTGATTTGATTTGTTTTGAAATTTTGGTTGTGCATATTAACTCTATTTTATTTAAAGAGATAGAAGGGAATCTGCTAATCGTATATTAAATGTGTTTAATTGTATGCAGGTAGTGGGCGTTAACTAGGGTTTCACTTTAGCACATATTAGGGTGGCGTAGTGGTTTACACCACAGCCTCAGCGCTCCAGTGACCCGGGTTCGGTTCTGGATACTGCCTATGCAGGCTTTGCAAGTTCTCCCTGTGACTGTGTGGGTTTCCTCTGAGTGCTCCACTTTCCTCCCATGTGCCAATGATTTGTGGGTTGATAGGTAAATTGGCCATTGTAAAAATAAATAAAAAAAATTGCCCCTAGTAGGTGGCAGGAGAATTGAGGGAAAAGTGGTGATGTGAGAGGGGAAAAAAATGGGATTAATGTAGAATTAGTATAAATGGGTGGTTGATGGTTGGTGCAGACTCAATGGGCTGAAGGGCCTGTTTCAGTGCTGTATGACTCTATATGAAAAAGCACTTATTGAAACTGTGATGTGGTTGAGTTGGGAGGTGTATGCTTGTAATGTTTAACTATGTAAATAAATGTAAGACTGAGTAATGATTGGCTCCAGTATCATCCTTCACCAACTGACTTTCTGTATTAGAACACATGATACTGTTTTAAAGGATATGCAGGAAGAGAGAGACCTGGGGGTAGATGTACACGAATCTTTGAAAGTGGCAGCACAGGTTGAGAAGGCTGTTAAAAAATGCAGATACTGGCTTAATTAAGAGAGGCGTGGAATACAAAAGCAAGGAAGTTATGCTAAATCTTTATAAATCACTGGTTAGGCCCCAGTTCAAGTATTGTGTCCAGTTTTGGCCACCATACTTTAGGATGGATGGCAAATCCTTGGAAGGTGCAGAGTAGATTTACTGGAATTATACCAGGAATCTGGGATTTCAATTATGTAGAAAGACTGGAAAAACTCAGTTTTTTCTCTTCAGACCAGAGAATCTTAAGGGGAGTTTTAATCGAGCTGCTCAAAATAATTTTTTTCATTTGTCCATGGGATGTGGGCATCGCTTTTATTGCCCATCCCTAATTTCCCTTGAGACGGTGGTGGTGAGCTGCCTTCTTGAATCGCTGCATTCCTTGGGGTATAGATACACCCACAGTGCTGCTAGGAAGGGAGTTCCAGGATTTTGACGGTGAAGGAACGGCGATATAGTTCCAAGTCAGGATGGTGTGTGGTTTGGGAGGGGAACTTGCAGGTGTTGGTGTTCCCGTGCATCAGCTGCCCTTGTCCTTCTCGGTGGTAGAGGTCGAAGGGCTTGGAAGTTTTGTCGTATCATGAATGGTTTTGATAGAGTAAATAACGAAAATAGTTCCTAGTTGTCAGAAGGGTTGGTAACCAAAAGACACAGATTTAAGGTCATTGGCAAAAGAACCAGAGGTGAGAGGAGGGGAAATCTTTTTATGCAGTGAGTTATGATGATCTGGAATGGATTGCCTGAAAGGGTTGTGGGAGCAGATACAATAATAGCTTTCAAAAGGGGATTGGATAAAGACATAATGGGGAAATATTTGCTATGGGAATGGGCAGGGCAGTTGTACTAAAAAAGCCAGCACAAGCACCATCAACTGAATGGTCTCCAGTGCTGCATCAAACTATGATTCTATGAAGAAACCCTACATGGCATCTCTTCCAGCGTTGGCAGTTCCCATGGCGATGACTCTTCCTCTGCCCAGAATGGCTATGGTACTTTCTTAGAGGTGGCAGAAGGTGTGCAGTTGGGCTCAAACCTCCTGCCTGTCGTTGTGTGTGGCTTTCTCCAGCACTGGAGAAGAGAATGTGTTACTGGGAGTCTTGAGAGTTGTTTCGACAATGTGCCTATAATTGCAGAATAGTAAATAACATCCATAACAATTATGGATGGACAACAAATGCTGGCCTTGCCAGTGACGCCCATATCCAATGAAAGAATTAAAAAAAAACTTTGGAAAGTCATCAATCCTTCTTTATTCTCATCTCCAACTTTATTCTGACCTCCACCTATACTTTCAACTCTCACCTCCACCATTATAGTTCATTGCCAAATGTTTTTTATGTTTAAGTTGCTCAGGTTATTTTATTAAAGTGTTTGTGGTGAGTTTGCAGCAACTCTAAGTGTGATGTGAATAGATAATTTGCAGCACAATCCCCTATATTTACAGGAACAGGAATTTGCTCGTCAGACCCAGTCGCAGTGATTGGATTAGAGACGTAGGACTACACCACCACCCAGTGGTGGAGCATCAGTACTACAGGAAGAAATGCTCCTGAACAGAACAGATTGAATTGACCAGAATACATTAGAATTTCCCAGGACCAACTCTATTGTGGCCAGCATTGCTCTATGAAATCAGGTGAGATACTCGTGATCTTCTGTCCATTTATTTTAGCACTTTACGCATGTAATGATTTTTTTAATACAGTATTTTTTAAAGAGTGAACACTTCTTTCCCTAGTCAGAGTCCATCTGAGACACTCAGGTTTTCCCAGTAGAAGAAAGCCTCCTCTGTTGCTCCCACCAAAGGTTGGGCAGAAGGGCTTTGCTCCCACTCTGCGATCCCTCGATATGAATCTGCGTGCATTAGTTTTATTGTTGAGGTCACTCAGTAACAAATGAGAAAAGACTTCAAAGCATATACAGCTGTCACTCTTACAAACTCTTCCAACGGGAAGTTTCATGAACCGTTTAGCTCATTTCAGATCTTCATCAACGACATAACTGCTGAATAAGGATGAGCACGCAGCTGAAATTGAGTAGAATTAAAAAACAGCAGAGGATACAAGACTCTGGTGGCAGTTATCTACAGACCTTCTGATTGCAGTGATGCAGTAGCATTCTGCCTAAATACAGAGATCAGATAAGCAATGGGAGATCTGAATTTTCACAAAGCCTGGGAGAATCAAAATAGCTCGAGTCGTAAAGGCAATACATTTCTAGAGTGTTTCCAGGACAGTTTTCTGAAACAATAATATGTTTTAGAACTGACAGGAAATATTAGAGTAGTAATGAGCCACAAATACCTAAAAATCTGACAGTAAGGGAGCATCTTGTGTACAGTCATGGAGTCATAGAGTTATACAGCACAGAGACAGACCCTTCGGCCCATCATGTCTGTGCTGGCCATCAAGCACCAATCTATTCTAACAGTGATGAAAATATGATAGAATTTGACATTACATTTGAGAAGGAGAAAGATTACGCACTAACCAAGGTTCTAAACTTAAGTAAGGCTGACTTAAAAGGAATAACATGTAAATTAAGCATGTTAAACCGGGATGAGCTCCGAACAGAAAAGCAGTGGGAGGTTTTCAAACACATATTTAATATAATAGAAGACAAATACATACCCTAAGAAAGCAAAACTGCCACTTGTACAATTAAGCAGCCATGGCCAACATGTGGGGCAGGATTTTGCCTTTTGGGCTGTGATATGTTTACACTGGGTTATTGGGTTTAATTTCAATATCAATGTAACTCCGAGCAATGCAGATATACTTGTGTTAAATAACCAATTGGTTTATTTAAAGCACATTAGCAATAACAAAAGGGCTTACAGATTTCGGCACATGTCTTGACAGCCTGTGTTCAGTGAGACCGATTCAAAATGACTCCCGGAAGCATCCAGGAAACTCCCACAATTCCACTCTTGCTCAGCAGCTCCACCTGGAAGCTCAAGCAATCAAATCTGATCAGTCAAACACTACAATAAAAGCAAAATACTGCAGATGCTGTAAATCTGAAATAAAAACAGAAAGTGCTGGAAATACTCAGTAGGCCAGGCAGCAACTGTGGTTGACAAGGCCCTCAACCGTGTCCGACCCATTTCCCACACTTCTGCCCTCAAACCTTCCCCTCCCTCCTAGAACTGCAACAGGGTTCCCCTTGTCCTCACTTTCCACCTCACCAGCCTCCACATCCAAAGGATCACCCTCCGCCATTTCCGCCACCTCCAGCGTGAAGTCACCACCAAGCACATCTTCCCTTCCCCTCCCCTGTCAGTTGTCCTCCATCACCCCCAAAACCTAATCCCTTTCCCACGTCACCTTCCCATGCAATCACAGGAGGTGTAATACCTGCCCTTTTACCTCCTCTCTCCTCACTATCCCAGGCCCCAACCATTCCTTCCTGGCGAAGCAGCAATTTACTTGTTCAAAAGTTCTCTTCCCCACCATCTCCACCGCCCACCACGCTCTTCATTTGCTTAAAACCTTATTCTTTTCTAACCTTTGCCAGTTCTGATGAAAGGTCACAGACCTGAAATGTTAACTCTGCTTCTCTCTCCACAGATGCTGCCAGACCTGATGAGTATTTCAAGCACTTTCTGTTTTTATTATAGTCAAACACTACAGGTTGGGACTCCGACCTTGGGGTCAAATGGGGTTTATGACCCCACACTGTGTGGGGAAACAGTCACCTGGCAGTGATTTTCCTCGAATTGGCCGATTAGTGGCCAGAGGGTGGGCTCGCCATCCAATTAATGTTGGCAGGCATGCTCTTGAAGCTGGATGGCCAATAGGAGGCCATCCAATGGCCTGCCAGTGAAGGTAAGAGAACGAGAGAGGGTGTCTCTACCTTGAGATACCCTCTCTGAAACTTTTAAAAGTTCTAAATTTTAAAAATGGTCTCCACAGCCCGGCCATCATTGTTGAAGTGTGAGGTGGGGGAGGGAACCCCCTCTATAGGGCAACCTGTGGTCATAGCTGTAACCAAGTAGACAGGGAGGGCCTCAAAGCCTACCTGGAACACCAGCCTGCCAGGTCTGCTGCTGATAGGCTGCCTCCAGGAAGCTGGCCTATTTCCAGAAACCTCGGGGGGCTGGGAGGCCGACTGAAAATGCCAATTGCAATCTGATAATCGGCCTCAAATGGCCATTAACTCCCCTTAACTTCACCGATTCGGCCTCTGGTACAATGGCCCGGGGGCAGGATGATGCCAGAAAAATGGCATGTCAGCCGGCGGTGGCCTCTAGACTCGCTCCCATATGGGGGCGAAAATCCTGCCCGTGAAGTAAGATGCTGTCTAGTGCTAATTGAAGTCACTTACATAAATGCAAGTGTTAATCTGGAGGACTGGGAGAAATCGAGAAAACAACAGAGGGACGCAAGGAAAATATTAAGCTGCAAAAAGAGAATATATATATATATATATATAAAATGAAAGTATCATAAAGACTGATAGTAAAACATTTTATAAATATATTAGGAATAAGAGTGACTAAATGAGATGTGGTCCTGTTAAAGACACATGCAATTTATACAGTACCAGATAACAAGGTAATGACAGATTTATTTCATAAATAGTTTGTTTTCACAGTAAAGAAAGAGGATAAAAAAGCAGTGATAGAAGGGAAATTGAAATAATTCAAGGGGGAGAAACATATTGTATTGAATCATAGAATCAGAAAACACAGGAGCAGGGCATTTGGCTCATTTTGCCTTTGCCGGTTGTTTGAGCGAGCCAGCCAATTAATATAAGGCAAGTCATGGCTGACTAATCTGAATTTTTTGAGGAGGTCTGCAGTAAGATGGACAAAGGGATGTACATGGATGTTAGCTATATGGATTTCCAGAGGGAACACAAAAGATTATTGGCAAAAATGAGAGCGCATGGAATTGGGGGTAGCCTTTTGAGGTGGGTTGGAAATTGGGTGGGAAGAAGGAAGCAGAGATTGGGGATATAATGTATATACTCAGATTGGCAGGATGTGACAAGTGGAGTTTCACAATAATCTGGTCTGGGGCTCAATTTCCACCATATTTATGAATGAGTTGGCTCAAGGAATAGAGTTGTATATTCATGCTTTTATGCGGCACCAAATTGGGAGGGCAGTAAACAGTTCATTTGGAAGCAGTAAATGGTAAAGGGGCATTGATTGATTAAGTAAGTGAGCAGATGGAGTTGAATGTGGACAAGTGTGAGGTCATCCATTTTGGATCTAAAAAAGATAAATTATAATGTTTTCCAAATGATGAGAAACTAGGAACTATAGGGGAGCCAAGAGATTTGAGGGGCCAAGTACACAAATCATTAAAAGCTGGTAGCCAGGTAAAGGTAGCAATAAAAAAAAAGCTATCTCAGGGGGCTGGATGACAAAAGGGATGAGTTCATGCTGCAGTTGTATGGAAACTTGGTCAGACCCCATCTGGATATTACATTTAGTCCTGGGCATTGCACCTGAGGAAGGATATAGTTGCCTTGGAGGAAGCGCTGAGCTTCCATAGACTTGACCTGTATTCGCTTGTGTTTAGAAGATCTGAGGGGTGATCAGACTGAGTTGTTTGAAATGTTATGTCAGGCAAACCCCACCAGCCAAGACTGAGGCACACATTATTTCGTCACATGAACGTTAAAACTTTGAAAATTGCAATCTCTGACTGGAAGGACATTTGCATAGTACCAGACAATGTGGAAACAAAGGGAGCCAGTCCCTGTTCCTCCAATACACAGAAGTGGTCAGACCAGTTTTGGTCACATGACTGACTGACTGTTGCAGAGTTTTTGAACTCCCAACAAAGGAATTGCCAGGGAGACAAAGCCGTGTGCTGATGGAGTAAAGATTTCTCCTGGAACTGAAGCAAGAATTACAGCCTCTCCTGTCTGCCTTCATCTCTTCCCATGGAACTGAACCTTGTGAAAACACATGAAACTAAAAGAGAGAAAGATTTCCTACGTGAAAAAGGTTTAAGACTAATACTGGGCCCCAATGCAATGCAAGACCATACCTTCAATCAAGGACTACAGTGAGCTCGAGGAACAGGAACAAGATATTGCCTCAAACTGTTCTACTTATCTTTTCTTCTGTTCTTTTCTGTTCCTATCTGTATGTTTATATTACGTGTGCATGCTAGTGTGAGCATGTCATATATCCATAGGCGTGAACCGTATGAGAGTTTAAGTTTAAGGTTCAATAAATTTCGTCTTTCAGCTTTAAACCAGAGAAAGCCCGTTTGTGCTCAGTTATAATTGGAAACTGTGAACAAGGATTCACAAAAAAGGGGAGGTCAAAACACAGTGGGCTGAATTTTACTAACCATTTGATGCTGCGGATCGTGGCACGTGGGCTGGTAAAATGCTATGGAGAGAGACCCGCGACGTTGAGAAAGGCCCGCCGCATATTACTGGTGGCGATGGGACTTCGGTGTGTCCCCCCTGCCGCATGGTGGCGGCACCACAATTAGCCAATGATAAAGAGTACTTACCTTTGCTGATTATGCAGACCACTGCCTCTCCACTGACACTTCCGGATTTTTCGCTGAACGGGCGGCTGTCATGTGCTGTCCCGTTCACGAATTGAAAAGCCGGCGGGTTCTCAGAGGCAGAAGTTGTCGCCAGCGAAGGTAAGTTCTGTTATTCAGGAGTTTCACTCTGCATTATGGAAGGGAGGGGATATTCAGGGGTCTGACTCTGCACTCTTAAAGAGAGGGGGTCTGGGATTACTGGAGGGAAAGCTGTGCTGGCATAAAGGGAGGTTCCGTGTACCATCCCTCCGTTAACAGTGTATGCTCTGTGTTTGTGAGGGGGCAATGGCACACTGGATACCCTGTGTGTGGGGAGGGTGCCAGAAAGGGCAGGAGCATTAAGGTGATGTGGATTATGGGGGCAATCAATTTAGCTGGTAGGATCTTAATGTGGTCATATTGTGCCACTCTGAGTGTTAGCCAAGATGGGCAATGCCATGGCACACCACATAGTTGATCCAGGAAAGCAGCTGATGTACTTGTCAACACCAATCCCTGCCCTGTTATGAACTTCGAATACATAAAGGGTTCAACTTTATTTATCACATGGAAATAGGTGTGGCTCATCCTACATTGTGTGATCTTCTGCACGTGAGGATCCGTATGCGCCAGAGGCAAAATCAACAGGCAGGTGTGATCCACGTAGAGGCCCCCGGTCGTGAGCAGCAGCCCCCATGGGGAGGTTGCCATTACGTTTGCTGTGCATCTACAGGCCCCACATGACATGCCGTCGGATGTCAGAACACCAGTGTTAGAGGCGATTGCGCATGTGGAGAGGGTGGTGACACGTCTCTGTGCCCTGCTCAAGGATAACCTGCAGCTCATGGGCTCCGGTGAACATCCCAAGCCTTTGTTCCTCATAGTGGCAGCGGTTCTCAAACCTGACGCCTCTGCAGCTTTTTAGGGGCCCACCAGAGACCTTTGTGAGGTCACACAGTCAGCAGTGCACCACTGCATCAGGGAGGTCACCAATGCCCTGCACCGGAGGGCCAGTGAGGATGTCTGCTTCAGGATGGACTCTCACAGCCAGGCTCAGAGGGTTATTGGTTCTGGCACCATTGCCAGAGAACCATAGGTTGTTATGTTCATAGACTGCACTCATGTGGCCATCAGGCCTCCCGCCAGGCTCCCACCTACAGACGTCACCATTAAAGGAGCCCTCTCAATCTAGGTGAAGCTGGTATGTGATCACCGCAGATGCTTGCAGTGAATGTGTGATCGCTTCTCAGGCAGCTGCCATGACACCTGGGTCTTGGGCCAATCCCAGTTGCCACTGCTGTTCACTGAACTGGCTCAGTTGGAGGGGTGGCTTCTTGGAGATAAGGGCTATCCTTTACAGACATGGCTCCCGACACCAGTGAGAGACTCGACCACTACTGCAGAGGAGAGATACAACGCCAGCCACTCAGCAACATGAAGCACCATTGAGCAGGAGATCAGCATGCTGAAAGAGCGTCTCCAATGCCTGGATGGATAGGGTGATGTCCTGTACTACGGGCCGAAAAGGCCAGCTCATTTCTTTGCTGCTCTGCACAACTACGCAACCAATAGGGGTCAGGCCTGGCATGATGAGGAGAGATGTCAACATGATTCCTCCTCGGACTATGAGGATGCTGAGGACCTGCAACATGAAAGACGCATGGGAGGGCAGATGGCACCCAGGCTGTGCACGCAGGGCTAGCAGTGAGCTAGTGATGTACGGAAGTGGCTTATCAGACAAAGGCTGTCTGCTCCATAGGAACCGACATGAGCTCTGCAAGCCGCACATCACCCTCGCTCACCTGCTGTGCACCAGTCCCCATCTGCAGCATCCCTCTGTAAACCATTAGAGGCAGCAGCTGACTGAGTCAATGTCCATGTCACTGAATCTGTGGAGGCGCTCATGAGTAATGGTGGCATGTTGATGATGTTATTGCATACGTTGGCTCTCCTGAAAGGCCAACGGTGCAAAGCGATGTGACATTGGCGCTCCATGCTGGCACACATCATTCACACAGAGAAAAGGACACACATGTTGGTGAGGAACATTTAGTGAAAGACATATTTACATTGCTGTGACACCCGTGCATTCCCATTTGTGTCAGTATGTTCTCTGTAAACCTCTGTAATACCTTTTATGGTCTATTTAAGTCTCACATCCTGGAACATGCAAATATACAATTATTCACCCAGGTGCGGCACGCCTACAAGAAGGAATGTTACACTTGAGTGGGAGAAGAGGATCGCAACTTCACAGGACACAGCAGGGTAAGTATGCGGCAGCAAAGTGGAAAGTGTTGGGGTCACTCAGCAGGTCAGGCAGCATCTGTGGAGAGAGAAGCAGAATTAACTTTCAGGTCTGTGAACTTGGACAAGTTAACTCTGCTTCTGTCTCCACAGATGCTGCCTGACCTGCTGGATTTCTGCAGCACTTTCTGTTTTGCTGCCAGATTGACAACAGCCCCACTCTTCAGCAGTCAGGTAAGTATTTCTTGGACAACTGGCAGGAAGCAGGTTCTGGGGCGATTAAAATAGGGTCCCAGCACCTGCAGCATAACTGTCAAAAACTCTCTCACTGCGCCGAATGTCCCGCCTCTCCCCACATAATATGGGGGGGGTGGGGGGGGGGGTGGGGGTGGGGGCGGCACGCAGCCTCTATGGAAATGAGCCCCCCCGATTTATCTCGCGGGGGCTCGGCAGCGGCTGGTAAATGCGGGCGTGCCGCCGATTTGAAAGTGCGACGCCGCAGAGCGCAGCACCCCAATAAAATTCAGCCCAGTGTGTTTAAAACTAAACCCTGTTACAATAAGACCTGGTAAAGACAGCAAGAGACCCCCCTAGACACATTGCTCACCGGGTCATAACAGTTAAAAGAATTGAATAGGGTAGATACGAAGAAACTATTTCCTCTGGTGGATGTATCAAGAACGAGGGAACATGCTGTTAAACATAGAGCTAGGCCATTATAGGAGGGAAATCAGGAATCATTTTCCCCCAAAAGGCTGTGGATGATGGGACTACCGGAGTTTTCAAGACTGAGATTGGTAGATTTTTGTTGGTGAATGGGATCAAGTGATACGGAGTTAAGGTGGGCAAATGGCATTGAGATATAAATTAGCCACAATCTAAATGAATGGCGGAATAAAATGACCCAGTCTCATTCCTGTGTTCTTAATTTTGATCAGTTCATCCTCAGATGAGGGAAGTATTGTAGCAGAACGATCGCTTAACTTCGTTTTTCAATGGGTTTTAATTGATATGAAACATGCATCGATCGTCTTGACCTCCTGGGATTTCTTGGATAAGCACAGATATTAGAAATAAAACAAGGCTTAAAAAGAGGCAGATGAGAAATCCAGAGCCAGTAACACTGAAGGAGATCAAGCCAAATATAGGAAATATGCAGATGAAGCAAGAAATTCGGAAGTGCGCAAGGTAAAGGATTTCATTAAAACAGAAAAGGTAAAACAAGTCAAAGAAAAGGTACATAAATGAAACAAAGTCATCTTAAGGAATGGTGGAGCTATTAAAGGAGGACTTTGTTTCAATTCCACGGATAATGGGATTGAAAGGTACAGGAGGAATAGATTGGATAAATATAAATAAGGAAGGAATACGGAAAAGTTGGTAGAACTCAAAGTGGAAAAGGCTTCAGACGTTGATGGTTTGTATCTTAGGATACTGAGGATGCAGAGAGGAATTAGCAAAGGCTTTGACTAGAATCTTAGGAAAGTCTACATCATATCAGTGTGAGTCATTCAAAGAGGAAATAGTGAGAGTCCAGAGCCAACATGTACCCATTCAGGTGAAGGTTAGGACTAACAGGTCCAGGGAACCCTAGATGTCAAGGGATATAGAACATTGGATCAGGAAAAAAAAGGAGGCTTATGGCAGATCCCAAGCACTGAAAACAGCGGCGGCACGAGAGGAGTATAGAAAGTGTAGGGTGGCACTTAAAAAAGTAATTAGGAGAGTGAAGAGGGGGCATGAAAAAACACTGGCGGGCAAGATAAAGGAAAATCCCAAGGCATTTTATAAGTATATTAAGGGTAAGAGGATAACCAGGGAAAGACTAGGACCCATTAGGGACCAACGTGGCAATCTTTGTGTGGAGCTGGAGGACATAGGTGAGGTTTTAAATGATTACTTTTCATCTGTGTTCACTATGGAGAAGGACAATGTAGGTGTCGAGATCAGGGAGGGGGATTGTGATATACTTGAACATATAAGCATTGAAAGGGAGGAAATATTAGCTGTTTTAGTGGGCTTAAAAGTGGATAAATCCTCAGGCCCAGATGAGATGTATCCCAGGCTGTTATGTGAGGCAAGGGAGGAGATAGCAGGGGTTCTGACACAAATTTTCAAATCCTCTCTGGCCACAGGAGAGGTGCCAGAGGACTGGAGGACAGCGAATGTGGTATCATTATTCAAGAAGGGTAGCAGGGAGACCAGGTAATTACAGGCCGGTGAGTCTAACATCAGTGGTTGGGAAACTATTGGAAAAAATTCTGAGGGACAGGATTAATCTCCACTTGGCGAGGCAGGGATTAATCAGCATGGCTTTGTTAGGGGGAGATCGTGTCTAACTAACTTGATTGAATTTTTCGAGGAGGTGACTAGATGTGTAGATGAGGGTAAAGCCGTAGATGTAGTATACTTGGATTTCATTAAGGCTTTATTTATTTATTGTTTATTTAGAGATACAGCACTGAAACAGGCCCTTCGGCCCACTGAGTCTGTGCCGACCAACAACCACCCATTTATACTAACCCTACATTGATCCCATATTCCCTACCACATCCCCACCATTCTCCTACCACCTACCCACACTAGGGGCAATTTACAATGGCCAATTTATCTATCAACCTGCAAGTCTTTGGCTGTGGGAGGAAACCGGAGCACCCGGCGGAAACACACGTGGTCACAGGGAGAACTTGTAAACTCCGCACAGGCAGTACAAACAAAGAACAAAGAACAAAGAACAGTACAGCACAGGAACAGGCCATTCGGCCCTCCAAGCCTGCACCGATCTTGATGCCTGCCTAAACTAACACCTTCTGCACTTCCGGGGTCCGTATCCCTCTATTCCCATCCTATTCATGTATTTGTCAAGATGTCTCTTAAACGTCGCTATCGTATCTGCTTCCACCACCTCCCCTGGCAGCAAGTTCCAGGCATCACCACCCTCTGTGTAAAGAACTTGCCTCGCACATCCCCTCTAAACTTTGCCCCTCACACCTTAAACCTATGTCCCCTAGTAACTGACTCTTCCACCCTGGGAAAAAGCTTCTGACTATCCACTCTGTCCATGCCGCTCATAACTTTGTAAACCTCTATCATGTCGCCCCTCCACCTCCGTTGTTCCAGTGAAAACAATCCGTGTTTTTCCAACCTCTCCTCATAGCTAATGCCCTCCAGACCAGGCAACATCCTGGTAAACCTCCTCTGTACCCTCTCCAAACCCTCCACGTCCTTCTGGTAGTGTGGCAACCAGAATTGCACGCAATATTCTAAGTACCCAGAGCTGAACCCGGGTCGCTGGAGCTGTGAGGCTGCGGTACTAACCACTGCGCCGCCCCGTGGGAGATTGGTTAAGAAGGTAAGAGCCCATGGGATCCAGGGCAATTTGGTAAATTGGATCCAAAATTGGCTCAGTGGCAGGAGACAGAGGGTGATGGTCGAGGGCTGTTTTGCGATTGGAAGCCTGTGACCAGTGGTGTACCACAGGGATCGGTGCTGGGACCCTTGCTGTTTGTAGTGTACATTAATGACTTAGACGTGAATATAGGGGGTATGATCAGTAAGTTCACAGATGACACGAAAATTGGTGGTGATGTAAATAGTGGGGAGGAAAGCCTTAGATTACAGGGAGATATAGAGGAGCTGGTAAGATGGGCAGTGGCAAATGGAATTTAATCCTGAAAAGTGTGAAGTCATGCATTTTGGGAGGACTAACAAGGCAAGGGAATGCACAATGGATTGTAGGACCCTAGGAAGTACAGAAGGTCAGAGGGACCTTGGTGTACTTGTCCATAGATCACTGAAGGCAGCAGCACAGGTAGATAAGGTGGTTAGGAAGGCATATGGGATACTTGCCTTTATTAGCCGAGGCATCGAATATAAGAGCAGGGAGGTTATGATGGAGCTGTATAAAATGCTAGTTAGGCCACAGCTGGAGTACTGTGTACAGTTCTGGTCACCACACTATAGGAAGGATGTGATTTCACTGGAGAGGGCGCAGAGGAGATTCACCAGGATGTTAAAAACAAGAAATGCTGGAACCACTCAGCAGGTCTGGCAGCATCTGTGGAAAGAAAAGCAGAGTTAACATTTCGGGTCAGCGACCCTTCTTCGGAACCCGAAAACGTTGCTGACCCGAAACGTTAACTCTGCTTCGCTTTCCACAGATGCTGCCAGACCTGCTGAGTGGTTCCAGCATTTCTTGTTTTTATTTCAGATTTCCAGCATCTGCAGTATTTTGCTTTTAATTCACCAGGATGTTGTCTGGGCTGGAGCATTTCAGCTATGAAGAGAGACTGAAAAGGCTAGGGTTGTTTTCCTTAGAGCAGAGAAGGCTGAGGGGGGACGTGATTGAGGTGTACAAAAGTATGAGGGGCATTGATAGGTTAGATAGGAGGAAACTTTATCCCTTAGCGGAGGGGTCAAGAACCAGGGGGCATAGATTTAGGGGAGATTTGCGGAAACATTTTTTCACCCAGAGGGTGGTTGGAATCTGGAACACACTGCCTGAAGAGGTGGTGGAGGCAGGAACCCTCACAACATTTAAGAAGTATTTAGATGACCACTTAAAATGCCATAACATACAGGGCTACGGGCCAAATGCAGGAATATGGGATTAGAATAGTTGGGTGCTGTATGGCCAGCACAGACACGATGGGCCGAAGGGTTTCTGTGTTGTATAACTCTATGACTCTATAACATTCTTGGATATGGAAAATGTGCCAGAGGACTGGAGTGTTGTCAATGTAACACCTCTGTCCAAAAAAAAGAGAAACTAGGGCCAGAATTTTACCTCTCCCGTGGGTCCGTGGTCCGGGAGATGGAAGCAGATGCTGAAGACGCTCCCACTCCGCACACAGCTGCCACTCTGATCGAGTGCTAAGTGTCCAATTAGGGTCTCAGTGGCGGATTAATGGTTGAAAAGGGCGCGTTGAGGTGGGAGGGTGAGCACAGCCGGGGAGGGGCTAGACCCGGAAGGAGGTGCCAAAAGCCGTTTAGAAGGGCTTTCAGCACCCTCAGTGGCTCTGAGAGGGCTACTTACATCAAGGAGGAGGGTGGGAGGAACTGGAGCTGAGCATAAGGAATATTCCTGGCTGAGAGAGAAAGGAGTATCATTGCAATTAACGGGACGACCCATTCAATCACCATAAATCTACCAGAGACCTTGGAGGACCAGAACCCGCTTGCAGCAATGGCAGAAAGAGACAACTGCATGGCTCCAAGGTTCTCAGATGACTCCCTGCATGTCCTCCTTGTGGTGGCTGAGGCAAGGTGGGATGTCCTCTTCCCAGCAGACAGAAGGAGGAGGCCTCCCCAGGTCACCGAGAAGACATGGTTGGAGGTTGCGGAGAAGGTCAGCAACTGTAGGGTTGTGAGGAGAACTGGCTCCAGTGCCACAAGCTGGTCAATGACCTTCTGCACTCTGCCCGGGTAAAGATCATGTCGCAGTCATCACAGCTTTGAACTAATACGGGAGGTTCACTGGGTGTTGATGCTACAAAGTCAAAGCCATCCACCAGGAGTGATTGACTGCAGCCCTGTCACCAGCCGGGTGCTGGACACATCTGATAAGCACAATGGTCCAGAAATGTATCAACCGTACACTTCAATGTCATTGGTTACAGATGCAACATTCAGCACAAGGGATGAGTTGGTGCTCCTTCAAGTCACAGGTGAAGAGGGCACAGAATGCCCGAGAGAGAACCCGGACCAGTGGTGGTGTCGCCAACCTCACAGTTCTCACCAGTGTGGAGGAGGAGGCATTGCTGCTTGCAGGGGAGGACGGAGGATGGTCAGTAGCCGATGGTGAGGTCGGTGCACCTGGCCAGGGGGGTGAGTTCCCCGGAGTGTGATCGGGGTGGGGGCCGGGGTAGTGGCTCAAACAATGAAGGTTACTCGCGAGTTCAAACTCACACACCTGTGGCCACAATGCAGCCAATGACAAGTCCTTCAGTCCGGAGTGTCACTCACACCTGATCATTGTTTCCCCCTGCAGGTGAAACACAGCAGTGGCCAGGCAGCGTCTCCGGGTATCATCCATCCACCTCTGAGGAGGAGGAGGGGACCTCAGAGGGTGCAGTGTCACATCCTCGCTCTGCACCGAGCACCAGCTCAGAGACAGTCACCTCGATTGGGCTGGTTGCATTTTCGGATTCGTGCTCACAACCTGGTGCCAGCACCACACGAGTGCCGGAGCAGCTGCCAGAGGCAGTATTGGCCGATGCCTGTGACACTGGGAGGACTGTGGGAGACCAGACCGGTGCTGAGCCCCATGCTAATGATGAGCCTCTGAGGATCTCCGTTCAGCGAGAGATGCTGCAGGTGCAGTGTGAGGTGCGTGGAGATCTGGCGGAGTTACCGGAGACATTGTGTGCTCTGGCTCGGAATTTGCAGATCTCCATCCAGACCATGAGTAACACAGTCATAGAAACATAGAAAATAGGAGCAGGAGTAGGCCATTCGGCCCTTCGAGCCTGCTCCGCCATTCATTATGATCATGGCTGATCATCTAACTCAGTAACATGTTCCCGCTTTCGCCCTATACCCTTTGATCCCTTTAGACCCAAGAGCTATATCTAACTCCTTCTTGAAAACATACGATGTTTTGGCCTCAACTGCTTTCTGTGGTAGCGAATTCCACAGGCTCACCACTCTCTGGGTGAAGAAATTTCTCCTCATCTCAGTCCTGAAAGGTTTACCCTGTGTCCTTAGACTATGACCCCTGGCTCTGGACTCCCCCACCATCGGGAACATTCTTCTTGCATCTACCCTGTCAAGTCCTGTTAGAATTTTATAGGTTTCTATGAGATCCCCCCTCACTCTTCTGAACTCCAGCAAATATAATGCTAACCGACTCAATCTCTCCTCATGTGTCAGTCCTGCCATCCCAGGAATCAGTCTGGTAAACCTTCGCTGCACTCCCTCTATAGCAAGAACATCCTTCCTCAGATAAGGAGACCAAAATTGCACACAATATTCCAGGTGTGGCCTCACCAAGGCCCTGTATAATTGCAGCAAGACATCCCTGCTCCTGTACTTGAATCCTCTCGCTATGAAGGCCAACATACCATTTGCCTTTTTTTACCGCCTGTTGCACCTGCATGCCTACCTTCAGCGACTGGTGTACGAGAACACCCAGGTCTCGCTGCATATTCCCCTCTCTCAGTTGATAGCCGTTCAGATAATAATCTGCCTTCCTGTTTTTGCTACCAAAGTGGATAACCTCACATTTATCCACATTATACTGCATCTGCCATGCATTTGACCACTCACTCAACTTGTCCAAATCACCCTGAAGCCTCTCTGCATCCTCCTCACAACTCACCCTCCCACCTAATTTTGTGTCATCTGTGCGAATGGCCTCCTCCATTAACAGATTGACAGCTGCAGTGGAGGGCCCGATCCTGGAGGCCATCCAAAGCCTGCCGGAGGTACGCAGAGTCAGTGAGCTCTATGCAGCAGTGCCTCAGTGAGCTGTCGACGAGGCTCCTGCCTCAGAGGTCACCCCTCTGAGGTCAGGGATAGCAGAAATCACACTGTACCCTCCCAATATCTCAAACCGCAGATAACACACGAACAGACCATGAGAAATCAGTAATACATACCATCTTTATTAAGAAATTGAATCGAAGATTAAAGCGAAAAAGCGACAGCAGATATCACTAGACTATAATACAGAAAAGTTCTGCAAAACAATCTTGTAGTTACAGACCCATCAATCTAATTAGGTATCCAAGGCACCAGATGGTTTCCCAGGTGAGGTAGGGATGGAGGGGTTGGTGGTGAGATGCAGAGGATGAGGTGTGGCATTTGAGTATGGAGCTGGGAGGTGGAGGGCAGAGCAGGAGGGAGATGGCTCAGGGCTTCAGTTCACCTGTTAGGGTAGGAGGGCCCGCACCCCCCTCCCCTCCAAGAGCTCCTGGCCAATCGGATGGCTGCCAGCTTTTCAGTCCCAGCAGTGCCACCAGGAGCGATGGTCATTCAGATAATAATGAGCAGGGCAGGAACAGCCACAATGCAGGAGGCCCCGGAACTAAGGTAAGTTGGGTCAGGCTTGCTGGGGCCAATCAGGCAGGCCCTGGTGAGGGTGTGGGGTGTGGGTGGTTGTTGGAAGGGAGTGTGGGATTGATTGTCTTTCAGTGGGGTGGAACCTGCCAGCACGAGGGCCCTCTGAGGGCCACAGGGTACCTGATCAGGAGAGCCCTCCCAATGAGCCCACAAGGTGCCTGGCAGCCTCACCACGTGGCGAAGTTCCCACCTGCTGCTGCTAAAATATCAGCAGCGGCGGGAAGAGGCCCTTAAGTGGACAATGGCCACTTAAGGGCCTCAATTGGCCTGAGGGAGGGAGGGTGGTCCACCACCTACCCCGCAGCTGGTAAAATGCTGGGGGTGGCAGGAAGGCAACAGGCACACCACCCCCTGCCATCTGACCCAATTATATGCCCTCCCGCCTCCCAGCATGCTCCCTGGGGCCCAGTAAAATCCCAGCCTCTGAATACTGAAGGGAATGGGAACTGTTGAAAACTCATTCCATATCTTAAAGGAAGAGGACACACATCACGGTTTCCAAACAGCACTGCAAGTTTGACATTCCCAGAGCAGCTTCCAATGGGCCTGGCCAGGAGGGATATGAGGAAGCAAGACACACAGGAGTACAAAGCTGCACTAAAAACTTTCAACATTCTGAAAAATTGGATATGGTTCACCATGGTACAGGACAATAGGGATATTCTACCTTGTGGGTCTTCACATTACTGGCTAATATAAAATGGCAGAACAAAGTGTGTCGAGTCGGCTTTAGGACAGTTGCAGACAGGAGAGAGAGGGTGGGAGGGAGAGCCCCAGCCACACACCCACCATACCAATATCAGCTCAGGGCTGATTGCCCAGTGTACATGGACAAAATGTTGAAAAATAGTTTCACTTTCTACTTTGCACTGACTGTAACATTCAGGAAAATAATCATTGTGCTGACTTTTCACAGATCCAGTGTAGCTGATTACCACACGGCATATCATTCCACTTTCCAGAACCGAGCACCACTGCACAGTCTTCATTGTTGGAATTATTGGGCTCCCCCTGATTCCAAAACCTAAACACAAAAACATGATGAGAATAAAATTCTTTATAAGAATTCCCACTTCAAGTTGAAACTCAACAATTAACCAGGTCATGATGTCCCAGTGAGAGTCAGGTGGAGCTGTTTAACTGCAGTGTAGTAATGTAACCAGAGATCATTCAGCATCTGTTTGAGAGAAACCTGTTAGAATTGACAGATCCATGGTCGTTCAGTAAACTTGTATTTTTCTTGCGAATAAAGGGTTCATTTTAAAATTGCACGTTTTGCTGGCAGTGTTTGCTGGAAGCTGTGCACATCAGAAAATGGGCACAGAGTCTGTAATGTTCCATTAATGTGCTGATAAGCAGCACTGATAACAAAGAATCTCAGCAATAACATGCTCCTGTAAACTGCTCCTTAAATCCTACTCCACTGTTAAATATCAAGCAGTGATTTTTAATTTGAAATATTGCTTTGCCAGATGTGTGGAAGCTGAAGAATTGACGGACGGAGGGTGAGTTCTATTCCTCCACATAGAACATGCCGGAATGGGACAGACTGGCACTGATTCAGGGGCAAAACATTAGACTTGGTGACATTGTCAGCTTGGTGGAGTGTCCCATGTGACCAACCACAGACTCAGCTGACAGAAAAAGGCAGTCTGCCCAGGGCAGCATTATGCTTTCCCAGAACTGGTACAACACATGGAATAGTCACCACACTCTGTGAGGGGGAGGGAAGGCGATGGTGGAGGAGAGTGTGAGAGTGGGAGGGGGCAATGGAGAAGGGGAAATTGAGGAGTAGTGAGGGGGATGGTGGAGGAGGTTGTGAGAGTGGCAGGGGGCAATGGAGAAGGGGAAATCGAGGAGTAGAGGCAATGGGTAAGGCGGTAATAGAGAGGGAGGGTGCGATGGAGAGGGGGCAATCGAGAGGGAGAGGCGATAGAGGTGGGGATGATGGAGAGGGAGTAGGCAATATGGATTGAGTGCAAAGGGTGATGGAGAGAGAGAGTGCATATGGAAAAGGATAAGTGATGAGGGGGGAAGCGGTCATCAGTAGGAGAGTGGGGTGTAATAGAAAGGAGAGAAGTTGTGTCCCAAAGTTGGGTCACCTTAGAGTTGTGTGTGATTGATCACATGATATTTCTTTACCACATCTGCAGCATTAATTTGACACACGTAAACTGCCAACATCATTAAACTTTGTCAATTATACTGACATCACCCTTTGAAATCACAACATTTTGAGATTTTGGGTCATTTGAAGGGGTTTATGGGAAGACAGGAGGACAGTGGAATTGCTCTTACACAGCTGACACAAGCATAATGGTGATAGTGTAAAATGGACAATTGTGCAAACGCGGGATATTGTCAGGACCCATAGCCATTTGCAAGTATCCAGTGCCTTCAGCCATTCCTTGATGTCACGTGAAGTATCAACATCCTGGGGGTTACCATTGACCAGAAACTGAACTGGAGTAGCCATATCAATACCGTGGCTACAAGAGGAGGTCAGAGGCTCGGAATCCTGCAGCCAGTAACTCACCTCCTGACTCCCCAAAGCCTGTCCACCATCAACAAGGCACAGGTCAGGAGTGTGATGGAATACTCTCCACTCGCCTGCATGTGTGCAGCTCCAACAACACTCAAGAAGTTCAACACCATCCAGAACAAAGCAGCCCACTTGATTGGCACCCCAGTCACCAACATTCACTCCTTCCGCCACCGACACACAGTGGCAGCTGTGTGTACCATCTACAAGATGGACTGGAGCAACTCACCAAGGCTACTCTGCCAGCACCTTCCAAACTCACAACCTCTCCCACCTAGAAGGACAAGGCCAGCAGATACATGGGAACACCACCAACTGCACGTTCCCCTCCAAGCCACACAACATCCTGACTTGGAACTATTTTGTCGTTCCTTCACTGTCACTGGGTCAAAATCCAGGAACTACCTTCCTAACCGCACTGTGGGTGTACCTACCCCACATGGACTGCAGTGGTTCAAGAAGGCAGCTTGAAAACAAATCCAGCTTCCTGTTTAATGTTCAGTGTCACTGATATTGTCCAGAATGTGCAACTGAAAAGAGAACTCACTTTACAGAGGAAGTATAATCCGTTCCATCCACCCAGCGCCAGTCACCTTCAGAGATCGAATCACTGAGGCCAATCCAGGAACGTTTTGCAATCAATGTTCCAATAAATGCCTGTCATGTAAATAAAGTGTCACGACTGTATATGGAGCAATATAGATTTTCACAATATTAGTGACAAACTCTCCAGTTGACAATCTTCTGTCTGAGGCCTTTACCCATTTATTTTAAACCAGCTTCCCTCCCAAATGAATATTGGACAGAGGAATGTGTGATGATTGCAGTTTCAGCTTGGCTCAGTTGCACTTTTGACTGAGTCAGAAGATCAAGAGTTCAAACCCCCGCCAGGACTTTAGTGCATGTTCTAAGATGAGACTTCAATTCGACAGTGAGAACGTGCTGCCTTTTGGATGAGACATTATTGTAGTTGTTACTGTATTCGTAATCCAGAGATTTTGAGATCAAATCCCTCTATAGTAGTTTGAGAATTGGAATTCAGTTTAAAAGATCTTGAAATAAAACATTAGCATCAGTAAAAGTGATTATGAAATTGTCGGATGTTATAGGTTTAGGGTTAGTTATCACATCCTTTAGAATAGATTTTCCCTACTATGATGTCAAATTAACAGTTCTGTAGTTGCCTGCTTTCTCTCTCCCTCCTTTCTTAAATGCTGGGGTTACATTTGCCACTTTCCAGTCAACAGAAATCATTCCAGAATCAATAGAATTTTGAAAGATAACCACCAACGCATCCACTATCTCTTTAGCCACCTCTTTCAACACTCTGGGATGCAGGTCATCTGGTCCAGGGCATTTGTCAACCTTCAACCCAGTTAACTTTTCGAGTGCTACCTCTTTATTAATACTAATTTCGTTCAGTTCCTCATTTTCACAAGTTCCTTGGTTCACTCGTATTTCTGGGACATTTTCTGTATCTTCCTCCGTGAAGAGAGACACAAGGTAATTTTTAGTTTCTCTGCCATTTCCCTGTTCTCCATTATAAATTCTCCTGTCTCCGCCAGTAATGGAGCCATATTTGTCCTTGCTAATCTTTTCTTTTTCACATACCTAAAGAAGCTTTTACTGTCCACCGTTATGTTTCTTGCTAGCTTGCATTCATATTCCCTTTTCCCTTTTTTAGTTTCTTCATTATCTGTTGCTGGATTCTAAATTGCTCCCAATCCTCGGACTTACTACTTTTCCTGACAATCATATAACCCACTTCCTTTGATCAAATGCAATGTTTAACTACTTTAGCCATGGTTGATTTATGTTGGGTTTTTGTGTCTTACAGGAATGCATATTTGTTGCAGACCATGCAATATTTATTTAAATACTAGCCATTGCCTGTCTACTGTCAAATCTTTTCGTGTATTTTCCAAATCCACCATAGCCAACTTGCCCCTCTTACCTTTGTAGTTTCCTTTGTTCAGATTTCACTTTCAAAGTTAATGTAAAAATCTATCATATTATGGTCACTATTTAGGGGCGGCACAGTGGCGCAGTGGTTAGCACCGCAGCCTCACAGCTCCAGGGACCCGGGTTCGATTCTGGGTACTGCCTGTGCGGAGTTTGCAAGTTCTCCCTGTGTCTGCGTGGGTTTCCTCCGGGTGCTCCGGTTTCCTCCCACATGCCAAAGACTTGCAGGTTGATAGGTTAATTGGCCATTATAAATTGCCCCTAGTATAGGTAGGTGGCAGGAAAATATATAGGGACAGGTGGGGATGTGGTAGGAATATGGGATTAGTGTAGGATTAGTATAAATGGGTGGCTGATGGTCGGCACAGACTCGGTGGGCCGAAGGGCCTGTTTCAGTGCTGTATCTCTAAACTAAAACTAAATTTCCCAAAGGCTCCTTTACAGAAAGGTTATTAATTAGCCTTTTCTCATTACATAATACTAAATCTAAAATAGCCCGATTCCTAGTGGGTTCTTAAATGTGTTTTTTTACTTCTTTGGCCTCCTTGTCTCGAGAGACAATGGGTAAGCGCCTGGAGGTGGTCAGTGGTGTGTGGAGCAGCGCCTGGAGTGGCTATAAAGGCCAATTCTAGAGTGACAGGCTCTTCCACAGGTGCTGCAGAAAAATTTGTTTGTCGGGGCTGTTACACAGTTGGCTCTCTCCTTGCGCCACTGTCTTTTTTCCTGCCAACTGCTAAGTCTCTTCGACTTGCCACACTTTAGCCCCGCCTTTATGGCTGCCCGCCAGCTCTGGCGAACGCTGGCAACTGACTCCCACGACTTGTGATCAATGTCAAATGTACTGCGCCAGAAACCCATCTCGCACACATTCCAGGAATTCATCCTCCACGGCATTCCTGCTGATTAGATTTACCCAGTCTATAGATAAATTTAATTTGCCCATTATTACTGTATTACCCATGTTAAATGCACCTCTAATTTCCTGATTTATACCATTTGGTGGTCTGTAAACAACTCCCACCAATGTTTGCTGCCCATTGCAGTTTCTTAGCTCCACCCAAATTGATTGTACATCTTGATCCTTCGATCTAAGAACCTCTCTCACTAATGAACTGATCTTGTCCCTTATTAAGAGTGCTAACCCACCTCCTTTTCCTTTTTGACTATCATTCCTAAATGATGAATATCATTGAATATTCAGTCCCAGTCTTGGTCACCCTGCAACCACGTCTCTGTAATGGCAGTTCAATCATACCCATTTATCTCTATTTGTGCCTTCAAATCAACTACCTTCTTGCAAATGCTATGTGCATTCAGATAGAGTGCCCTTAACTTTCTCTTTTTAACATTATTCCTTATTCTAATCCTGTTTGATGTTTTCCTTCAGTTCGTCTGAGTTCTAATTTTGCTCACTATTTTTCTATATCCTGTTACCAATTTTGCTTTCTTCCGAGCTTCGCTTCTTACCACTCTCAGATTATCAATTCCCTTATTTCTATATTGCTCTCCTGCCTTCTCCTCTCTCTCTAAATTATCACATCTTCTTTCACTTGATCCCTCACCTCCACTATTTAGTTTAAAGTGGCGCAGTGGTTAGCACCGCAGCCTCACAGCTCCAGCGACCCGGGTTCAATTCTGGGTACTGCCTGTGTGGAGTTTGCAAGTTCTCCCTGTGTCTGTGTGGGTTTCCTCCGGGTGCTCCGGTTTCGTCCCACAAGCCAAAGACTTGCAAGTTGATAGGTAAATTGGCCATTAGCAATTGCCCCTAGTATAGGTAGGTGGTAGGGAAATATAGGGACAGGTGGGGAAGTGGTAGGAATATAGAATTAGTGTAGGAGTAGTATAAAATGGGTGGTTGATGGTCGGCACAGACTCGGTGGGCCAAAGGGCCTGTTTCAGTGCTGTATCTCTAAACTAAACTAAACTAAAGCCCTCTCGACCATCCTAGTTATACAACTCGCCAGAACACTGGTCCCGGCACGATTCAGGTGAAGACTATCCCAACAGTACAGCTCCCATTTTCCCCAGTACTGGTACCAGTGCCCCATGAAACCCATTTCTCCCACATCAATCTTTGAGGCATGCATTTAACTGTCTAATCTTATTTACCCTATGTCAATTTGCTCGTGGCTCAGGTAATAATCCAGAGATTCTACTTTTTAATTCAGCCCCTAACTGCTCGTATGCAGAACCTCTTTCCTAGTCCTATCTATGTCGGGGATCAGAGGGCATCGAGCAGCTGAATGTACGCTGTCAGGGGAATGAAGTACAATGTTTTCATTCTAAGGCAGCAGAAGGAAGAATCATGGTTTGGAATCCCAGAGATGCTGTGTGGTCAGAGATTATAACAACAATTAAAAAGCAATTAGAAAAATATTTGAACAGGAATAGAAAAGCATTTGATGAAAGGGCAGGGTATTTGTTTGGAGTAGATCGAGTTGAAGGGATAGTATCAGCGGAGGAATGAGAGCTGAATGGCCTTTGTCTCTGTCCTTCAGCTTTTATATCACCACTGAACATGCTGACAAATGATCAGCCATTGGTGAATTGGAAATTATAATGATCTCCTACCTGTTCCACAGCACTGTTGATGACAACCAGATTGGCGTCCATTGATGCACAGGATTTCTGGGCATCTGCCCAGTCTTTTTTGTTTGGTGAAAAGTAATAACAGTTTTGCCAGAACCAGATCCATTGGTCAGGACACTGGAAATGAGGCAGATCTGGAAAGACATTTGAATAAATGTTAGAGGCAGCTGGGACACTCACAAACTTCCTTATTCACCGAGTTTTTACCCAGCATTGTAAAGCTGTTGGTTACAGACCATCAAGTGTCTGACCCCAGGAGTTATCCAACTCAGAATCTCACACTCCAGGGTCTAGTAATTGGATCTGGCCTGAACCAGACATAATTCCAATGTGGCAAACTGCATGTGGATAAAAAGGACCATGGGAAATCAGTCTGCTGGGCCTAATGATTTATTGCCAGTAGACTTCAGACCCCAGTCATAATCCCAGAGGCAGCTCCACAGACCCAGGTGCCAAACTCCAGAGCCAGCTCAATGGACCCAGGAGCCAGCAAGATCATCTGGCAGGACAGACGTTCCGATATCAATGTCCTCTCTCAGGTTAACATCCTCAGTATTGAGACACTGCCCATGGCTAATCAGTTATGTAGGACGGGCCACATCGTCCGCATGCCTGAAACAAAACTCCCAAAACAAGCTTTCTACTCCGAGCTCCGTCGTGGCAAGAGGCTACCAAGAGGACAGAGGAAACGCTACAAGGATGTCCTTAAATCCTCCCAACAAGTGTGACATCTCCACTGATTCTTGGGAATCTCTTGCCCGAGACAGCCCAAAATGGAGAAGAAGCATCCGCGAAGGTGCCAGCCATTCGACCAACGTCGACATGCCCAGGCAGCGACCAAGTTGTGCAATCAGATTAGACCAGGTGCTATTTTTGATGTGTTGGAGTTAATTACTAAAGTGAGAACATTTTAAGGGCAAATAAAACATTAAAAAAATTAAATTTGGAGAAATGCATACTTAAGTTCCCTCCTTTAGGTGACCCAATGAACATGAAACTAGCCATTTTTAGTGATGCTTCTGCTACGAGAGTGTTTCTATTTTTGTAAAATATGGTTTAAGGGCTTATAGTTGAATTATGGACCTTGATTCATCTGGAATCTTGAAGAGATACTGAACTTTGTGTTTTTTTTAAAGAAGTCACCAGAAGGTTTCCTGGACTAGGCTTGTAAACAAGCCCTTACTGGAAGGCACCTGTTTTCAAATAAAATACCAGCAGGGAGCTTGTTGTTTTGATTTGGAGAAAATGTTTACATCGAAGTGACAGGTCAAGATTTATAGGGGTCAGGAGGCTTGATCCTTGTGACATGGATTTGGTTTCACTTTGGACAGTGAGTAGGAGTGTAAACTGCTTGGATGACAGTTGATTTTTGCCTGCCAAGGAAACCCAGCTCATCTCTTTCTCTCTCTTGGAAAGAAACCCTGCATATCCCCTTTACTCCTGTATTTGAAGAAATCCTGCGTATCGAATGTATGGGAACTGTAACTCCTGTTGCCGCATTTCTGCTGTAAGCCCTATCTGAAACCTCTGTTGCTGCATTTCTTAGAAAGCCTACCCAAACTGAACTTTTACGTCGCCTCGAAAGAACTGTTCTTGGAAGATCCCAGTGACAGCCGTCTATATGCATTTGGGTCGCCAAACCAAAACACAGGTCATCTTTCCATATCTTCTCGTTTTTCTTCAAGAATGAGCAAGTATTCAGCCTAAGGGTTTTTTTTGTAACAGAGCTCTAAAGCAACATTCCCTTTTATTTTTCCAGTTAACTGTGTGTGTGTGTGGCTAAGTGAAAAGGGAACTTTTATATTTTCAATCTGTGTGTTTATGCTTTACTTCATTACTGGTTAAGACTTGTTTTATAATAAACTGATAATTTTGTTGTTTATTAAAGGAACCTGGTTGGTGTGTTTTATTCTGGGAAAAATAGAGTATATGATTGATAGTATCAGTAAGTGGGAAATTTTAAATTTATGTTGTGACCTGTGGAGAAGTGGGACTAGAATAAACAGTGCAATCCTCCTGCCTTGGTTGTAACACTTCACATGCTAATCTTCCCAATGGGTATTCTAGTGCAGCTGGTTTCATGATATTTCTGATGGGTGAAAAGGGAAATGCTGTCCTTTATCTTGGGAAGCCAAGAATATAAAAAGTGTTGTTAAAAGTGCTTTAGCTGCTGAAACACTGGCTCTTGTGGAGACAGTAGATATGGGATTCTATTTGTCAAATGTTTTAAGTGAGATTCTGTACAATGGGTGTACTGAAGAGAGTAGACTCATTGAATGTTACATAAATAATCATTCCTTGTGGGATAATGTACACGCCACAACCTTGCTGGCTTGAAACAAATGCTGGAGAGAAAGAAAATCTCTAAAATTAAATGGTTGGATGCAAGTCATCAACTGTCTTATTGTTTTAAAAAAAGAAATGCTTATACGAAGAAATTGTTAGGGTTCCTAGAGGAGGACCATCTTGCAATGTAATGCTTAATATAGAATGTAAAGGTTTTTGATTTGATTTGTTTTGAAATTTTGGTTGTGCATATTAACTCTATTTTATTTAAAGAGATAGAAGGGAATCTGCTAATCGTATATTAAATGTGTTTAATTGTATGCAGGTAGTGGGCGTTAACTAGGGTTTCACTTTAGCACATATTAGGGTGGCGTAGTGGTTTACACCACAGCCTCAGCGCTCCAGTGACCCGGGTTCGGTTCTGGATACTGCCTATGCAGGCTTTGCAAGTTCTCCCTGTGACTGTGTGGGTTTCCTCTGAGTGCTCCACTTTCCTCCCATGTGCCAATGATTTGTGGGTTGATAGGTAAATTGGCCATTGTAAAAATAAATAAAAAAAATTGCCCCTAGTAGGTGGCAGGAGAATTGAGGGAAAAGTGGTGATGTGAGAGGGGAAAAAAATGGGATTAATGTAGAATTAGTATAAATGGGTGGTTGATGGTTGGTGCAGACTCAATGGGCTGAAGGGCCTGTTTCAGTGCTGTATGACTCTATATGAAAAAGCACTTATTGAAACTGTGATGTGGTTGAGTTGGGAGGTGTATGCTTGTAATGTTTAACTATGTAAATAAATGTAAGACTGAGTAATGATTGGCTCCAGTATCATCCTTCACCAACTGACTTTCTGTATTAGAACACATGATACTGTTTTAAAGGATATGCAGGAAGAGAGAGACCTGGGAGTAGATGTACACGAATCTTTGAAAGTGGCAGCACAGGTTGAGAAGGCTGTTAAAAAATGCAGATACTGGCTTAATTAAGAGAGGCGTGGAATACAAAAGCAAGGAAGTTATGCTAAATCTTTATAAATCACTGGTTAGGCCCCAGTTCAAGTATTGTGTCCAGTTTTGGCCACCATACTTTAGGATGGATGGCAAATCCTTGGAAGGTGCAGAGTAGATTTACTGGAATTATACCAGGAATCTGGGATTTCAATTATGTAGAAAGACTGGAAAAACTCAGTTTTTTCTCTTCAGACCAGAGAATCTTAAGGGGAGTTTTAATCGAGCTGCTCAAAATAATTTTTTTCATTTGTCCATGGGATGTGGGCATCGCTTTTATTGCCCATCCCTAATTTCCCTTGAGACGGTGGTGGTGAGCTGCCTTCTTGAATCGCTGCATTCCTTGGGGTATAGATACACCCACAGTGCTGCTAGGAAGGGAGTTCCAGGATTTTGACGGTGAAGGAACGGCGATATAGTTCCAAGTCAGGATGGTGTGTGGTTTGGGAGGGGAACTTGCAGGTGTTGCTGTTCCCGTGCATCAGCTGCCCTTGTCCTTCTCGGTGGTAGAGGTCGAAGGGCTTGGAAGTTTTGTCGTATCATGAATGGTTTTGATAGAGTAAATAACGAAAATAGTTCCTAGTTGTCAGAAGGGTTGGTAACCAAAAGACACAGATTTAAGGTCATTGGCAAAAGAACCAGAGGTGAGAGGAGGGGAAATCTTTTTATGCAGTGAGTTATGATGATCTGGAATGGATTGCCTGAAAGGGTTGTGGGAGCAGATACAATAATAGCTTTCAAAAGGGGATTGGATAAAGACATAATGGGGAAATATTTGCTATGGGAATGGGCAGGGCAGTTGTACTAAAAAAGCCAGCACAAGCACCATCAACTGAATGGTCTCCAGTGCTGCATCAAACTATGATTCTATGAAGAAACCCTACATGGCATCTCTTCCAGCGTTGGCAGTTCCCATGGCGATGACTCTTCCTCTGCCCAGAATGGCTATGGTACTTTCTTAGAGGTGGCAGAAGGTGTGCAGTTGGGCTCAAACCTCCTGCCTGTCGTTGTGTGTGGCTTTCTCCAGCACTGGAGAAGAGAATGTGTTACTGGGAGTCTTGAGAGTTGTTTCGACAATGTGCCTATAATTGCAGAATAGTAAATAACATCCATAACAATTATGGATGGACAACAAATGCTGGCCTTGCCAGTGACGCCCATATCCAATGAAAGAATTAAAAAAAAACTTTGGAAAGTCATCAATCCTTCTTTATTCTCATCTCCAACTTTATTCTGACCTCCACCTATACTTTCAACTCTCACCTCCACCATTATGGTTCATTGCCAAATGTTTTTTATGTTTAAATTGCTCAGGTTATTTTATTAAAGTGTTTGTGGTGAGTTTGCAGCAACTCTAAGTGTGATGTGAATAGATAATTTGCAGCACAATCCCCTATATTTACAGGAACAGGAATTTGCTCGTCAGACCCAGTCGCAGTGATTGGATTAGAGACGTAGGACTACACCACCACCCAGTGGTGGAGCATCAGTACTACAGGAAGAAATGCTCCTGAATAGAACAGATTGAATTGACCAGAATACATTAGAATTTCCCAGGACCAACTCTATTGTGGCCAGCATTGCTCTATGAAATCAGGTGAGATACTCGTGATCTTCTGTCCATTCATTTTAGCACTTTACGCATGTAATGATTTTTTTAATACTGTATTTTTTAGAGAGTAAACACTTCTTTCCCTAGTCAGAGTCCATCTGAGACACTCAGGTTTTCCCAGTAGAAGAAAGCCTCCTCTGTTGCTCCCACCAAAGGTTGGGCAGAAGGGCTTTGCTCCCACTCTGCGATCCCTCGATATGAATCTGCGTGCATTAGTTTTATTGTTGAGGTCACTCAGTAACAAATGAGAAAAGACTTCAAAGCTTAAAAATAATATTTGACCATTTTCATCCAAGCATATACAGCTGTCACTCTTACAAACTCTTCCAACGGGAAGTTTCATGAACCGTTTAGCTCATTTCAGATCTTCATCAACGACATAACTGCTGAATAAGGATGAGCACGCAGCTGAAATTGAGTAGAATTAAAAAACAGCAGAGGATACAAGACTCTGGTGGCAGTTATCTACAGACCTTCTGATTGCAGTGATGCAGTAGCATTCTGCCTAAATACAGAGATCAGATAAGCAATGGGAGATCTGAATTTTCACAAAGCCTGGGAGAATCAAAATAGCTCGAGTCGTAAAGGCAATACATTTCTAGAGTGTTTCCAGGACAGTTTTCTGAAACAATAATATGTTTTAGAACTGACAGGAAATATTAGAGTAGTAATGAGCCACAAATACCTAATAATCTGACAGTAAGGGAGCATCTTGTGTACAGTCATGGAGTCATAGAGTTATACAGCACAGAGACAGACCCTTCGGCCCATCATGTCTGTGCTGGCCATCAAGCACCAATCTATTCTAACAGTGATGAAAATATGATAGAATTTGACATTACATTTGAGAAGGAGAAAGATTACGCACTAACCAAGGTTCTAAACTTAAGTAAGGCTGACTTAAAAGGAATAACATGTAAATTAAGCATGTTAAACCGGGATGAGCTCCGAACAGAAAAGCAGTGGGAGGTTTTCAAACACATATTTAATATAATAGAAGACAAATACATACCCTAAGAAAGCAAAACTGCCACTTGTACAATTAAGCAGCCATGGCCAACATGTGGGGCAGGATTTTGCCTTTTGGGCTGTGATATGTTTACACTGGGTTATTGGGTTTAATTTCAATATCAATGTAACTCCGAGCAATGCAGATATACTTGTGTTAAATAACCAATTGGTTTATTTAAAGCACATTAGCAATAACAAAAGGGCTTACAGATTTCGGCACATGTCTTGACAGCCTGTGTTCAGTGAGACCGATTCAAAATGACTCCCGGAAGCATCCAGGAAACTCCCACAATTCCACTCTTGCTCAGCAGCTCCACCTGGAAGCTCAAGCAATCAAATCTGATCAGTCAAACACTACAATAAAAGCAAAATACTGCAGATGCTGTAAATCTGAAATAAAAACAGAAAGTGCTGGAAATACTCAGTAGGCCAGGCAGCAACTGTGGTTGACAGGGCCCTCAACCGTGTCCGACCCATTTCCCACACTTCTGCCCTCAAACCTTCCCCTCCCTCCTAGAACTGCAACAGGGTTCCCCTTGTCCTCACTTTCCACCCCACCAGCCTCCACATCCAAAGGATCACCCTCCGCCATTTCCGCCACCTCCAGCGTGAAGTCACCACCAAGCACATCTTCCCTTCCCCTCCCCTGTCAGTTGTCCTCCATCACCCCCAAAACCTAATCCCTTTCCCACGTCACCTTCCCATGCAATCACAGGAGGTGTAATACCTGCCCTTTTACCTCCTCTCTCCTCACTATCCCAGGCCCCAACCATTCCTTCCTGGCGAAGCAGCAATTTACTTGTTCAAAAGTTCTCTTCCCCACCATCTCCACCGCCCACCACGCTCTTCATTTGCTTAAAACCTTATTCTTTTCTAACCTTTGCCAGTTCTGATGAAAGGTCACAGACCTGAAATGTTAACTCTGCTTCTCTCTCCACAGATGCTGCCAGACCTGATGAGTATTTCAAGCACTTTCTGTTTTTATTATAGTCAAACACTACAGGTTGGGACTCCGACCTTGGGGTCAAATGGGGTTTATGACCCCACACTGTGTGGGGAAACAGTCACCTGGCAGTGATTTTCCTCGAATTGGCCGATTAGTGGCCAGAGGGTGGGCTCGCCATCCAATTAATGTTGGCAGGCATGCTCTTGAAGCTGGATGGCCAATAGGAGGCCATCCAATGGCCTGCCAGTGAAGGTAAGAGAACGAGAGAGGGTGTCTCTACCTTGAGATACCCTCTCTGAAACTTTTAAAAGTTCTAAATTTTAAAAATGGTCTCCACAGCCCGGCCATCATTGTTGAAGTGTGAGGTGGGGGAGGGAACCCCCTCTATAGGGCAACCTGTGGTCATAGCTGTAACCAAGTAGACAGGGAGGGCCTCAAAGCCTACCTGGAACACCAGCCTGCCAGGTCTGCTGCTGATAGGCTGCCTCCAGGAAGCTGGCCTATTTCCAGAAACCTCGGGGGGCTGGGAGGCCGACTGAAAATGCCAATTGCAATCTGATAATCGGCCTCAAATGGCCATTAACTCCCCTTAACTTCACCGATTCGGCCTCTGGTACAATGGCCCGGGGGCAGGATGATGCCAGAAAAATGGCATGTCAGCCGGCGGTGGCCTCTAGACTCGCTCCCATATGGGGGCGAAAATCCTGCCCGTGAAGTAAGATGCTGTCTAGTGCTAATTGAAGTCACTTACATAAATGCAAGTGTTAATCTGGAGGACTGGGAGAAATCGAGAAAACAACAGAGGGACGCAAGGAAAATATTAAGCTGCAAAAAGAGAATATATATATATATATATAAAATGAAAGTATCATAAAGACTGATAGTAAAACATTTTATAAATATATTAGGAATAAGAGTGACTAAATGAGATGTGGTCCTGTTAAAGACACATGCAATTTATACAGTACCAGATAACAAGGTAATGACAGATTTATTTCATAAATAGTTTGTTTTCACAGTAAAGAAAGAGGATAAAAAAGCAGTGATAGAAGGGAAATTGAAATAATTCAAGGGGGAGAAACATATTGTATTGAATCATAGAATCAGAAAACACAGGAGCAGGGCATTTGGCTCATTTTGCCTTTGCCGGTTGTTTGAGCGAGCCAGCCAATTAATATAAGGCAAGTCATGGCTGACTAATCTGAATTTTTTGAGGAGGTCTGCAGTAAGATGGACAAAGGGATGTACATGGATGTTAGCTATCTGGATTTCCAGAGGGAACACAAAAGATTATTGGCAAAAATGAGAGCGCATGGAATTGGGGGTAGCCTTTTGAGGTGGGTTGGAAATTGGGTGGGAAGAAGGAAGCAGAGATTGGGGATATAATGTATATACTCAGATTGGCAGGATGTGACAAGTGGAGTTTCACAATAATCTGGTCTGGGGCTCAATTTCCACCATATTTATGAATGAGTTGGCTCAAGGAATAGAGTTGTATATTCATGCTTTTATGCGGCACCAAATTGGGAGGGCAGTAAACAGTTCATTTGGAAGCAGTAAATGGTAAAGGGGCATTGATTGATTAAGTAAGTGAGCAGATGGAGTTGAATGTGGACAAGTGTGAGGTCATCCATTTTGGATCTAAAAAAGATAAATTATAATGTTTTCCAAATGATGAGAAACTAGGAACTATAGGGGAGCAAAGAGATTTGAGGGGCCAAGTACACAAATCATTAAAAGCTGGTAGCCAGGTAAAGGTAGCAATAAAAAAAAAGCTATCTCAGGGGGCTGGATGACAAAAGGGATGAGTTCATGCTGCAGTTGTATGGAAACTTGGTCAGACCCCATCTGGATATTACATTTAGTCCTGGGCATTGCACCTGAGGAAGGATATAGTTGCCTTGGAGGAAGCGCTGAGCTTCCATAGACTTGACCTGTATTCGCTTGTGTTTAGAAGATCTGAGGGGTGATCAGACTGAGTTGTTTGAAATGTTATGTCAGGCAAACCCCACCAGCCAAGACTGAGGCACACATTATTTCGTCACATGAACGTTAAAACTTTGAAAATTGCAATCTCTGACTGGAAGGACATTTGCATAGTACCAGACAATGTGGAAACAAAGGGAGCCAGTCCCTGTTCCTCCAATACACAGAAGTGGTCAGACCAGTTTTGGTCACATGACTGACTGGCTGTTGCAGAGTTTTTGAACTCCCAACAAAGGAATTGCCAGGGAGACAAAGCCGTGTGCTGATGGAGTAAAGATTTCTCCTGGAACTGAAGCAAGAATTACAGCCTCTCCTGTCTGCCTTCATCTCTTCCCATGGAACTGAACCTTGTGAAAACACATGAAACTAAAAGAGAGAAAGATTTCCTACGTGAAAAAGGTTTAAGACTAATACTGGGCCCCAATGCAATGCAAGACCATACCTTCAATCAAGGACTACAGTGAGCTCGAGGAACAGGAACAAGATATTGCCTCAAACTGTTCTACTTATCTTTTCTTCTGTTCTTTTCTGTTCCTATCTGTATGTTTATATTACGTGTGCATGCTAGTGTGAGCATGTCATATATCCATAGGCGTGAACCGTATGAGAGTTTAAGTTTAAGGTTCAATAAATTTCGTCTTTCAGCTTTAAACCAGAGAAAGCCCGTTTGTGCTCAGTTATAATTGGAAACTGTGAACAAGGATTCACAAAAAAGGGGAGGTCAAAACACAGTGGGCTGAATTTTACTAACCATTTGATGCTGCGGATCGTGGCACGTGGGCTGGTAAAATGCTATGGAGAGAGACCCGCGACGTTGAGAAAGGCCCGCCGCATATTACTGGTGGCGATGGGACTTCGGTGTGTCCCCCCTGCCGCATGGTGGCGGCACCACAATTAGCCAATGATAAAGAGTACTTACCTTTGCTGATTATGCAGACCACTGCCTCTCCACTGACACTTCCGGATTTTTCGCTGAACGGGCGGCTGTCATGTGCTGTCCCGTTCACGAATTGAAAAGCCGGCGGGTTCTCAGAGGCAGAAGTTGTCGCCAGCGAAGGTAAGTTCTGTTATTCAGGAGTTTCACTCTGCATTATGGAAGGGAGGGGATATTCAGGGGTCTGACTTTGCATTCTTAAAGAGAGGGGGTCTGGGATTACTGGAGGGAAAGCTGTGCTGGCATGAAGGGAGGTACCCTGTACCATCCCTCCGTTAACAGTGTATGCTCTGTGTTTGTGAGGGGGCAATGGCACACTGCACACCCTGTGTGTGGGAAGGGTGCCAGAAAGGGCAGGAGCATTAAGGTGATGTGGATGATGGGGGCAATCGATTTAGCTGGTAGGATCTTAATGTGGTCATGTTGTGCCACTCTGAGTGTTGGCCAAGATGGGCAATGCCATGGCATGCCACATAGTTGATCCATGAAAGCGGCTGATGTACTCGTCAACACCAATCCCTGCTCTGTTTGGAACCTTCGAATACATGAAGGGTTCAACTTTATTTATCACATGGAAATAGGTGTGGCTCATCCTACATTGTGTGATCTTCTGCACGTGAGGATCCGTATGCGCCAGAGGTAAAATCAACAGGCAGGTGTGATCCACGTAGAGGCCCCCGGTCGTGAGCAGCAGCCCCCATGGGGAGGTCGCCATTACGTTTGCTGTGAATCTACAGGCCCCACATGACATGCCGTCGGATGTCAGAACACCAGTGTTAGAGGCGATTGCGCATGTGGAGAGGGTGGTGACACGTCTCTGTGCCCTGCTCAAGGATAACCTGCAGCTCATGGGCTCCGGTGAACATCCCATGCCTTTGTTCCTCATAGTGGCAGCGGTTCTCAAACCTGACGCCTCTGCAGCTTTTTAGGGGCCTACCAGAGACCTTTGTGAGGTCACACAGTCAGCAGTGCACCACTGCATCAGGGAGGTCACCAATGCCCTGCACCGGAGGGCCAGTCAGGATGTCTGCTTCAGGATGGACTCTCACAGCCAGGCTCAGAGGGTCATTGTTCTGGCACCATTGCCAGAGAACCATAGGTTGTTATGTTCATAGACTGCACTCATGTGGCCATCAGGCCTCCCGCCAGGCTCCCACCTACAGACATCACCATTAAAGGAGCCCTCTCAATCTAGGTGAAGCTGGTTTGTGATCACCGCAGATGCTTGTTGTAAATGTGTGATTGCTTCTCAGGCAGCTGCCATGACACCTGGGTCTTAGGCCAGTCCCAGCTGCCACCACTGTTCACTGAACTGGCTCATTTGGAGGGGTGGCTTCTTGGAGATAAGGGCTATCCTTTGCAGACATGGCTCCCGACACAAGTGAGAGACCTCATCATTGCTGCAGAGGAGAGATACAACGCCAGCCACTCAGCTACATGAGGCACCATTGAGCAGGAGATCAGCATGCTGAAAGAGCGTCTCCAATGCCTGGATGGATAGGGTGATGCCCTGTACTACGGGCCGAAAAGGCCAGCTCATTTCTTTGCTGCTCTGCACAACTACGCAACCAATAGGGGTCAGGCCTGGCATGATGAGGAGAGATGTCAACAGGATTCCTCCTCGGACTATGAGGATGCTGAGGACCTACAGCATGAAAGACGTATGGGAGGGCAGATGGCACCCAGGCTCTGCACGCAGGGCTAGCAGTGAGCTAGTGATGTACGGAAGTGGCTTATCAGACAAAAGCTGTCTGCTCCATAGGAACCGACATGAGCTCTGCAAGCCGCACATCACCCTCGCTCACCTGCTGTGCACCAGTCCCCATCTGCAGCATCCCTCTGTAAACCATTAGAGGCAGCAGCTGACTGAGCCAATGTCCATGTCACTGAATCTGTGGAGGCGCTCATGAGTAATGGTGGCATGTTGATGATGTTATTGCATACGTTGGCTCTCCTGAAAGGCCAACGGTGCAAAGCGATGTGACATTGGCGCTCCATGCTGGCACACATCATTCACACAGAGAAAAGGACACACATGTTGGTGAGGAACATTTAGTGAAAGACATATTTACATTGCTGTGACACCCGTGCATTCCCATTTGTGTCAGTATGTTCTCTGTAAACCTCTGTAATACCTTTTATGGTCTATTTAAGTCTCACATCCTGGAACATGCAAATATACAATTATTCACCCAGGTGCGGCACGCCTACAAGAAGGAATGTTACACTTGAGTGGGAGAAGAGGATCGCAACTTCACAGGACACAGCAGGGTAAGTATGCGGCAGCAAAGTGGAAAGTGTTGGGGTCACTCAGCAGGTCAGGCAGCATCTGTGGAGAGAGAAGCAGAATTAACTTTCAGGTCTGTGAACTTGGACAAGTTAACTCTGCTTCTGTCTCCACAGATGCTGCCTGACCTGCTGGATTTCTGCAGCACTTTCTGTTTTGCTGCCAGATTGACAACAGCCCCACTCTTCAGCAGTCAGGTAAGTATTTCTTGGACAACTGGCAGGAAGCAGGTTCTGGGGCGATTAAAATAGGGTCCCAGCACCTGCAGCATAACTGTCAAAAACTCTCTCACTGCGCCGAATGTCCCGCCTCTCCCCACGTAATATGGGGGGGGGTGGGGGGGGGGGGTGGGGGTGGGGGCGGCACGCAGCCTCTATGGAAATGAGCCCCCCCGATTTATCTCGCGGGGGCTCGGCAGCGGCTGGTAAATGCGGGCGTGCCGCCGATTTGAAAGTGCGACGCCGCAGAGCGCAGCACCCCAATAAAATTCAGCCCAGTGTGTTTAAAACTAAACCCTGTTACAATAAGACCTGGTAAAGACAGCAAGAGACCCCCCTAGACACATTGCTCACCGGGTCATAACAGTTAAAAGAATTGAATAGGGTAGATACGAAGAAACTATTTCCTCTGGTGGATGTATCAAGAACGAGGGAACATGCTGTTAAACATAGAGCTAGGCCATTATAGGAGGGAAATCAGGAATCATTTTCCCCCAAAAGGCTGTGGATGATGGGACTACCGGAGTTTTCAAGACTGAGATTGGTAGATTTTTGTTGGTGAATGGGATCAAGTGATACGGAGTTAAGGTGGGCAAATGGCATTGAGATATAAATTAGCCACAATCTAAATGAATGGCGGAATAAAATGACCCAGTCTCATTCCTGTGTTCTTAATTTTGATCAGTTCATCCTCAGATGAGGGAAGTATTGTAGCAGAACGATCGCTTAACTTCGTTTTTCAATGAGTTTTAATTGACATGAAACATGCATCGATCGTCTTGACCTCCTGGGATTTCTTGGATAAGCACAGATATTAGAAATAAAACAAGGCTTAAAAAGAGGCAGATGAGAAATCCAGAGCCAGTAACACTGAAGGAGATCAAGCCAAATATAGGAAATATGCAGATGAAGCAAGAAATTCGGAAGTGCGCAAGGTAAAGGATTTCATTAAAACAGAAAAGGTAAAACAAGTCAAAGAAAAGGTACATAAATGAAACAAAGTCATCTTAAGGAATGGTGGAGCTATTAAAGGAGGACTTTGTTTCAATTCCACGGATAATGGGATTGAAAGGTACAGGAGGAATAGATTGGATAAATATAAATAAGGAAGGAATACGGAAAAGTTGGTAGAACTCAAAGTGGAAAAGGCTTCAGACGTTGATGGTTTGTATCTTAGGATACTGAGGAGTCAGAGAGGAATTAGCAGAGGCTTTGACTAGAATCTTAGGAAAGTCTACATCATATCAGTGTGAGTCATTCAAAGAGGAAATAGTGAGAGTCCAGAGCCAACATGTACCCATTCAGGTGAAGGTTAGGACTAACAGGTCCAGGGAACCCTGGATGTCAAGGGATATAGAACATTGGATCAGGAAAAAAAAGGAGGCTTATGGCAGATCCCAAGCACTGAAAACAGCGGCGGCACGAGAGGAGTATAGAAAGTGTAGGGTGGCACTTAAAAAAGTAATTAGGAGAGTGAAGAGGGGGCATGAAAAAACACTGGCGGGCAAGATAAAGGAAAATCCCAAGGCATTTTATAAGTATATTAAGGGTAAGAGGATAACCAGGGAAAGACTAGGACCCATTAGGGACCAACGTGGCAATCTTTGTGTGGAGCTGGAGGACATAGGTGAGGTTTTAAATGATTACTTTTCATCTGTGTTCACTATGGAGAAGGACAATGTAGGTGTCGAGATCAGGGAGGGGGATTGTGATATACTTGAACATATAAGCATTGAAAGGGAGGAAATATTAGCTGTTTTAGTGGGCTTAAAAGTGGATAAATCCTCAGGCCCAGATGAGATGTATCCCAGGCTGTTATGTGAGGCAAGGGAGGAGATAGCAGGGGTTCTGACACAAATTTTCAAATCCTCTCTGGCCACAGGAGAGGTGCCAGAGGACTGGAGGACAGCGAATGTGGTATCATTATTCAAGAAGGGTAGCAGGGAGACCAGGTAATTACAGGCCGGTGAGTCTAACATCAGTGGTTGGGAAACTATTGGAAAAAATTCTGAGGGACAGGATTAATCTCCACTTGGCGAGGCAGGGATTAATCAGCATGGCTTTGTTAGGGGGAGATCGTGTCTAACTAACTTGATTGAATTTTTCGAGGAGGTGACTAGATGTGTAGATGAGGGTAAAGCCGTAGATGTAGTATACTTGGATTTCATTAAGGCTTTATTTATTTATTGTTTATTTAGAGATACAGCACTGAAACAGGCCCTTCGGCCCACTGAGTCTGTGCCGACCAACAACCACCCATTTATACTAACCCTACATTGATCCCATATTCCCTACCACATCCCCACCATTCTCCTACCACCTACCCACACTAGGGGCAATTTACAATGGCCAATTTATCTATCAACCTGCAAGTCTTTGGCTGTGGGAGGAAACCGGAGCACCCGGCGGAAACACACGTGGTCACAGGGAGAACTTGTAAACTCCGCACAGGCAGTACAAACAAAGAACAAAGAACAAAGAACAGTACAGCACAGGAACAGGCCATTCGGCCCTCCAAGCCTGCACCGATCTTGATGCCTGCCTAAACTAACACCTTCTGCACTTCCGGGGTCCGTATCCCTCTATTCCCATCCTATTCATGTATTTGTCAAGATGTCTCTTAAACGTCGCTATCGTATCTGCTTCCACCACCTCCCCTGGCAGCAAGTTCCAGGCATCACCACCCTCTGTGTAAAGAACTTGCCTCGCACATCCCCTCTAAACTTTGCCCCTCACACCTTAAACCTATGTCCCCTAGTAACTGACTCTTCCACCCTGGGAAAAAGCTTCTGACTATCCACTCTGTCCATGCCGCTCATAACTTTGTAAACCTCTATCATGTCGCCCCTCCACCTCCGTCGTTCCAGTGAAAACAATCCGTGTTTTTCCAACCTCTCCTCATAGCTAATGCCCTCCAGACCAGGCAACATCCTGGTAAACCTCCTCTGTACCCTCTCCAAACCCTCCACGTCCTTCTGGTAGTGTGGCAACCAGAATTGCACGCAATATTCTAAGTACCCAGAGCTGAACCCGGGTCGCTGGAGCTGTGAGGCTGCGGTACTAACCACTGCGCCGCCCCGTGGGAGATTGGTTAAGAAGGTAAGAGCCCATGGGATCCAGGGCAATTTGGTAAATTGGATCCAAAATTGGCTCAGTGGCAGGAGACAGAGGGTGATGGTCGAGGGCTGTTTTGCGATTGGAAGCCTGTGACCAGTGGTGTACCACAGGGATCGGTGCTGGGACCCTTGCTGTTTGTAGTGTACATTAATGACTTAGACGTGAATATAGGGGGTATGATCAGTAAGTTCACAGATGACACGAAAATTGGTGGTGATGTAAATAGTGGGGAGGAAAGCCTTAGATTACAGGGAGATATAGAGGAGCTGGTAAGATGGGCAGTGGCAAATGGAATTTAATCCTGAAAAGTGTGAAGTCATGCATTTTGGGAGGACTAACAAGGCAAGGGAATGCACAATGGATTGTAGGACCCTAGGAAGTACAGAAGGTCAGAGGGACCTTGGTGCACTTGTCCATAGATCACTGAAGGCAGCAGCACAGGTAGATAAGGTGGTTAGGAAGGCATATGGGATACTTGCCTTTATTAGCCGAGGCATTGAATATAAGAGCAGGGAGGTTATGATGGAGCTGTATAAAATGCTAGTTAGGCCACAGCTGGAGTACTGTGTACAGTTCTGGTCACCACACTATAGGAAGGATGTGATTTCACTGGAGAGGGCGCAGAGGAGATTCACCAGGATGTTAAAAACAAGAAATGCTGGAACCACTCAGCAGGTCTGGCAGCATCTGTGGAAAGAAAAGCAGAGTTAACATTTCGGGTCAGCGACCCTTCTTCGGAACCCGAAAACGTTGCTGACCCGAAACGTTAACTCTGCTTCGCTTTCCACAGATGCTGCCAGACCTGCTGAGTGGTTCCAGCATTTCTTGTTTTTATTTCAGATTTCCAGCATCTGCAGTATTTTGCTTTTAATTCACCAGGATGTTGTCTGGGCTGGAGCATTTCAGCTATGAAGAGAGACTGAAAAGGCTAGGGTTGTTTTCCTTAGAGCAGAGAAGGCTGAGGGGGGACGTGATTGAGGTGTACAAAAGTATGAGGGGCATTGATAGGTTAGATAGGAGGAAACTTTATCCCTTAGCGGAGGGGTCAAGAACCAGGGGGCATAGATTTAGGGGAGATTTGCGGAAACATTTTTTCACCCAGAGGGTGGTTGGAATCTGGAACACACTGCCTGAAGAGGTGGTGGAGGCAGGAACCCTCACAACATTTAAGAAGTATTTAGATGACCACTTAAAATGCCATAACATACAGGGCTACGGGCCAAATGCAGGAATATGGGATTAGAATAGTTGGGTGCTGTATGGCCAGCACAGACACGATGGGCCGAAGGGTTTCTGTGTTGTATAACTCTATGACTCTATAACATTCTTGGATATGGAAAATGTGCCAGAGGACTGGAGTGTTGTCAATGTAACACCTCTGTCCAAAAAAAAGAGAAACTAGGGCCAGAATTTTACCTCTCCCGTGGGTCCGTGGTCCGGGAGATGGAAGCAGATGCTGAAGACGCTCCCACTCCGCACACAGCTGCCACTCTGATCGAGTGCTAAGTGTCCAATTAGGGTCTCAGTGGCGGATTAATGGTTGAAAAGAGCGCGTTGAGGTGGGAGGGTGAGCACAGCCGGGGAGGGGCTAGACCCGGAAGGAGGTGCCAAAAGCCGTTTAGAAGGGCTTTCAGCACCCTCAGTGGCTCTGAGAGGGCTACTTACATCAAGGAGGAGGGTGGGAGGAACTGGAGCTGAGCATAAGGAATATTCCTGGCTGAGAGAGAAAGGAGTATCATTGCAATTAACGGGACGACCCATTCAATCACCATAAATCTACCAGAGACCTTGGAGGACCAGAACCCGCTTGCAGCAATGGCAGAAAGAGACAACTGCATGGCTCCAAGGTTCTCAGATGACTCCCTGCATGTCCTCCTTGTGGTGGCTGAGGCAAGGTGGGATGTCCTCTTCCCAGCAGACAGAAGGAGGAGGCCTCCCCAGGTCACCGAGAAGACATGGTTGGAGGTTGCGGAGAAGGTCAGCAACTGTAGGGTTGTGAGGAGAACTGGCTCCAGTGCCACAAGCTGGTCAATGACCTTCTGCACTCTGCCCGGGTAAAGATCATGTCGCAGTCATCACAGCTTTGAACTAATACGGGAGGTTCACTGGGTGTTGATGCTACAAAGTCAAAGCCATCCACCAGGAGTGATTGACTGCAGCCCTGTCACCAGCCGGGTGCTGGACACATCTGATAAGCACAATGGTCCAGAAATGTATCAACCGTACACTTCAATGTCATTGGTTACAGATGCAACATTCAGCACAAGGGATGAGTTGGTGCTCCTTCAAGTCACAGGTGAAGAGGGCACAGAATGCCCGAGAGAGAACCCGGACCAGTGGTGGTGTCGCCAACCTCACAGTTCTCACCAGTGTGGAGGAGGAGGCATTGCTGCTTGCAGGGGAGGACGGAGGATGGTCAGTAGCCGATGGTGAGGTCGGTGCACCTGGCCAGGGGGGTGAGTTCCCCGGAGTGTGATCGGGGTGGGGGCCGGGGTAGTGGCTCAAACAATGAAGGTTACTCGCGAGTTCAAACTCACACACCTGTGGCCACAATGCAGCCAATGACAAGTCCTTCAGTCCGGAGTGTCACTCACACCTGATCATTGTTTCCCCCTGCAGGTGAAACACAGCAGTGGCCAGGCAGCGTCTCCGGGTATCATCCATCCACCTCTGAGGAGGAGGAGGGGACCTCAGAGGGTGCAGTGTCACATCCTCGCTCTGCACCGAGCACCAGCTCAGAGACAGTCACCTCGATTGGGCTGGTTGCATTTTCGGATTCGTGCTCACAACCTGGTGCCAGCACCACACGAGTGCCGGAGCAGCTGCCAGAGGCAGTATTGGCCGATGCCTGTGACACTGGGAGGACTGTGGGAGACCAGACCGGTGCTGAGCCCCATGCTAATGATGAGCCTCTGAGGATCTCCGTTCAGCGAGAGATGCTGCAGGTGCAGTGTGAGGTGCGTGGAGATCTGGCGGAGTTACCGGAGACATTGTGTGCTCTGGCTCGGAATTTGCAGATCTCCATCCAGACCATGAGTAACACAGTCATAGAAACATAGAAAATAGGAGCAGGAGTAGGCCATTCGGCCCTTCGAGCCTGCTCCGCCATTCATTATGATCATGACTGATCATCTAACTCAGTAACATGTTCCCGCTTTCGCCCTATACCCTTTGATCCCTTTCGACCCAAGAGCTATATCTAACTCCTTCTTGAAAACATACGATGTTTTGGCCTCAACTGCTTTCTGTGGTAGCGAATTCCACAGGCTCACCACTCTCTGGGTGAAGAAATTTCTCCTCATCTCAGTCCTGAAAGGTTTACCCTGTGTCCTTAGACTATGACCCCTGGCTCTGGACTCCCCCACCATCGGGAACATTCTTCTTGCATCTACCCTGTCAAGTCCTGTTAGAATTTTATAGGTTTCTATGAGATCCCCCCTCACTCTTCTGAACTCCAGCAAATATAATGCTAACCGACTCAATCTCTCCTCATGTGTCAGTCCTGCCATCCCAGGAATCAGTCTGGTAAACCTTCGCTGCACTCCCTCTATAGCAAGAACATCCTTCCTCAGATAAGGAGACCAAAATTGCACACAATATTCCAGGTGTGGCCTCACCAAGGCCCTGTATAATTGCAGCAAGACATCCCTGCTCCTGTACTTGAATCCTCTCGCTATGAAGGCCAACATACCATTTGCCTTTTTTTACCGCCTGTTGCACCTGCATGCCTACCTTCAGCGACTGGTGTACGAGAACACCCAGGTCTCGCTGCATATTCCCCTCTCTCAGTTGATAGCCGTTCAGATAATAATCTGCCTTCCTGTTTTTGCTACCAAAGTGGATAACCTCACATTTATCCACATTATACTGCATCTGCCATGCATTTGACCACTCACTCAACTTGTCCAAATCACCCTGAAGCCTCTCTGCATCCTCCTCACAACTCACCCTCCCACCTAGTTTTGTGTCATCTGTGCGAATGGCCTCCTCCATTAACAGATTGACAGCTGCAGTGGAGGGCCCGATCCTGGAGGCCATCCAAAGCCTGCCGGAGGTACGCAGAGTCAGTGAGCTCTATGCAGCAGTGCCTCAGTGAGCTGTCGACGAGGCTCCTGCCTCAGAGGTCACCCCTCTGAGGTCAGGGATAGCAGAAATCACACTGTACCCTCCCAATATCTCAAACCGCAGATAACACACGAACAGACCATGAGAAATCAGTAATACATACCATCTTTATTAAGAAATTGAATCGAAGATTAAAGCGAAAAAGCGACAGCAGATATCACTAGACTATAATACAGAAAAGTTCTGCAAAACAATCTTGTAGTTACAGACCCATCAATCTAATTAGGTATCCAAGGCACCAGATGGTTTCCCAGGTGAGGTAGGGATGGAGGGGTTGGTGGTGAGATGCAGAGGATGAGGTGTGGCATTTGAGTATGGAGCTGGGAGGTGGAGGGCAGAGCAGGAGGGAGATGGCTCAGGGCTTCAGTTCACCTGTTAAGGTAGGAGGGCCCGCACCCCCCTCCCCTCCAAGAGCTCCTGGCCAATCGGATGGCTGCCAGCTTTTCAGTCCCAGCAGTGCCACCAGGAGCGATGGTCATTCAGATAATAATGAGCAGGGCAGGAACAGCCACAATGCAGGAGGCCCCGGAATTAAGGTAAGTTGGGTCAGGCTTGCTGGGGCCAATCAGGCAGGCCCTGGTGAGGGTGTGGGGTGTGGGTGGTTGTTGGAAGGGAGTGTGGGATTGATTGTCTTTCAGTGGGGTGGAACCTGCCAGCACGAGGGCCCTCTGAGGGCCACAGGGTACCTGATCAGGAGAGCCCTCCCAATGAGCCCACAAGGTGCCTGGCAGCCTCACCACGTGGCGAAGTTCCCACCTGCTGCTGCTAAAATATCAGCAGCGGCGGGAAGAGGCCCTTAAGTGGACAATGGCCACTTAAGGGCCTCAATTGGCCTGAGGGAGGGAGGGTGGTCCACCACCTACCCCGCAGCTGGTAAAATGCTGGGGGTGGCAGGAAGGCAACAGGCACACCACCCCCTGCCATCTGACCCAATTATATGCCCTCCCGCCTCCCAGCATGCTCCCTGGGGCCCAGTAAAATCCCAGCCTCTGAATACTGAAGGGAATGGGAACTGTTGAAAACTCATTCCATATCTTAAAGGAAGAGGACACACATCACGGTTTCCAAACAGCACTGCAAGTTTGACATTCCCAGAGCAGCTTCCAATGGGCCTGGCCAGGAGGGATATGAGGAAGCAAGACACACAGGAGTACAAAGCTGCACTAAAAACTTTCAACATTCTGAAAAATTGGATATGGTTCACCATGGTACAGGACAATAGGGATATTCTACCTTGTGGGTCTTCACATTACTGGCTAATATAAAATGGCAGAACAAAGTGTGTCGAGTCGGCTTTAGGACAGTTGCAGACAGGAGAGAGAGGGTGGGAGGGAGAGCCCCAGCCACACACCCACCATACCAATATCAGCTCAGGGCTGATTGCCCAGTGTACATGGACAAAATGTTGAAAAATAGTTTCACTTTCTACTTTGCACTGACTGTAACATTCAGGAAAATAATCATTGTGCTGACTTTTCACAGATCCAGTGTAGCTGATTACCACACGGCATATCATTCCACTTTCCAGAACCGAGCACCACTGCACAGTCTTCATTGTTGGAATTATTGGGCTCCCCCTGATTCCAAAACCTAAACACAAAAACATGATGAGAATAAAATTCTTTATAAGAATTCCCACTTCAAGTTGAAACTCAACAATTAACCAGGTCATGATGTCCCAGTGAGAGTCAGGTGGAGCTGTTTAACTGCAGTGTAGTAATGTAACCAGAGATCATTCAGCACCTGTTTGAGAGAAACCTGTTAGAATTGACAGATCCATGGTCGCTCAGTAAACTTGTATTTTTCTTGCGAATAAAGGGTTCATTTTAAAATTGCACGTTTTGCTGGCAGTGTTTGCTGGAAGCTGTGCACATCAGAAAATGGGCACAGAGTCTGTAATGTTCCATTAATGTGCTGATAAGCAGCACTGATAACAAAGAATCTCAGCAATAACATGCTCCTGTAAACTGCTCCTTAAATCCTACTCCACTGTTAGATATCAAGCAGTGATTTTTAATTTGAAATATTGCTTTGCCAGATGTGTGGAAGCTGAAGAATTGACGGACGGAGGGTGAGTTCTATTCCTCCACATAGAACATGCCGGAATGGGACAGACTGGCACTGATTCAGGGGCAAAACATTAGACTTTGTGACATTGTCAGCTTGGCGGAGTGTCCCATGTGACCAACCACAGACTCAGCTGACAGAAAAAGGCAGTCTGCCCAGGGCAGCATTATGCTTTCCCAGAACTGGTACAATACATGGAATAGTCACCACACTCTGTGAGGGGGAGGGAAGGCGATGGTGGAGGAGGGTGTGAGAGTGGGAGGGGGCAATGGAGAAGGGGAAATTGAGGAGGCAATGCGGGAGGTGATAATAGACAGGGAGGGGCAATAGAGGTGGGGATGATGGCGAGGGAGGAGGCAATGAATTGGAATGGCCAGTGGAGTGTGAGGAATGATGGAGAGGGAGGGAGAAATATGGATCGAGTGCAAAGGGCGACGGAGAGAGAGAGAGTGCATATGGAAAGGGATAAGTGATGGGGGGAGGGGGCGTGGAAGGGGTCATCGACAGGATAGGGGATGCAATAGAAAGGAGAGAAGTTGTGTCCCAAAGTTGGGTCACCTTAGAGTTGTGTGTGATTGATCACATGATATTTCTTTACCACATCTGCAGCATTAATTTGACACACGTAAACTGCCAACATCATTAAACTTTGTCAATTATACTGACATCACCCTTTGAAATCACAACATTTTGAGATTTTGGGTCATTTGAAGGGGTTTATGGGAAGACAGCAGGACAGTGGAATTGCTCTTACACAGCTGACACAAGCATAATGGTGATAGTGTAAAATGGACAATTGTGCAAACGCGGGATATTGTCAGGACCCATAGCCATTTGCAAGTATCCAGTGCCTTCAGCCATTCCTTGATGTCACGTGAAGTATCAACATCCTGGGGGTTACCATTGACCAGAAACTGAACTGGAGTAGCCATATCAATACCGTGGCTACAAGAGGAGGTCAGAGGCTCGGAATCCTGCAGCCAGTAACTCACCTCCTGACTCCCCAAAGCCTGTCCACCATCAACAAGGCACAGGTCAGGAGTGTGATGGAATACTCTCCACTCGCCTGCATGTGTGCAGCTCCAACAACACTCAAGAAGTTCAACACCATCCAGAACAAAGCAGCCCACTTGATTGGCACCCCAGTCACCAACATTCACTCCTTCCACCACCGACACACAGTGGCAGCTGTGTGTACCATCTACAAGATGGACTGGAGCAACTCACCAAGGCTACTCTGCCAGCACCTTCCAAACTCACAACCTCTCCCACCTAGAAGGACAAGGCCAGCAGATACATGGGAACACCACCAACTGCACGTTCCCCTCCAAGCCACACACCATCCTGACATGGAACTATTTTGCCGTTCCTTCACTGTCACTGGGTCAAAATCCAGGAACTACCTTCCTAACCGCACTGTGGGTGTACCTACCCCACATGGACTGCAGTGGTTCAAGAAGGCAGCTTGAAAACAAATCCAGCTTCCTGTTTAATGTTCAGTGTCACTGATATTGTCCAGAATGTGCAACTGAAAAGAGAACTCACTTTACAGAGGAAGTATAATCCGTTCCATCCACCCAGCGCCAGTCACCTTCAGAGATCGAATCACTGAGGCCAATCCAGGAACGTTTTGCAATCAATGTTCCAATAAATGCCTGTCATGTAAATAAAGTGTCACGACTGTATATGGAGCAATATAGATTTTCACAATATTAGTGACAAACTCTCCAGTTGACAATCTTCTGTCTGAGGCCTTTACCCATTTATTTTAAACCAGCTTCCCTCCCAAATGAATATTGGACAGAGGAATGTGTGATGATTGCAGTTTCAGTTTGACTCAGTTGCACTTTTGACTGAGTCAGAAGATCAAGAGTTCAAACCCCCGCCAGGACTTTAGTGCATGTTGTAAGATGAGACTTCAATTCGACAGTGAGAACGTGCTGCCTTTTGGATGAGACATTATTGTAGTTGTTACTGTATTCGTAATCCAGAGATTTTGAGATCAAATCCCTCTATAGTAGTTTGAGAATTGGAATTCAGTTTAAAAGATCTTGAAATAAAACATTAGCATCAGTAAAAGTGATTATGAAATTGTCGGATGTTATAGGTTTAGGGTTAGTTATCACATCCTTTAGAATAGATTTTCCCTACTATGATGTCAAATTAACAGTTCTGTAGTTGCCTGCTTTCTCTCTCCCTCCTTTCTTAAATGCTGGGGTTACATTTGCCACTTTCCAGTCAACAGAAATCATTCCAGAATCAATAGAATTTTGAAAGATAACCACCAACGCATCCACTATCTCTCTAGCCACCTCTTTCAACACTCTGGGATGCAGGTCATCTGGTCCAGGGCATTTGTCAACCTTCAACCCAGTTAACTTTTCGAGTGCTACCTCTTTATTAATACTAATTTCGTTCAGTTCCTCATTTTCACAAGTTCCTTGGTTCACTCGTATTTCTGGGACATTTTCTGTATCTTCCTCCGTGAAGAGAGACACAAGGTAATTTTTAGTTTCTCTGCCATTTCCCTGTTCTCCATTATAAATTCTCCTGTCTCCGCCAGTAATGGAGCCATATTTGTCCTTGCTAATCTTTTCTTTTTCACATACCTAAAGAAGCTTTTACCGTCCACCGTTATGTTTCTTGCTAGCTTGCATTCATATTCCCTTTTCCCTTTTTTAGTTTCTTCATTATCTGTTGCTGGATTCTAAATTGCTCCCAATCCTCGGACTTACTACTTTTCCTGACAATCATATAACCCACTTCCTTTGATCAAATGCAATGTTTAACTACTTTAGCCATGGTTGATTTATGTTGGGTTTTTGTGTCTTACAGGAATGCATATTTGTTGCAGACCATGCAATATTTATTTAAATACTAGCCATTGCCTGTCTACTGTCAAATCTTTTCGTGTATTTTCCAAATCCACCATAGCCAACTTGCCCCTCTTACCTTTGTAGTTTCCTTTGTTCAGATTTCACTTTCAAAGTTAATGTAAAAATCTATCATATTATGGTCACTATTTCCCAAAGGCTCCTTTACAGAAAGGTTATTAATTAGCCTTTTCTCATTACATAATACTAAATCTAAAATAGCCCGATTCCTAGTGGGTTCTTAAATGTGTTTTTTTACTTCTTTGGCCTCCTTGTCTCGAGAGACAATGGGTAAGCGCCTGGAGGTGGTCAGTGGTGTGTGGAACAGCGCCTGGAGTGGCTATAAAGGCCAATTCTAGAGTGACAGGCTCTTCCACAGGTGCTGCAGAAAAATTTGTTTGTCGGGGCTGTTACACAGTTGGCTCTCTCCTTGCGCCACTGTCTTTTTTCCTGCCAACTGCTAAGTCTCTTCGACTTGCCACACTTTAGCCCCGCCTTTATGGCTGCCCGCCAGCTCTGGCGAACGCTGGCAACTGACTCCCACGACTTGTGATCAATGTCAAATGTACTGCGCCAGAAACCCATCTCGCACACATTCCAGGAATTCATCCTCCACGGCATTCCTGCTGATTAGATTTACCCAGTCTATAGATAAATTTAATTTGCCCATTATTACTGTATTACCCATGTTAAATGCACCTCTAATTTCCTGATTTATACCATTTGGTGGTCTGTAAACAACTCCCACCAATGTTTGCTGCCCATTGCAGTTTCTTAGCTCCACCCAAATTGATTGTACATCTTGATCCTTCGATCTAAGAACCTCTCTCACTAATGAACTGATCTTGTCCCTTATTAAGAGTGCTAACCCACCTCCTTTTCCTTTTTGACTATCATTCCTAAATGATGAATATCATTGAATATTCAGTCCCAGTCTTGGTCACCCTGCAACCACGTCTCTGTAATGGCAGTTCAATCATACCCATTTATCTCTATTTTAGCCTTCAAATCAACTACCTTCTTGCAAATGCTATGTGCATTCAGATAGAGTGCCCTTAACTTTCTCTTTTTAACATTATTCCTTATTCTAATCCTGTTTGATGTTTTCCTTCAGTTCGTCTGAGTTCTAATTTTGCTCACTATTTTTCTATATCCTGTTACCAATTTTGCTTTCTTCCGAGCTTCGCTTCTTACCACTCTCAGATTATCAATTCCCTTATTTCTATATTGCTCTCCTGCCTTCTCCTCTCTCTCTAAATGATCACATCTTCTTTCACTTGATCCCTCACCTCCACTATTTAGTTTAAAGTGGCGCAGTGGTTAGCACCGCAGCCTCACAGCTCCAGCGACCCGGGTTCAATTCTGGGTACTGCCTGTGTGGAGTTTGCAAGTTCTCCCTGTGTCTGTGTGGGTTTCCTCCGGGTGCTCCGGTTTCGTCCCACAAGCCAAAGACTTGCAAGTTGATAGGTAAATTGGCCATTAGCAATTGCCCCTAGTATAGGTAGGTGGTAGGGAAATATAGGGACAGGTGGGGAAGTGGTAGGAATATAGAATTAGTGTAGGAGTAGTATAAAATGGGTGGTTGATGGTCGGCACAGACTCGGTGGGCCAAAGGGCCTGTTTCAGTGCTGTATCTCTAAACTAAACTAAACTAAAGCCCTCTCGACCATCCTAGTTATACAACTCGCCAGAACACTGGTCCCGGCACGATTCAGGTGAAGACTATCCCAACGGTACAGCTCCCATTTTCCCCAGTACTGGTACCAGTGCCCCATGAAACCCATTTCTCCCACATCAATCTTTGAGGCATGCATTTAACTGTCTAATCTTATTTACCCTATGTCAATTTGCTCGTGGCTCAGGTAATAATCCAGAGATTCTACTTTTTAATTCAGCCCCTAACTGCTCGTATGCAGAACCTCTTTCCTAGTCCTATCTATGTCGGGGATCAGAGGGCATCGAGCAGCTGAATGTACGCTGTCAGGGGAATGAAGTACAATGTTTTCATTCTAAGGCAGCAGAAGGAAGAATCATGGTTTGGAACCCCAGAGATGCTGTGTGGTCAGAGATTATAACAACAATTAAAAAGCAATTAGAAAAATATTTGAACAGGAATAGAAAAGCATTTGATGAAAGGGCAGGGTATTTGTTTGGAGTAGATCGAGTTGAAGGGATAGTATCAGCGGAGGAATGAGAGCTGAATGGCCTTTGTCTCTGTCCTTCAGCTTTTATATCACCACTGAACATGCTGACAAATGATCAGCCATTGGTGAATTGGAAATTATAATGATCTCCTACCTGTTCCACAGCACTGTTGATGACAACCAGATTGGCGTCCATTGATGCACAGGATTTCTGGGCATCTGCCCAGTCTTTTTTGTTTGGTGAAAAGTAATAACAGTTTTGCCAGAACCAGATCCATTGGTCAGGACACTGGAAATGAGGCAGATCTGGAAAGACATTTGAATAAATGTTAGAGGCAGCTGGGACACTCACAAACTTCCTTATTCACCGAGTTTTTACCCAGCATTGTAAAGCTGCTGGTTACAGATCATCAAGTGTCTGACCCCAGGCGTGATCCAACTCAGAATCTCACACTCCAGGGTCTAGTAATTGGATCTGGCCTGAACCAGACATAATTCCAATGTGGCAAACTGCATGTGGATAAAAAGGACCATGGGAAATCAGTCTGCTGGGCCTAATGATTTATTACCAGTAGACTTCAGACCCCAGTCATAATCCCAGAGGCAGCTCCACAGACCCAGGTGCCAAACTCCAGAGACAGCTCAATGGACCCAGGAGCCAGCAAGATCATCTGGCCCAGCAGAGGCCTTTCAGAGAATCCAGTGAGGGGAGAAAGTCAGGGCAACAGACATGGGGGGGGGGGGGGGGTGGGGGTGGTGCAGGGAGCGGGGAAGGGGAGGTAGTTGGCAGGGAAAGTAGTCAGTGATGAAGTAGAGGTGTTGGGGGAAGGTGGAAGGGATACAGTCTGGGAAGGGGAAGCAGTTGGATGGAGGACGAGAGGTGGATTGTGCAAAGTTGCCAGACTTTCTATTTGCATCTGCAAAGTGTCAAATGTATGTTTCAGCTGCATGTCCTTTCACAATCTGGGAAGCGCCGCACTTCCAGCACAGAATTAATGAACTCACCACCCACCATATTGGATCCTTCGGCACCTGCACAACAGGCTGAGCGCAATTCAATTTCTAGGCCAACATTTCTTGAGTCACTCCCCAGCAATGAATAACTGAGGTGTTTGCTGTTGCCTTCCACACAGATGAGTGACCATAATATGATAGAATTCTCCATCAAGATGGAGAGTGACGTAGTTGATTCTGAGACTAGGGTCCTGAATCTTAATAAAGGAAACTACAAAGGTATGAGGTGCGAGTTGGCTATGATGGACTGGGAAACATTACTTAAAGGGATGACGGTGGATTGGCAATGGCAAACATTCAAAGAGCGCATGGATGAACTGCAACAATTGTTTATTTCTGTCTGGCACAAAAGGGAAATTAGAGATAGCGTTAGATCCAAGGAAGAGGCATACAAATTCGCCAGAAAAAAACAACAGACCTGAGGATTGGGAGCAGTTTAGAATTCAGCAAAGGAGGACCAAGGGATTGATTAAGAAGGGGAAAATAGAATACGAGAGTAAGCTTGTGGGGAACATAAAAACTGACTGTAAAAGATTCTATAGGTATGTGAAGAGAAAAAGATTGGTGAAGACAAATGTAGGTCCCTTACAGTCAGAAACAGGGGAATTTATTATGGGGAACAAAGAAATGGCTAAACTAAATGTCTTCACAAAGGAGGACACAAATAACACCAGAAATGTTGGCGAACACAGGGTTTAGTGAGAGGAAGGAAAGACAGAAATGGTGTTGGGGAAATTGATGGGATTGAAGGCCGATAAATCCCCAGGGCCTGATAGTCTACATCCCAGAGTACGTAAGGAAGTGGCTCTAGAAATAGTGGATGCATTGGTGGTCATCTTTCAAGATTCTATCGACTCTGGAACAGTTCCTACAGATTGGAGGTTAGCTAATGTAACCCCACTATTTAAAAAGGGAGGTCGAGAGAAAGCAGAGAATTATAGACCAGTCAGCCTGACATCGGTAGTGGGGAAAATTCTAGAGTCCGTATTCAAAGATTTTATAGCAGAGCACTTGGAGAAAAGTGGTAGAATCGGACAGAGTCAAAATGGATTTCTGAAAGGGAAATCATGCTCGACAAATCTACTAGTTGGCGGCACAGTGGTTAGCACCGCAGCCTCACAGCTCCAGGGACCTGGGTTTGATTCTGGGTACTGCCTGTGCGGAGTTTGCAATTTCCCCCTGTGACTGTGTGGGCTTTCGCCGGGTGATCTGGTTTCCTCCCACAGCCAAAAACTTGTAGGTTGATAGGTAAATTGGCTGCTGTAAATTGCCCCTAGTGTAGGTAGGTGGTAGGAGAATGGTAGAGAATTTGGGATTACTGTAGGGTGGTTGTTGGTCGGCACAGACTTGGTGGGCCGAAGGGCCTGTTTCAGTGCTGTATCACTATAACTACTAGAATTCTTCAAGGATGTAACTAGTAGAGTTGATGAGGGGGAGCCAGTGGATGTGGTTTATTTAGACTTTCAGAAGGCTTTTGACAAAGTCCCACTCCTTTCTGGAGTTCTGGGTTCTGGTCATTAACAAGGCCCTGAACCTAACACAGGCCTGGCCCCAGGCAGCGGTGGGCACCCAGCAGTGGAGTCAGAGAGCTGATGTAGGCAAACAGCACAGTCATGTATCTGGCTGTGAGGCCTCGTGTCCAAAAAGAGCCAAAGGATCTGCTGGGTCCCTGTGGAGGATGAAATCCACTGACCACAGGGCACTGTGGCCTGTCCTCTGAGAGCCCCAGGCCCAAGGACAGGCCACATTATCTTTAAACACCCCGCACGCACGCAACTTGTATTCACAGAGAAAACTCAGACTCCAGGTGCTGGTGACCCCTCCCTTCAGATCCACACGATTGCAATGCCTGCACCTGTTATAGACACAGGAGCTCTGCCCCACCCCATTCCCCTCCCGGGGTAGCTGGAAGCCCTGGGGTAATCTTTCCCCTCCAGTCAGTTGGGGAATTGAGCATCTCCAGGAGCAGAGAGAGGAGGGAAATTGCTTGCTGATGTGATCACACCAGATACAAATGTATATAGTAACTGGAGTCAGTGATGAGTAGCTGTACAGTATTATCAATCAGCTGATTCCAGTGTCAACATTCAGATAGTTTCCAGTATGAATAATTGGAGATTAAAGGACTTGACAGGGTCGATGCAGGAAGCATGTTCCCGATGGTGGGGGAGTCCAGAACCAGGGGTCATAGTCTAAGGATATGGGGTAAACCTTTCAGGACTGAGATGAGGAGAAATTACTTCACCCAGAGAGTGGTGAGCTAGAACCACAGAAAGCAGTTGAGGCCAAAACATTGTATGTTTTCAAAAAGGAGTTAGATATAGCTCTTGGGGCGAAAGGGATCAAAACGTATGGGGAGAAAGTGGGAACAGGTTAATGAGTTGGATAATCAGCCATGATCATAATGAATGGCGGAGCAGGCTCGAAGGGCCGAATGGCCTTCTCCTGCTCCTATTTTCTATATTTCTATGTCTTCTCTGATGATTATTTAACTTACTTTCCTGAAGCTGTGAAATTTTAGTCCTAAGTTCAGTGAGTGAGTTTCTTGTCTCCTCAGACATTCCTGTAACTGAAAGAGGAAAACACTTTAGATCATGTGATACTGTTTCCCCAGAGATCATTATCACCTCTCTCGGCTTACTTTGAAAGGGCAGTGATACTCCTCAACACATTATCAATCTTTATATAAAAGTATAAAAACCTTGTGTTCAGCACATGTACATCACACTTCAAACAATCAGAATAGGCAAAGAGAGAAAGACAGTCACTTTATGCTGATCTTTTCTAACCTGGAAGCAGACATTTACAAGCATCTGACAATCTACATGCTTTCTCAACAGGAGGAATGATCTGCTCATGGACTTCAGGATGTCCCTATTGACAGGAATTAGACTGTAGCCTTAAAGAGACAGGGCATTGAAACACAGAGCCATCTTTGCAACAGAATACTACATTCTGCAATATAGGTTCCTGTGGTTATATACAGAATATGATCCAGCCTCCCATGAGTACTACTACAGGGGGTCAGCTAATAATGTATTAAATGTCTCACATGAAGCACAGCACACTACATGTGCAGCAAGCACAAACATCTGATTGTTTTTTGGGAAATCAAATAGTTTTCCCGCTCTCCACTTACTTCACTGTTTCATGACATCTCAGCCCCAGGATATCGCTGCAGGAGTTCCTCACGGGAGCATCCATCTTCAGTCATTTCATCAAACTGACCTGACTTGGACATACGTCATGGTTCCCAAGTTGGTGGTCAATATCCTTGAATTCCCTAATGAAACCCATAGTGGGAAAACCATTGCCATGGGAATTGCACAGTTCAAGGAGGAAGTCCACTGTCACCATCTCAGCTAGTGATGGTCAATAAGAGTGCTTGCTCAGCCTCTGAGAGGGACGTTCAGAGTCAACCATGTTGTTATGGGACTCGACTCACATATAGACCAGACTGGGTAAAGACAGCAGGTTTCCGTCCTTTTCGAACGATGAAGAACCAATTGGGATTTTTTGACAATCTAACAACTTCATGGCCACATTTACAGATTCCAGAATTGTTTTTCCTGACTTTCTAAACTGAAGTTAAATTTTTGAACTGTCACACAAGGATTTCACCTCACACTCTGTGAATATTAGTCCAGGCCTCAGGATTATTGTCCAGCAAAATGCCAATGTTCTCCACTTGACCTTGTCGGCATTCTGTTGCAGATGCATCTGTCCATAACAGCATTGGTAGGAGTGACCCTCGCACGGGCCTTGTGGAGGTTAATTCCAGTCTTCACACTGCGGGTACTCTCCATTGTGTCATGTGCAATGCCACCTTGCTCAGTAGAGTAGATGTATAACAGAGCTAGAAGCTCACATCTGGGCATCCATGTGACTATTTGGGTCATCAGCAGTAGTGGATGTGTTTTCCATCACAATCTGTAAACTCAGCATCCAGCTTATCCCTCACTCCTCTACCACCATCAGCCAATCCTATTTCAGTAAGGAATCTGGAAACATCTGTCAGTAGCAGCACCAGAGAAATCTGAGAATGTGTTCCTCGGATAAGCAGAGAGATCCTGGTGTCCATATACACAAATCCTAGAGCCCCTATAAATAGATACAGACTGAATCTGCAGTGGCTGGGTTAGGAGGTGTATGCTTATAATGTGTAACTCTGTAAATGAATATAAAAGTGTGCAAAGATTGGCTCCAGTTCTATCCTTCACTAACTGACTTTCTGGTGTTAGAATATAGTAACATAAGATGGTTGCTTAAAGGTGAAGGTTGGAAAAAAAAGAAAAAAATCAGACAGAAAATTACAATGCCAGTAATCATTGTGAAAAATTGCAGAAAGCAAGTATAAATTGTTGGGCTATCATGACACTCGGATGTTCTCTGAGGCTGAACAGTGTGACTGGTGAAGAATGAAGTGGATATATTGACACAGGTGACCTCCCTACCAAAGAGGAAACAAGGAATGGCTTTGGCATTGTCGCTTCCTGCCAGAAGTAAAATCAGAAATAAAGTATTTTGTGAGCTGGATGCCCATCAACTGGATAGTGATGAAGGTTTGGACCTTCTATTCGAGTGCTTGGGCAAAATTTACAAGAAAGATGATTTGTTAAATATCTATGAAGCACGGTCAGAATTTGATGGATTTCCAAAAACAGATGGTCATTTCATGGAGAAATATATCATGGACTTGAACTGATTGATGAAATTCAATTTCAGGATGCCTGCAGTTTTGGTCTCCATACTTAGAGAGGCATATACTTGCATTGGAAGCAGTTCAGAGCAGGTTCACTGGGCTGATTCCTGGGATGAAGAGGTGCCTTATGAGGGAGGATTGAGCAAATTGGGCCGATACTCATTGGAGTTTCGAAGAAAGAGAGGTGATCTTATTGAATCATATCAGATTCTGAGGGGGCTGGACAGGATAGATACTGAGAGGATGTTTCCTCTTGTGGGGGAATCTAGAATTAGGGCGCACAGTTTAAGAATAAGAGGTCTCCCATTTGAGATGGAGATGATGAGGATTTTTTCCCTCAGAGAGTCATCTTTGGAATTCTCTTCCCCGGAGAACAGTCAAGGCTGAGTCATTGAATATATTCAAAGCTGAGCGAGACAGATTTTTGATCAACAAGGGAACCAAGGTTTCTGGGGAAGGAAAGTGATGTTAAGGCCACAATCAGATCAGCCATTATCTTACTGAATGGCAGGGCAGGCTCGAGTGGCTGAATGGACTACTCCGCCTCCTATTTCTTATCATCTTATGCTTCAGTACTAGCATTTAAATTGCTGGATTGTGCTGAGGTGTCTAATGTACAGGGTACTGGTTATAACTGGTGTTTGGTTCTCAGAGAGGGATCAGATGTCTGCTGCTTTGAATGAATTCCTGGGGAAACAATCATTTCCTTCATCCTTTGTGGAACAAATGGGACATTCCATGATGGCAAAAGAATAGAGGACTCAATGATTGCCAGATTTCAAAATGGTCTCGAAACTGGACACAGGCATCAAGACAATGGAAGAGTTAAAGACAGGCAGAAGGGGGATGAAAATACTTTTTTGCAGATCGGCCATTATAGCAGAAGACAGAATTGGAACAGCAATATGAGAGAAATGAATTCCAGTTGGATTCCATCCCAGGAATGTCTAAGAAACAGTTAATAGGTATATCAGCTTTGGCTGAAAGTAGCTTCAGGCAGTGAACTGCTCAAAGCAGAGAGGCACATGTTGAAGAGAATTCTGTGGAAGAGGATGAAGATAGTGATGAATCTGAACCATTTATACTGGTCACAAGGACTTTTAGTCCTGTGATCAATGTGTCAGTTGCAGACTCATTTACCTGTGCAGTGCTAGATATTTCTTGCACTTCAACAGTATCTAGAACAGATTGATCATAAGAACGTTAGAACTTAAGAGATAGGAGCAGGAGTAAACAGACTATATGGCCTTGTGAGCCTGCTCCATGGTTGATCTTCTGCCTCAACTCCACTTTCCTGCCTGATCTCCATATCCCTCAATTACCTGGGAGGCCAAAAATCTATCTCAGCCTGAAATATTCTCAAAGTTGGAGCATCCACAACCCTCTGGGATAGGCAATACCAAAGATTCACAACTCTTTGAGTGAAGAAATTTCTCCTCATCTCAGTCCTAAAAGATCAGCCCCTTATCCTGAGACTTTGCCCCCATGTTCAAGATTCCCCAGCCAGGGGAAACAAACTCTGACAGTCTGCCCTTCCATGCCCTTTCAGAAACTTATATGTTTTAATGAGATGATCTCACATTCTTCTAAACTCCAGAGATTATAGGCCCAATTTACTCAGCCTATCATCATGGGACAACCTCTCATCCCAGGAACCAATCAAGTGAACCTTAGCTGCACTACCTCCAATGCATGGAACTTATTCGTTGATGCACTATTTTGACGGAACTGATTTTTTTCTGTTGTTTAAAACAGTATGCCTTTGAGACACTGTTTAAAAACAGTGTGCCTTTAAGAATGAGCACAGTGTGCCAGCAGCTGCACCTGTTTCCTAAGCCACAGCAGGAGAAAGGTCACATGGTGTACTGTAACTTTTATCTGTGTGGAAAAAAAGGTTAAACCGGTTTGAACTGGAAGATCGGCGAAGTGTGCTTGCCTGGAAAGAAGAGAATTCTCTCAGCAGAAATTCTACAATGAGCTACAGTCTGTGTTACTTGTCCAAGGAGAAAAAAAACCCCTTGGAAGAGAAGATTTGTATTGTTGGAGGTAGCAAAATTCCTTTTCTTTACTTCCAATTCAAGAAGTCTTTGCTTCAAGACTGACCCTCTCTTGACTCATTGTGTTTTCTGGAATTTACAGTAAAGCTAAAAGACTACCAATTTTAAAATCCAAATATAGACCTGTCATTATACTCCATGTTGAAAGAACTGTGTGACACCTGCTTCAACCGAAGTGCTTTGAATGCCTATCCGGTACGGACTGTCAAATTCACCTGGAGACTTAGAGTGGCATTTGATTGTTCTAATCTGGGATACCTCATCAACCAGGAACATAACTTACCAGGACTTAGAACCCAGCTACTTATTTTATTTTTAAGAAACACTTTTTTAAAAACTGGTTAACCATTATAAGTTTTTGAATGTATGTGTGTGTGAATGGGGAGGCTTAGGTTAAATAAGAAGTTATAAGATCTTTAGACATAGGTTTATCTTAATAATGTTTAAGATTTAGTTTATTAATAAATAGGGGAGGCAGTGGCCTAGTGGTATTATCACTGGACTAATAACCCAGAGACCCAGGGTATTTCTCTGGAGACATGTGTTCGAATCCCACCACAGCAGAAGGTGGAATTTGTATTTAATTAATAAATCTGGAATTTAAAAAAAAACTAGTCTAATGATGGCCATGAAAACATTGTCGATTGTTGTAAAAACCCACCCGGTTCACTAATGTCCTTTAGGGAAGGAAATCTGCTGTCCTTAACTGGTCTGGCCTACATGTGGCTCCAGACCCACAGCAATGTGGTTAACTCTAACATGCCTTCTGTAATGGCCTAGCAAGCCACTCAGTTGTACCTAATGGCTACGAAGTGAATAAAAAGGAATGAAACCGGACGGACCACCTGGCATCGACCAAGGCACCGGAGACGACAACGGCAAACCCAGCCCTGTTGACCCTGTAAAGTCCTCCTTACTAACATCTGGGGGCTTGTGCCAATGTTGGGAGAGCTGTTCCACAGACTAGTCAAGCAACAGCCTGACATAGTCATACTCAAGGAATCATACCTTACAGACAATGTCCCAGACACTGCAATCACTATCCCTGTAGAGGTGGCGGGACAGTGGTCTACAGTAGGGAAGGAGTCCTCAACATCGACTCAGGACCCCATGAAGTCTCAGGTCAAACATGGGCAAGGTAACCTCCTACTGATTACCACCGCCCTCCCTCAACTGATGACTCAGTACTCCTCCATGTTGAACACCACTTGGAGGAAGCACTGAGGGTGGCAAGGGCGCAAAATGTACTCTGGGTGGGGGACTTCAATGTCCATCACCAAGAGTGGTTCGGTAGCACCACTACTGACCGAACTGGCCGAGTCCTAAAGGACATAGCTGCTAGACAGGGTCTGCGGCAGGTGGGAGGGGAACCAACACGAGGGAAAAACATACTTGACCTTGTCCTCACCAATCTGCCTGCCGCAGATGCTTCTGTCATTGACTGTATTGCGAGGAGTGACCACCACACAGTACTTGTGGAGATGAAGTCCAGCCTTCACATTGAGGATACCCTCCATCTTGTTGTGTGGCACCATCACCGTGATAAATGGGATAGATTTCGAACAGATCTAGCAATGCAAAACTGGGCAGCCATGAGGTGCTGTGGGCCATCAGCAGCAGCAGAATTGTACTCAACCACAATCTGTAACCTCATGGCCTGGCATATCCCCCACTCTACCATTACCATCAAGCCAGGAGACCAACCCTGGTTCAATGAAGAGTGCAGGAGGGCATGCCAGGAGCAGCACCAGGCATACCTCAAAATGAGGTGTCAACCTGGTGAAACTACAAAATAGGACTACTTGTATGCCAAACTGCATAAGCAGCATGCAATAGACAGAGCTAAGTGATCCCATAACCACCGGATCAGATCTCAGCTCTGCAGTCCTGTCAATCCAGTCATGAGTGGTGGTGGACAATTAAACAACTAACTGGAGGAGGTGGCTCCACAAATATCCCCATCCTCAATGATGGGGGAGCCCAGCACATCAGTGCAAAAGATAAGACAGAAGCATTTGCAACAATCTGCAGCCAGAAGTGCCGAGTTGATGATCCATCTTGGCTCCCTCCTGAAGTCCCAGCAGTACAGATGCCAGACTTCAGCCAATTCGATTCACTCTGCGTGATATCAAGAAACGATTGAAGGCACTGGATACTGCAAAGGCTATGGGTCCTGACAATATTACAGCAATAGTACTGAAGACCTGTGCTCCCGAACTTGCTGCACCCAGAGCCAAGCTGTTCCTGTATTGCTACAGCACTGGCATCTACCCTGCAATGTGGAAAATTGCCCAGGTATGTCCTGTACACAAAAAGCAGGACAAGTCCAACCCGGCCAATTACCACCCCATCAGCCTACTCTCAATCATCTGTAAAGTGATGGAAGGTGTCATCAACAGTGCCACCAAGCGGCACTTGCTTAGCAATAACCTGCTCAGTGACGCTCAGTTTGGGCTCCGCCAGGGTCACTCAGCTCCTGACCTCATTACAGCCTTGGTTCAAACATGGACAAAAGAGCTGAACTCCAGAGGTGAGGTGAGAGTGACTGCCCTTGACATCAAGGCAGCATTTGACCGAATATGGCATCAAGGAGCCCTAGCAAAACTGGAGTCAATGGGAATCAGGGGGAACAGTCTCTGCTGATTGGAGTCATACCTAGCGCAAAGGAGGATGGTTGTGGTTGTTGGAGGTCAATCATCTGAGCTCCAGGACATCACTGCAGGAGTTCCTCAGGGTAGTGTCCTAGGCCCAACCATCTTCAGCTGCTTCATCAATGACCTTCCTTCAATCATAAGGTCAGAAGTGGGGATGTTCGCTGATGATTGCACAATGTTCAGCGCCATTCACGACTCCTCAAATACTGAAGCAGTCCGTTTAGAAATGCAGCAAGACCTGGACAATATCCAGGCTTGGGCTGATAAGTGGCAAGTAACATTCGCGCCACACAAGTGCCAGGCAATGACCATCTCCAACAAGAGAGAATCTAACCATCACCCCTTGACATTCAACGGCATTACCATCGCTGAATCCCCCACTATCAACATCCTAGGGGCTACCATTGACCAGAAACTGAACTAGAGTAGCCATATAAATACCATGGCGACAAGAGCAGGTCAGAGGCTCGGAATTCTTCGGCAAGTAACTCACCTCCTGACTCCCCAAAGCCTGTCCACCATCTACAAGGCACAAGTCAGGAGTGTGATGGAATACTCTCCCCTTGCCTGGATGGGTTAGGCTCCAACAACACTCAAGAAACTTGACACCATCCAGGACAAAGCAGCCCGCTTGATTGGCACCCCATCTACAAACATTCACTCCCTCCACCACCGATGCACATTGGCAGCAGTGTGTACCATCTACAAGATGCACTGAAGCAATGCACCAAGGCTCCTTCGACAGCACCTTCCAAACCCGCGACCTCTACCACCTCGAAGGACAAGAGCAGCAGATGCATGGGAACACCACCACCTGCAAGTTCCCGTCCAAGTCACACACCATCCTGACTTGGAACGATATCGCCGTTCCTTCACTGTCGCTGGGTCAAAATCCTGCAACTCCCTTCCTAACAGCACTGTGGGAGTACCTACCTCACATGGACTGCAGCGGTTCAAGAAGGCAGCTCACCACCACCTTCTCAAGGACAATTAGGGATGGGCAATAGATGCTGGCCTGGCCAGTGACGCCCACATCCCATGAATGAATAAAAAAAAAAGTTAATTTGTTGTTGTCTAAAGATACTTGGTTTGGTGTATTTTATTCTGGGAGTTAATGAAGTGTTTAATTTGATTGTTTTCCGGTTAGATTGGAAAACTTTAATAATATGCTGTGACCTGTGGAGTGATGGGACATGAATTGACAGTGCATTACTCCCACCTGGGTCGTAACACAATTACCATGAAACTTTCTGAACCTTCCTTTCCCATTCCGATTGTCTTTACCCAAATCACTGCACTGCTCTGTTGCCTCGACTTTTCTCTTAGATTCTAAATCTCCCTTCACCTGATCCCTCACCCCCTTTTAGTTTATTGACATGGTTAGGAAATTGGTCAGATGGTAGAACACAAAGTATAAAGATTGTGGGCTTGTACTCAAATTGGAAGGAAGAGACTTTTGGGGGGACTTTGATCTTGGTGGTGGGAATCTCGGCGTCCAGGAAGAATGACGCCATGATCCCCACGTTCCTATTTCTCCAAAAGGCCAACCAAATCTGGTGCCAATCAGGCACTGAAGTGGACAGCAGTGGGCCTTCCATGGGATCAAGGACCTCATCAGCTGAAATCTCACCCTTGGAGAGCTGCCAGCCAATCAGAGGTCGGCAGCAGTAGTGCCATCATGGAGGCGGTGGTTGCTGCTGGAGAAGCACTGACCAGAGGCCGAGGAGCATCACTGGAACCAGGTCTCACGTAGGTCTGGGCGAGAGGGGTCTCACGGGTGGGGGTCAGGGAAGGGATGGGGTCGGGAGCAAGGGAAGGGGAGTGGCTCTCAGTGGGATCCCCTTTCCTGATGCTGTGCCCATTGTTCAGGCACGAAGTGCCTTTGCGTGAAATTCCCCAGCCCAGCAGCTGGGAAGCAGCCCGCACGGTCTTTCGTGCCGTGTTTCCCGTGTGGTGACAAGGCCACCCGCCGCATGGGTACTTGTGGCTGTGGCATGAAGGAGCCCTTATTTAGGGATCAATTACCCAGTTAAGAATCTCAATTGGCAGTGGGGTGGAAAGGCCGTTCACAGACTTTCCAAAGCCTTCCCAGCCTTGACTAAATTTTGTCGGAGGCCGGCTAATGGCTGGGACCCCCGCCCCTGCCACCACCATCCCACCTGATTTTATGCGATCCCAGCCTCCAAGCCCGTGGTGGGAGAGAGCATAAAATTCCCCCCGTGGTCTCCCACAAGGATTTGTGCTGGGGACTCAAGCAGGAACCATACTCATTAATGAAATAGACAGAAAGCCAGATATGCTGTCTGTATGTATGTAGACTCGCCAACTTTAAGGGCATTTAAGTGGTCATTGGATAGACATATGGATGAAAATGGAATAGTGTAGGTCAGATGGTCGGCGCAACATCGAGGGCCGAAGGGCCTGTACTGCGCTGTAATGTTCTAATTCTATTGTAGGCAGGAGCATAAATTTACAAGGAAACGTTGATAGATTAAAACTATGGCAGATGGATTTCAATGCAGGTCAGCTTAAGATCAACCATTTTGGACAAAAAAGGATAGATTTGAGTATTTTCTAAATGGTGAAAAGGTCGGAACAGTGGAATTCCAATGTGATTTAGGGGTCCACTTACACAGATCACCAATAAATAATAGTCAGGTACAAAAATTAATCAAAGGGCAGGGGAGTGGAATGGAACATTATACTTTATAACTGGAGGGCTAGAATATAAAGGGCAGAAAGTTCTCCTACAGCAATACAAAGCATTGGCAAGACCACACGTGCAATACTGTGTATGGTTCTGAGCATCACACCTTAGAAAGGATGTATTACCTTTGAAAGGATGTATTGAGTGCAGTGCAGATTCACCACAATGTAACCAAGGCTTCAATAATGAAGAGAGATGATAAACATCAACCCATCCCCCACCAGTGCCCGGTGGCTGCTGTCTGCATTATCTAGAAGATGCACTGCAGCAATTCACCAAGTCTTCTTCGGGTTTACCTCCCATATCCACAAGCTCCACCAATCAAACAAGGTCAAGGACAAGGGCTGCAGGTACATGGGAACATCATCACCTTGAAATTCCTCTCCAAGTTACACATCATCCCAACTTGGACATATATCACCATTCCTTCATTGTTGCTAAATTTAAATCTTGGGAATCGCGACCTAACAGCACTGTGGGAGCACCTTCACCACACACCACAGCAGTTTAAGAATATGGCCATCACCACCTTCTCAAGACCTTCTAGGGATGGACAATACATGAGAGCGATGCTCACATTCTGAGAATGAATTTGTAAAAATCTGGTTGCTTATGGAAACACCTGGGGCTCCTTTTTGATCTCTCTCAATATCTACGCTATTTAAGGGAAGAGGAACTGGATGAACAGAACGGCCTCTTGGATGCAAGGGCAGTGAGGCATCACCAAAGGTGTCAGGTATCTTTATTCCGTAACCCTATTGTCAGAATATATAAGTTATGATAATGTTTTTTACACCTTACAGAGGAGCTGTCTGTTCACAGGCTTTGGTTCAGCAGGGAGATAGCCCAGATCTTTGTGATGTCTAACTGCACTGTCGAACTGATATAGTGCTACCAGTGTCAGCAAAGCTCACCATATCTTGAATTTTTATTCCTCAAGGATCCACAATCAACACAGGCAGTCAGCAATATGTCATAAATTAAAATTAATTTAATTATAATTGAATTTGATATGAGGTTTGAAAGGGAGAGTCACAAACCTGCATTTGAAACGTAAGTGAAGCAAATTTCAAAGGGATGAGAATTGAATTCGCCACAGTAAATTGGCCTGAATAGTTAATGTTAAAACCTACAGACAGCCAATAGGAAACACAGCTCTAAAAGACAGACTCCACTCAGGTATTAAAGCAACTGTTGTCAAAGAATTGAGATAAGGGACAGTAATGAGCTAAATGAAATCATTTAGGGCGGCACAGTGGCGCAGTGGTTAGCACCGCAGCCTCACAGCTCCAGCGACCCGGGTTCAATTCTGGGTACTGCCTGTGTGGAGTTTGCAAGTTCTCCCTGTGTCTGCGTGGGTTTCCTCCGGGTGCTCCGGTTTCCTCCCACATGCCAAAAAGACTTGCAGGTTGATAGGTAAATTGGCCATTATAAATTGCCCCTAGTATAGGTAAGTGATAGGGAAATATAAGGACAGGTGGGGATGTGGTAGGAATATGGGATTAGTGTAGGATTAGTATAAATGGGTGGGTAATGGTCGGCACAGACTCGGTGGGCCGAAGGGCCTGTTTCAGTGCTGTATCTCTTTAAAAAAAAATTTACACAAATGGAAGGAAAAATGGAAATCCAGCAGACTGGGAGAGCTGGAAAGAGCAAGAAGTGAATACAAAGAAAGTAATAAGAAGTGCAAAAAGAGAATATGAAATAAGATCTTGAAAACAATACCAGAGCAAGCAGGGAAAGATTTCACTGCCCTACGATTTGTTGACAAATTTCAAGATAGGGACCTTCAACATGGTACAGCCTTTAATTTCCATATTTAATATGTACACCCCTCAGGTCACAATACAGAACCTCCCCAATTCCCAATCTCCCAACACCCCCAATCCCAAAACCCCATCTCCCACCCAGCCTCACCCTGGAATCCCAGTCTGCCATCTAGACTCTCTGTTCACCCTTTCCCAGTCCAATCCATTCCAATCCCGCAAATCCCGCACTCCATCTTTCTCTCCCAGACTCCAGCTGTTCCCATTTCCTCCGACACCTTGAACCGCATTCGTCTCCCTGTGACGGCGGGAGTGTGACATCATGCAGCTGGGATTGTGATGTCATATTGCGGGGATGTGATGTCAACAATGACAACAACTTGTATTTCTGTATCGCCTTTAATGTGGTAAAATGTCTCAAGGCACATCACAGGAATGTTATCAAACAAGAGGCCGGGATTGGAAGGTTGTCGGCCGGACGAGATTACAGGCATAATAAAGGGCGGGGCTGTAGGGGAATTTGAAAATAAAGATTAGAATTATTAAATCGAGGCATTGCTTAACAAAGGGAGAATGTGAGGGAGTGATGTCAGACAGTGGGGGGTGGGAGGCTGGTTTTGCACCATTGGGGAGGCAAGATGATGTAACACAGCAAGAGAGGTATCATCAAATTTCAAAGGCCCAGCTCTCCTGGGCTGCTGAAAGAGGGCCCAGGAGATTTATAATCCATATCAGAGGAGTCAAAATCTCAAAGGACACTGTGGGTTGGATGGAACTATCCCACGTATGTTTCACTCCCCTGAGATAGAGAATAACAGCAAACTACATACCATCATCTCAGTGCAGAATGGTACTAAGTTTTAGTTCCAGCCACAAACCTAAACTCGGAACAAAATACATCATTGTGTTGCAGTGACTTTCACCCAAATAGGACCATCCTCCTCAGTGGTAACTTCCACAGGAGGAGCTCGAACCCTCCAGACTTGAAAGCAGAACAAGATGGTGTCAGGGTGAGTGTTCAGAAATTGATCAGACCTTGTGAAAAACTGGAGAACTCTCTGAATTGGAGACTCAATAATTTGTCAGATTGGGATTTCACACTCACCATTATTCTTCAACTGGGAAAGTTCCATTTTCAAATCAGCATCCGACGTCTTCATTTCACTGAGCATCTGTGTAACTGAAATGGAAAGAAGGATTTGACTGTCGCACTTTAGAAATTGGAGGAGCACAGGGATCGAATGTCTGTTGAAGGGAAGTTACTGGAATCTATAATTAAGGACAATGACTGAGTAATTAGAGTAATTTGAGATGATTAAAGTGAGCCAACGATTTGTAAAGTCGAGACCATGTGCTGAATTTAATCATTGCGTCACACTTAGCGGCAGCGCACTTTGAACATGGCGGCCTTCCGAGACGCAAGCGCCACTGCAGATCCCCCGCGATATTACGCATGGGGACTGATTTAAATGGAGGGGGTGGAAAGGCCACCCCCGATGACGTAGAGGGGACGTAAATGGCGTCCGGCACCATTTTTAAAGAACTTCAAGCCCTTCAATGGAATGTACAGTTTTAAAGTGACATTAATGTAATGTTGATTGTAATAAATTCAATAAAATCTGGAAGCCCTTTACCCCCTGCCCCCCCCCGCCCGCAACAATGATCACATTTCTGGTCTTTTCCCACCAGAAAAAACTTTATTGACAATCCGAACTTTTCCCCCTGAACTTGGCCAACATTGCCCTTCAACCCCCTCCCACCATCACCATAGCCAATGAAAAAGGTTTTCCTATTCCCCCCTCCCACCCTGATAAATCCAGTCCTCCCCCCTCCTCACCAGTGTCTCTGCACAGAGTTCCGAAGACGTGCTAGTTGCCGCCAGCGGCCGTAGAATCGGCGTGGGGCGGCCGCTGAGACCAGGTAGATTCATTTCCATAATTATTACTCTGATTTCAATATTTAAATTAAGGCCGCACTGAGACCTCACCGTCACTGGCAATATGTGGCGAGGCCTTCTCGGCATCATGGGTCATGACGGGCCTCCCCGCCGCAATCCACAACATTGAGGGGCTGGTAAAATCCAGCCCCACATCTAATCAAACTAATCGAATTATTTAAGGAAGTAAATGAAGTAGTCAGCAGAGAAAGATGTATGGATGTAATTTATATGGAATTCCAGAAGGCATTCAATAAGGTTCCACATAAGAGACTGTGAGCTAAAATTAAAGCTCGTGGAATTGACAGTGAAGGGATGTGAATGAGGAAAGAGACTTCGGGGTTCAACATAATTCCTTGATGGTCAATAACTTCTGAAGATGTAGACTGAGAGGAGTACAAGGGAAATCACTAAACAATAATTTCATACAAGGCAATGGTTAGGCCATAGTTGAAGATCTGTTTACTCTTTGACCATCCCATTAATCAAAGAACATAAAGTAATGAGAGTGTTCGGTGTAAATTCATGAGGATGATGTTAGAGATAGGAAGCTATAATTATCAGGAGAAGTGTGAGATACTGAGACTATTTCCAGTGGAGCAAAGAAAGAAAAGATGAAATGCAATGGAGGCCTTTAGAATTCAGAAGTTGAATAGTGAAAGAACATTTCCTCTGTCAGGGGACTGAGTGAAGAGCTATCATCAACTTAAAATTGGTACGTAGAGTCTGAGGAATGAGGAGAGAGTGAACAAAAAGGGGAGGATGGAGGGTAGGAGAGGTTTCTTTATAGAGTGTTACAGCAGGGGATGATTTGGCACAGGGAGTAGTTCAGGCAGAGGCTAAGAGAAAAATGGATACTCATTCAAAATGAGGGGTACGCAGGGCTATAGAGGAAGAGGAGAACAGTGGATTAGTTCTGAATAGAACCAACATGAGCTGAATGGTCTCCTTCCATTTCCTTTGTCTTTCTATTGAGTTTACACTCCCTATCGCTGTATTCACCTCCAGCCATACAATCCTGTGAGATACCAGCGCTCCTCTAATTCTGGCCTCCAGAGCATCCCTGCTTTTAATTGCTCCACCATTGGTGGCCGTGCTTTCAGCTACCAAGGCCCTAAGGTCTGGAACTCTCTCCTTAAACCTCTATGCCTCTCCACTTGCATTCTCTCCAAGTGAGGCAGGTAAGGGGATAGAGAAGGCAGAATTGGAGGAGTCTCAGCCCTTGCAATTGTCCAAAAGGTTCGAAGTTCTTGCAGCTTGTATGGATGAGAGTGGGATCTGCAGGGTAGGTGAGCTACCTGACCATGGCACTGTAGTACAGGAACCCATTCAAGCAGGGGGAGTAAATAGAAATTTAATGGTAGTAAGAGAGAGTATAGTCATGGGGATTGACACTGTTCTCTGCAGCTGAGAGTGAGAGTCCAGAAGGCTGTGTTGCCTGCCCAGTGCCAGGGTTCAGGAATTCTGCTCGGGGCTAGAGAGGAACTTGCAGTGGGAGGGGGAGGATCCAGTTGTCGATGCCCACATGGGCACCAATGACATAGGCAGAACTAAGAGAGAGGTTCTGCTTCGGGATTATGAGCAGCTAGGAACTAAATAAGAACTAAATATGTGAGGAACAAGAGGATGGCCAGAGTGAGGGTAGGGCCGATCAGGGATAGTGGAGGGAACTTGTGCCTTGAGTCGGAGGAGGTAGGGGAGGTCCTAAATGCATACTTTGCTTCAGTATTCACTAGTGAGAGGGACCTTGTCGTTTGTGAGGACAGCGAGAAACAGGCTGATATGCTCGAACAGGTTGATGTTAAGAGGGAGGATGTGCTGGAAATTTTGAAAGACATGAGGACAGATAAGTCCCCGGGGCCAGACGGGATATACCCAAGGATATTACGGGAAGTGAGGGAAGAGATTGCCGCTCCTTTGGCGATGATCTTTGCGTCCCCACTGTCACAGGAGTAGTACCAGATGATTGGAGGGTGGCAAATATTATTCCCTTGTTCAAGAAAGGGAATAGGGATAACCGTGGGAATTTTAGACCAGTCAGTCTTACGTCGGCAGTGGGCAAATTGTTGGAGAGGATTCTGATAGACAGGATTTATGGTTATTTGGAAAAGCATAGTTTGATTAGAGACAGTCAGCATGGCTTTGTGAGGGGCAGGTCATGCCTCACAAGCCTTATTGAATTCTTTGAAGATGTGACAAAACACGTTGATGAAGGAAGAGCAGTGGATGTGGTGTATATTGATTTTAGCAAGGCGTTTGATAAGGTTCCCCATGGTAGGCTCATTCAGAAAGTAAGGAGGCATGGGATGCAGGGAAAGTTGGCTGTCTGGATACAGAATTGTCTGGCCCATAGAAGACAGAGGGTGGTAGTAGATGGAAAGTATTCAGCCTGGAGCTCGGTGACCAGTGGTGTTCCGCAGGGATCTGTTCTGGGACCTCTGCTCTTTGGGATTCTTATAAATGACTTGGATGAGGAAGTGGAAGGCTGGGTTAGCAAGTTTGCCGATGACACGAAGGTTGCTGGAGTTGTCGATAGTGTGGAAGGCTGTTGTAGGTTGCAACGGGCCATTGGCAGGATGCAGAGCTGGGCTGAGAAGTGGCAGATGGAGTTCAACCTGGAAAAGTGTGAAGTGATTCATTTTGGAAGGTCGAATTTGAATGCAGAATACAGGCTTAAAGACAGGATTCTTGGTAGTGTGGAGGAACAGAGGGATCTTGGGGTCCACGTCCATAGATCGCTCAAAGTTGCCACCAAAGTTGATAGGGTTGTTAAGAAGGCGTATGGGGTGTTGGCTTTCATTAACAGGGGGATTGAGTTTAAGAGCCACGAGGTTATGCTGCAGCTCTATAAAGCCCTGGTTAGACCACACTTGGAATATTGTGTTCAGTTCTGGTCGCCTCATTATCGGAAGGATGTGGAAGCTTTAGAGAGGGTGCAGAGGAGATTTATCAGGATGCTGCCTGGACTGGAGGGCATGTCTTAGGAAGAAAGGTTGAGGGAGCTAGGGCTTTTCTCATTAGAGCGAAGAAGAGATTAGAGATTAGAGATTAGAGATACAGCACTGAAACAGGCCCTTCGGCCCACCGAGTCTGTGCCGACCATCAACCACCCATTTATACTAATCCTACACTAATCCCATATTCCTACCAAACATCCCCACCTGTCCCTATACAGGATGAGAGGTGACTTGATAGAGGGGTACAAGATGATGAGAGGCATAGATAGAGTGGATAGCCAGAGACTTTTTCCCAGGGTTGAAAGGGCTATCACCAGGGGGCATAATTTTAAGGTGATTAGATTAGATTAGAGATACAGCACTGAAACAGGCCCTTCGGCCCACCGAGTCTGTGCCGAACATTAACCACCCATTTATACTAATCCTACATTCCCAACAAACATCCCCACCTGTCCCTATATTTCCCTACCACCTACCTATACTGGTGACAATTTATAATGGCCAATTTACCTATCAACCTGCAAGTCTTTTGGCTTGTGGGAGGAAACCGGAGCACCCGGAGAAAACCCACGCAGACACAGGGAGAACTTGCAAACTCCACACAGGCAGTACCCGGAATCGAACCCGGGTCCCTGCAGCTGTGAGGCTGCGGTGCTAACCACTGCGCCACTGTGCCGCCCTAGGAGGAAGGTTTTGGGGAGATGTCAGAGAGAGTGGTGGGTGCGTGGAATGCACTGCCAGCGGTGGTAGTAGAAGCAGATACATTAGGGACATTTAAGCGACTCTTGGATAGGTGCATGGATGATAGTAGTATGAAGGGTACGCAGGTAGTTTGATCCTAGAGTAGGTTAAAGGTTTGGCACAACATCGTGGGCCGAAGGGCCTGTACTGTGCTGTACTGTTCTATGTTCTATGTTCTAAAGCAGAACCACAAAGGTAATAATCTCCAGATTACTACCTGAGCCACAAGCAAATTGGTGTCGTGTAAATAAAGTTAAAAAGTTAAACACTTGGTTCAAAGACTGGAATGGGATAAATGGGTTTTTATTCATGAGGCACTGGTACCAATACTGGGGAAAGTGAGAGCTGTATTATAGGGATAGTCTTCACCTGAACTGTGCTGGGACCAGTGTTCTAGCGAGTCGTATAACTAGGACAGTAGAGAGAGCCTTCAACTAAATAGTGAGGGGCAAAGGATCAAGTGATGAGAGATGTGATAAATTAAAGGGAAAGAACAAGGCAATAGTAAAAGGTAGAGACATGGGTAATGATAACCAGAGTGTGACAGGAAGACACAGAATGTACAAACTTAAGAGTGCATCAGCAGATAAGGTCAGAATTTGCAAAAGTGGTAAAAAGACAGAATTAAAGGTTCTGTATCTGAATTCATTCAGAACAAAATGGATCAAATGACAGCTCAAATAGTAGCAGCGTAAAACAGCTAACGTTACCTGTTACTCAAACTTTTGGTATACATTACCCATTAAAGGGTAATTGGAGGTAGACTGGGCACTGTCCAGGGCCGAGAAAGACATTCATAATTTTGTGCGATACACAGCGAGAAATGATCTGATCAGGGTAGCCATTGTCACACAGGATGTCTTTGATTCGCCCTATTTCAGCATCAAACTTGCATGGTGAGCAAATGGCTCGGGCCCTATTTATTAATTTGGGCAACGAGTAAAGCTAGCTGTTTCACGCTGCTACTGTGCAGTCGCAACACGTGTAGTGTTCACCACTAACAGGATGCTGCCATCAAGCCAAAAAGACGTCCTGCCTATCACACAAATGAGTAATGTGATATATGAATTTCAATGCCGGTGTGATGCTAGGCAAATAGACCATACGTCCCAAAGAATGGTGGACCATATCAAACAACATGTCCCTTCTGCTGTTTGCAACAGGCAAGGTACAGGCCGTACCCAACCAGCCCGTGGTTGCAAAACTCAAAACACAGTGTCCAACATTAGATGTGATTGTGTGATTGGACAACATTTACTAAATAATCCTCAGTGTGCTAGGAATTACCCTGACATACAATTTAAGATTGTCTGTAAGGCTCGCAATGCATTTGCACGGACTGGAAGATACATATATTAATACACAGGGCCCTGTTCTTTGCAGACAGAAATAATATGTACAAACATTGCACCTGTTTCAGCTGAACAAAATAAGTGACAACAATTCGCTGGTTCATTCCTCAGGTAATGCCTTAACCAATCAGAGTCAAGCTACCTGGTTTAAATTTCAAACAAAGCTTGACAGTTAACTGTCAGTCACCGTAAACTAGTGCATTCTCCATGGCAAGGAATCTACCAATCAGAGTTCACTTGCCAACCAATCAGCACTCTCTTCTCATGCAGTATAATTTATTTTCCCTTTCATTGGTTATTCTTGTGGATTGTCCTGATGAGTATAAGACGAAAAGCTTCAAAAACATGTCTATTTTCAGCAATTGCCTGCATTATTAATATATGCTAACATAGTGACATTTCTGTAATAGCTTTGTTCATTATCAATGCTGATTTTACAACAGCGTCAGCCTCTTATACTGTTCTAATGAAGCTCAGTGTAAGCTTGAGGAACAGCACCTCATCTTTAGATTAGGCACTTTACAACCTTCTGGACTCAACATTGAGTTCAACAGTCTGTAACCTCGCCCCCATTTTTTTGGTGTTATATTTCCTTTCCCATTTACACCTCCTCTCGACCCATTTTTTTTTCATTACTTGTCCCATTAACATCTCTTTTTTCCTTTCACCATCACCCCTTTCGTAATTTAATCTTTCATGCCTTCCACTCTATCACGCCCTTCCCTTTTGTTCTTTCCTCCCATTCCCTCCTTTCCCTGCCTTGCTTAAAAACTGTTCCATCTTGAAGTACTAGCAGTTCTGAAGAACGATCATCACCCAGAAACGTTAACTCTGTTTCTCTCTCCACAGATGCTGAGGATTTCCAGAATTTTCTGTTTGTATTTTAGATTTCCAGTATTCACAGTATTGTGCTCTTGTGTCAGAACAATAAAAATAGTTTAAAATGTCACTAAACTTACACAGTATAAATGCAGTGCCGAGCCCCACTACAGACAGCAGAATGGAGAGAGCCAGGATAATGTAAATGACCAGAGGTGACCATTTTCCATGGACAGGCTCTGCTGATTGGACTCCAGGTTCTGTAAAGTGTTAGAGAAAATCATCAATGAAAGGATTAGAGGAAAGCGTTTTGTGAAAAAGACTGCAAACCCTTTCTCATTCGGTCCTGGAGAAGAGGCAGAGGAGCCGAGTGTTGTTGTCAGCACTGGACTATTTTAAACTTTGCACAGTTGGGCCAAACAAAGACACATTTCCTCAATTCAAGATTATTCATTAACAGCAGGTTGAAGATATAAACTGAGCAGGAAATTGAAATGACTGCAAGTTATGCACAGTTACAAACAACGGACACAAAATATCATTTACTCCGGTAATCTGCAGGAAAAAAAAAGTCTCTGCCCTCATGAATTCTTCAACATTTCACCATCTCTCATCCAGAACTAACTCTGTTTCTCACAGACCTCAGTGAGAGTCGTTAACACCATCAGTTCAAGTGATGGCCATCGTGTCTTCTTGACTCCAATGCATTATTTCACTGTTCTGCTCTAAAATCCATCAGCACATGCTCTCAACCAGTGAGATATGATCCTTTCACTGCTACGAATTGTTCTGGAGGTTAATGAATTCTAGTTAATTAACTCAAACTGAATAATCTGCACAGTAATGATCAGATCACTGATGTGTACCTGGCTTCGACTCTTTGTGTTTTATTCTGCCTCCTCTGAGTTGAACAGGATGAAACCTAGCGGCATTTTCATAAATATTTAGCTCCATGTTTCAGCTGGAAGATCTTCTTTGAACAATATGTGACAAGTAGAGAAACATGAATTCGTTTGTCACACACTTCCTCTTTCTGTGCTTTTGGTGTGTCTCTGAAAAACCACAACTATATATGTATAAAAGCAAAATACTGCAGATGCTGGAAATCTGAAATAAAAACAAGAAATGCTGGAAATACTCAGCAGGTCTGGCAGCATCTGTGGAGAGCAAAGCAAAGTTAATGTTTCACGTTAGTGACCCTTCATCAGAACTATATATATATTTTTCCCGTACGTTGTAGACGGTACTAATGTGAGTGTCTAGCTCTCGGCCTGAACTGGAAAATTTCATCAACTTTGCTTCCAATTTCCACCCTTCCCTGCCTTCACTTGGTCAATGTACAGCCCTTTCCTTCTCTTCCTCAACTTCTCTGTCTCCTTTCTGCGGATAGGTTATTGATCAATATCTATTTTAAGCCCACTCACCCGCATAGCTACTGTAAGTAAACTTCCTCCCACCCAATTTCCTAGAAGGACTCTATTCCGTTCTCCCAGTTCCTCCATCTCCATTACATTTGTTCTGATGCTGCCACCATTCATGTTAATGCTTCTGATGTATCTTCCTTTTTCCTAAATCCAGGATTCCCCTCCACCATAGTTGACAGACCACTCAGGTTGTGTCTGTTCATTTCTCACACTTCTGCTCTCACCCTTTCCCCTCTCTCCCAGAACCATAATAGAGTTCCCCTTGTCCTCACCTTCTACTCCACCAGCCTCCAAATTCAATGGAGCTTGCCCCATTTCTGCGACGTCCAGCACCACTGCCCCGATCAGCCCAAGCGCCTACAACCAAACTTATCAAGGGGCACTTCACCCAAATTCTCCCTGCTATTTCCCAATGCACAAACAGTTTCACAATCTGTAACACTGTGCTTACAATCACCATTCAATTGTCCTCCTTCAATTCACTACAAAGAAAAAACAGCAACATCCAATCCAAAATAAAAAACAAATCTACCAATCACCTCAATTACATGCAAAGGTAAACAGAAATAATTAAGGATCTAACTAGGAGTCATAGTGTCATGCATGGATGGAGCCGTGAAGAAATAAACAATGAAATGGAGGAATTATGAAGTTAAAAAGTCAACTGTTAAAACTAAATCACAAGAACTTGGGCACTTGAATCATAGTCAAAATGGAGTACTGGCCACGTGACCCCTCCTGTACTGGAAAGAAACAAACTTGTCTGCAACAATGGAACTCGTTAACCTCATCTGAAATAGCTCCTGGAAAAGCCCATTGAAATTGAAAGGAGCACTATTGCATATTGATGACTTCTAATCACATGAATTAACTAACAAAGGGTTTTGGAGGCAAATGGATTCAACACCCAAACCAAAAATGAATAGGTGTGAAGCCTTCTTTCTTTTTTGGCCTCCTTGTCTAGAGGTGGTCAGTGGTTTGTGGAGCAGCGCCTGGAGTAGCTGTAAAGGCCAATTCTAGAGTGACAGACTCTTCCACAGGCGCTGCAGATAAAATACGTTGTCGAGGCTGTTACACAGTTGGCACTCTCCTTGCACTTCTGTCTTTCTTCCTGCCAACTGCTAAGTCTCTTCGACTCGCCACTCTTTAGCCCCGCCTTTATGGCTGTCCGCCAGCTCTGGCGATCACTGGCAACTGACTCCCGTGACTTGTGGTCAATGTCACAGGACTTCATGTCGCGTTTGCAGACGTCTTTAAAGCGGAGACATGGACGGCCGGTGGGTCTGATACCAGTGACGAGCTCGCTGTACAATGTGTCCTTGGGGATCCTGCCATCTTTCATCCGGCTCACATGGCCAAGCCATCACAAGCGCCGCTGACTCAGTAGAGTGTATAAGCTGGGGATGTTGGCCACCTCGAGGACTTTTGCGTTGGAGATACAGTCCTGCCACCTGATGCCAAGTATTCTCCGGAGGCAGCGAAGATGGAATGAGTTGAGACGTCGCTCTTGGTTGACAAATGTTGTCCAGGCCTCGCTGCTGTAGAGCAAGGTACTGAGGACAGAGGCTTGAAACACTCAGACTTTTGTGTACCGTGTCACTGCGCCATTTTCCCACACCCTCTTGGCCAGTCTGGACATAGCAGCGGGCGCCTTTCCCATGCGCTTGTTTAATTCTGCATCAAGAAACAGATTACCAGTGATAGTTGAGCCAAGGTAGGTGAACTCTTGAACCACTTCCAGAGTGTGCTTGCCGAAATTGATGGATGGAGCATTTCTGATGTCCTGTCCCATGATGTTTGTTTTCTTGAGGCTGATGGCTAGGCCATATTCATTTCAGGCAGTCACAATCCTGCTGATGAGTCTCTGCACACACTCTTCTGTATGGGATGTTAATGCAGCATCGTCAGCAAAGAGGAGTTCCCTGATGAGGACGTTCCGTACTTTGGTCTTCGCTCTAAGATGGGCAAGGTTGAACAACCTGCCCCCTGATCTTGTGTGGAGGAAAATTCCTTCTTCTGAAGACTTGAACGTATGTGAGAGCAGCAGGGAGAAGATGATCCCAAACAGTGTAGGTGCGAGAACACAGCCCTGTTTCACGCCACTCAGGATAGGAAAGGGCTCTGATGAGGCGCTGTTATGCTGAATTGTGCCTTTCATATTGTCATGGAATGAGGTGATGATACTCAGTAGCTTTGGTGGACATCCAATCTTTTCTAGTAGTCTGAAGCGACCACGTCTGCTGACGAGGTCAAAGGCTTTGGTGAGATCAATGAAAGCAATGTTGTTCGCGGCATTTCTCCTCAGGGTAGACACGCTGAGCCAGATTCTGGAGTGTGTTTAAAACGACTCGAGTGAAGACTTTTCCCACTATGCTGAGCAGGGAGACTCCACCATAGTTGTTGCAGTCACCGCGGTCACCTTTGTTCTTATAGAGGGTGATGATATTGGCATCGCGCATGTCCTGTGGTACTGCTGCCTCGTCCCAGCACAGGCAAAGCAGTTCATGGAGTGCTGAGAGTATAGCAGGCTTGGCAATCTTGATTATTTCAGGGTAATGCCGCCCTTCCCAGGGGCTTTTCCACTGGCTAGAGAATCAATGGCATCACTGAGTTCCGATTTTGTTGGCTGTTGGTCCAGCTCATCCATGACTGGCAGAGGCTGGGCTGCACTGAGGGCGGTCTCAGTGACAACATTTTCCCTCGAGTACAGTTCTAGGTAGTGTTCCACACAGTGGTCCATTTGCTTGCGTTGGTCAGTGATTGTGTCCCCTGATTTAGATTTGAGGGGGGGCGATCTTCTTGATGGTTGGCCCAAAAGCTCTCTTAATGCCATCATACATTCCTCTGATGTTTCCGGTGTCGGAGGCCAGCTGAATACGACTGCATAGGAGTTGCCAGTAGTCATTTACACAGAGCCTGGCTGTTCTTTGTGCAGCACTTCTGGCTACTTTAAATGCTACAGATGTTAACTCGCTGGGGGCTTTCTTGTAGTTCAACAGTGCAGTGCGCTTAGTGGCTATGACAGGTTCCAGCTCTTCAAAGTGAGATTGAAACCAGTCTGCATTCTGCTTCTCACGTTTGCCAAAGATGGTCATTCCTGAGACATAGATGGCGTCTCTGATGTGGGCCCACTTCGTTTCTGCATCCCCTGCATGAGTGTTTTGAAGGGCTTTTCCAAGTGAATTTAGAAACTTATGTAACAGCTGTGGATAAGAAATTCTGTTAGTGTTGATGCGTGGGCGGCCCTTCTGCTTGGAGTGATGCAACTTCTTTGGTTTGAGTCTAATTTTGCTGCACACCAGGGAGTGGTCGGTGTCGCAGTCCACACTGTGAAAGCTGTGTGTGATTTGGACACTGTTTATAGAGGCTTGCCTTGCGATGATGAGGTCCAGCTGGTGCCAACGATGTGATCTTGTGTGTCTCCATGAAACCTGGTGACAGGGTTTAGTATGAAAGAACGAGTAGGTGATGCAGAGGTGGTGATAGGTACACAACTCCAGCAGTCTCTGTCCATTCTCATTCATCCTTCCAATGCTATAGCGCCCAAGGCAGGAGGGCCATGAGTCATGGTCAGCCCCAACCCTGGTGTTAAAGTCCCCCAGCAGGAACAAATGTTCGGTATGAGGAATGATATTATGGAGTTCCTCGTAGAACTGGTCTTTAACTTCAGGTGGGGAGCAGAGTGTTGGAGCATAGATGCTGAGTAGGTTGACTCTCCCCCTCTCCTTCGAACCGTCTCCAATCTGTAGGAACTGTTCCCGAGTCTATAGAGTCTTGGAAAATGACCACCAATGCATCCACTATTTCTAGGGCCACTTCCTTAAATACTCTGGGAGGCATACCATCAGGCCCTGGGGATTTATTGGCCTTCAATCCCATCAATTTCCCCAACACCATTTCTCTACTCATACTGATTTCCTTCTCTCACTCACGAAGTCCTGTGTTCCCCAACATTTCTGGTATGTTATTTGTGTCCTCCTTTGTGAAGACAGAACCAAAGTATGCATTTATTTGATCAGCCATTTCTTTGTTCCCCATAATAAATTCCCCCGTTTCTGACTGTAAGGGACCTACATTTGTCTTCACCAATTGTTTTCTCTTCACATACCTAAAGAAATTTTTACAGTTAGTTTTTATGTTCCCCACAAACTTGCTCTCGTACTCTATTTTCCCCTTCTTAATCAATCCCTTGGTCCTTCTTTTCTGAATTCTAAACTGCTCCCAATCCTCAGGTCTGTTATTTTTTCTGGCAAATTTATATGCCTCTTCCTTGGATCTAATGCTATCTCTAATTTCCCTTGTAAGCCATGGTTTGGCTACCTTTCCCGTTTTACTTTTGCACCAGACAGGGATAAGCAATTGTTGCAGTTCATCCATGCGCTCTTTAAATGTTTGCCATTGGCCATTCGCCGTCATCCCTTGAAGTAAAGTTTCCCAATCCATCACAGCCAACTCGCACCTCATACCTTTGTAGTTTCTGTTACTAAGATTCAGGACTCTAGTCTCAGAATCAACTATGTCACTCTCCATCTTGATTATTATATCATTATGGGGCATACAGTATAAAAATTGGCAAGTCATGCTGCATCTGGACAGAACCTTAGTTAGGTCACACTTAGAATATTGCGTGCAATTCTGGTCGCCACACTACAAGAAGGATGTGGAGGCTTTGGAGAGGGTTCAGAAGAGGTTTACCAGGATGCTGCCTGGTCTGGAGGGCATTAGCTATGAGGAGAGGTTGGATAAACTCTGATTGCTTTCACTGGAACGACGGAGGTGGAGGGGTGACATGATAGAGGTTTACAAAGTTATGAGTGGCATGGACAGAGTGGATAGTCAGAAGCTTTTACCCAGGGTGGAAGAGTCAGTTACTAGGGGACATAGTTTTAAGGTGAGAGGGGCACAGTTTAGAAGGGATGTGCGAGGCAAGTTCTTTACACAGAGGGTGGTGAGTGCCTGGAACTTGCTGCCGGGGGAGGTGGTGGAAGCAGGTACCATAGAGACGTTTAAGAGGCATCTTGACAAATACATGAATAGGAAGGGAATAGAGGGATACGGTCCCCGGAACTGCAGAATGTTTTAGTTTAGACAGGCATCAAGATCGGCGCAGGCTTGGCGGGCCGAATGGCCTGTTCCTGTGCTGTACTGTTCCTTGTTCGTTATGGTTGCTCATCCCCAAGGGGTCTCGCACCACTAGATTGTCGATTATTCCTCTGTCATTACACAATTCCCAGTCTAGCATGGCCTGTTCCCTCGTTGGTTCCTCAATGTATTGGTGCAGAAAACCATTCCGTTTACACTCTAAGAATTCCTCCTCTATGGTATTGTGACTAATTAGATTTGCCCAATCAATATGCAGATTAAAGTCACTCATAATTACAGATGTTCCTTTATTGCATGCATCTCTGATTTCCTGTTTAATGCCATTCCCAACATCACCACTCCAGTTAGGGGGTCAATATATAACCCCCACTCACGTTTTTTGCCCCTTTGTGTTTCCCAGCTCTACCCATACAGATTCCACATCATCAGAGCTAATATCTTTCCTCACGATTGCGTTAATTTCCTCTTTAACCAGCAATGCAACTCCACCGCCTTTTGCTTTTTGTCTGTCCTTGCTAAATACTGAATATCCCTGGATTTTCATTTCCCAACCCTGGTCACCCTGCAACCATGTCTCCGCAATCCCGACTTTCTCAGACCCATTTACAACTATTTGCGCTATTAATTCATCCACTTTATTGCGAATGCTCTGCCTGTTAAGGCTCAAAGCTTTAAGGCTTGTCTTTTTAATATTCCTTGTCCCTTTCCCACTATTTTTCATTGTGGCCCGTTTGATTCTGGTCCTTGATTTCTCTGCTTATCACTTTCCTTATTCCCCTTATTGTCTTTTGTTCTTGTCTTTGATCCCCCCTCCTCTGACTCCTTGCAAAGATTCCCATCTCCCTGTCATTTTAGTTTAAACCCTCCCCAACCACTCTAGCAAATACTCCCCCTGACCTCCCCCAGAACCAGGCCCAATGTCCCAGGTATCTTAAAATCTCCTCTTCACATTATCCGATATATCCTGCTATTTCTACTCTGACTAGCACGTGGCACTGGTAGTAATCCTGAGATCACTACCTTTTGAGGTCCTACTTTTCAACTTACTTCCTAACTCCCTGTATTCTGCTTTTCTGACCTCATCCTTTTTTTACCTACGTCGTTTGTACCAATGTGTACCACGACCACTGGCTGTTCACCCTCCCCTTTCAGAATGTCCTGTAACCGCTCTGAGACATCCTTGACCCGAGCACCTGGGAGGCAACATACCATCCTGGAGTCTCTTTTGTGGCCACAGAAACACCTATCTATTCCCCTTACAATTGAATCCCCTATAACTATTGCATTCCCACACTTTTTACTCCTCTCCTGTGCAGCAGAGCCAACCGTGATGCAACGAATTGGGCTGTTGCTGCTTTCCCCTGAGAGGCCATTCCCCACAACAGTATACAAAGCAGTATATATGTTTTCCAGGGGAATAGCCACAGGAGATTCCTGAAGTGCCTGCCTTGTCCTCTTGCTCTGCCTGGTGGTCACCCAATCCCTTGCTGCCTGTGGAGTCTGAGCCTGTGGTGTGACCACTTCTCTATACGTGCTATCCACAATACTCTCTGCCTCGTGGATGCTCCACAGTGTCCCCAGCTGCTGCTCCAGCTCTGAAATCCAGTCCTATTGCAGGATGACGAATCGGGCATAGAGAAGCCAGTGGGGTATTTTTCTAGAAAACTAAATCGCCACCAAGAAAAGTATTCCACTGTGGAAAAAGAAACATTCGGACTTTTACTGCCTCTTATACATTACGAAGTACATGTCTGCCAAGACTATAAAGAAATACTAATATACACTGACCATAACGTTTGTGGAAAACTTTAAAAGCCAAAATGCCAGAATATTCAGATGGAGCTTATTGTTACAGTCTTATCATTTGAAGTTTGGACATATTTCTGGGAAAAGCAATATTATCGCTGTTGCTTTGCCACAATTTTAACCTTGTTAAGTTACATGAATGGCGATGGGACAAAGAAAAGTTCTGTCAATTATCAGTACAGTGAATGGGGGCATGAATGTGAAAATATGTTTTTTCAGTTTCTGTCTTGCATTGTAATGAAATGCATTCAAGAAAGGCGTTTCATTTCACCAACGGCAGAGGTGTCATGGAAGTGTTACTTTTTTCTCTCTGTTTAAAAACTAAGGGGGGGTCTGTGTGCCTTGAAGATTGAGAGTTGTATTTTTCTGAAAACAGTGTGTGAGCAGCAAGCCTGTTCCTAAGCAACAGCATGAGTGTTATGGCCACATGCCCTGCTGTATCAATTTGACTGTGTGTAAGACTGGCTAGAGCCAGTTTGATCTGGCAGAGCAGCGAAGAGTGCTCTCCTTGAAGGAAGGGGGGATTTGCCTCTCTCTCAGCAGAAAATCTATATTGTCCTGTAGACTGTGTTTTGCCAAAAGAGGAAATGACGCCTGGAAAGGAATCTTTGCATTATTGGAGGTAGAAAATTCCTTTTTACTCCCGTCTCTAAGAAGTTTCTAACTCAGGAATGACTTTTTGTTGCCTTTTGTGTTTCTGGGAGTTCTGGAATTCTCAGGAAAATTTCCACTGATAGACTGCTAATTCAAAATCTAAATAGACCTGTTGTTACTCTCCTTGTTGAAAGATCTGTGTGACGCCTGCTGCAGCCAAAGTGCCGTGAATGCCTATCCATTACAAATTGTTCATCAAACTATCCTGGAGACTTGGAGTGGCATCTGACTATTCAGCTCTGGGACACTGCACTGGTCCAGGAAAGTAACCAACCAGGACGTACAACCCAATTGTTTCATTAGTCCAAAGAAACAATTCTAATTTAAAACATCATTTTAGAACCAGTTAACCATTGGTTTTTGAATGTAAGTGTGCGTGCATGAGGATTAGGAGGAATAATAAGTTATAAAGTCTTTTCAGACACAGATGTATCTCCGGATTGTTTAAGAAATAGCTTAACAATAAATAATTAATTTGTTGTTGTTGAAAGATACCTGGTATGGTGCATTTTATTCTGGGGATTAACAAAGTGCTTAATTTGGCTAATTTCCAGCAGATGGGAAACTTTCAGAATAAACTGTGACCTGTGGAGTAATGGGACTGAATTGACAGTGCATTACTCCCACCTCAGTCATAACACTGGGAAGGAAGATGTTTAAAGTGACATTTAGTGCATTAGAACATTAGAACATTAGAACATTACAGCGCAGTACAGGCCCTTCGGCCCTCGATGTTGCGCCGCTCATCTGACCTACACTATTCCATTTTCATCCATATGTCTATCCAATGACCACTTAAATGCCCTTAAAGTTGGCGAGTCTACCACCGTTGCAGGCAGGGCGTTCCACGCCCCTACTACTCTCTGCGTAAAGAAACTACCTCTGACATCTGTCCTATATCTTTCACCCCTCAACTTAAAGCTATGTCCCTTCGTGTTTGCCATCATCATCCGAGGAAAAAGTCTCTCACTATCCACCCTAACTAACCCTCTGATTATCTTGTATTTCTCTATTAAGTCACCTCTCCTCCTCCTTCTTTCTAACGAAAACAACCCCAAGTCCCTCAGCCTTTCCTCATAAGACCTTCCTTCCATACCAGGCAACATCCCAGTAAATCTCCTCTGCACCCTTTCCAAAGCTTCCACATCCTTCCTATAATGCGGTGACCAGAACTGCACGCAATACTCAAGGTGCGGCCTCACCAGAGTTTTGTACAGCTGCATCATGACCTCGTGGCTCCGAAACTCGATCCCCCTACTAATAAAAGCTAACACACCATATGCCTGCTTAACAGCCCTATTAACCTGGGTAGCAACTTTCAGGGATTTATGTACCTGGACACCAAGATCTCTCTGCTCATCTGCACTACCAAGAATCTTCCCATTAGCCCAGTACTCTGCATTGCTGTTACTCCTTCCAAAGTGAATCACCTCACACTTCTCCGCATTAAACTCCATTTGCCATCTCTCAGCCCAGCTCTGCAGCCTATCTATGTCCCTCTGTACCCTACAACACCCTTCGACACTATCCACAACTCCACCGACCTTCGTGTCATCCGCAAATTTACTAACCCACCCTTCTACACCCTCATCCAGGTCATTTATAAAAATGACAAACAGCAGTGGCCCCAAAACAGAACCTTGCGGTACACCACTAGTAACTAAACTCCAGGATGAACATTTGCCATCAACCACCACCCTCTGTCTTCTTTCAGCTAGCCAATTTCTGATCCAAAGCTCTAAATCACCTTCAACCCCATACTTCCGTATTTTCTGCAATAACCTACCGTGGGGAACCTTATCAAACACCTTACTGAAATCCATATACACCACATCCACGGCTTTACCCTCATCCACCTGTTTGGTCACCTTCTCGAAAAACTCAATAAGGTTTGTGAGGCACGACCTACCTTTCACAAAACCGTGCTGACTATCGCAAATGAACTTATTCTTTTCAAGATGATTATAAATCCTATCTCATAACCCTTTCCAACATTTTACCCACAACCGAAGTAAGGCTCACAGGTCTATAATTACCAGGGCTGTCTCTACTCCCCTTCTTGAACAAGGGGACAACATTTGCTATCCTCCAGTCCACCGGCACTGCTCCTGTTGACAATGAAGACATAAAGATCAACAACAACGGCTCTGCAATCTCCTCCCTGGCTTCCCAGAGAATCCTAGGATAAATCCCATCTGGCCCAGGGGACTTATCTATTTTCACTCTTTCCAAAATTGCTAACACCTCCTCCTTGTGAATCTCAATCCCATCTAGCCTAGTAGGCTGTATCTCAGCAATCTCCTCGGCAACATTTTCTTTCTCTACTGTAAATACTGACGAAAAATATTCATTTAATGCTTCCCCTATCTCCTCTGATTCCGCACACAACTTCCCACTACTATCCTTGATTGGCCCTGTTCTAACTCTTATCATTCTTTTATTCCTGATATACCTATAGAAAGCCTTAGGATTTTCTTTGATCCTATCCGCCAATGACTTCTCGTGTCCTCTCCTTGCTCTTCTTAGCCCTCCCTTTAGATCCTTCCTGGCTAGCTTGTAACTCTCAAGCGCCCTAACTGAGCCTTCATGTCTCATCCTAACATAAGCCGCCCTCTTCCTCTTGACAAGCGCTTCAACTTCTTGAGTAAACCACGGCTCCCTCGCTCGACAACTTCACCCCTGCCTGACAGGTACATACTTATGAAGGACACGCATTAGCTGCTCCTTCAATAAGCTCCACATTTCGTTTGTGCCCATCCCCTGCAGTTTCCTTCCCCATCCTACACATCCTAAATCTTGCCTAATCGCGTCATAATTTCCTTTCCCCCAGCTATAATTCTTGCCCTGCGGTATATACCTGTCCCTGCCCATCGCTAAGGTAAACCTAACCGAATTGTGATCACTATCGCCAAAGTGCTCACCTACATCTAAATCGAACACCTGGCCGGGTTCATTACCCAGTACCAAATCCAATGTGGCATCGCCCCTGGTTGGCCTGTCCACATACTGTGTCAGAAAACCCTCCTGCACACACTGGACAAAAACAGACCCACCTAAAGTACTCGAACTATAGTATTTCCAGTCAATATTTGGAAAGTTAAAGTCCCCCATAACCACTACCCTGTTACTCTCGCTCCTGTCGAGAATCATCTTCGCTATCCTTTCCTCTACATCTCTGGAACTATTCGGAGGTCTATAGAAAACTCCCAACAGGGTGACCTCTCCTCTCCTGTTTCTAACCTCGGCCCATACTACCTCAGTAGACCAGTCCTCAAACGTCCTTTCTGCCGCTGTAATACTTTCCTTGATTAACAATGCCACACCCCCCCCTCTTTTACCCGCTTCTCTGTTCTTACTGAAACACCTAAATCCCGGAACCTGCAACATCCATTCCTGCCCCTGCTCTACCCATGTCTCTGAAATGGCCACAACACCAGGATCCCAGGTACCAACCCATGCTGCAAGCTCACCCACCTTATTCCGGATGCTCCTGGCGTTGAAGTAGACACACTTTAAACCAAGTTCTTGCTTGCCAGTGCCCTCTTGCGTCCCTGTAACCTTATCCCCTACCTCACTACTCTCAACAGCCTGTACACTGGAACTACAATTTAGGTTCCCATTCCCCTGCTGATTTAGTTTAAACCCCCCCGAAGAGCACTAACAAATCTCCCCCCCAGGATATTGGTACCCCTCTGGTTCAGGTGAAGACCATCCTGTTTGTAGAGGTCCCACCTACCCCAGAAAGAGCCCCAATTATCCAGGAAACCAAAACCCTCCCTCCTACACCATCCCTGCAGCCACGTGTTCAACTCCTCTCTCTCCCTATTCCTCTCTTCGCTAGCACGTGGCACGGGCAACAACCCAGAGATAACAACTCTGGTTGTTCTCGCTCTAAGCTTCCACCCTAGCTCCCTGAATTTCTGCCTTAAATCCCCATCTCTCTTCCTACCTATGTTGTTGGTGCCTATGTGGACCACGACTTGGGGGTGCTCCCCCTCCCCCTTAAGGATCCCAAAAACACGATCAGAGACATCATGTACCTTGGCACCTGGGAGGCAACACACCAACCGTGAGTCTCTCTCGTTCCCACAGAACCTCCTATCTGTTCCCCTAACTATGGAGTCCCCAATGACTAATGCTCTGCTCCTCTTCCCCTTTCCCTTCTGAGCAACAGGGACAGACTCTGTGCCAGAGACCTGCACCCCATTGCTTACCCCTGGTAAGTCGTTCCCCCCAACAGTATCCAAAACGGTATACCTGTTGTTGAGGGAAACGGCCACAGGGGATCCCTGCACTGCCTGCTGGTTCCCTTTCCTTCCCCTGACGGTAACCCATCTACCTACGTCTTTTACCTGAGGTGTGACTGCCTCCCTATAACTCCTGTCAATAATCCCCTCCGCCTCCCGAATGATCCGAAGTTCATCCAGCTCCAGCTCCAGTTCCCTAACGCGGTCTGCGAGGAGCTGGAGTTGGGTGCACTTCCCACAGATGCAGTCAACAGGGACACTCTTGGCGACCCCTACCTCCCACATTCTGCAGGAGGAACATACAACTGCCTTTACCTCCATTCCCACTACCAGATTCCCAACAAATCTACTGAAAAACCAAACGAAAAAAAAAAAGTCAAAACTTGTTCGCTTAGCAATCCGACGGACTGAACTTTTTAAATAAAAAGCTTACCTTATCAACACACCAGAGTCCTTTTTTTTTGGTTATTGTATATTGTGAGGAAAATCACAGAACAACACTGAGCAGAAGGAACTGAAAAAGACTGATGAGGCAAGTAGCTTATGTCCCTGCAGCACCAGAAAAAACAGGCGTCAGGTGAGGAGCTGTCAGAACAAGAATCCAGGGAGTCAATCTTGACAGGATTTAGGATTCAAGAGCATATATGTCATGTAAAGGGAATAAAGACAATCTCCTTGTGTCCAGAGAGCAGAGACGTTCTCCTCGTGTCCACAGAGTGGAGACAATCTCATCATGTCCAGGCAGTGGAGACAACCTCCTTATGTTGAGGGAGTGGAGACAGTCCCCTCATTTACAGGGAGTGGTTAAAATCTTCTCACGTACTGGGAGTAGAGACAATCTTCTCATGTCCAGGGAGTGGAGACAATCTCCTCACCTACAGGGAGTGGAGACAAGCTCCTCACCTACAGGGAGTGGAGGCAATCTCCTCATGTTCAGGGAGTGGAGGCAGTATCTCCAAACGTTGAGGGAGTGGTGACATCCTCCTCACATACAGGGAGTGGAGACAATCTGCTCATGTCCGGGAGTGGAGACAATCCCCTCATGTTCAGGAATGGACGAATCTCCCCTCATGTACGGAGAGTGGAGACAATCTCCTCACGTTCAGGGAGGGCGGCACTATCTCTCAAAGTTGAACTGGTGGAGACATTAACTCCATGTACTGGGAGTGGTTACAATCTCCTCATGCAGAGGGAGTGGAGACAATCTCCACATGTACAGGGAGTGGAGACAATCTACTCACGTTCGGGGAGTGGAGATAATCTCTTGATCCTCAGGGTGTGGAGACAATCTCCTCATTTTAAGAGAGTGGCGACCGTCTCCTCATGTTCAGAGAGTGGAGACAATCTCCTCATGTACCAGGGGTGGAGACAATCTCCTCATGTTTAGGGAGTGGTGGCAATCTCCTCATGTTCAGGGAGTGGCGAACATCTCCCCCTGTTCTCGGAGTGGTGACCATCCCATCATGTTCAGGAAATGGTGACAGTGCCTCATGTTCAGAGAGTGGAGACAATCTCCTCATGTACCGGGGGTGTAGACAATCTCCACATGTACTGGGAGTGGAGATATTCTATTCACGTACAGGGTGTGGAGATAATCTACTCAGGTTCGGAGAGTGGAGACAATATCCTTACGTACAGGGAGTGGAGACATTCTGCTCATGTCCAAGAGTGCAGATAGTCCCCTCATGTAAGTGGAGTGGAAGCCATCTCCTCATGTTCAGAGAGTGGAGACAATCTCCTCATGTTCAGAGAGTGGAGAAAATCTCCTCATGTTTAGGGAGTGGAGACAATCTCCTCATGTTTAGGCAGTGGAGACAATCTCCTCATGTTCCGGGAGTGGAGAAAATCTCCTCATGTCCAGGGAGTGGAGACAATCTGCTCATGTCTAGGGAATGGAGACAATCTCCTCATGTCCAGGGAATGGAGACAATCTCCTCATGTCCAGGGAGTGGAGACATTCTTCTCATGTCCAGGGAGTGGAGACAATCTCCTCATGTTCAGGGAGTGGAGACAATATCCTCATGTCCAGGGAGTGGAGACAATCTCATCATGTCCAGGGAGTGGAGACAATCTCCTCATGTACAGGGAGTGGAGACAATCTCCTCATGTTCAGGGAGTGGAGACAATCTCCTCATGTACAGGGAGTGGAGACAATCTCCTCATGTACAGGGAGTGGAGACAATCTCCTCATGTCCAGGGAGTGGAGACAATCTCCTCATGTACAGGGAGTGGAGACAGTCTCCTCATGTACAGGGAGTGGAGACAATCTCCTCATGTACAGGGAGTGGAGACAATCTCCTCATGTTCAGGGAGTGGAGACAATCTCCTCATGTACAGGGAGTGGAGACAATCTCCTCATGTTCAGGGAGTGGAGACAATCTCCTCATGTACAGGGAGTGGAGAAAATCACCTTCTGTACAGGGAGTTGAGACAATCTCCTCCAGTGCAGGGAGTGGAGACAATCTCCTCATGTCCAGGGAGAGGAGACAATCTCCTCATATGCAGGGAGTTTGCCAATCTCCTCATGTCCAGGGAGTTAGACAATCTCCTCATGACCAGGGAGTGGAGACAATCTCCTCATGTATCGGGAGTGGAGACAATCTCCTCATGTATGGAGAGTGGAGACAATTTCCTCATGTACAGAGAGTGGAGACAATTTCCTCATGTACAGGAAGTGGAGACAATCCCTTCATGTCCAGGGAGTGGAGACAATCACCTCATGTTCAGGGAGTGGAGACAATCTCCTCATTTGCAGGGAGTGGAGACAATCTCCTCAAGTTCAGAGAGTGGGTACAATCTCCTCATGTTCTGAGAGAGGAGACAATCGACTCATGTTCAGAGAGCGGAGACAATCTCCTCATGTACCGGGTGTGGAGACAATGTTCTCATGTCCAGGGAGTGGAGACAATCTCCTCATGTCCAGGGAGTGGAGACAATCTTCTCATGTCCAGGGAGTGGAGACAATCTCCTCATGTCCAGGGAGTGGAGACAATCTCCTCATGTACAGGGAGTGGAGACAATCTCCTCATGTTCAGGGAGCGGAGACAATCTCCTCATGGACAGGGAGTGGAGACAATCTCCTCATGTTCAGGGAGTGGAGACAATCTCCTCATGTACAGGGAGTGGAGACAATCTCCTCATGTTCAGGGAGTGGAGACAATTTCTTCATGTTAAGTGAGTGGAGACAATCTCCTCATGTTCAGGGAGTGGAGACAATCTCCTCATGTGCATAGAGTGGAGACAATCTCCTCATGTTCAGGGAATGGAGACAATCTCCTCAGGCACACTGAGTGGAGACAATCTCCTCATGTACAGGGAGTGGCGACAATCTCCTCAAGTACCGGGTGTGGAGACAATCCCATCATATTCAGGGATGGGAGACAATCTCCTCATGTACCGGGAGTGGAGACAATCTCCTCACGTACAGGGAGTGGAGACAATCTCCTCATGTCCAGGGAGTGGAGACAATCTCCTCATGTTCAGGGAGTGGAGACAATCTCCTCCTCCACAGAGAGTGGAGAAAATCACCTTCTGTACAGGGAGTTGAGACAATCTCCTCATCTCCACAAAGTTGAGCCAATCTCCTCATGTCCAGGGAGTGCAGACAATCTCCACATGTCCAGACAGTAGAGACAATCTCCTCCTGTACAGAGAGTGGAGACAATCTCCTCATGTCCAGAGAGATGAGCCAATCTCCTCATGTCCAGGGAGTGGAGACAATCCCCTCCTGTCCAGAGAGTGGAGACAATCACGTCATGTCCAGGGAGTTGAGCCAATCACCTCATGCCCAGGGAGTGGAGACAATCTCCTCATGTCCAGGGAGTGGAGACAATCTCCTCATGTCCAGAGAGTTGAGACAATCTCCTCATGTCCAGAGAGTGGAGACAATCTCCTCATGTCCAGAGAGATGAGCCAATCTCCTCATGTCCAGGGAGTGGAGACAATCCCCTCCTGTCCAGAGAGTGGAGACAATCACGTCATGTCCAGGGAGATGAGCCAATCACCTCATGCCCAGGGAGTGGAGACAATCTCCTCATGTCCAGAGAGATGAGACAATCTCCTCATGTCCAGACAGTAGAGACAATCACCTCCTCTACAGGGAGTGGAGACAATCTCCTCATGTCCACAAAGTTGAGCCAATCTCCTCATGTCCAGGGAGTGCAGACAATCTCCACATGTCCAGACAGTTGAGACATTCTCCTCATGTTCAGAGAGTGGAGACAATCTCCTCATGTACAGGAAGTGGAGACAATCCCTTCATGTCCAGGGAGCGGAGACAATCTCCTCATGTTCCGGGAGTGGAGAAAATCTCCTCATGTCCATGCAGTGGAGACAATCTCCTCATGTCCAGGGAGTGGAGACAATCTCCTCATGTCCAGGGAGTGGAGACAATCTGCTCATGTCTAGGCAGTGGAGACTATCTCCTCCTGCACAGGGAGTGCAGACAACCTCCTCATGTCCAGAAAGTGGTGGCAATGTCCTCCTGTACAGGGAGTGGAGACAATCTCCTCATGTACAGGGAGTGGAGACAATCTCCTCACGTTCAGTGAGTGGAGACAATCTCCTCACGTCCAGGCAGTGGAGAAAATCTCCTCCTGTATCGGGAGTGGAGACAATCTCTTCATGTCCAGAAGGTGAAGACAACCTCCTCATGTACAGGGAGTGGAGACAATCTCCTCACGTTCAGGATTTGGAGACAATCTCCTCACGTCCAGGCAGTGGAGAAAATCTCCTCCTGTATAGGGAGTGGAGACAATCTCCTCATGTCCAGAAAGTGGAGTCAATCTACTCATGTCCAGAGAGTGGAGACAACTCCTCATATCCAGAGAGTGGTGACAACCTCCTGCTTTCCAGAGAGTGGAGACAATCTCCTCATGTCCAGAAAGTGGAGACAGTCTCCTTATGTCCAGAGAGTGGCGACAATCTCCGAATGTCCAGGGGGTGGAGACAATCTCCTCATGTCCAGAGAGTGGTGACAATCTCCTCCTGTACAGGGAGTGGAGACAATCTCCTCATGTCCAGAAAGTGGAGACAGTCTCCTCATGTCCAGAAAGTGGAGACAATCTCCTAATGTCCAGAAGGTGAAGACAATCTCCACATGTCCAGAGATTTGAGCCAAACTCCTCCTGTTCAGGCTGTGGAGACAATCTCCTCATGTCCAGCGAGTTGAGACAATCTCCTCCTGTTCAGGCTGTGGAGACAATCTCCTCATGTCCAGGGAGTGGAGACAATCTCCTCATGTCAAGAATGTGGAGACAGTCTCCTCATGTCCAGAGAGTGGAGACAATCTCCTAATGTCCAGGGAGTGGAGACAATCTCATCATGTCCAGAGAGTGGAGACAATCTCCTCATGTACAGAGAGTGGAGACAATCTCCTCATGTCCAGAGATTGGAGTCAATCTCCTCCTGTTCAGAGTGTGGAGACAATCTCCTCATGTCCACAGAGTGGAGACAACCTCCTCCTGTCCAGGGAGTGCAGCCAATCTCATCACATCGAGGGAGCGGAGACAAACCCCTCATGTACAGGGAGTGTAGACAATCTCCTAACATCCAGGCAGTGGAGACAATGTCCTCCTGTACAGGGAGTGCAGACAATCTCCTCATGTCCAGTGAGTTGAGACAATCTCCTCCTGTACAGGGAGTGGAGACAATCTCCTTCTGTACAGGGAGTGGAGACAATCTCCTTCTGTACAGGGAGTTGAGACAATCTCCTACAGTGCAGGTAGTGGAGACAATCTCCTCATGTCCAGGGAGTGGAGACAATCTCCTCCTGTTCAGGCAGTGGAGACAATCTACTCATGTCGAGGGAGTGGAGACAATCTCCTCATGTCTAGAGAGTAGAGGCAATCTCCTCCAGTTCAGGCAGTGGAGACAATGTCCTCATGTCCAGAGAGTGGAGACAATCTCCCTCTGTTCAGGGAGTGGAGACAATCTCCTCACATACAGGGAGTGGATACAATCTCCTCAGGTACAGGGAGTGGAGACAATCTCCTCATGTTCAGGGAGTGGAGACAAACTCCTCACGTACAGGGACAGGATACAATCTCCTCTCGTACAGGGAGTGCAGAGAATCTCCACATGTTCAGGGATTGGAGACAATCTCCTTCTGTGCAGAGAGTGGAGACAATCACCTCCTGTACAGGGAGTGGAGACAATCTCCTCCTGTGCAGAGTGGAGACAATCTCCTTCTGTACAGGGTGTGGAGACAATCTCTTCCTGTGCAGGGAGTGGAGACAATCTGCTCATGGACAGAGAGTGGAGACAATCTCCTTCTGTACAGGGAGTGGAGACAATCACCTCCTGTCCAGGGAGTGGAGACAATCTCCTCATGTCCAGAGAGTGGAGACAATCTCCTCATGTCCAGAGAGTGGAGACAATCTCCTCATGTCCAGAGATTTGAGACAATCTCCTCCTGTAGATAGAGTGGAGACAATCGCCTCATGTCCAGGTAGTTGATACAATCTCCTCCTGTAGAGGGAGTGGAGACAATCTCCTCATGTCCAGAGAGTAGAGGCAATCTCCTCCTGTTCAGGCGGTGGAGACAATCTCCTCATGTCGAGGGAGTGGACACAATCTCCTCATGTCCAGAGAGTAGAGGCAATCTCCTCCTGTTCAGGCAGTGGAGACAATCTCCTCATGTCCAGAGAGTGGAGACAATCTCCTCCTGTTCAGGGAGTGGAGACAATCTCCTCACATACAGGGAGTGGATGCAATCTCCTCACGTACAGGGAGTGGAGACAATCTCCTCATGTTCAGGCAGTGGAGACAGTCTCCTCATGTCCAGAGAGTGGAGACAATCTCCGAATGTCCAGGGGGTGGAGACAATCTTCCCATGTCCAGAGAGTGGTGACAATCTCCTCCTGTACAGGGAGTGGAGACAATCTCCTCATGTCCAGAAAGTGGAGACAGTCTCCTCCTGTCCAGAGAGTGGAGACAATCTCCGAATGTCCAGGGGATGGAGACAATCTCCTCATGTCCAGAGAGTGGTGACAATCTCCTCTTGTACAGTTAGTGGAGACAATCTCCTCATGTCCAGAGACTGGAGACAATCTCCTCATGTCCAGAGAGTGGAGACTATTTCATCACGTCGAGGGAGCGGAGACAAACTCCTCATGTACAGGGAATGGAGACAATCTCCTAACGTCCAGGCAGTGGAGACAATCTCCTCCTGTACAGGGAGTGCAGACAATCTCCTCATGTCCAGAAAGTGAAGACAATGTCCTCCTGTACAGAGAGTGGAGACAACCTCCTCCAGTCCAGGGAGTGGAGACTATCTCATCACGTCGAGGGAGCGGAGAGAGACCCCTCATGTACAGGGAGTTGAGACAATCTCCTCAGGTCCAGAGAGTGGAGACAATCTCCTCATGTACAAAGAGTGGAGACAATCTCCTCCTTTCCAGGGAGTGGAGACAATCTCCTCCTGTACAGGGAGTGGAGACAATCACCTCATGTACTGGGAGTGGAGACAATCTACTTCTGCACAGGGTGTGGAGAGAATCTCCTCCTGCACAGGGAGTGGAGATAATCTCTTCATGTACCAAGAGTGCAGACAATCTCCTCATTTCCAGAAAGTGGAGACAATCTCCTCCAAGACAGGGAGTGCAGACAATCTCGTCCTGTGCAGGGAGTGGAGACAATCTCCACATGTACAGAGAGTGGAGACAATCGCCTTCTGTACAGGGAGTGGAGAAAATCAGCCCCTGTACAGGGAGTGGAGACAATGTCATGGACAGGGAGTGGAGACAATCTCCTCATGTACAGGAGGTGGAGAAAATCACCCCCTGTACAGGGAGTGGAGACAATCTCATGGACAGGGAGTGGAGACAATCTCCTCCTGTACAGGGAGTAGAGACAATCTCCTCCTGTACAGGGAGTGGAGACAATCTCATGGACAGGGAGTGGAGACAATCTCCTCCTGTAGAGGGAGTGGAGACAATCACCTGCTGTACAGCGAGTGGAGACAATCTCCTCATGTACCGAGAGTGGAGACAGTCTCCTCATGTACCGAGAGTGGAGACAATCTCCTCATGTACCGAGATGTTGAGACAATCTCCTCAGGTACCGAGAGTGGAGACAATCTCTTCATGTACCGAGAGTGGAGACAATCTCCTCATGTCCAGAGAGTTGAGACAATCTCCTCCTGTTCAGGCAGTGGAGACAATCTCCTCATGTCCAGGGTTTGAGACAATCTCCTCATGTCCACAGAGTGGAGACAATCCCCTCATGTCCTGTGAGTTGTAACAATCTCCTCATGTCCAGGGAGTGGAGGCATTCTCCTCAGGTCCACAAAGTGGAGACAATCCCACATGTTCAGAGAGTGGTGACAATCTCCTCCTGTACAGGGAGAGGAGACAACCTCCTCATGTCCTGAGAGTGGAGACAATCGCTTCATGTCCAGGGAGTTGTGACAATCTCCTCATGTCCAGAGAGGTGAAACAATCTCCTCCTGTACAGGGAGTGGAGACAATCTCCTCATGTCCAGAGAGTTGAGCCAATCTCCTCATGTCCAGGGAGTGGAGACAATCTCCTCATGTTCAGAGAGTGGTGACAATCTCCTCCTGTGCAGGGAGTGGATACAATCTCATGTCCAGGGAGTGGAGTCAGTCTCCTCATGTTCAGAGAGTGGTGACAATCTCCTCCTCTACAGGGAGTGGAGACTATCTCCTCATGTTCAGAGAATGGTGACAATCTCCTCCTGTACAGGGAGTGGCTACAATCTCATGTCCAGGGACTGGAGACAGTCTCCTCATGTTCAGAGAGTGGTGACAATCTCCTCCTGTACAGGGAGTGGAGACAATCTCCTCATGTCCAGAGAGTTGAGCCAATCTACTCATGTCCAGGGAGTGGGGACAATCTCCTCCTGTCCAGAGAGTTGAGACAATCTCCTCCTGCACAGGGAGTGGAGACAATCTCCTCATGTACCGAGAGTGGAGACGTTCTCCTCATGTACCGAGAGTGGAGACAATCTCCTCAGGTGCCGAGAGTGGAGACAATCTCCTCATGTCCAGAGAGTGGAGACAATCTCCTCACGTACAAAGAGTGGAGACAATCTCCTCCTTTCCAGGGAGTGGAGACAATCTCCTCCTGTACAGGGAGTGGAGACAATCTCCTTCAGTACAGGATGTGGAGACAATCACCTTCTGTGCAGGGAGTGGAGACAGTCTCCTCCTGTCCAGAGAGTGGAGACATTCTCATGGACAGGGAGTGGAGACAATTTCCTCCTGTACAGGGAGTGGAGACAATCACCTGCTGTACAGCGAGTGGAGACAATCTCCTCATGTACCGAGAGTGGAGACAGTCTCCTCATGTACCGAGAGTGGAGACAATCACCTCATGTACCGAGAGTGGAGACAATCTCCTCAGGTACCGAGAGTGGAGACAATCTCTTCAAGTACCGAGAGTGGAGACAATCTCCTCATGTCCAGAGAGCAGAGACAATCTCCTCCTGTACAGGGAGTGGAGACAATCTCCTCATGTACTGAGATTGGAGACAATCTCCTCCTGTACAGTGTGTGGAGACAATCTCCTTCTGTACAAGGTGTGGAGACAATCTCCTCCTGTGCAGTGAGTGGAGACAATCTCCTCATGTCTAGAGAGTGAGACAATCTCCTCATGTCCAGAGAGTCGAGACAATCTCCTCATGTACAAAGAGTGGAGACAATCTCCTCCTTTCCAGGGAGTGGAGACAATCTCCTCCTGTCCAGGGAGTGGAGACAATCTCCTCCTGTAGAGGGAGTGGAGACAATCTCCTTCAGTACAGGATGTGGAGACAATCACCTTCTGTGCAGGGAGTGGAGACAGTCTCCTCCTGTCCAGAGAGTGGAGACATTCTCATGGACAGGGAGTGGAGACAATCTCCTCCTGTACAGGGAGTGGAGACAATCACCTGCTGTACAGCGAGTGGAGACAATGTCCTCATATACCGAGAGTGGAGACAATCTCCTCATGTACTGAGAGTGGAGACAATCTCCTCAGGTACCGAGAGTGGAGACAATCTCTTCATGTACCGAGAGTGGAGACAATCTCCTCATGTCCAGAGAGTGGAGACAATCTCCTCATGTCCAGAGAGCAGAGACAATCTCCTCCTGTACAGGGAGTGGAGACAATCTCCTCATGTACTGAGATTGGAGACAATCTCCTCCTGTACAGTGTGTGGAGACAATCTCCTTCTGTACAAGGTGTGGAGACAATCTCCTCCTGTGCAGTGAGTGGAGACAATCTCCTCACATACAGGGAGTGGAGACAATCACCTCATGTCTAGAGAGTGAGACAATCTCCTCATGTCCAGAGAGTCGAGACAATCTCCTCATGTACAAAGAGTGGAGACAATCTCCTCCTTTCCAGGGAGTGGAGACAATCTCCTCCTGTCCAGGGAGTGGAGACAATCTCCTCCTGTACAGGGAGTGGAGACAATCTCCTTCAGTACAGGATGTGGAGACAATCACCTTCTGTGCAGGGAGTGGAGACAGTCTCCTCCTGTCCAGAGAGTGGAGACATTCTCATGGACAGGGAGTGGAGACAATCTCCTCCTGTACAGGGAGTGGAGACAATCACCTGCTGTACAGCGAGTGGAGACAATGTCCTCATATACCGAGAGTGGAGACAATCTCCTCATGTACTGAGAGTGGAGACAATCTCCTCAGGTACCGAGAGTGGAGACAATCTCTTCATGTACCGAGAGTGGAGACAATCTCCTCATGTCCAGAGAGTAGAGACAATCTCCTCCTGTACAGCGAGTGGAGACAATCTCCTCCTGTACAGGGAGTGGAGACAATCTCATGGACAGGGAGTGGAGACAATCTCCTCCTGTAGAGGGAGTGGAGACAATCACCTGCTATACAGCGAGTGGAGACAATCTCCTCATGTACCGACAGTGGAGACAGTCTCCTCATGTACCGAGAGTGGAGACAATCTCCTCAGGTACCGAGAGTGGAGACAATCTCCTCAGGTACCGAGAGTGGAGACAATCTCTTCATGTACTGAGAGTGGAGACACTCTTCTCATGTCCAGAGAGTAGAGACAATCTCCTCCTGTACAGGGAGTGGAGACAATCTCCTCATGTACTGAGAGTGGAGACAATCTCCTCATGTACAGAGAGAGGACACAATCTCCTCATGTACGGAGAGAGGAGACAATCTCCACCTGTACAGGGAGTGGAGACAATCTCCTCCTGTACAGGGTGTGGAGACAATCTCCTCATGTACCGAGAGTGGAGACAATCTCCTCCTGTACAGGGTGTGGAGACAATCTCCTTCTGTACAAGGTGTGGAGACAATCTCCTCCTGTGCAGTGAGTGGAGACAATCTCCTCATGTACCGAGAGTGGAGACAATCTTCTCAGGTACCGAGAGTGGAGACAATCTCTTCATGTACTGAGAGTAGAGACAATCGCCTCATGTACAGAGAGAGGACACAATCACCTCATGTACGGAGAGAGGAAACAATCTCCACCTGTACAGGGAGTGGAGACAATCTCCTCCTGTACAGGGTGTGGAGACAATCTCCTCATGTACCGAGAGTGGAGACAATCTCCTCCTGTACAGGGTGTGGAGACAATCTCCTTCTGTACAAGGTGTGGAGACAATCTCCTCCTGTGCAGTGAGTGGAGACAATCTCCTCACATACAGGGAGTTGAGACAATCACCTCATGTCCAGAGAGTGAAACAATCTCCTCACATACAGGGAGTTGAGACAATCACCTCATGTCCAGAGAGTGAGACAATCTCCTCATGTCCAGAGAGTTGACACAATCTCCTCCTGTCTAGAGAGTGGAGACAATCTCCTCACGTGCAGGGAGTGGATACAATCTCCTCATGTACAGGGAGTGAAGACAATCTCCTCACGTCCAGGGAGTGGAGACAATCTCCTCATGTCCAGAGGTTGGAGACAATCTCCTCCTCCACAGGGAGTGGAGACAATCTCCTCCTGTACAGAGCGTGGAGACAATCCCATGTCCAGGGAGGGGAGACAATCTCCTCCTGTACAGAGAGTGGAGACCATCACCTCCTGTACAGGGAGTGGAGACAATCTCCTCATGTGCAGAGAGTGGAGACAATCTCCTCATGTGCAGAGAGTGGAGACAATCTGCTCATGTACAGGGAGTGGAGACAATCTCTTCATGTACCAAGAGTGGAGACAATCTCCTCATGTCCAGAGAGTGGAGACAATCTCCTCATGTACCGAGAGTGGAGACAATCTCCATATGTACCGAGAGAGGAGACAATCTCTTCATGTACCAAGAGTGGAGACAATCTCCTCATGTGCAAAGAGTGGAGACAATCTCCTCCTTTCCAGGGAGTGGAGACAATCTCCTCCTGTGCAGGGTGTGGAGACAATCTCCTCATGTACAGGAGGTGGAGAAAATCACCCCCTGTACAGGGAGTGGAGACAATCTCATGGACAGGGAGTGGAGACAATCTCCTCCTGTACAGGGAGTAGAGACAATCTCCTCCTGTACAGGGAGTGGAGACAATCTCATGGACAGGGAGTGGAGACAATCTCCTCCTGTAGAGGGAGTGGAGACAATCACCTGCTGTACAGCGAGTGGAGACAATCTCCTCATGTACCGAGAGTGGAGACAGTCTCCTCATGTACCGAGAGTGGAGACAATCTCCTCATGTACCGAGATGTTGAGACAATCTCCTCAGGTACCGAGAGTGGAGACAATCTCTTCATGTACCGAGAGTGGAGACAATCTCCTCATGTCCAGAGAGTTGAGACAATCTCCCCCTGTTCAGGCAGTGGAGACAATCTCCTCATGTCCAGGGTTTGAGACAATCTCCTCATGTCCACAGAGTGGAGACAATCCCCTCATGTCCTGTGAGTTGTAACAATCTCCTCATGTCCAGGGAGTGGAGGCATTCTCCTCAGGTCCACAAAGTGGAGACAATCCCACATGTTCAGAGAGTGGTGACAATCTCCTCCTGTACAGGGAGAGGAGACAACCTCCTCATGTCCTGAGAGTGGAGACAATCGCTTCATGTCCAGGGAGTTGTGACAATCTCCTCATGTCCAGAGAGGTGAAACAATCTCCTCCTGTACAGGGAGTGGAGACAATCTCCTCATGTCCAGAGAGTTGAGCCAATCTCCTCATGTCCAGGGAGTGGAGACAATCTCCTTATGTTCAGAGAGTGGTGACAATCTCCTCCTGTGCAGGGAGTGGATACAATCTCATGTCCAGGGAGTGGAGTCAGTCTCCTCATGTTCAGAGAGTGGTGACAATCTCCTCCTCTACAGGGAGTGGAGACTATCTCCTCATGTTCAGAGAATGGTGACAATCTCCTCCTGTACAGGGAGTGGCTACAATCTCATGTCCAGGGACTGGAGACAGTCTCCTCATGTTCAGAGAGTGGTGACAATCTCCTCCTGTACAGGGAGTGGAGACAATCTCCTCATGTCCAGAGAGTTGAGCCAATCTACTCATGTCCAGGGAGTGGGGACAATCTCCTCCTGTCCAGAGAGTTGAGACAATCTCCTCCTGCACAGGGAGTGGAGACAATCTCCTCATGTACCGAGAGTGGAGACATTCTCCTCATGTACCGAGAGTGGAGACAATCTCCTCATGTACCGAGAGTGGAGACAATCTCCTCAGGTGCCGAGAGTGGAGACAATCTCCTCATGTCCAGAGAGTGGAGACAATCTCCTCCTTTCCTGGGAGTGGAGACAATCTCCTCCTGTACAGGGAGTGGAGACAATCTCCTTCAGTACAGGATGTGGAGACAATCACCTTCTGTGCAGGGAGTGGAGACAGTCTCCCCCTGTCCAGAGAGTGGAGACATTCTCATGGACAGGGAGTGGAGACAATTTCCTCCTGTACAGGGAGTGGAGACAATCACCTGCTGTACAGCGAGTGGAGACAATCTCCTCATGTACCGAGAGTGGAGACAGTCTCCTCATGTACCGAGAGTGGAGACAATCACCTCATGTACCGAGAGTGGAGACAATCTCCTCAGGTACCGAGAGTGGAGACAATCTCTTCAAGTACCGAGAGTGGAGACAATCTCCTCATGTCCAGAGAGCAGAGACAATCTCCTCCTGTACAGGGAGTGGAGACAATCTCCTCATGTACTGAGATTGGAGACAATCTCCTCCTGTACAGTGTGTGGAGACAATCTCCTTCTGTACAAGGTGTGGAGACAATCTCCTCCTGTGCAGTGAGTGGAGACAATCTCCTCACATACAGGGAGTGGAGACAATCACCTCATGTCTAGAGAGTGAGACAATCTCCTCATGTCCAGAGAGTCGAGACAATCTCCTCATGTACAAAGAGTGGAGACAATCTCCTCCTTTCCAGGGAGTGGAGACAATCTCCTCCTGTCCAGGGAGTGGAGACAATCTCCTCCTGTACAGGGAGTGGAGACAATCTCCTTCAGTACAGGATGTGGAGACAATCACCTTCTGTGCAGGGAGTGGAGACAGTCTCCTCCTGTCCAGAGAGTGGAGACATTCTCATGAACAGGGAGTGGAGACAATCTCCTCCTGTACAGGGAGTGGAGACAATCACCTGCTGTACAGCGAGTGGAGACAATGTCCTCATATACCGAGAGTGGAGACAATCTCCTCATGTACTGAGAGTGGAGACAATCTCCTCAGGTACCGAGAGTGGAGACAATCTCTTCATGTACCGAGAGTGGAGACAATCTCCTCATGTCCAGAGAGTGGAGACAATCTCCTCATGTCCAGAGAGAGAGACAATCTCCTCCTGTACAGGGAGTGGAGACAATCTCCTCATGTACTGAGATTGGAGACAATCTCCTCCTGTACAGTGTGTGGAGACAATCTCCTTCTGTACAAGGTGTGGAGACAATCTCCTCCTGTGCAGTGAGTGGAGACAATCTCCTCACATACAGGGAGTGGAGACAATCACCTCATGTCTAGAGAGTGAGACAATCTCCTCATGTCCAGAGAGTCGAGACAATCTCCTCATGTACAAAGAGTGGAGACAATCTCCTCCTTTCCAGGGAGTGGAGACAATCTCCTCCTGTCCAGGGAGTGGAGACAATCTCCTCCTGTACAGGGAGTGGAGACAATCTCCTTCAGTACAGGATGTGGAGACAATCACCTTCTGTGCAGGGAGTGGAGACAGTCTCCTCCTGTCCAGAGAGTGGAGACATTCTCATGGACAGGGAGTGGAGACAATCTCCTCCTGTACAGGGAGTGGAGACAATCACCTGCTGTACAGCGAGTGGAGACAATGTCCTCATATACCGAGAGTGGAGACAATCTCCTCATGTACTGAGAGTGGAGACAATCTCCTCAGGTACCGAGAGTGGAGACAATCTCTTCATGTACCGAGAGTGGAGACAATCTCCTCATGTCCAGAGAGTAGAGACAATCTCCTCCTGTACAGCGAGTGGAGACAATCTCCTCCTGTACAGGGAGTGGAGACAATCTCATGGACAGGGAGTGGAGACAATCTCCTCCTGTAGAGGGAGTGGAGACAATCACCTGCTATACAGCGAGTGGAGACAATCTCCTCATGTACCGACAGTGGAGACAGTCTCCTCATGTACCGAGAGTGGAGACAATCTCCTCAGGTACCGAGAGTGGAGACAATCTCCTCAGGTACCGAGAGTGGAGACAATCTCTTCATGTACTGAGAGTGGAGACACTCTTCTCATGTCCAGAGAGTAGAGACAATCTCCTCCTGTACAGGGAGTGGAGACAATCTCCTCATGTACTGAGAGTGGAGACAATCTCCTCATGTACAGAGAGAGGACACAATCTCCTCATGTACGGAGAGAGGAGACAATCTCCACCTGTACAGGGAGTGGAGACAATCTCCTCCTGTACAGGGTGTGGAGACAATCTCCTCATGTACCGAGAGTGGAGACAATCTCCTCCTGTACAGGGTGTGGAGACAATCTCCTTCTGTACAAGGTGTGGAGACAATCTCCTCCTGTGCAGTGAGTGGAGACAATCTCCTCATGTACCGAGAGTGGAGACAATCTTCTCAGGTACCGAGAGTGGAGACAATCTCTTCATGTACTGAGAGTGGAGACAATCGCCTCATGTACAGAGAGAGGACACAATCTCCTCATGTACGGAGAGAGGAAACAATCTCCTCCTGTACAGGGAGTGGAGACAATCTCCTCCTGTACAGGGTGTGGAGACAATCTCCTCATGTACCGAGAGTGGAGACAATCTCCTCCTGTACAGGGTGTGGAGACAATCTCCTTCTGTACAAGGTGTGGAGACAATCTCCTCCTGTGCAGTGAGTGGAGACAATCTCCTCACATACAGGGAGTGGAGACAATCTCCTCATGTCCAGAGAGTGAAACAATCTCCTCACATACAGGGAGTTGAGACAATCACCTCATGTCCAGAGAGTGAGACAATCTCCTCATGTCCAGAGAGTTGACACAATCTCCTCCTGTCTAGAGAGTGGAGACAATCTCCTCACGGGCAGGGAGTGGATACAATCTCCTCATGTACAGGGAGTGAAGACAATCTCCTCACGTCCCGGGAGTGGAGACAATCTCCTCATGTCCAGAGGTTGGAGACAATCTCCTCCTCCACAGGGAGTGGAGACAATCTCCTCCTGTACAGAGCGTGGAGACAATCCCATGTCCAGGGAGGTGAGACAATCTCCTCCTGTACAGAGAGTGGAGACCATCACCTCCTGTACAGGGAGTGGAGACAATCTCCTCATGTGCAGAGAGTGGAGACAATCTCCTCATGTGCAGAGAGTGGAGACAATCTGCTCATGTACAGGGAGTGGAGACAATCTCTTCATGTACCAAGAGTGGAGACAATCTCCTCATGTCCAGAGAGTGGAGACAATCTCCTCATGTACCGAGAGTGGAGACAATCTCCATATGTACCGAGAGTGGAGACAATCTCTTCATGTACCAAGAGTGGAGACAATCTCCTCATGTGCAAAGAGTGGAGACAATCTCCTCCTTTCCAGGGAGTGGAGACAATCTCCTCCTGTGCAGGGTGTGGAGACAATCTCCTCATGTACAGGAGGTGGAGAAAATCACCCCCTGTACAGGGAGTGGAGACAATCTCATGGACAGGGAGTGGAGACAATCTCCTCCTGTACAGGGAGTAGAGACAATCTCCTCCTGTACAGGGAGTGGAGACAATCTCATGGACAGGGAGTGGAGACAATCTCCTCCTGTAGAGGGAGTGGAGACAATCACCTGCTGTACAGCGAGTGGAGACAATCTCCTCATGTACCGAGAGTGGAGACAGTCTCCTCATGTACCGAGAGTGGAGACAATCTCCTCATGTACCGAGATGTTGAGACAATCTCCTCAGGTACCGAGAGTGGAGACAATCTCTTCATGTACCGAGAGTGGAGACAATCTCCTCATGTCCAGAGAGTTGAGACAATCTCCTCCTGTTCAGGCAGTGGAGACAATCTCCTCATGTCCAGGGTTTGAGACAATCTCCTCATGTCCACAGAGTGGAGACAATCCCCTCATGTCCTGTGAGTTGTAACAATCTCCTCATGTCCAGGGAGTGGAGGCATTCTCCTCAGGTCCACAAAGTGGAGACAATCCCACATGTTCAGAGAGTGGTGACAATCTCCTCCTGTACAGGGAGAGGAGACAACCTCCTCATGTCCTGAGAGTGGAGACAATCGCTTCATGTCCAGGGAGTTGTGACAATCTCCTCATGTCCAGAGAGGTGAAACAATCTCCTCCTGTACAGGGAGTGGAGACAATCTCCTCATGTCCAGAGAGTTGAGCCAATCTCCTCATGTCCAGGGAGTGGAGACAATCTCCTTATGTTCAGAGAGTGGTGACAATCTCCTCCTGTGCAGGGAGTGGATACAATCTCATGTCCAGGGAGTGGAGTCAGTCTCCTCATGTTCAGAGAGTGGTGACAATCTCCTCCTCTACAGGGAGTGGAGACTATCTCCTCATGTTCAGAGAATGGTGACAATCTCCTCCTGTACAGGGAGTGGCTACAATCTCATGTCCAGGGACTGGAGACAGTCTCCTCATGTTCAGAGAGTGGTGACAATCTCCTCCTGTACAGGGAGTGGAGACAATCTCCTCATGTCCAGAGAGTTGAGCCAATCTACTCATGTCCAGGGAGTGGGGACAATCTCCTCCTGTCCAGAGAGTTGAGACAATCTCCTCCTGCACAGGGAGTGGAGACAATCTCCTCATGTACCGAGAGTGGAGACATTCTCCTCATGTACCGAGAGTGGAGACAATCTCCTCATGTACCGAGAGTGGAGACAATCTCCTCAGGTGCCGAGAGTGGAGACAATCTCCTCATGTCCAGAGAGTGGAGACAATCTCCTCATGTCCAGAGAGTGGAGACAATCTCCTCCTTTCCAGGGAGTGGAGACAATCTCCTCCTGTACAGGGAGTGGAGACAATCTCCTTCAGTACAGGATGTGGAGACAATCACCTTCTGTACAGGGAGTGGAGACAGTCTCCTCCTGTCCAGAGAGTGGAGACATTCTCATGGACAGGGAGTGGAGACAATTTCCTCCTGTACAGGGAGTGGAGACAATCACCTGCTGTACAGCGAGTGGAGACAATCTCCTCATGTACCGAGAGTGGAGACAGTCTCCTCATGTACCGAGAGTGGAGACAATCACCTCATGTACCGAGAGTGGAGACAATCTCCTCAGGTACCGAGAGTGGAGACAATCTCTTCAAGTACCGAGAGTGGAGACAATCTCCTCATGTCCAGAGAGCAGAGACAATCTCCTCCTGTACAGGGAGTGGAGACAATCTCCTCATGTACTGAGATTGGAGACAATCTCCTCCTGTACAGTGTGTGGAGACAATCTCCTTCTGTACAAGGTGTGGAGACAATCTCCTCCTGTGCAGTGAGTGGAGACAATCTCCTCACATACAGGGAGTGGAGACAATCACCTCATGTCTAGAGAGTGAGACAATCTCCTCATGTCCAGAGAGTCGAGACAATCTCCTCATGTACAAAGAGTGGAGACAATCTCCTCCTTTCCAGGGAGTGGAGACAATCTCCTCCTGTCCAGGGAGTGGAGACAATCTCCTCCTGTACAGGGAGTGGAGACAATCTCCTTCAGTACAGGATGTGGAGACAATCACCTTCTGTGCAGGGAGTGGAGACAATCTCCTCCAGTACAGGGAGTGGAGACAATCACCTGCTGCACAGCGAGTGGAGACAATGTCCTCATATACCGAGAGTGGAGACAATCTCCTCATGTACTGAGAGTGGAGACAATCTCCTCAGGTACCGAGAGTGGAGACAATCTCTTCATGTACCGAGAGTGGAGACAATCTCCTCATGTCCAGAGAGTAGAGACAATCTCCTCCTGTACAGCGAGTGGAGAGAATCTCCTTCTGTACGAGGTGTGGAGACAATCTCCTCCTGTACAGGGTGTGGAGACAATCTCCTTCTGTACAAGGTGTGGAGACAATCTCCTCCTGTGCAGTGAGTGGAGACAATCTCCTCACATACAGTGAGTGCAGACAATCTCCTCATATCCAGAGATTGAGACAATCTCCTCACATACAGGGAGTGGAGACAATCACCTCATATCCAGAGAGTGAGACAATCTCCTCATGTATAAGAGCGATGCCAATTTCCTTATGTCCTTGGATTGGAGACAATCTCCTCATGGAAAGGGAGTGAAGACAATCTCCTCATGTCCAGGGAGTGGAGCCAATCTCCTCATGTCCAGAGATTGGAGACAATCTCCTCCTCCACAGGGAGTGGTGACAATCTCATGTCCAGCGAGTGGAGACAATCTCCTCCTGTACAGAGAGTGGAGACAATCCCATGTCCAGGGAGGGGAAACAATCTCCTCCTGTACAGAGAGTGGAGACCATCACCTCCTGTACAGGGAGTGGAGACCATCACCTCCTGTACAGGGAGTGGAGACAATCTCCTCATGTGCAGAGAGTGGAGACAATCTGCTCATGTACAGGGAGTGGAGACAATCTCTTCATGTACCAAGAGTGGAGACAATCTCCTCATGTCCAGAGAGTGGAGACAATCTCCTCATGTACCGAGAGTGGAGACAATCTCCTCATGTCCAGGGTTTGAGACAATCTCCTCATGTCCACAGAGTGGAGACAATCCCCTCATGTCCTGTGAGTTGTAACAATCTCCTCATGTCCAGGGAGTGGAGGCATTCTCCTCAGGTCCACAAAGTGGAGACAATCCCACATGTTCAGAGAGTGGTGACAATCTCCTCCTGTACAGGGAGAGGAGACAACCTCCTCATGTCCTGAGAGTGGAGACAATCGCTTCATGTCCAGGGAGTTGTGACAATCTCCTCATGTCCAGAGAGGTGAAACAATCTCCTCCTGTACAGGGAGTGGAGACAATCTCCTCATGTCCAGAGAGTTGAGCCAATCTCCTCATGTCCAGGGAGTGGAGACAATCTCCTTATGTTCAGAGAGTGGTGACAATCTCCTCCTGTGCAGGGAGTGGATACAATCTCATGTCCAGGGAGTGGAGTCAGTCTCCTCATGTTCAGAGAGTGGTGACAATCTCCTCCTCTACAGGGAGTGGAGACTATCTCCTCATGTTCAGAGAATGGTGACAATCTCCTCCTGTACAGGGAGTGGCTACAATCTCATGTCCAGGGACTGGAGACAGTCTCCTCATGTTCAGAGAGTGGTGACAATCTCCTCCTGTACAGGGAGTGGAGACAATCTCCTCATGTCCAGAGAGTTGAGCCAATCTACTCATGTCCAGGGAGTGGGGACAATCTCCTCCTGTCCAGAGAGTTGAGACAATCTCCTCCTGCACAGGGAGTGGAGACAATCTCCTCATGTACCGAGAGTGGAGACATTCTCCTCATGTACCGAGAGTGGAGACAATCTCCTCATGTACCGAGAGTGGAGACAATCTCCTCAGGTGCCGAGAGTGGAGACAATCTCCTCATGTCCAGAGAGTGGAGACAATCTCCTCATGTCCAGAGAGTGGAGACAATCTCCTCCTTTCCAGGGAGTGGAGACAATCTCCTCCTGTACAGGGAGTGGAGACAATCTCCTTCAGTACAGGATGTGGAGACAATCACCTTCTGTACAGGGAGTGGAGACAGTCTCCTCCTGTCCAGAGAGTGGAGACATTCTCATGGACAGGGAGTGGAGACAATTTCCTCCTGTACAGGGAGTGGAGACAATCACCTGCTGTACAGCGAGTGGAGACAATCTCCTCATGTACCGAGAGTGGAGACAGTCTCCTCATGTACCGAGAGTGGAGACAATCACCTCATGTACCGAGAGTGGAGACAATCTCCTCAGGTACCGAGAGTGGAGACAATCTCTTCAAGTACCGAGAGTGGAGACAATCTCCTCATGTCCAGAGAGCAGAGACAATCTCCTCCTGTACAGGGAGTGGAGACAATCTCCTCATGTACTGAGATTGGAGACAATCTCCTCCTGTACAGTGTGTGGAGACAATCTCCTTCTGTACAAGGTGTGGAGATAATCTCCTCCTGTGCAGTGAGTGGAGACAATCTCCTCACATACAGGGAGTGGAGACAATCACCTCATGTCTAGAGAGTGAGACAATCTCCTCATGTCCAGAGAGTCGAGACAATCTCCTCATGTACAAAGAGTGGAGACAATCTCCTCCTTTCCAGGGAGTGGAGACAATCTCCTCCTGTCCAGGGAGTGGAGACAATCTCCTCCTGTACAGGGAGTGGAGACAATCTCCTTCAGTACAGGATGTGGAGACAATCACCTTCTGTGCAGGGAGTGGAGACAATCTCCTCCAGTACAGGGAGTGGAGACAATCACCTGCTGCACAGCGAGTGGAGACAATGTCCTCATATACCGAGAGTGGAGACAATCTCCTCATGTACTGAGAGTGGAGACAATCTCCTCAGGTACCGAGAGTGGAGACAATCTCTTCATGTACCGAGAGTGGAGACAATCTCCTCATGTCCAGAGAGTAGAGACAATCTCCTCCTGTACAGCGAGTGGAGAGAATCTCCTTCTGTACGAGGTGTGGAGACAATCTCCTCCTGTACAGGGTGTGGAGACAATCTCCTTCTGTACAAGGTGTGGAGACAATCTCCTCCTGTGCAGTGAGTGGAGACAATCTCCTCACATACAGTGAGTGCAGACAATCTCCTCATATCCAGAGATTGAGACAATCTCCTCACATACAGGGAGTGGAGACAATCACCTCATATCCAGAGAGTGAGACAATCTCCTCATGTATAAGAGCGATGCCAATTTCCTTATGTCCTTGGATTGGAGACAATCTCCTCATGTATAGGGAGTGAAGACAATCTCCTCATGTCCAGGGAGTGGAGCCAATCTCCTCATGTCCAGAGATTGGAGACAATCTCCTCCTCCACAGGGAGTGGTGACAATCTCATGTCCAGCGAGTGGAGACAATCTCCTCCTGTACAGAGAGTGGAGACAATCCCATGTCCAGGGAGGGGAAACAATCTCCTCCTGTACAGAGAGTGGAGACCATCACCTCCTGTACAGGGAGTGGAGACCATCACCTCCTGTACAGGGAGTGGAGACAATCTCCTCATGTGCAGAGAGTGGAGACAATCTGCTCATGTACAGGGAGTGGAGACAATCTCTTCATGTACCAAGAGTGGAGACAATCTCCTCATGTCCAGAGAGTGGAGACAATCTCCTCATGTACCGAGAGTGGAGACAATCTCCTCATGTCCAGGGTTTGAGACAATCTCCTCATGTCCACAGAGTGGAGACAATCCCCTCATGTCCTGTGAGTTGTAACAATCTCCTCATGTCCAGGGAGTGGAGGCATTCTCCTCAGGTCCACAAAGTGGAGACAATCCCACATGTTCAGAGAGTGGTGACAATCTCCTCCTGTACAGGGAGAGGAGACAACCTCCTCATGTCCTGAGAGTGGAGACAATCGCTTCATGTCCAGGGAGTTGTGACAATCTCCTCATGTCCAGAGAGGTGAAACAATCTCCTCCTGTACAGGGAGTGGAGACAATCTCCTCATGTCCAGAGAGTTGAGCCAATCTCCTCATGTCCAGGGAGTGGAGACAATCTCCTTATGTTCAGAGAGTGGTGACAATCTCCTCCTGTGCAGGGAGTGGATACAATCTCATGTCCAGGGAGTGGAGTCAGTCTCCTCATGTTCAGAGAGTGGTGACAATCTCCTCCTCTACAGGGAGTGGAGACTATCTCCTCATGTTCAGAGAATGGTGACAATCTCCTCCTGTACAGGGAGTGGCTACAATCTCATGTCCAGGGACTGGAGACAGTCTCCTCATGTTCAGAGAGTGGTGACAATCTCCTCCTGTACAGGGAGTGGAGACAATCTCCTCATGTCCAGAGAGTTGAGCCAATCTACTCATGTCCAGGGAGTGGGGACAATCTCCTCCTGTCCAGAGAGTTGAGACAATCTCCTCCTGCACAGGGAGTGGAGACAATCTCCTCATGTACCGAGAGTGGAGACATTCTCCTCATGTACCGAGAGTGGAGACAATCTCCTCATGTACCGAGAGTGGAGACAATCTCCTCAGGTGCCGAGAGTGGAGACAATCTCCTCATGTCCAGAGAGTGGAGACAATCTCCTCATGTCCAGAGAGTGGAGACAATCTCCTCCTTTCCAGGGAGTGGAGACAATCTCCTCCTGTACAGGGAGTGGAGACAATCTCCTTCAGTACAGGATGTGGAGACAATCACCTTCTGTGCAGGGAGTGGAGACAGTCTCCTCCTGTCCAGAGAGTGGAGACATTCTCATGGACAGGGAGTGGAGACAATTTCCTCCTGTCCAGGGAGTGGAGACAATCACCTGCTGTACAGCGAGTGGAGACAATCTCCTCATGTACCGAGAGTGGAGACAGTCTCCTCATGTACCGAGAGTGGAGACAATCACCTCATGTACCGAGAGTGGAGACAATCTCCTCAGGTACCGAGAGTGGAGACAATCTCTTCAAGTACCGAGAGTGGAGACAATCTCCTCATGTCCAGAGAGCAGAGACAATCTCCTCCTGTACAGGGAGTGGAGACAATCTCCTCATGTACTGAGATTGGAGACAATCTCCTCCTGTACAGTGTGTGGAGACAATCTCCTTCTGTACAAGGTGTGGAGACAATCTCCTCCTGTGCAGTGAGTGGAGACAATCTCCTCACATACAGGGAGTGGAGACAATCACCTCATGTCTAGAGAGTGAGACAATCTCCTCATGTCCAGAGAGTCGAGACAATCTCCTCATGTACAAAGAGTGGAGACAATCTCCTCCTTTCCAGGGAGTGGAGACAATCTCCTCCTGTCCAGGGAGTGGAGACAATCTCCTCCTGTACAGGGAGTGGAGACAATCTCCTTCAGTACAGGATGTGGAGACAATCACCTTCTGTGCAGGGAGTGGAGACAATCTCCTCCAGTACAGGGAGTGGAGACAATCACCTGCTGCACAGCGAGTGGAGACAATGTCCTCATATACCGAGAGTGGAGACAATCTCCTCATGTACTGAGAGTGGAGACAATCTCCTCAGGTACCGAGAGTGGAGACAATCTCTTCATGTACCGAGAGTGGAGACAATCTCCTCATGTCCAGAGAGTAGAGACAATCTCCTCCTGTACAGCGAGTGGAGAGAATCTCCTTCTGTACGAGGTGTGGAGACAATCTCCTCCTGTACAAGGTGTGGAGACAATCTCCTCCTGTGCAGTGAGTGGAGACAATCTCCTCACATACAGTGAGTGCAGACAATCTCCTCATATCCAGAGATTGAGACAATCTCCTCACATACAGGGAGTGGAGACAATCACCTCATATCCAGAGAGTGAGACAATCTCCTCATGTATAAGAGCGATGCCAATTTCCTTATGTCCTTGGATTGGAGACAATCTCCTCATGTATAGGGAGTGAAGACAATCTCCTCATGTCCAGGGAGTGGAGCCAATCTCCTCATGTCCAGAGATTGGAGACAATCTCCTCCTCCACAGGGAGTGGTGACAATCTCATGTCCAGCGAGTGGAGACAATCTCCTCCTGTACAGAGAGTGGAGACAATCCCATGTCCAGGGAGGGGAAACAATCTCCTCCTGTACAGAGAGTGGAGACCATCACCTCCTGTACAGGGAGTGGAGACCATCACCTCCTGTACAGGGAGTGGAGACAATCTCCTCATGTGCAGAGAGTGGAGACAATCTGCTCATGTACAGGGAGTGGAGACAATCTCTTCATGTACCAAGAGTGGAGACAATCTCCTCATGTCCAGAGAGTGGAGACAATCTCCTCATGTACCGAGAGTGGAGACAATCTCCTCATGTAACGAGAGTGGAGACGATCTCTTCATGTACCAAGAGTGGAGACAATCTCCTCATGTCCAGAGAGTGGAGACAATCTCCTCATGTACAAAGAGTGGAGACAATCTCCTCCTTTCCAGGGAGTGGAGACAATCTCCTCCTGTACAGGGTGTGGAGACATTCTCCTTCTGTACAAGATGTGGAGACAATCTCCTCATGTGCAGGGATTGGATACAATCTCATGTCCAGGGAGTGGAGACAGTCTCCTCATGTTCAGAGAGTGGTGACAATCTCCTCCTGTACAGGGAGTGGATACAATCTCATGTCCAGGGACTGAATACAGTCTCCTCATGTTCAGAGAGTGGTGACAATCTCCTCCAATACAGGGAGTGGAGACAATCTCCTCATGTCCAGAGAGTTGAGCCAATCTACTCATTTCCAGGGAGTGGGGACAATCTCCTCCTGTCCAGAGAGTTGAGCCAATCTCCTCCTGCACAGGGAGTGGAGACAATCTCCTCATGTACCGAGAGTGGAGACAATCTCCTCATGTAACGAGAGTGGCGACAATCTCCTCATGTACCGAGAGTGGAGACAATCTCTTCATGTACCAAGAGTGGAGACAATCTCCTAATGTCCAGACAGTGGAGACAATCTCCTCATGTACAAAGAGTGGAGACAATCTCCTCTTTTCCAGGGAGTGGAGACAATCTCCTCCTGTACAGGCAATGGAGACAATCTCCTCCTGTACAGGGATGGAGACAATCTCCTTCAGTACAGGATGTGGAGACAATCACCTTCTGTGCAGGGAGTGGAGACAGTCTCCTCCTGTCCAGAGAGTGGAGACATTCTCATGGACAGGGAGTGGAGACAATCTCCTCCTGTACAGGGAGTGGAGACAATCACCTGCTGTACAGCGAGTGGAGACAATCTCCTCATATACCGAGAGTGGAGACAGTCTCCTCATATACCGAGAGTGGAGACAATCTCCTCATGTACCGAGAGTGGAGACAATCTCCTCAGGTACCGAGAGTGGAGACAATCTCTTCATGTACCGAGAGTGGAGACAATCTCCTCTTGTCCAGAGAGTAGAGACAATCTCCTCCTGTACAGGGAGTGGAGACAATCACCTGCTGTACAGCGAGTGGAGACAATCTCCTCATGTACCGAGAGTGGAGACAGTCTCCTCATGTACCGAGAGTGGAGACAATCTCCTCATGTCCAGAGAGTAGAGACAGTCTCCTCCTGTACAGGGAGTGGAGACAATCTCCTCATGTACAGAGAGAGGAGACAATCTCCTCCTGTACAGGGAGTGGAGACAATCTCCTCCGGTACAGGGTGTGGAGACAATCTCCTTCTATACAAGGTGTGGAGACAATCTCCTCCTGTGCAGTGAGTGGAGACAATCTCCTCACATACAGGGAGTGGAGACAATCTCCTCACGTCCAGAGAGTGGTGACAATCACCTCCTGTACAGGGAGTGGAGACAATCTCCTCATGTGCAGAGAGTGGAGACAATCTGTTGATGTCCAGAGAGTTGAGACAATCTCCTCCTGTATAGGAAGTGGAGACAATCTCCTCCTGTGCAGGGAGTGGATACAATCTCCTCATGTACAGGGAGTGAAGACAATTTCCTCACGTCCATGGAGTGGAGACAATCTCCTCATGTACAGAGAGTGGAGACAATCTCCTTCTGTACAGGGTGTGGAGACAATCACCTCCTGGACAGGGAGTGGAGACAATCTACTTCTGCACAGGGTGTGGAGACAATCAACTCCTGTGCAGGGAGTGTAGACAATCACCTTCTGTACAGGGAGTTGAGACAATCTCCTCATGTCCAGGGAGTGGAGACAATCTCCTCCTGTTCAGGCAGTGGAGACAATCTCCTCATGTCCTGGGAGAGTGGACAATCTCCTCCTGTCCAGGGAGTGGAGACAATCTCCTCATGTCCAGCGAGTGTAGACAATCTCCTCATGTTCAGGCAGTGGAGACAATCTCCTCGTCCTTGGAGTGGAGACAATCTCCTCCTGTACAGGGAGTAGAGCCAATCTCCTCCTGCACAGGGAGTGGAGACAATCTCCTCATGTACCGAGAGTGGAGACAATCTCCTCATGTAACGAGAGTGGCGACAATCTCCTCATGTACCGAGAGTGGAGACAATCTCTTCATGTACCAAGAGTGGAGACAATCTCCTAATGTCCAGACAGTGGAGACAATCTCCTCATGTACAAAGAGTGGAGACAATCTCCTCTTTTCCAGGGAGTGGAGACAATCTCCTCCTGTACAGGCAATGGAGACAATCTCCTCCTGTACAGGGATGGAGACAATCTCCTTCAGTACAGGATGTGGAGACAATCACCTTCTGTGCAGGGAGTGGAGACAGTCTCCTCCTGTCCAGAGAGTGGAGACATTCTCATGGACAGGGAGTGGAGACAATCTCCTCCTGTACAGGGAGTGGAGACAATCACCTGCTGTACAGCGAGTGGAGACAATCTCCTCATATACCGAGAGTGGAGACAGTCTCCTCATATACCGAGAGTGGAGACAATCTCCTCATGTACCGAGAGTGGAGACAATCTCCTCAGGTACCGAGAGTGGAGACAATCTCTTCATGTACCGAGAGTGGAGACAATCTCCTCTTGTCCAGAGAGTAGAGACAATCTCCTCCTGTACAGGGAGTGGAGACAATCACCTGCTGTACAGCGAGTGGAGACAATCTCCTCATGTACCGAGAGTGGAGACAGTCTCCTCATGTACCGAGAGTGGAGACAATCTCCTCATGTCCAGAGAGTAGAGACAGTCTCCTCCTGTACAGGGAGTGGAGACAATCTCCTCATGTACAGAGAGAGGAGACAATCTCCTCCTGTACAGGGAGTGGAGACAATCTCCTCCGGTACAGGGTGTGGAGACAATCTCCTTCTATACAAGGTGTGGAGACAATCTCCTCCTGTGCAGTGAGTGGAGACAATCTCCTCACATACAGGGAGTGGAGACAATCTCCTCACGTCCAGAGAGTGGTGACAATCACCTCCTGTACAGGGAGTGGAGACAATCTCCTCATGTGCAGAGAGTGGAGACAATCTGTTGATGTCCAGAGAGTTGAGACAATCTCCTCCTGTATAGGAAGTGGAGACAATCTCCTCCTGTGCAGGGAGTGGATACAATCTCCTCATGTACAGGGAGTGAAGACAATTTCCTCACGTCCATGGAGTGGAGACAATCTCCTCATGTACAGAGAGTGGAGACAATCTCCTTCTGTACAGGGTGTGGAGACAATCACCTCCTGGACAGGGAGTGGAGACAATCTACTTCTGCACAGGGTGTGGAGACAATCAACTCCTGTGCAGGGAGTGTAGACAATCACCTTCTGTACAGGGAGTTGAGACAATCTCCTCATGTCCAGGGAGTGGAGACAATCTCCTCCTGTTCAGGCAGTGGAGACAATCTCCTCATGTCCTGGGAGAGTGGACAATCTCCTCCTGTCCAGGGAGTGGAGACAATCTCCTCATGTCCAGCGAGTGTAGACAATCTCCTCATGTTCAGGCAGTGGAGACAATCTCCTCGTCCTTGGAGTGGAGACAATCTCCTCCTGTACAGGGAGTAGAGACAATCTCCTCATGTACAGGGTGTGGAGAAAACCACCCCCTGCAAAGGGAGTGGAGACAATCTCCTGGACAGGGAGTGGAGACAATCTCCTCCTGTACAGGGAGTGGAGACAATCTCCTTCAGTACAGGATGTGGAGACAATCACCTTCTGTGCAGGGAGTGGAGACAGTCTCCTCCTGCACAGGCAGTGGAGACAATCTCCTCCTGTACAGGGAGTGGAGACAATCTCCTCCTGTTGAGCCAGTGGAGACAATCTCCTCATGTCCAGGGAGTGGAGACAATCTCCTCATGTGCAAAGAGTTGAGACATTCTCCTCCTGTGCAGGGAGTGGAGACAATCTCCTCCTGTACAGGGTGTGGAGACATTCTCCTCCTGTTCAGGCAGTGGAGACAATCTCCTCATGTCCAGGGAGTGGAGGCAATCTCCTCCTGTACAGGGAGTGGAGACAATCTCCTCCTGTACAGGGTGTGGAGACAATCTCCTCCTGTTCAGGCAGTGGAGACAATCTCCTCATGTCCTGGGAGAGTGGACAATCTCCTCCTGTCCAGGGAGTGGAGACAATCTCCTCATGTCCAGCGAGTGGAGACAATCTCCTCATGTTCAGGCAGTGGAGACAATCTCCTCGTCCTTGGAGTGGAGACAATCTCCTCCTGTACAGGGAGTAGAGACAATCTCCTCATGTACAGGGTGTGGAGAAAACCAGCCCCTGCAAAGGGAGTGGAGACAATCTCCTGGACAGGGAGTGGAGACAATCTCCTCCTGTACAGGGAGTGGAGACAATCTCCTTCAGTACAGGATGTGGAGACAATCACCTTCTGTGCAGGGAGTGGAGACAGTCTCCTCCTGCACAGGCAGTGGAGACAATCTCCTCCTGTACAGGGAGTGGAGACAATCTCCTCCTGTACAGGGAGTGGAGACAATCTCCTTCAGTACAGGATGTGGAGACAATCACCTTCTGTGCAGGGAGTGGAGACAGTCTCCTCCTGTACAGGGAGTGGAGACAGTCTCCTCCTGTACAGGGAGTGGAGACAATCTCCTCAGGTACCGAGAGTGGAGACAATCTCCTCAAGTACTGAGAGTGGAGACAATCTCCTCTTGTACAGAGAGAGGAGACAATCTCCTCCTTTGCAGGGAGTGGAGACAATCTCCTCCTGTACAGGGTGCGGAGACAATCTCCTCATGTACCGAGAGTGGAGACAATCACCTCCTGTACAGGGTGTGGAGAGAATCTCCTCCTGTGCAGTGAGTGGAGACAATCTCCTGACATACAGGGAGCGGAGACAATCTCCTCCTTTGCAGGGAGTGGAGACAATCTCCTTCTGTACAAGGTGTGGAGACAATCTCCTCCTGTGCTGTGAGTGGAGACAATCTCCTCACATACAGGGAGTGGAGACAATCTCCTCATGTCTAGTGAGTGGAGACAATCTCCTCCTGTACAGAGAGTGGAGACAATCTCCTTCTGTACAGGGTGTGGAGACAATCACCTCCTGTACAGGGAGTGGAGACAATCTACTTCTGCACAGGGTGTGGAGACAATCACCTCCTGGACAGGGAGTGGAGACAATCTACTTCTGCACAGGGTGTGGAGACAGTCACCTCCTGGACAGGGAGTGGAGACAATCACCTTCTGTACAGGGAGTGGAGACAATCTCCTCATGTCCAGAGAGTGGAGACAATCTCCTCCTGTTGAGCCAGTGGATACAATCTCCTCATGTCCAGGGAGTGGAGACAATCTCCTCATGTGCAAAGAGTTGAGACATTCTCCTCCTGTGCAGGGAGTGGAGACAATCTCCTCCTGTACAGGGTGTGGAGACATTCTCCTCCTGTTCAGGCAGTGGAGACAATCTCCTCATGTCCAGGGAGTGGAGGCAATCTCCTCCTGTACAGGGAGTGGAGACAATCTCCTCCTGTACAGGGTGTGGAGACAATCTCCTCATGTACAGAGTGGAGACCATCTCCTCCTGTACAGGGAGTGGAGACAATCTCCTCCTGTACAGGGTGTGGAGACAATCTCCTCCTGTGCAGGGAGTGGAGTCAATCTCCTTCAGTACAGGATGTGGAGACAATCACCTCCTGTGCAGGGAGTGGAGACAGTCTCCTCCTGTCCAGAGAGTGGAGACAATCTCCTCCTGTGCAGGGAGTGGAGTCAATCTCCTTCAGTACAGGATGTGGAGACAATCACCTCCTGTGCAGGGAGTGGAGACAATCTCCTCCTGTGCAGGGAGTGGAGACAATCACCTCCTGTGCAGGGAGTGGAGACAGTCTCCTTCTGTACATGGTATGGAGACAATCTCGTCCAGTGCAGGGAGTGGAGACAATCTCCTCATGTACAGGGAATGGAGACAATCACCTCATGTCCACAGAGTTGAGAGAATCTCCTCCTGTACAGGGAGTGGAGACAATTTCCTCGTGTCCAGAGAGTGGTGACAATCTCCTCACATACAGGGAGTGGAGACAATCTCCTCATGTACAGGGTGTGGAGACAATCACCTCCTGTACAGGGAGTGGGGACAATCTCCTAATGTATAGAGAGCGGAGACAATCTCCTCAGGTACCGAGAGTGGAGACAATCTCTTCATGTACCGAGAGTGGAGACAATCTCCTCATGTCCAGAGAGTAGAGACAATCTCCTCCTGCACAGGGAGTGGAGACAATCACCTGCTGTACAGCGAGTGGAGACAATCTCCTCATGTACCGAGAGTGGAGACAGTCTCCTCATGTACCGAGAGTGGAGACAATCTCCTCATGTCCAGAGAGTAGAGACAGTCTCCTCCTGTACAGGGAGTGGAGACAATCTCCTCATGTACAGGGAGTGGAGACAATCTCCTCCGGTACAGGTTGTGGAGACATTCTCCTTCTATACAAGGTGTGGGGACAATCTCCTCCTGTGCAGTGAGTGGAGACAATCTCCTCACATACAGGGAGTGGAGACAATCTCATCACGTCCAGAGAGTGGTGACAATCACCTCCTGTACAGGGAGTGGAGACAATCTCCTCATGTGCAGAGAGTGGAGACAATCTGCTAATGTCCAGAGAGTTGAGACAATCTCCTCCTGTATAGGAAGTGGAGACAATCTCCTCCTGTGCAGGGAGTGGATACAATCTCCTCATGTACAGGGAGTGAAGACAATATCCTCACGTCCAGGGAGTGGAGACAATCTCCTCATGTCCAGAGAGTGGAGACAATCTCCTTCTGTACAGGGTGTGTAGACAATCACCTCCTGGACAGGGAGTGGAGACAATCTACTTCTGCACAGGGTGTGGAGACAATCAACTCCTGTGCAGGGAGTGTAGACAATCACCGTCTGTACAGGGAGTTGAGACAATCTCCTCATGTCCAGGGAGTGGAGACAATCTCCTCCTGTTCAGGCAGTGGAGACAATCTCCTCATGTCCTGGGAGAGTGGACAATCTCCTCCTGTCCAGGGAGTGGAGACAATCTCCTCATGTCCAGCGAGTGGAGACAATCTCCTCATGTTCAGGCAGTGGAGACAATCTCCTCGTCCTTGGAGTGGAGACAATCTCCTCCTGTACAGGGAGTAGAGACAATCTCCTCATGTACAGGGTGTGGAGAAAACCAGCCCCTGCAAAGGGAGTGGAGACAATCTCCTGGACAGGGAGTGGAGACAATCTCCTCCTGTACAGGGAGTGGAGACAATCTCCTTCAGTACAGGATGTGGAGACAATCACCTTCTGTGCAGGGAGTGGAGACAGTCTCCTCCTGCACAGGCAGTGGAGACAATCTCCTCCTGTACAGGGAGTGGAGACAATCTCCTCCTGTACAGGGAGTGGAGACAATCTCCTTCAGTACAGGATGTGGAGACAATCACCTTCTGTGCAGGGAGTGGAGACAGTCTCCTCCTGTACAGGGAGTGGAGACAGTCTCCTCCTGTACAGGGAGTGGAGACAATCTCCTCAGGTACCGAGAGTGGAGACAATCTCCTCAAGTACTGAGAGTGGAGACAATCTCCTCTTGTACAGAGAGAGGAGACAATCTCCTCCTTTGCAGGGAGTGGAGACAATCTCCTCCTGTACAGGGTGCGGAGACAATCTCCTCATGTACCGAGAGTGGAGACAATCACCTCCTGTACAGGGTGTGGAGAGAATCTCCTCCTGTGCAGTGAGTGGAGACAATCTCCTGACATACAGGGAGCGGAGACAATCTCCTCCTTTGCAGGGAGTGGAGACAATCTCCTTCTGTACAAGGTGTGGAGACAATCTCCTCCTGTGCTGTGAGTGGAGACAATCTCCTCACATACAGGGAGTGGAGACAATCTCCTCATGTCTAGTGAGTGGAGACAATCTCCTCCTGTACAGAGAGTGGAGACAATCTCCTTCTGTACAGGGTGTGGAGACAATCACCTCCTGTACAGGGAGTGGAGACAATCTACTTCTGCACAGGGTGTGGAGACAATCACCTCCTGGACAGGGAGTGGAGACAATCACCTTCTGTACAGGGAGTGGAGACAATCTCCTCATGTCCAGAGAGTGGAGACAATCTCCTCCTGTTGAGCCAGTGGAGACAATCTCCTCATGTCCAGGGAGTGGAGACAATCTCCTCATGTGCAAAGAGTTGAGACATTCTCCTCCTGTGCAGGGAGTGGAGACAATCTCCTCCTGTACAGGGTGTGGAGACATTCTCCTCCTGTTCAGGCAGTGGAGACAATCTCCTCATGTCCAGGGAGTGGAGACAATCTCCTCCTGTACAGGGAGTGGAGACAATCTCCTCCTGTACAAGGTGTGGAGACAATCTCCTCATGTACAGAGTGGAGACCATCTCCTCCTGTACAGGGAGTGGAGACAATCTCCTCCTGTACAGGGTGTGGAGACAATCTCCTCCTGTGCAGGGAGTGGAGTCAATCTCCTTCAGTACAGGATGTGGAGACAATCACCTCCTGTGCAGGGAGTGGAGACAGTCTCCTCCTGTCCAGAGAGTGGAGACAATCTCCTCCTGTGCAGGGAGTGGAGTCAATCTCCTTCAGTACAGGATGTGGAGACAATCACCTCCTGTGCAGGGAGTGGAGACAATCTCCTCCTGTGCAGGGAGTGGAGACAATCACCTCCTGTGCAGGGAGTGGAGACAGTCTCCTTCTGTACATGGTATGGAGACAATCTCGTCCAGTGCAGGGAGTGGAGACAATCTCCTCATGTACAGGGAATGGAGACAATCACCTCATGTCCACAGAGTTGAGAGAATCTCCTCCTGTACAGGGAGTGGAGACAATTTCCTCGTGTCCAGAGAGTGGTGACAATCTCCTCACATACAGGGAATGGAGACAATCTCCTCATGTACAGGGTGTGGAGACAATCACCTCCTGTACAGGGAGTGGGGACAATCTCCTAATGTATAGAGAGCGGAGACAATCTCCTCCTGTACAGGGAGTGGGGACAATCACCTCATGTCCAGGGAGTGGAGACAATCTCCTCATGTCCGGAGAGTGGAGACAATCTCCTCCTGTTCAGGCAGTGGTGACAATCTCCTCATGTCCAGGGAGTGGAGACAATCTCCTCATGAGCAGAGAGTTGAGACAATCTCCTCCTGTTCAGGCAGTGGGGACAATCTCCTCCTGTACAGGGTGTGGAGACAATCTCCTCATGTACAGAGAGTTGAGACAATCTCCTCCTGTATAGAAAGTGGAGACAATCTCCTCCTGTGCAGGGAGTGGATACAATCTCCTCATGTACAGGGAGTGAAGCCAATTTCCTCACGTCCAGGGAGTGGAGACAATCTCCTCATGTCCAGAGAGTGGAGACAATCTCCTTCTGTACAGGGTGTGGAGACAATCACCTCCTGGACAGGGAGTGGAGACAATCTACTTCTGCACAGGGTGTGGAGACAATCAACTCCTGTGCAGGGAGTGTAAACAATCACCTTCTGTACAGGGAGTTGAGACAATCTCCTCATGTCCAGGGAGTGGAGACAATCTCCTCCTGTTCAGGCAGTGGAGACAATCAACTCCTGTACAGGGAGTGGAGCCAATCTACTTCTGCACAGGGAGTGGAGACAATCTCCTCATGTCCAGAGAGTGGAGACAATCTCCTCCTGTTGAGCCAGTGGAGACAATCTCCTCATGTCCAGGGAGTGGAGACAATCTCCTCATGTGCAAAGAGTTGAGACATTCTCCTCCTGTGCAGGGAGTGGAGACAATCTCCTCCTGTACAGGGTGTGGAGACATTCTCCTCCTGTTCAGGCAGTGGAGACAATCTCCTCATGTCCAGGGAGTGGAGACAATCTCCTCCTGTACAGGGAGTGGAGACAATCTCCTCCTGTACAAGGTGTGGAGACAATCTCCTCATGTACAGAGTGGAGACCATCTCCTCCTTTCCAGGGAGTGGAGACAATCTCCTCCTGTACAGGGTGTGGAGACAATCTCCTCCTGTGCAGGGAGTGGAGTCAATCTCCTTCAGTACAGGATGTGGAGACAATCACCTCCTGTGCAGGGAGTGGAGACAGTCTCCTCCTGTCCAGAGAGTGGAGACAATCTCCTCCTGTGCAGGGAGTGGAGTCATTCTCCTTCAGTACAGGATGTGGAGACAATCACCTCCTGTGCAGGGAGTGGAGACAATCTCCTTCTGTACAAGGTGTGGAGACAATCTCCTCCTGTGCTGTGAGTGGAGACAATCTCCTCACATACAGGGAGTGGAGACAATCTCCTCATGTCTAGTGAGTGGAGACAATCTCCTCCTGTACAGAGAGTGGAGACAATCTCCTTCTGTACAGGGTGTGGAGACAATCACCTCCTGTACAGGGAGTGGAGACAATCTACTTCTGCACAGGGTGTGGAGACAATCACCTCCTGGACAGGGAGTGGAGACAATCACCTTCTGTACAGGGAGTGGAGACAATCTCCTCATGTCCAGAGAGTGGAGACAATCTCCTCCTGTTGAGCCAGTGGAGACAATGTCCTCATGTCCAGGGAGTGGAGACAATCTCCTCATGTGCAAAGAGTTGAGACATTCTCCTCCTGTGCAGGCAGTGGAGACAATCTCCTCCTGTACAGGGTGTGGAGACATTCTCCTCCTGTTCAGGCAGTGGAGACAATCTCCTCATGTACAGGAAGTGGAGACAATCTCCTCCTGTACAGGGAGTGGAGACAATCTCCTCATGTACAGGGAGTGGAGACAATCTCCTCATGTGCAGAGAGTGGAGACAATCTCCTCATGTCCAGGGAGTGGAGACAATCTCCTCCTGTACAGGGAGTGGAGACAATCTCCTCCTGTACAGGGTGTGGAGACAATCTCCTCATGTCCAGGGAGTGGAGACAATCTCCTCCTGTTCAGGCAGTGGAGACAATCTCCGCATGTCCTGGGAGAGTGGACAATCTCCTCCTGTCCAGGGAGTGGAGACAATCTCCTCATGTCCAGCGAGTGGAGACAATCTCCTCATGTTCAGGCAGTGGAGACAATCTCCTCGTCCTTGGAGTGGAGACAATCTCCTCCTGTACAGGGAGTAGAGACAATCTCCTCATGTACAGGGTGTGGAGAAAACCAGCCCCTGCAAAGGGAGTGGAGACAATCTCCTGGACAGGGAGTGGAGACAATCTCCTCCTGTACAGGGAGTGGAGACAATCTCCTTCAGTACAGGATGTGGAGACAATCACCTTCTGTGCAGGGAGTGGAGACAGTCTCCTCCTGCACAGGCAGTGGAGACAATCTCCTCCTGTACAGGGAGTGGAGACAATCTCCTTCTGTACAGGGAGTGGAGACAATCTCCTTCAGTACAGGATGTGGAGACAATCACCTTCTGTGCAGAGAGTGGAGACAGTCTCCTCCTGTACAGGGAGTGGAGACAGTCTCCTCCTGTACAGGGAGTGGAGACAATCTCCTCAGGTACCGAGAGTGGAGACAATCTCCTCAAGTACTGAGAGTGGAGACAATCTCCTCTTGTACAGAGAGAGGAGACAATCTCCTCCTTTGCAGGGAGTGGAGACAATCTCCTCCTGTACAGGGTGCGGAGACAATCTCCTCATGTACCGAGAGTGAAGACAATCACCTCCTGTACAGGGTGTGGAGAGAATCTCCTCCTGTGCAGTGAGTGGAGACAATCTCCTGACATACAGGGAGCGGAGACAATCTCCTCCTTTGCAGGGAGTGGAGACAATCTCCTTCTGTACAAGGTGTGGAGACAATCTCCTCCTGTGCTGTGAGTGGAGACAATCTCCTCACATACAGGGAGTGGAGACAATCTCCTCATGTCTAGTGAGTGGAGACAATCTCCTCCTGTACAGAGAGTGGAGACAATCTCCTTCTGTACAGGGAGTGGAGACAATCTCCTTCTGTACAGGGTGTGGAGACAATCACCTCCTGTACAGGGAGTGGAGACAATCTACTTCTGCACAGGGTGTGGAGACAATCACCTCCTGGACAGGGAGTGGAGACAATCTACTTCTGCACAGGGTGTGGAGACAATCACCTCCTGGACAGGGAGTGGAGACAATCAACTTCTGTACAGGGAGTGGAGACAATCTCCTCATGTCCAGAGAGTGGAGACAATCTCCTCCTGTTGAGCCAGTGGAGACAATCTCCTCATGTCCAGGGAGTGGAGACAATCTCCTCATGTGCAAAGAGTTGAGACAATCTCCTCCTGTTGAGCCAGTGGAGACAATCTCCTCCTGTTCACGCATTGGAGACAATCTCCTCATGTACAGGGAGTGGAGACAATCTCCTCCTGTTGAGCCAGTGGAGACAATGTCCTCATGTCCAGGGAGTGGAGACAATCTCCTCATGTGCAAAGAGTTGAGACATTCTCCTCCTGTGCAGGCAGTGGAGACAATCTCCTCATGTCCAGAGAGTGGAGACAATCTCCTCCTGTTGAGCCAGTGGAGACAATCTCCTCATGTCCAGGGAGTGGAGACAATCTCCTCATGTGCAAAGAGTTGAGACATTCTCCTCCTGTGCAGGGAGTGGAGACAATCTCCTCCTGTACAGGGTGTGGAGACATTCTCCTCCTGTTCAGGCAGTGGAGACAATCTCCTCATGTCCAGGGAGTGGAGACAATCTCCTCCTGTACAGGGAGTGGAGACAATCTCCTCCTGTACAAGGTGTGGAGACAATCTCCTCATGTACAGAGTGGAGACCATCTCCTCCTTTCCAGGGAGTGGAGACAATCTCCTCCTGTACAGGGTGTGGAGACAATCTCCTCCTGTGCAGGGAGTGGAGTCAATCTCCTTCAGTACAGGATGTGGAGACAATCACCTCCTGTGCAGGGAGTGGAGACAGTCTCCTCCTGTCCAGAGAGTGGAGACAATCTCCTCCTGTGCAGGGAGTGGAGTCATTCTCCTTCAGTACAGGATGTGGAGACAATCACCTCCTGTGCAGGGAGTGGAGACAATCTCCTTCTGTACAAGGTGTGGAGACAATCTCCTCCTGTGCTGTGAGTGGAGACAATCTCCTCACATACAGGGAGTGGAGACAATCTCCTCATGTCTAGTGAGTGGAGACAATCTCCTCCTGTACAGAGAGTGGAGACAATCTCCTTCTGTACAGGGTGTGGAGACAATCACCTCCTGTACAGGGAGTGGAGACAATCTACTTCTGCACAGGGTGTGGAGACAATCACCTCCTGGACAGGGAGTGGAGACAATCACCTTCTGTACAGGGAGTGGAGACAATCTCCTCATGTCCAGAGAGTGGAGACAATCTCCTCCTGTTGAGCCAGTGGAGACAATGTCCTCATGTCCAGGGAGTGGAGACAATCTCCTCATGTGCAAAGAGTTGAGACATTCTCCTCCTGTGCAGGCAGTGGAGACAATCTCCTCCTGTACAGGGTGTGGAGACATTCTCCTCCTGTTCAGGCAGTGGAGACAATCTCCTCATGTACAGGAAGTGGAGACAATCTCCTCCTGTACAGGGAGTGGAGACAATCTCCTCATGTACAGGGAGTGGAGACAATCTCCTCATGTGCAGAGAGTGGAGACAATCTCCTCATGTCCAGGGAGTGGAGACAATCTCCTCCTGTACAGGGAGTGGAGACAATCTCCTCCTGTACAGGGTGTGGAGACAATCTCCTCATGTCCAGGGAGTGGAGACAATCTCCTCCTGTTCAGGCAGTGGAGACAATCTCCGCATGTCCTGGGAGAGTGGACAATCTCCTCCTGTCCAGGGAGTGGAGACAATCTCCTCATGTCCAGCGAGTGGAGACAATCTCCTCATGTTCAGGCAGTGGAGACAATCTCCTCGTCCTTGGAGTGGAGACAATCTCCTCCTGTACAGGGAGTAGAGACAATCTCCTCATGTACAGGGTGTGGAGAAAACCAGCCCCTGCAAAGGGAGTGGAGACAATCTCCTGGACAGGGAGTGGAGACAATCTCCTCCTGTACAGGGAGTGGAGACAATCTCCTTCAGTACAGGATGTGGAGACAATCACCTTCTGTGCAGGGAGTGGAGACAGTCTCCTCCTGCACAGGCAGTGGAGACAATCTCCTCCTGTACAGGGAGTGGAGACAATCTCCTTCTGTACAGGGAGTGGAGACAATCTCCTTCAGTACAGGATGTGGAGACAATCACCTTCTGTGCAGAGAGTGGAGACAGTCTCCTCCTGTACAGGGAGTGGAGACAGTCTCCTCCTGTACAGGGAGTGGAGACAATCTCCTCAGGTACCGAGAGTGGAGACAATCTCCTCAAGTACTGAGAGTGGAGACAATCTCCTCTTGTACAGAGAGAGGAGACAATCTCCTCCTTTGCAGGGAGTGGAGACAATCTCCTCCTGTACAGGGTGCGGAGACAATCTCCTCATGTACCGAGAGTGAAGACAATCACCTCCTGTACAGGGTGTGGAGAGAATCTCCTCCTGTGCAGTGAGTGGAGACAATCTCCTGACATACAGGGAGCGGAGACAATCTCCTCCTTTGCAGGGAGTGGAGACAATCTCCTTCTGTACAAGGTGTGGAGACAATCTCCTCCTGTGCTGTGAGTGGAGACAATCTCCTCACATACAGGGAGTGGAGACAATCTCCTCATGTCTAGTGAGTGGAGACAATCTCCTCCTGTACAGAGAGTGGAGACAATCTCCTTCTGTACAGGGAGTGGAGACAATCTCCTTCTGTACAGGGTGTGGAGACAATCACCTCCTGTACAGGGAGTGGAGACAATCTACTTCTGCACAGGGTGTGGAGACAATCACCTCCTGGACAGGGAGTGGAGACAATCTACTTCTGCACAGGGTGTGGAGACAATCACCTCCTGGACAGGGAGTGGAGACAATCAACTTCTGTACAGGGAGTGGAGACAATCTCCTCATGTCCAGAGAGTGGAGACAATCTCCTCCTGTTGAGCCAGTGGAGACAATCTCCTCATGTCCAGGGAGTGGAGACAATCTCCTCATGTGCAAAGAGTTGAGACAATCTCCTCCTGTTGAGCCAGTGGAGACAATCTCCTCCTGTTCACGCATTGGAGACAATCTCCTCATGTACAGGGAGTGGAGACAATCTCCTCATGTGCAGAGAGTTGAGACAATCTCCTCCTGTTCAGGCAGTGGAGACAATCTCCTCCTGTACAGGGTGTGGAGACATTCTCATGGACAGGGAGTGGAGACAATCTCCTCCTGTGCAGGGAGTGGAGACAATCACCTCCTGTGCAGGGAGTGGAGACAGTCTCCTTCTGTACAGGGTATGGAGACAATCTCCTCCAGTGCAGGGAGTGGAGACAATCACCTCATGTCCAGAGACTGGAGGCAATTTCCTTATGTCCTTGGAGTGGAGACAATCTCCTCATGTCCACAGAGATGAGAGAATCTCCTCCTGTACAGGGAGTGGAGACAATTTCCTCGTGTCCAGAGAGTGGTGACAATCTCCTCACGTACAGGGAGTGGAGACCATCTCCTCATGTACAGGGTGTGGAGACAATCACCTCCTGTACAGGGACTGGGGACAATCTCCTCATGTACAGAGAGCGGAGACAATCTCCTCCTGTACAGGGAGTGGGGACAATCTCCTCATGTCCAGAGACTAGAGACAATCTCCTTATGTCCAGGGAGTGGAGATAATCTCCTCCTGTTCAGGGAGTGGAGACAATCTCCTCATGTCCAGGGAGTGGAGATAATCTCCTCATGGACAGAGAGTTGAGACAATCTCCTCCTGTCCAGGGAGTGGATACAATGTCCTCACGTCCAGGGAGTGGAGACAATCTCCTCAAGTGCAGGGAGTGAAGACAATCTCCTCATGTCCAGGGAGTGGAGACAATCTCCATATGTCCAGGGAGTGGAGACAATCTCCTCCTGTACAGGGAGTGGATACAATGTCCTCACGTCCAGGGAGTGGAGACAATCTCCTCACGTGCAGTGAGTGAAGACAATCTCCTCACGTCCACGGAGTGGAGACAATCTCCTCATGGACAGAGAGTGGAGCCAATCTCCTCCTGTACAGGGAGTGGATACAATGTCCTCACGTCCAGGGAGTGGAGACAATCTCCTCACGTGCAGTGAGTGAAGACAATCTCCTCACGTCCATGGAGTGGAGACAATCTCCTCCTGTACGGGGAATGGAGACAGTCTCCTTCTGTGCAGGGTATGGAGACAATCTCCTCCTGTACAGGGAGTGGAGACAATCACCACCTGTGCAGTGAGTGGAGACAATCTCCTCCAGTGCAGGGAGTGGAGACAATCTCCTCATGTACAGGGTGTGTATTCAATCTCCTCACATACAAGGAGTGGAGACAATCACCTCATGTCCAGAGAGTTGAGACAATCTCCTCCTGTACAGGGAGTGGAGACAATCTCCTTCAGTACAGGATGTGGAGACAATCACCTTCTGTGCAGGGAGTGGAGACAGTCTCCTCCTGCACAGGCAGTGGAGACAATCTCCTCCTGTACAGGGAGTGGAGACAATCTCCTCCTGTACAGGGAGTGGAGACAATCTCCTTCAGTACAGGATGTGGAGACAATCACCTTCTGTGCAGGGAGTGGAGACAGTCTCCTCCTGTACAGGGAGTGGAGACAGTCTCCTCCTGTACAGGGAGTGGAGACAATCTCCTCAGGTACCGAGAGTGGAGACAATCTCCTCAAGTACTGAGAGTGGAGACAATCTCCTCTTGTACAGAGAGAGGAGACAATCTCCTCCTTTGCAGGGAGTGGAGACAATCTCCTCCTGTACAGGGTGCGGAGACAATCTCCTCATGTACCGAGAGTGGAGACAATCACCTCCTGTACAGGGTGTGGAGAGAATCTCCTCCTGTGCAGTGAGTGGAGACAATCTCCTGACATACAGGGAGCGGAGACAATCTCCTCCTTTGCAGGGAGTGGAGACAATCTCCTTCTGTACAAGGTGTGGAGACAATCTCCTCCTGTGCTGTGAGTGGAGACAATCTCCTCACATACAGGGAGTGGAGACAATCTCCTCATGTCTAGTGAGTGGAGACAATCTCCTCCTGGACAGGGAGTGGAGACAATCACCTTCTGTACAGGGAGTGGAGACAATCTCCTCATGTCCAGAGAGTGGATACAATCTCCTCCTGTTGAGCCAGTGGAGACAATCTCCTCATGTGCAGAGAGTTGAGACAATCTCCTCCTGTTCAGGCAGTGGAGACAATCTCCTCCTGTACAGGGTGTGGAGACAATCTCCTCATGTACAGAGAGTGGAGACCATCTCCTCCTGTACAGGGAGTGGAGAGAATCTCCTCCTGTACAGGGAGTGGAGACAATCTCCTCCTGTACAGGGTGTGGAGACAATCTCCTCCTGTACAGGGAGTGGAGACAATCTCCTTTAGTACAGGATGTGGAGACAATCATCTCCTGTGCAGGGAGTGGAGACAGTCTCCTCCTGTCCATGGAGTGGAGACATTCTCATGGACAGGGAGTGGAGACAATCTCCTCCTGTGCAGGGAGTGGAGACAATCACCTCCTGTGCAGGGAGTGGAGACAGTCTCCTACTGTACAGGGTATGGAGACAATCTCCTCCAGTGCAGGGAGTGGAGACAATCACCTCATGTCCAGAGACTGGAGGCAATTTCCTTATGTCCTTGGAGTGGAGACAATCTCCTCATGTCCACAGAGTTGAGAGAATCTCCTCCTGTACAGGGAGTGGAGACAATTTCCTCGTGTCCAGAGAGTGGTGACAATCTCCTCACGTACAGGGAGTGGAGACCATCTCCTCATGTACAGGGTGTGGAGACAATCACCTCCTGTACAGGGAGTGGGGACAATCTCCTCATGTCCAGAGACTAGAGACAATCTCCTTATGTCCAGGGAGTGGAGATAATCTCCTCATGGACAGAGAGTTGAGACATTCTCCTCCTGTGCAGGGAGTGGAGACAATCTCCTCCTGTACAGGGAGTGGAGACCATCTCCTCATGTTCAGGGTGTGGAGACAATCACCTCCTGTACAGGGTGTGGAGACAATCTCCTCATGTACAGAGTGGAGACCATCTCCTCCTGTACAGGGAGTGGAGACAATCTCCTCCTGTACAGGGTGTGGAGACAATCTCCTCCTGTGCAGGGAGTGGAGTCAATCTCCTTCAGTACAGGATGTGGAGACAATCACCTCCTGTGCAGGGAGTGGAGACAGTCTCCTCCTGTCCAGAGAGTGGAGACAATCTCCTCCTGTGCAGGGAGTGGAGTCAATCTCCTTCAGTACAGGATGTGGAGACAATCACCTCCTGTGCAGGGAGTGGAGACAATCTCCTCCTGTACAGGGTGCGGAGACAATCTCCTCATGTACCGAGAGTGGAGACAATCTCCTCCTGTCCATGGTGTGGAGAGAATCTCCTCCTGTGCAGTGAGTGGAGACAATCTCCTGACATACAGGGAGCGGAGACAATCTCCTCCTTTGCAGGGAGTGGAGACAATCTCCTTCTGTACAAGGTGTGGAGACAATCTCCTCCTGTGCTGTGAGTGGAGACAATCTCCTCACATACAGGGAGTGGAGACAATCTCCTCATGTCTAGTGAGTGGAGACAATCTCCTCCTGTACAGAGAGTGGAGACAATCTCCTTCTGTACAGGGTGTGGAGACAATCACCTCCTGTACAGGGAGTGGAGACAATCTACTTCTGCACAGGGTGTGGAGACAATCACCTCCTGGACAGGGAGTGGAGACAATCTACTTCTGCACAGGGTGTGGAGACAATCACCTCCTGGACAGGGAGTGGAGACAATCACCTTCTGTACAGGGAGTGGAGACAATCTCCTCATGTCCAGAGAGTGGAGACAATCTCCTCCTGTTGAGCCAGTGGAGACAATCTCCTCATGTCCAGGGAGTGGAGACAATCTCCTCATGTGCAAAGAGTTGAGACATTCTCCTCCTGTGCAGGGAGTGGAGACAATCTCCTCCTGTACAGGGTGTGGAGACATTCTCCTCCTGTTCAGGCAGTGGAGACAATCTCCTCATGTCCAGGGAGTGGAGACAATCTCCTCCTGTACAGGGTGTGGAGACAATCTCCTCATGTACAGAGTGGAGACCATCTCCTCCTGTACAGGGAGTGGAGACAATCTCCTCCTGTACAGGGTGTGGAGACAATCTCCTCCTGTGCAGGGAGTGGAGTCAATCTCCTTCAGTACAGGATGTGGAGACAATCACCTCCTGTGCAGGGAGTGGAGACAATCTCCTCCTGTGCAGGGAGTGGAGACAATCACCTCCTGTGCAGGGAGTGGAGACAGTCTCCTTCTGTACATGGTATGGAGACAATCTCGTCCAGTGCAGGGAGTGGAGACAATCTCCTCATGTACAGGGAATGGAGACAATCACCTCATGTCCACAGAGTTGAGAGAATCTCCTCCTGTACAGGGAGTGGAGACAATTTCCTCGTGTCCAGAGAGTGGTGACAATCTCCTCACGTACAGGGAGTGGAGACAATCTCCTCATGTACAGGGTGTGGAGACAATCACCTCCTGTACAGGGAGTGGGGACAATCTCCTAATGTACAGAGAGCGGAGACAATCTCCTCCTGTACAGGGAGTGGGGACAATCTCCTCATGGCCAGGGAGTGGAGACAATCTCCTCATGACCGGAGAGTGGAGACAATCTCCTCCTGTTCAGGCAGTGGAGACAATCTCCTCATGTCCAGGGAGTGGAGACAATCTCCTCATGTGCAGAGAGTTGAGACAATCTCCTCCTGTTCAGGCAGTGGAGACAATCTCCTCCTGTACAGGGTGTGGAGACAATCTCCTCATGTACAGATAGTGGAGACCATCTCCTCCTGTACAGGGAGTGGAGAGAATCTCCTCCTGTACAGGGAGTGGAGACAATCTCCTTTAGTACAGGATGTGGAGACAATCATCTCCTGTGCAGGGAGTGGAGACAGTCTCCTCCTGTCCATGGAGTGGAGACATTCTCATGGACAGGGAGTGGAGACAGTCTCCTTCTGTACAGGGTATGGAGACAATCTCCTCCAGTGCAGGGAGTGGAGACAATCACCTCATATCCAGAGACTGGAGGCAATTTCCTTATGTCCTTGGAGTGGAGACAATCTCCTCATGTCCACAGAGTTGAGAGAATCTCCTCCTGTACAGGGAGTGGAGACAATTTCCTCGTGTCCAGGGAGTGGTGACAATCTCCTCACGTACAGGGAGTGGAGACCATCTCCTCATGTATAGGGTGTGGAGACAATCACCTCCTGTACAGGGACTGGGGACAATCTCCTCATGTACAGAGAGCGGAGACAATCTCCTCCTGTACAGGGAGTGGGGACAATCTCCTCATGTCCAGAGACTAGAGACAATCTCCTTATGTCCAGGGAGTGGAGATAATCTCCTCCTGTTCAGGGAGTGGAGACAATCTCCTCATGTCCAGGGAGTGGAGATAATCTCCTCATGGACAGAGAGTTGAGACAATCTCCTCCTGTCCAGGGAGTGGATACAATGTCCTCACGTCCAGGGAGTGGAGACAATCTCCTCAAGTGCAGGGAGTGAAGACAATCTCCTCATGTCCACGGACTGGAGACAATCTCCATAAGTCCAGGGAGTGGAGACAATCTCCTCCTGTACAGGGAGTGGATACAATGTCCTCACGTCCAGGGAGTGGAGACAATCTCCTCACGTGCAGTGAGTGAAGACAATCTCCTCACGTCCACGGAGTGGAGGCAATCTCCTCATGGACAGAGAGTGGAGCCAATCTCCTCCTGTACAGGGAGTGGATACAATGTCCTCACGTCCAGGGAGTGGAGACAATCTCCTCACGTGCAGTGAGTGAAGACAATCTCCTCACGTTCACGGAGTGGAGACAATCTCCTCCTGTACGGGGAATGGAGACAGTCTCCTTCTGTGCAGGGTATGGAGACAATCTCCTCCTGTACAGGGAGTGGAGACAATCACCACCTGTGCAGTGAGTGGAGACAATCTCCTCCAGTGCAGGGAGTGGAGACAATCTCCTCATGTACAGGGTGTGTATTCAATCTCCTCACATACAAGGAGTGGAGACAATCACCTCATGTCCAGAGAGTTGAGACAATCTCCTCCTGTACAGGGAGTGGAGACAATCTCCTTCAGTACAGGATGTGGAGACAATCACCTTCTGTGCAGGGAGTGGAGACAGTCTCCTCCTGCACAGGCAGTGGAGACAATCTCCTCCTGTACAGGGAGTGGAGACAATCTCCTTCAGTACAGGATGTGGAGACAATCAGCTTCTGTGCAGGGAATGGAGACAGTCTCCTTCTGTGCAGGGTATGGAGACAATCTCCTCCTGTACAGGGAGTGGAGACAATCACCACCTGTGCAGTGAGTGGAGACAATCTCCTCCAGTGCAGGGAGTGGAGACAATCTCCTCATGTACAGGGTGTGTATTCAATCTCCTCACATACAAGGAGTGGAGACAATCACCTCATGTCCAGAGAGTTGAGACAATCTCCTCCTGTACAGGGAGTGGAGACAATCTCCTTCAGTACAGGATGTGGAGACAATCACCTTCTGTGCAGGGAGTGGAGACAGTCTCCTCCTGTACAGGGAGTGGAGACAGTCTCCTCCTATACAGGGAGTGGAGACAATCTCCTCAGGTACCGAGAGTGGAGACAATCTCCTCAAGTACTGAGAGTGGAGACAATCTCCTCTTGTACAGAGAGAGGAGACAATCTCCTCCTTTGCAGGGAGTGGAGACAATCTCCTCCTGTACAGGGTGCGGAGACAATCTCCTCATGTACCGAGAGTGGAGACAATCACCTCCTGTACAGGGTGTGGAGAGAATCTCCTCCTGTGCAGTGAGTGGAGACAATCTCCTGACATACAGGGAGCGGAGATAATCTCCTCCTTTGCAGGGAGTGGAGACAATCTCCTTCTGTACAAGGTGTGGAGACAATCTCCTCCTGTGCTGTGAGTGGAGACAATCTCCTCACATACAGGGAGTGGAGACAATCTCCTCATGTCTAGTGAGTGGAGACAATCTCCTCCTGTACAGAGAGTGGAGACAATCTCCTTCTGTACAGGGTGTGGAGACAATCACCTCCTGTACAGGGAGTGGAGACAATCTACTTCTGCACAGGGTGTGGAGACAATCTCCTCCTGGACAGGGAGTGGAGACAATCACCTTCTGTACAGGGAGTGGAGACAATCTCCTCATGTCCAGAGAGTGGAGACAATCTCCTCCTGTTGAGCCAGTGGAGACAATGTCCTCATGTCCAGGGAGTGGAGACAATCTCCTCATGTGCAAAGAGTTGAGACATTCTCCTCCTGTGCAGGCAGTGGAGACAATCTCCTCCTGTACAGGGTGTGGAGACATTCTCCTCCTGTTCAGGCAGTGGAGACAATCTCCTCATGTACAGGAAGTGGAGACAATCTCCTCATGTACAGGGAGTGGAGACAATCTCCTCATGTACAGGGAGTGGAGACAATCTCCTCATGTGCAGAGAGTGGAGACAATCTCCTCATGTCCAGGGAGCGGAGACAATCTCCTCCTGTACAGGGAGTGGAGACAATCTCCTCCTGTACAGGGTGTGGAGACAATCTCCTCATGTCCAGGGAGTGGAGACAATCTCCTCCTGTTCAGGCAGTGGAGACAATCTCCTCATGTCCTGGGAGAGTGGACAATCTCCTCCTGTCCAGGGAGTGGAGACAATCTCCTCATGTCCAGCGAGTGGAGACAATCTCCTCATGTTCAGGGAGTGGAGACAATCTCCTCGTCCTTGGAGTGGAGACAAACTCCTCCTGTACAGGGAGTAGAGAGAATCTCCTCATGTACAGGGTGTGGAGAAAACCACCCCCTGCAAAGGGAGTGGAGACAATCTCCTGGACAGGGAGTGGAGACAATCTCCTCCTGTACAGGGAGTGGAGACAATCTCCTTCAATACAGGATGTGGAGACAATCACCTTCTGTGCAGGGAGTGGAGACAGTCTCCTCCTGCACAGGCAGTGGAGACAATCTCCTCCTGTACAGGGAGTGGAGACAATCTCCTCCTGTACAGGGAGTGGAGACAATCTCCTTCTGTACAGGGAGTGGAGACAATCTCCTTCAGTACAGGATGTGGAGACAATCACCTTCTGTGCAGGGAGTGGAGACAGTCTCCTCCTGTACAGGGAGTGGAGACAGTCTCCTCCTGTACAGGGAGTGGAGACAATCTCCTCAGGTACCGAGAGTGGAGACAATCTCCTCAAGTACTGAGAGTGGAGACAATCTCCTCTTGTACAGAGAGAGGAGACAATCTCCTCCTTTGCAGGGAGTGGAGACAATCTCCTTCTGTACAAGGTGTGGAGACAATCTCCTCCTGTGCTGTGAGTGGAGACAATCTCCTCACATACAGGGAGTGGAGACAATCTCCTCATGTCTAGTGAGTGGAGACAATCTCCTCCTGTACAGAGAGTGGAGACAATCTCCTTCTGTACAGGGTGTGGAGACAATCACCTCCTGTACAGGGAGTGGAGACAATCTACTTCTGCACAGGGTGTGGAGACAATCACCTCCTGGACAGGGAGTGGAGACAATCTACTTCTGCACAGGGTGTGGAGACAATCACCTCCTGGACAGGGAGTGGAGACAATCACCTTCTGTACAGGGAGTGGAGACAATCTCCTCATGTCCAGAGAGTGGAGACAATCTCCTCCTGTTGAGCCAGTGGAGACAATCTCCTCATGTCCAGGGAGTGGAGACAATCTCCTCATGTGCAAAGAGTTGAGACATTCTCCTCCTGTGCAGGGAGTGGAGATAATCTCCTCCTGTACAGGGTGTGGAGACATTCTCCTCCTGTTCAGGCAGTGGAGACAATCTCCTCATGTCCAGGGAGTGGAGACAATCTCCTCCTGAACAGGGAGTGGAGACAATCTCCTCATGTACAGGGTGTGGAGACAATCTCCTCATGTACAGAGTGGAGACCATCTCCTCCTGTACAGGGAGTGGAGTCAATCTCCTTCAGTACAGGATGTGGAGACAATCACCTCCTGTGCAGGGAGTGGAGACAGTCTCCTCCTGTCCAGAGAGTGGAGACAATCTCCTCCTGTGCAGGAAGTGGAGTCAATCTCCTTCAGTCCAGGATGTGGAGACAATCACCTCCTGTGCAGGGAGTGGAGACAATCTCCTCCTGTGCAGGGAGTGGAGACAATCACCTCCTGTGCAGGGAGTGGAGACAGTCTCCTTCTGTACATGGTATGGAGACAATCTCGTCCAGTGCAGGGAGTGGAGACAATCTCCTCATGTACAGGGAATGGAGACAATCACCTCATGTCCACAGAGTTGAGAGAATCTCCTCCTGTACAGGGAGTGGAGACAATTTCCTCGTGTCCAGAGAGTGGTGACAATCTCCTCACGTACAGGGAGTGGAGACAATCTCCTCATGTACAGGGTGTGGAGACAATCACCTCCTGTACAGGGAGTGGGGACAATCTGCTAATGTACAGAGCGGAGAGAATCTCCTCCTGTACAGGGAGTGGGGACAATCTCCTCATGTCCAGGGAGTGGAGACAATCTCCTCATGTCCGGAGAGTGGAGACAATCTCCTCCTGTTCAGGCAGTGGAGACAATCTCCTCATGTCCAGGGAGTGGAGACAATCTCCTCATGTGCAGAGAGTTGAGACAATCTCCTCCTGTTCAGGCAGTGGAGACAATCTCCTCCTGTACAGGGTGTGGAGACAATCTCCTCATGTACAGAGAGTTGAGACAATCTCCTCCTGTATAGGAAGTGGAGACAATCTCCTCCTGTGCAGGGAGTGGATACAATCTCATGTACAGGGAGTGAAGACAATTTCCTCACGTCCAGGGAGTGGAGACAATCTCCTCATGTCCAGAGAGTGGAGACAATCTCCTCCTGTACAGGGAGTGGAGACAATCTCCTCCTGTACAGGGTGTGGAGACAATCTCCTCATGTACAGAGTGGAGACCATCTCCTCCTGTACAGGGAGTGGAGTCAATCTCCTTCAGTACAGGATGTGGAGACAATCACCTCCTGTGCAGGGAGTGGAGACAGTCTCCTCCTGTCCAGAGAGTGGAGACAATCTCCTCCTGTGCAGGGAGTGGAGTCAATCTCCTTCAGTCCAGGATGTGGAGACAATCACCTCCTGTGCAGGGAGTGGAGACAATCTCCTCCTGTGCAGGGAGTGGAGACAATCACCTCCTGTGCAGGGAGTGGAGACAGTCTCCTTCTGTACATGGTATGGAGACAATCTCGTCCAGTGCAGGGAGTGGAGACAATCTCCTCATGTACAGGGAATGGAGACAATCACCTCATGTCCACAGAGTTGAGAGAATCTCCTCCTGTACAGGGAGTGGAGACAATTTCCTCGTGTCCAGAGAGTGGTGACAATCTCCTCACGTACAGGGAGTGGAGACAATCTCCTCATGTACAGGGTGTGGAGACAATCACCTCCTGTACAGGGAGTGGGGACAATCTCCTAATGTACAGAGCGGAGACAATCTCCTCCTGTACAGGGAGTGGGGACAATCTCCTCATGTCCAGGGAGTGGAGACAATCTCCTCATGTCCGGAGAGTGGAGACAATCTCCTCCTGTTCAGGCAGTGGAGACAATCTCCTCATGTCGAGGGAGTGGAGACAATCTCCTCATGTGCAGAGAGTTGAGACAATCTCCTCCTGTTCAGGCAGTGGAGACAATCTCCTCCTGTACAGGGTGTGGAGACAATCTCCTCATGTACAGAGAGTTGAGACAATCTCCTCCTGTATAGGAAGTGGAGACAATCTCCTCCTGTGCAGGGAGTGGATACAATCTCATGTACAGGGAGTGAAGACAATTTCCTCACGTCCAGGGAGTGGAGACAATCTCCTCATGTCCAGAGAGTGGAGACAATCTCCTCCTGTACAGGGAGTGGAGACAATCTCCTCCTGTACAGGGTGTGGAGACAATCTCCTCATGTACAGAGTGGAGACCATCTCCTCCTGTACAGGGAGTGGAGTCAATCTCCTTCAGTACAGGATGTGGAGACAATCACCTCCTGTGCAGGGAGTGGAGACAGTCTCCTCCTGTCCAGAGAGTGGAGACAATCTCCTCCTGTGCAGGGAGTGGAGTCAATCTCCTTCAGTCCAGGATGTGGAGACAATCACCTCCTGTGCAGGGAGTGGAGACAATCTCCTCCTGTGCAGGGAGTGGAGACAATCACCTCCTGTGCAGGGAGTGGAGACAGTCTCCTTCTGTACATGGTATGGAGACAATCTCGTCCAGTGCAGGGAGTGGAGACAATCTCCTCATGTACAGGGAATGGAGACAATCACCTCATGTCCACAGAGTTGAGAGAATCTCCTCCTGTACAGGGAGTGGAGACAATTTCCTCGTGTCCAGAGAGTGGTGACAATCTCCTCACGTACAGGGAGTGGAGACAATCTCCTCATGTACAGGGTGTGGAGACAATCACCTCCTGTACAGGGAGTGGGGACAATCTCCTAATGTACAGAGCGGAGACAATCTCCTCCTGTACAGGGAGTGGGGACAATCTCCTCATGTCCAGGGAGTGGAGACAATCTCCTCATGTCCGGAGAGTGGAGACAATCTCCTCCTGTTCAGGCAGTGGAGACAATCTCCTCATGTCCAGGGAGTGGAGACAATCTCCTCATGTGCAGAGAGTTGAGACAATCTCCTCCTGTTCAGGCAGTGGAGACAATCTCCTCCTGTACAGGGTGTGGAGACAATCTCCTCATGTACAGAGAGTTGAGACAATCTCCTCCTGTATAGGAAGTGGAGACAATCTCCTCCTGTGCAGGGAGTGGATACAATCTCATGTACAGGGAGTGAAGACAATTTCCTCACGTCCAGGGAGTGGAGACAATCTCCTCATGTCCAGAGAGTGGAGACAATCTCCTTCTGTACAGGGTGTGGAGACAATCACCTCCTGTACAGGGAGTGGAGACAATCTACTTCTGCACAGGGTGTGGAGACAATCAACTCCTGTGCAGGGAGTGTAGACAATCACCTTCTGTACAGGGAGTTGAGACAATCTCCTCATGTCCAGGGAGTGGAGACAATCTCCTCCTGTTCAGGCAGTGGAGACAATCTCCTCATGTCCTGGGAGAGTGGACAATCTCCTCCTGTCCAGGGAGTGGAGTCAATCTCCTTCAGTACAGGATGTGGAGACAATCACCTCCTGTGCAGGGAGTGGAGACAATCTCCTCCTGTGCAGGGAGTGGAGACAATCACCTCCTGTGCAGGGAGTGGAGACAGTCTCCTTCTGTACATGGTATGGAGACAATCTCGTCCAGTGCAGGGAGTGGAGACAATCTCCTCATGTACAGGGAATGGAGACAATCACCTCATGTCCACAGAGTTGAGAGAATCTCCTCCTGTACAGGGAGTGGAGACAATTTCCTCGTGTCCAGAGAGTGGTGACAATCTCCTCACGTACAGGGAGTGGAGACAATCTCCTCATGTACAGGGTGTGGAGACAATCACCTCCTGTACAGGGAGTGGGGACAATCTCCTAATGTACAGAGCGAAGACAATCTCCTCCTGTACAGGGAGTGGGGACAATCTCCTCATGTCCAGGGAGTGGAGACAATCTCCTCATGTGCAGAGAGTTGAGACAATCTCCTCCTGTTCAGGCAGTGGAGACAATCTCCTCCTGTACAGGGTATGGAGACAATATCCTCATGTACAGAGAGTTGAGACAATCTCCTCCTGTATAGGAAGTGGAGACAATCTCGTCCTGTGCAGGGAGTGGATACAATCTCCTCATGTACAGGGAGTGAAGACAATTTCCTCACGTCCAGGGAGTGGAGACAATCTCCTCATGTCCAGAGAGTGGAGACAATCTCCTTCTGTACAGGGTGTGGAGACAATCACCTCCTGTACAGGGAGTGGAGACAATCTACTTCTGCACAGGGTGTGGAGACAATCAACTCCTGTGCAGGGAGTGTAGACAATCACCTTCTGTACAGGGAGTTGAGACAATCTCCTCATGTCCAGGGAGTGGAGACAATCTCCTCCTGTTCAGGCAGTGGAGACAATCTCCTCATGTCCTGGGAGAGTGGACAATCTCCTCCTGTCCAGGGAGTGGAGTCAATCTCCTTCAGTACAGGATGTGGAGACAATCACCTCCTGTGCAGGGAGTGGAGACAATCTCCTCGTGTCCAGAGAGTGGTGACAATCTCCTCACGTACAGGGAGTGGAGACAGTCTCCTCATGTCCGGAGAGTGGAGACAATCTCCTCCTGTTCAGGCAGTGGAGACAATCTCCTCATGTCCAGGGAGTGGAGACAATCTCCTCATGTGCAGAGAGTTGAGACAATCTCCTCCTGTTCAGGCAGTGGAGACAATCTCCTCCTGTACAGGGTGTGGAGACAATCTCCTCATGTACAGAGAGTTGAGACAATCTCCTCCTGTATAGGAAGTGGAGACAATCTCCTCCTGTGCAGGGAGTGGATACAATCTCATGTACAGGGAGTGAAGACAATTTCCTCACGTCCAGGGAGTGGAGACAATCTCCTCATGTCCAGAGAGTGGAGACAATCTCCTTCTGTACAGGGTGTGGAGACAATCACCTCCTGTACAGGGAGTGGAGACAATCTACTTCTGCACAGGGTGTGGAGACAATCAACTCCTGTGCAGGGAGTGTAGACAATCACCTTCTGTACAGGGAGTTGAGACAATCTCCTCATGTCCAGGGAGTGGAGACAATCTCCTCCTGTTCAGGCAGTGGAGACAATCTCCTCATGTCCTGGGAGAGTGGGCAATCTCCTCCTGTCCAGGGAGTGGAGTCAATCTCCTTCAGTACAGGATGTGGAGACAATCACCTCCTGTGCAGGGAGTGGAGACAATCTCCTCCTGTGCAGGGAGTGGAGACAGTCTCCTTCTGTACATGGTATGGAGACAATCTCGTCCAGTGCAGGGAGTGGAGACAATCTCCTCATGTACAGGGAATGGAGACAATCACCTCATGTCCACAGAGTTGAGAGAATCTCCTCCTGTACAGGGAGTGGAGACAATTTCCTCGTGTCCAGAGAGTGGTGACAATCTCCTCACGTACAGGGAGTGGAGACAATCTCCTCATGTACAGGGTGTGGAGACAATCACCTCCTGTACAGGGAGTGGGGACAATCTCCTAATGTACAGAGCGGAGACAATCTCCTCCTGTACAGGGAGTGGGGACAATCTCCTCATGTCCAGGGAGTGGAGACAATCTCCTCATGTCCGGAGAGTGGAGACAATCTCCTCCTGTTCAGGCAGTGGAGACAATCTCCTCATGTCGAGGGAGTGGAGACAATCTCCTCATGTCCGGAGAGTGGAGACAATCTCCTCCTGTTCAGGCAGTGGAGACAATCTCCTCATGTCGAGGGAGTGGAGACAATCTCCTCATGTCCGGAGAGTGGAGACAATCTCCTCCTGTACAGGGAGTGGAGACAATTTCCTCGTGTCCAGAGAGTGGTGACAATCTCCTCACGTACAGGGAGTGGAGACAATCTCCTCATGTACAGGGTGTGGAGACAATCACCTCCTGTACAGGGAGTGGGGACAATCTCCTAATGTACAGAGCGGAGACAATCTCCTCCTGTACAGGGAGTGGGGACAATCTCCTCATGTCCAGGGAGTGGAGACAATCTCCTCATGTCCGGAGAGTGGAGACAATCTCCTCCTGTTCAGGCAGTGGAGACAATCTCCTCATGTCCAGGGAGTGGAGACAATCTCCTCATGTGCAGAGAGTTGAGACAATCTCCTCCTGTTCAGGCAGTGGAGACAATCTCCTCCTGTACAGGGTGTGGAGACAATATCCTCATGTACAGAGAGTTGAGACAATCTCCTCCTGTATAGGAAGTGGAGACAATCTCCTCCTGTGCAGGGAGTGGATACAATCTCCTCATGTACAGGGAGTGAAGACAATTTCCTCACGTCCAGGGAGTGGAGACAATCTCCTCATGTCCAGAGAGTGGAGACAATCTCCTTCTGTACAGGGTGTGGAGACAATCACCTCCTGTACAGGGAGTGGAGACAATCTACTTCTGCACAGGGTGTGGAGACAATCAACTCCTGTGCAGGGAGTGTAGACAATCACCTTCTGTACAGGGAGTTGAGACAATCTCCTCATGTCCAGGGAGTGGAGACAATCTCCTCCTGTTCAGGCAGTGGAGACAATCTCCTCATGTCCTGGGAGAGTGGACAATCTCCTCCTGTCCAGGGAGTGGAGTCAATCTCCTTCAGTACAGGATGTGGAGACAATCACCTCCTGTGCAGGGAGTGGAGACAATCTCCTCCTGTGCAGGGAGTGGAGACAATCACCTCCTGTGCAGGGAGTGGAGACAGTCTCCTTCTGTCCATGGTATGGAGACAATCTCGTCCAGTGCAGGGAGTGGAGACAATCTCCTCATGTACAGGGAATGGAGACAATCACCTCATGTCCACAGAGCTGAGAGAATCTCCTCCTGTACAGGGAGTGGAGACAATTTCCTCGTGTCCAGAGAGTGGTGACAATCTCCTCACGTACAGGGAGTGGAGACAATCTCCTCATGTACAGGGTGTGGAGACAATCACCTCCTGTACAGGGAGTGGGGACAATCTCCTAATGTACAGAGCGGAGACAATCTCCTCCTGTACAGGGAGTGGGGACAATCTCCTCATGTCCAGGGAGTGGAGACAATCTCCTCATGTCCGGAGAGTGGAGACAATCTCCTCCTGTTCAGGCAGTGGAGACAATCTCCTCATGTCCAGGGAGTGGAGACAATCTCCTCATGTGCAGAGAGTTGAGACAATCTCCTCCTGTTCAGGCAGTGGAGACAATCTCCTCCTGTACAGGGTGTGGAGACAATCTCCTCATGTACAGAGAGTTGAGACAATCTCCTCCTGTATAGGAAGTGGAGACAATCTCCTCCTGTGCAGGGAGTGGATACAATCTCCTCATGTACAGGGAGTGAAGACAATTTCCTCACGTCCAGGGAGTGGAGACAATCTCCTCATGTCCAGAGAGTGGAGACAATCTACTTCTGCACAGGGTGTGGAGACAATCAACTCCTGTGCAGGGAGTGTAGACAATCACCTTCTGTACAGGGAGTTGAGACAATCTCCTCATGTCCAGGGAGTGGAGACAATCTCCTCCTGTTCAGGCAGTGGAGACAATCTCCTCATGTCCTGGGAGAGTGGACAATCTCCTCCTGTCCAGGGAGTGGAGATAATCTCCTCATGTCCAGCGAGTGGAGACAATCTCCTCATGTTCAGGCAGTGGAGACAATCTCCTCGTCCTTGGAGTGGAGACAATCTCCTCCTGTACAGGGAGTAGAGACAATCTCCTCATGTACAGGGTGTGGAGAAAACCACCCCCTGCAAAGGGAGTGGAGATAATCTCCTGGATAGGGAGTGGAGACAATCTCCTCCTGTACAGGGAGTGGAGACAATCTCCTTCAGTACAGGATGTGGAGACAATCACCTTCTGTGCAGGGAGTGGAGACAGTCTCCTCCTGCACAGGCAGTGGAGACAATCTCCTCCTGTACAGGGAGTGGAGACAATCTCCTCCTGTACAGGGAGTGGAGACAATCTCCTTCAGTACAGGATGTGGAGACAATCACCTTCTGTGCAGGGAGTGGAGACAGTCTCCTCCTGTACAGGGAGTGGAGACAGTCTCCTCCTGTACAGGGAGTGGAGACAATCTCCTCAGGTACCGAGAGTGGAGACAATCTCCTCAAGTACTGAGAGTGGAGACAATCTCCTCTTGTACAGAGAGAGGAGACAATCTCCTCCTTTGCAGGGAGTGGAGACAATCTCCTCCTGTACAGGGTGCGGAGACAATCTCCTCATGTACCGAGAGTGGAGACAATCACCTCCTGTACAGGGTGTGGAGAGAATCTCCTCCTGTGCAGTGAGTGGAGACAGTCTCCTGACATACAGGGAGCGGAGACAATCTCCTCCTTTGCAGGGAGTGGAGACAATCTCCTTCTGTACAAGGTGTGGAGACAATCTCCTCCTGTGCTGTGAGTGGAGACAATCTCCTCACATACAGGGAGTGGAGACAATCTCCTCATGTCTAGTGAGTGGAGACAATCTCCTCCTGTACAGAGAGTGGAGACAATCTCCTTCTGTACAGGGTGTGGAGACAATCACCTCCTGGACAGGGAGTGGAGACAATCACCTTCTGTACAGGGAGTGGAGACAATCTACTTCTGCACAGGGTGTGGAGACAATCACCTCCTGGACAGGGAGTGGAGACAATCACCTTCTGTACAGGGAGTGGAGACAATCTACTTCTGCACAGGGAGTGGAGACAATCTACTTCTGCACAGGGTGTGGAGACAATCACCTCCTGGACAGGGAGTGGAGACAATCACCTTCTGTACAGGGAGTGGAGACAATCTCCTCATGTCCAGAGAGTGGAGACAATCTCCTCCTGTTGAGCCAGTGGAGACAATCTCCTCATGTGCAGAGAGTTGAGACAATCTCCTCCTGTTCAGGCAGTGGAGACAATCTCCTCCTGTACAGGGTGTGGAGACAATCTCCTCCTGTACAGGGAGTGGAGACCATCTCCTCCTGTACAGGGAGTGGAGAGAATCTCCTCCTGTACAGGGAGTGGAGACAATCTCCTCCTGTACAGGGTGTGGAGACAATCTCCTCCTGTACAGGGAGTGGAGACAATCTCCTTTAGTACAGGATGTGGAGACAATCATCTCCTGTGCAGGGAGTGGAGACAGTCTCCTCCTGTCCATGGAGTGGAGACATTCTCATGGACAGGGAGTGGAGACAATCTCCTCCTGTGCAGGGAGTGGAGACAATCACCTCCTGTGCAGGGAGTGGAGACAGTCTCCTACTGTACAGGGTATGGAGACAATCTCCTCCAGTGCAGGGACTGGAGACAATCACCTCATGTCCAGAGACTGGAGGCAATTTCCTTATGTCCTTGGAGTGGAGACAATCTCCTCATGTCCACAGAGTTGAGAGAATCTCCTCCTGTACAGGGAGTGGAGACAATTTCCTCGTGTCCAGAGAGTGGTGACAATCTCCTCACGTACAGGGAGTGGAGACCATCTCCTCATGTACAGGGTGTGGAGACAATCACCTCCTGTACAGGGAGTGGGGACAATCTCCTCATGTACAGAGAGCGGAGACAATCTCCTCCTGTACAGGGAGTGGGGACAATCTCCTCATGTCCAGAGACTAGAGACAATCTCCTTATGTCCAGGGAGTGGAGATAATCTCCTCATGGACAGAGAGTTGAGACAATCTCCTCCTGTCCAGGGAGTGGATACAATGTCCTCACGTCCAGGGAGTGGAGACAATCTCCTCAAGTGCAGGGAGTGAAGACAATCTCCTCATGTCCAGGGAGTGGAGACAATCTCCATATGTCCAGGGAGTGGAGACAATCTCCTCCTGTACAGGGAGTGGATACAATGTCCTCACGTCCAGGGAGTGGAGACAATCTCCTCACGTGCAGTGAGTGAAGACAATCTCCTCACGTCCACGGAGTGGAGACAATCTCCTCATGGACAGAGAGTGGAGCCAATCTCCTCCTGTACAGGGAGTGGATACAATGTCCTCACGTCCAGGGAGTGGAGACAATCTCCTCACGTGCAGTGAGTGAAGACAATCTCCTCACGTCCACGGAGTGGAGACAATCTCCTCCTGTACGGGGAATGGAGACAGTCTCCTTCTGTGCAGGGTATGGAGACAATCTCCTCCTGTACAGGGAGTGGAGACAATCACCACCTGTGCAGTGAGTGGAGACAATCTCCTCCAGTGCAGGGAGTGGAGACAATCTCCTCATGTACAGGGTGTGTATTCAATCTCCTCACATACAAGGAGTGGAGACAATCACCTCATGTCCAGAGAGTTGAGACAATCTCCTCCTGTACAGGGAGTGGAGACAATCTCCTCATGTCCAGAGAGTTGAGACAATCTCCTCCTGTCCCGGGAGTGGAGGCAATCTTGTCATGGATGGAGAGTGGAGACAATCTCCTCCTGTTCAGGGAGTGGAGACAATCTCCTCATGTCCAGGGAGTGGAGACAATCTCCTCATGTCCAGGGAGTGGAGACAATCTCCATATGTCCAGGGAGTGGAGACAATCTCCTCATGGACAGAGAGTGGAGACAATCACCTCCTGTACAGGGATTGGATACAATGTCCTCACGTCCAGGGAGTGGAGACAATCTCCTCACGAGCAGGGAGTGAAGACAATCTCCTCACGTCCAGGGAGTGGAGACAATCCCCTCCTGTACAGGGAGTGGAAACAATCTCCTCATGTCCAGAGTTTGGAGACAATCTCCTCCACTACAGGGATTGGAGACATTCTCATGTCCACGGAGTTGAGACAATCTCCTCCTCTTCAGAGAATGGACACAATCTCCTCCTGTTCAGAGAGTGGAGACAATCTCCTCATGTCCAGAGAGTTGAGACAATCTCCTCATATTCAGAGAGTGGTGACAATCTCCTCCTGTACAGGGAGTGGAGACAATCTCCTCATGTACAGGGTGTGGAGACAATCACCTCCTGTACAGGGAGTGGAGAGAGTCTCCTCCTGTGAAGGGAGAGGAGACAATCTCCTCCTGTCCAGAGTGGAGATAATCTCCTCACGTCCAGGGAGTGGAGGCAATCTCCTCATGTACAGGGTGTGGAGACAATCACCTCCTGTACACTGAGTGTAGACAATCTCCTCCAGTGCAGGGAGTGGAGACAATCTCCTCATGTACAGGGTGTGGAGACAATCACCTCCTGTACAGGGAGTGGAGACAGTCTCCTCCTGTGCAGGGAGAGGAGACAATCTCCTCCTGTCCAGAGTGGAGACAATCTCCTCATGTCCAGAGACTAGAGACAATCTCCTCCTGTACAGGGAGTGGAGACAATCTCCTCATGTACAGGGTGTGGAGGCAATCACCTCCTGTACAGGGAGTGGAGACAGTCTCCTCCTGTGCAGGGAGAGGAGACAATCTCCTCCTGTCCAGAGTGGAGATAATCTCCTCACGTCCAGGGAGTGGAGGCAATCTCCTCATGTACAGGGTGTGGAGACAATCACCTCCTCTTCAGAGAGTGGACACAATCTCTTCCCGTTCAGAGAGTGGAGACAATCTCCTCATGTCCAGAGAGTTGAGACAATCTCCTCATATTCAGAGAGTGGTGACAATCTCCTCCTGTACAGGGAGTGGAGACAATCTCCTCATGTACAGGGTGTGGAGACAATCACCTCCTGTACAGGGAGTGGAGACAGTCTCCTCCTGTGCAGGGAGAGGAGACAATCTCCTCCTGTCCAGAGTGGAGATAATCTCATCACGTCCAGGGAGTGGAGGCAATCTCCTCATGTACAGGGTGTGGAGACAATCACCTCCTGTACACTGAGTGGAGACAATCTCCTCCAGTGCAGGGAGTGGAGAAAATCTCCTCATGTACAGGGTGTGGATTCAATCTCCTCACATACAAGGAGTGGGGACAATCACCTCATGTCCAGAGAGTTGAGACAATCTCCTCCTGTCCTGGGAGTGGAGACAATCTCCTCATGTCCAGGGAGTGGAGACAATCTCCTCATGGACAGAGAGTGGAGACAATCTCCTCCTGTTCTGGGAGTTGAGACCATCTCCTCATGTCCAGGGAGTTGAGACAATCTCCTTATGTCCAGGGAGTGGAGACAATCTCCTCATGGACAGAGAGTGGAGACAATCTCCTCCTGGACAGGGAGTGGATACAATGTCCACACGTACGGGGAGTGGAGACAATCTCCTCACGTACAGGGAGTGAAGACAATCTCCTCACGTCCAGGGAGTGGAGACAATCCCCTCCTGGACAGGCAGTGGAGACAATCTCCTCATGTTCAGTGATTGGAGACAATCTCCTCCTCTACAGGGATTGGAGACATTCTCATGTCCAGGGATTGGAGACAATCTCCTCCTCCACAGGGATTGGAGACATTCTCATGTTCAGGGAGTGGAGACAATCTCCTCATGCATGGCAAATAAGTGGGAAACAGACTTAGGAGTCCACATACATGGATCATTAAACTGTCATGGAAGTGCAAAATATTACCGAAAGGGTGACTGGAATGCTGGTCTTTATGTCTCAGGATGAGAATACAAGGGTTTAGGTGGCAGACTATGGCTCTGCAAAGCCCTGGTTAGACCACACCTGAAGCACTGTATTCAGTTCTGGGCACCACACATTAGAAAGAATATATTGACCTTGGAGGGAATACAGTTTAGATTTACTAGAACGATATCTGGACTTCAAGGGTTAATTTGTGAGGTGAGATTAAACAAACTAGCATTGTATTCACTGAAATAAAGAAGATTGAGGGTTGATTTGTCCAAAACTTTCACGATATTAAGGGGAACTAATAGAGTAGATGGAGAGAAACTACTTTCACTGATTGAGGAATCTCAGAGTGGGGGCCATTGTCCTCATGTCCAGAGAGTGGAGACAATCTGCTCATGTCCAGGGAGTGGAGACAATCTCCTCATGTCCAGAGAGTAGAGACAGTCTCCTCCTGTACAGGGAGTGGAGACAATCACCACCTGTGCAGTGAGTGGAGACAATCTCTTCACTCTCTGGACAGGAGGAGACTGTATCCAGTCCCTGGACATGAGATTGTCTCCACTCCCTGTACAGGAGGAGACTGTCTCTACTCTCTGGACATGAGGAGATTGTCTCCACTCTCGGTACATGAAGAGATTGTCTCCACTCTCGGTACCTGAGGAGATTGTCTCCACTCTCGGTACATGAGGAGATTGTCTCCACTCTCGGTACATGAGGAGACTGTCTCCACTCTCGGTATATGAGGAGATTGTCTCCACTCGCTGTACAGCAGGTGATTGTCTCCACTCCCTGTACAGGAGAAGATTGTCTCCACTCCCTGTCCATGAGAATGTCTCCACTCTCTGGACAGGAGGAGACTGTCTCCACTCCCTGCACAGAAGGTGATTGTCTCCACATCCTGTACTGAAGGAGATTGTCTCCATCCCTATACAGGAGGAGATTGTCTCCATTCCCTGTACAGGAGGAGATTGTCTCCACTCCCTGGAAAGGAGGAGATTGTCTCCACTCTCTGGACATGAGGAGATTGTCTCCACTCTTGGTACATGAAGAGATTGTCTCCACTCTCGGTACATGAGGAGATTGTCTCCACTCTCGTTACATGAGGAGATTGTCTCCACTCTCGGTACATGAGGAGATTGTCTCCACTCCCTGTGCAGGAGGAGATTGTCTCAACTCTCTGGACAGGAGGAGATTGTCCCCACTCCCTGGACATGAGTAGATTGGCTCAACTCTCTGGACATGAGGAGATTGTCTCCACTCCCGGTATTGGAGGAGATTGTCACCACTCTCTGAACATGAGGAGACTGTATCCAGTCCCTGGACATGAGATTGTATCCACTCCCTGTACAGGAGGAGATTGTCACCACTCTCTGAACATGAGGAGACTGTCTCCACTCCCTGGACATGAGATTGTATCCACTCCCTGCACATGAGGAGATTGTCTCCACATCTTGTACAGAAGGAGAATGTCTCCACACCCTGTACAGGAGGAGATTGTCTCCACTCCCTGGAAAGGAGGAGATTGTCTCCACTCTTTGTACATGAGGAGATTGTCTCCACTCTCATTACATGAGGAGATTGTCTCCACTCTCGGTATCTGAGGACATTGTCTCCACTCGCTGTACAGCAGGTGATTGTCTCCACTCCCTGTACAGGAGGAGATTGTCTCCACTCCCTGTCCATGAGAATGTCTCCACTCTCTGGACAGGAGGAGACTGTCTCCACTCCCTGCACAGAAGGTGATTGTCTCCACATCCTGTACTGAAGGAGATTGTCTCCACTCCCTGTACAGGAGGAGATTGTCTCCACTCCCTGGACAGGAGGAGATTGTCTCCACTCCCTGGAAAGGAGGAGATTGTCTCCAATCTCAGTACATGAGGAGATTGTCTCCACTCCCTGTAAAGGAGGAGATTGTCTCACTCTCTAGACATGAGGTGATTGTCTCCACTCCCTGTATGTGAGGAGATTGTCTCCACTCACTGCACAGGAGGAGATTGTCTCCACACCTTGTACAGAAGGAGATTGTCTCCACACACTGTACAGGAGGAGATTGTCTCCAATCTCAGTACATGAGGAGATTGTCTCCACTCCCTGTACAGGAGGAGATTGTCTCTGCTCTCTGGACATGAGGAGATTGTCTCCACTCTCGGTACATGAGGAGATTGTCTCCACTCTCTGGACATGAGGAGATTGTCTCCACTCTTGGTACATGAAGAGATTGTCTCCACTCCCTGTACATGAGCAGATTGTCTCCACTCTCTGCACATGAGGAGATTGTCTCCACTCACTGCACAGGAGGAGATTGTCTCCACTCCCTGTACAGGAGGTGATGGTCTCCACTCTCTGTACAGGAGGAGATTGTTTCCCCTCCCTGGACATGGGATTGTCTCCACTCTCTGTACAGGAGGAGATTGTCTCCACTCGCTGGACATGAGATTGTCACCACTCCCTGTGGAGGAGGAGATTGTCTCCAATCTCTGGACATGAGGAGATTGGCTCCACTCCCTGGACATGAGGAGAAATTCTTCACTCCCTATACATGAGGAGATTGTCTCCACTCCAAGGACATAAGGAAATTGGCATCGCTCTCTGGAAATGAGGAGATTGTCTCACTCTCTGGATATGAGGTGATTGTCTCCACTCCCTGTATGTGAGGAGATTGTCTCAATCTCTGGACATGAGGAGATTGTCTGCACTCACTGTATGTGAGGAGATTGTCTCCACTCACTGCACAGGAGGAGATTGTCTCCACACCCTGTACAGGAGGAGATTGTCTCCACACCTCGTACAGAAGGAGATTCTCTCCACTCGCTGTACAGGAGGAGATTGTCTCTACTCTCTGGACATGAGGAGATTGTCTCCACTCTCGGTACATGAAGAGATTGTCTCCACTCTCGGTACCTGAGGAGATTGTCTCCACTCTCAGTACATGAGGAGATTGTCTCCACTCTCGGTATCTGAGGACATTGCCTCCACTCGCTGTACAGCAGGTGATTGTCTCCACTCCCTGTACAGGAGGAGATTGTCTCCACTCCCTGTCCATGAGAATGTCTCCACTCTCTGGACAGGAGGAGACTGTCTCCACTCCCTGCACAGAAGGTGATTGTCTCCACATCCTGTACTGAAGGAGATTGTCTCCACTCCCTGTACAGGAGGAGATTGTCTCCACTCCCTGGACAGGAGGAGATTGTCTCCACTCCCTGGAAAGGAGGAGATTGTCTCCACTCTTTGTACATGAGGAGATTGTCTCGACTCTCTGGACATGAGGAGATTGTCTCACTCTCTAGACATGAGGTGATTGTCTCCACTCCCTGTATGTGAGGAGATTGTCTCCACTCACTGCACAGGAGGAGATTGTCTCCACACCTTGTACAGAAGGAGATTGTCTCCACACACTGTACAGGAGGAGATTGTCTCCAATCTCAGTACATGAGGAGATTGTCTCCACTCCCTGTACAGGAGGAGATTGTCTCTGCTCTCTGGACATGAGGAGATTGTCTCCACTCTCGGTACTTGAAGAGATTGTCTCCACTCTCGGTACCTGAGGAGATTGTCTCCACTCTCGGTACATGAGGTGATTGTCTCCACTCTCGGTACATGAGGAGACTGTCTCCACTCTCGGTACATGAGGAGATTGTCTCCACTCGCTGTACAGCAGGTGATTGTCTCCACTCCCTGTACAGGAGGAAATTGTCTCCACTCCCTGTCCATGAGAATGTCTCCACTCTCTGGACAGGAGGAGACTGTCTCCACTCCCTGCACAGAAGGTGATTGTCTCCACATCCTGTACTGAAGGAGATTGTCTCCACTCCCTGTACAGGAGGAGATTGTCTCCACTCCCTGGAAAGGAGGAGATTGTCTCCACTCTTTGTACATGAGGAGATTGTCTCCACTCTCTGGACATGAGGAGATTGTCTCCACTCTCGGCACCTGAGGAGATTGTCTCCACTCTCGGTACATGAGGAGATTGTCTCCACTCTCGGTACATGAGGAGATTGTCTCCACTCTCGGTACATGAGGAGATTGTCTCCACTCCCTGTGCAGGAGGAGATTGTCTCAACTCTCTGGACAGGAGGAGATTGTCCCCACTCCCTGGACATGAGTAGATTGGCTCAACTCTCTGGACATGAGGAGATTGTCTCCACTCCCTGTACAGGAGGAGATTGTCACCACTCTCTGAACATGAGGAGACTGTCTCCAGTCCCTGGACATGAGATTGTAGCCACTCCGTGTACAGGAGGAGATTGTCACCATTCTCTGAACATGAGGAGATAGTCTCCACTCCCTGTAGAGGAGGAGATTGTCACCACTCTCTGAACATGAGGAGACTGACTCCACTCCCTGGACATGAGATTGTATCCACTCCCTGCACAGGAGGAGATTGTCACCACTCTCTGAACATGAGGAGATTGTCTCCACTCCCTGGACATGAGGAGATTGGCTCAACTCTCTGGACATGAGGAGATTGTCTCCACTCCCTGTACAGGAGGAGATTGTCTCAACTCTCTGGACATGAGGAGATTGTCACAACTCCATGGACATGAGGCGATTGTCTCCACTCTCAGGACATGAGGAGGTTGTCTCCTCTCCCTGTACAGGAGGAGATTGTCACCACTCGCTGGACATGAGATTGTCACCACTCCCTGTGGAGGAGGAGATTGTCTCCAATCTCTGGACATGAGGAGATTGGCTCCACTCCCTGGACATGAGGAGATTGTCTTCACTCCCTATACATGAGGAGATTGTCTCCACTCCAAGGACATAAGGAAATTGGCATCGCTCTCTGGACATGAGGAGATTGTCTCACTCTCTGGATATGAGGTGATTGTCTCCACTCCCTGTATGTGAGGAGATTGTCTCAATCTCTGGACATGAGGAGATTGTCTGCACTCACTGTATGTGAGGAGATTGTCTCCACTCACTGCACAGGAGGAGATTGTCTCCACACCCTGTACAGGAGGAGACTGTCTCCACACCTCGTACAGAAGGAGATTCTCTCCACTCGCTGTACAGGAGGAGATTGTCTCTACTCTCTGGACATGAGGAGATTGTCTCCACTCTCGGTACATGAAGAGATTGTCTCCACTCTCGGTACCTGAGGAGATTGTCTCCACTCTCAGTACATGAGGAGATTGTCTCCACTCTCGGTATCTGAGGACATTGTCTCCACTCGCTGTCCATGAGAATGTCTCCACTCTCTGGACAGGAGGAGACTGTCTCCACTCCCTGCACAGAAGGTGATTGTCTCCACATCCTGTACTGAAGGAGATTGTCTCCACTCCCTGTACAGGAGGAGATTGTCTCCACTCACTGGACAGGAGGAGATTGTCTCCACTCCCTGGAAAGGAGGAGATTGTCTCCACTCTTTGTACATGAGGAGATTGTCTTGACTCTCTGGACATGAGGAGATTGTCTCACTCTCTAGACATGAGGTGATTGTCTCCACTCCCTGTATGTGAGGAGATTGTCTCCACTCACTGCACAGGAGGAGATTGTCTCCACACCTTGTACAGAAGGAGATTGTCTCCACACACTGTACAGGAGGAGATTGTCTCCAATCTCAGTACATGAGGAGATTGTCTCCACTCCCTGTACAGGAGGAGATTGTCTCTGCTCTCTGGACATGAGGAGATTGTCTCCACTCTCGGTACTTGAAGAGATTGTCTCCACTCTCGGTACCTGAGGAGATTGTCTCCACTCTCGGTACATGAGGTGATTGTCTCCACTCTCGGTACATGAGGAGACTGTCTCCACTCTCGGTACATGAGGAGATTGTCTCCACTCGCTGTACAGCAGGTGATTGTCTCCACTCCCTGTACAGGAGGAAATTGTCTCCACTCCCTGTCCATGAGAATGTCTCCACTCTCTGGACAGGAGGAGACTGTCTCCACTCCCTGCACAGAAGGTGATTGTCTCCACATCCTGTACTGAAGGAGATTGTCTCCACTCCCTGTACAGGAGGAGATTGTCTCCACTCCCTGGAAAGGAGGAGATTGTCTCCACTCTTTGTACATGAGGAGATTGTCTCCACTCTCTGGACATGAGGAGATTGTCTCCACTCTCGGCACCTGAGGGGATTGTCTCCACTCTCGGTACATGAGGAGATTGTCTCCACTCTCGGTACATGAGGAGAATGTCTCCACTCTCGGTACATGAGGAAATTGTCTCCACTCCCTGTGCAGGAGGAGATTGTCTCAACTCTCTGGACAGGAGGAGATTGTCCCCACTCCCTGGACATGAGTAGATTGGCTCAACTCTCTGGACATGAGGAGATTGTCTCCACTCCCTGTACAGGAGGAGATTGTCACCACTCTCTGAACATGAGGAGACTGTCTCCAGTCCCTGGACATGAGATTGTAGCCACTCCCTGTACAGGAGGAGATTGTCACCATTCTCTGAACATGAGGAGATAGTCTCCACTCCCTGTAGAGGAGGAGATTGTCACCACTCTCTGAACATGAGGAGACTGACTCCACTCCCTGGACATGAGATTGTATCCACTCCCTGCACAGGAGGAGATTGTCACCACTCTCTGAACATGAGGCGATTGTCTCCACTCCCTGGACATGAGGAGATTGGCTCAACTCTCTGGACATGAGGAGATTGTCTCCACTCCCTGTACAGGAGGAGATTGTCTCAACTCTCTGGACATGAGGAGATTGTCACAACTCCATGGACATGAGGCGATTGTCTCCACTCTCAGGACATGAGGAGGTTGTCTCCTCTCCCTGTACAGGAGGAGATTGTCACCACTCTCTGAACATGTGGGATTGTCTCCACTTTGTGGACCTGAGGAGAATGCCTCCACTCCCTGGACATGAGGAGATTGTTACAACTCACAGGACATGAGGGGATTGTCTCCACTCTGTGGACATGAGGAGATTGTCTCAAACCCTGGACATGAGGAGATTGTCTCCACTGCCTGAACAGGAGGAGATTGTCTCAACTCTCTGGACATGAGGAGATTGTCTCCACTCTCGGTACATGAAGAGATTGTCTCCACTCTCGGTACCTGAGGAGATTGTCTCAACTCTCGGTACATGAGGAGATTGTCTCCACTCTCGGTACATGAGGAGACTGTCTCCACTCTCGGTACATGAGGAGATTGTCTCCACTCGCTGTACAGCAGGTGATTGTCTCCACTCCCTCTCCAGGAGGAGATTGTCTCCACTCCCTGTCCATGAGATTGTCTCCACTCCCTGTACAGGAGGAGATTGTCTCTACTCCCTGTACAGGAGGAGATTGTCTCCACTCCCTGTCCATGAGATTGTCTCCACTCCCTGTACAGGGGGTGATTTTCTCCACCTCCTGTACATGAGGAGATTGTCTCCACACCCTGCACAGGAGGAGATTGTCTCCACTCCCTGGAAAGGAGGAGATTGTCTCCACTCTTTGCACATGAGGAGATTGTCTCCACTCTTGGTACATGAAGAGATTGTCTCCACTCTCGGTACATATGGAGATTGTCTCCACTCTCGGTACATGAGGAGATTGTCTCCACTCTCTGGACATGAGGAGATTGTCTCCACTCTTGGTACATGAAGAGATTGTCTCCACTCCCTGTACATGAGCAGATTGTCTCCACTCTCTGCACATGAGGAGATTGTCTCCACTCTCTGCACATGAGGAGATTGTCTCCACTCCCCGTACAGGAGGTGATGGTCTCCACTCTCTGTACAGGAGGAGATTGTCTCCCCTCCCTGGACATGGGATTGTCTCCACGCTCTGTACAGGAGGAGATTGTCTCCACTCCCTGTGGAGGAGGAGATTGTCTCCAATCTCTGGACATGAGGAGATTGTCTCCACTCCCTGGACATGAGGAGATTGTCTTCACTCCCTGTACATGAGGAGATTGTATCCACTCCCTGCACGTGAGGAGATTGTCTCCACTCTCTAGACAGGAGGAGATTGTGTCAACTCTCTGGACATGAGGGGATTGTCTCACTCTCTGGACATGAGGTGATTGTCTCAACTCCCTGTATGTGAGGAGATTGTTTCACTCTCTGGACATGAGGAGATTGTCTCCATTCCCTGTATGTGAGGAGATTGTCTCCACTCACTGCACAGGAGGAGATTGTCTCCACACCTTGTACAGAAGGAGATTGTCTCCACACCCTGTACAGGAGGAGATTGTCTCCACTCTCGGTACATGAGGAGATTGTCTCCACACCCTGTACCGGAGGAGATTGTCTCCACTCCCTGTACAGGAGGAGATTGTCTCCTCTCTCCGCACATGAGGAGATTGTGTCCTCTCTCTGTACATGAGGAGATTGTCTCCACTCTCAGTACATGAGGAGATTGTCTCCACTCCCTGTACAGGAGGAGATTGTCTCTACTCTCTGGACATGAGAAGATTGTCTCCACTCTCAGTACATGAAGAGATTGTCTCCACTCTCGGTACCTGAGAAGATTTTCTCCACTCTCGGTACATGAGGAGATTGTCTCCACTCACTGCACAGGAGGAGATTGTCTCCACACCTTGTACAGAAGGAGATTGTCTCCACACCCTGTACAGGAGGAGATTGTCTCCACTCTCGGTACATGAGGAGATTGTCTCCACACCCTGTACAGGAGGAGATTGTCTCCACTCCCTGTACAGGTGGAGATTGTCTCCTCTCTCTGTACATGAGGAGATTGTGCCCTCTCTCTGTACATGAGGAGATTGTCTCCACTCTCAGTACATGAGGAGATTGTCTCCACTCCCTGTACAGGAGGAGATTGTCTCTACTCTCTGGACATGAGAAGAGTGTCTCCACTCTCAGTACATGAAGAGATTATCTCCACTCTCGGTACCTGAGGAGATTGTCTCCACTCTCGGTACCTGAGGAGATTGTCTCCACTCTCGGTACATGAGGAGACTGTCTCCACTGTCGGTACATGAGGAGATTGTCTCCACTCGCTGTACAGCAGGTGATTGTCTCCACTCCCTGTACAGGAGGAGATTGTCTCCACTCCCTGTCCATGAGAATGTCTCCACTCTCTGGACAATAGGAGACTGTCTCCACTCCCTGCACAGAAGGTGATTGTCTCCACATCTTGTACTGAAGGAGATTGTCTCCACTCCCTGTACAGGAGGAGATTGTCCCCATTCCCTGTACAGGAGGAGATTGTCTCCACTCCCTGTCCATGACATTGTCTCCACTCCCTGTACAGGGGCTGATTTTCTCCACTCCCTGTACAGAAGGCGATTGTCTCCACTCTCTGTACATGAGGAGATTGTCTCCACTCCCTGCACAGGACGAGATTGTCTGCACTCCCTGTCTTGGAGGAGATTGTCTCCACTTTCTGGAAATGAGGAGATTGTCTGCACTCTTGGTACATGAAGAGATTGTCTCCACTCCCTGTGCAGGAGGAGATTCTCTCCACACCCTGTGCAGAAGTAGATTGTCTCCACTCCCAGTACATGAGGTGATTGTCTCCACTCCCTGTACAGGAGGAGATTGTCTCCACTCCCTGGAAAGGAGGAGATTGTCTCCACTCTTTGTACATGAGGAGATTGTCTCCACTCTCTGGACCTGAGGAGATTGTCTCAACTCCCTGTACATGAGGGGTTTCTCTCCGCTCCCTCGACGTGATGAGATAGTCTCCACTCCCTGGACAGGAGGAGGTTGTCTCCACTCTCTGTACAGGAGGACATTGTCTTCACTTTCTGGACATGAGGAGATTGTCTGCACTCCCTGTACAGGAGGAGATTGCCTCCACTGCCTGGACGTTAGGAGATTGTCTCCAATCCCTGTACATGAGGAGTTTGTCTCTGCTCCCTCGACGTGATGAAATAGTCTCCACTCCCTGGACAGGAGGAGGTTGTCTCCACTCTGTGGACATGAGGAGATTGTCTCCACTCTCTGACAGGAGGAGATTGTCCCCACTCTCTGGACATGAGGAGATTGTCTCCACTCTCTGGACATGAGGAGATTGTCTCCACTAACTGTACAAGAGGAGATTGTCACCACTCTCTGGACATGAGGAGATTGTCTCCATCCGCTGGATATTCGGAGATTGTCTCCACTCTCTGGACAGGAGGAGACTGTCTCCACTTTCTGGACATGAGGAGATTGTCTCCACTCCCTGTACAGGAGGAGATTGTCACCACTCTCTGGACATGAGAAGATTGTCTCCACCCCCTGGACATTCGGAGATTGTCTCCACTCTCTGGACATGAGGAGACTGTCTCCACTTTCTGGACATGAGGAGATTGTCTCCACTCTCTGGAAAGCAGGAGGTTGTCTCCACTCTCTGGACATGAGGAGACTGTCTCCACTGCCTGAACATGAGGAGATTGTCTCCACTCTCTGGACATGAGGAGACTGTCTCCACTGCCTGAACATGAGGAGATTGTCTCCACTCCCTGTATGTGAGGAGATTGTCTCCACTCCCTGAACAGGAGGAGATTGTCTCCACTCTCTGGACATGAGGAGATTGTCTCCACTGCCTGAACAGGAGGAGATTGTCTCCACTCTCTGGACATGAGGGGATTGTCTCCACTCCCTGTCCGTGAGGAGATTGTCTCAACTAACTGGACATGAGGCGATTGTCTCCACTCTCTGTCCATGATGAGATTTTCTCCACACCCAGTACAGAAGGAGATTGTCTCCACTCTCTGTACATGAGGAAATTGTCTCCACTCCCTGCACAGGAGGAGATTGTCTCCACTTTCTGGACATGAGGAGATGGTCTGCACTCCCTGCACAGGAGGAGATTGTCTCCACTGCCCGGACGTTCGGAGATTGTCTCCACTCCCTGTACATGAGGGATTTGTCTCCGTTCCCTCGACGTGATGATATAGTCTCCACTCCCTGGACAGGAGGAGGTTGTCTCCACTCTGTGGACATGAGGTGATAGTCTCCACTCTCTGAACAGGAGGAGATTGACTCCAATCTCTGGACATGAGGAGATTGTCTTCACTCTCTGGACATGAGGAGATTGTCTCCACTCTCTGGACATTAGGAGATTGTCTCCACTCCCTGTACAGGAGGAGATGTTCACCACTCTCTGGACATGATTAGATTGTCTCCACCCCCTGGACATTAGTAGATTGTCTCCACTCTCGGTACCTGAGGAGATTGTCTCCACTCTCGGTACCTGAGGAGATTGTCTCCACTCTCGGTACATGAGGAGACTGTCTCCACTGTCGGTACATGAGGAGATTGTCTCCACTCGCTGTACAGCAGGTGATTGTCTCCACTCCCTGTACAGGAGGAGATTGTCTCCACTCCCTGTCCATGAGAATGTCTCCACTCTCTGGACAATAGGAGACTGTCTCCACTCCCTGCACAGAAGGTGATTGTCTCCACATCTTGTACTGAAGGAGATTGTCTCCACTCCCTGTACAGGAGGAGATTGTCCCCATTCCCTGTACAGGAGGAGATTGTCTCCACTCCCTGTCCATGACATTGTCTCCACTCCCTGTACAGGGGCTGATTTTCTCCACTCCCTGTACAGAAGGCGATTGTCTCCACTCTCTGTACATGAGGAGATTGTCTCCACTCCCTGCACAGGACGAGATTGTCTGCACTCCCTGTCTTGGAGGAGATTGTCTCCACTTTCTGGAAATGAGGAGATTGTCTGCACTCTTGGTACATGAAGAGATTGTCTCCACTCCCTGTGCAGGAGGAGATTCTCTCCACACCCTGTGCAGAAGTAGATTGTCTCCACTCCCAGTACATGAGGTGATTGTCTCCACTCCCTGTACAGGAGGAGATTGTCTCCACTCCCTGGAAAGGAGGAGATTGTCTCCACTCTTTGTACATGAGGAGATTGTCTCCACTCTCTGGACCTGAGGAGATTGTCTCAACTCCCTGTACATGAGGGGTTTCTCTCCGCTCCCTCGACGTGATGAGATAGTCTCCACTCCCTGGACAGGAGGAGGTTGTCTCCACTCTCTGTACAGGAGGACATTGTCTTCACTTTCTGGACATGAGGAGATTGTCTGCACTCCCTGTACAGGAGGAGATTGCCTCCACTGCCTGGACGTTAGGAGATTGTCTCCAATCCCTGTACATGAGGAGTTTGTCTCTGCTCCCTCGACGTGATGAAATAGTCTCCACTCCCTGGACAGGAGGAGGTTGTCTCCACTCTGTGGACATGAGGAGATTGTCTCCACTCTCTGACAGGAGGAGATTGTCCCCACTCTCTGGACATGAGGAGATTGTCTCCACTCTCTGGACATGAGGAGATTGTCTCCACTAACTGTACAAGAGGAGATTGTCACCACTCTCTGGACATGAGGAGATTGTCTCCATCCGCTGGATATTCGGAGATTGTCTCCACTCTCTGGACAGGAGGAGACTGTCTCCACTTTCTGGACATGAGGAGATTGTCTCCACTCCCTGTACAGGAGGAGATTGTCACCACTCTCTGGACATGAGAAGATTGTCTCCACCCCCTGGACATTCGGAGATTGTCTCCACTCTCTGGACATGAGGAGACTGTCTCCACTTTCTGGACATGAGGAGATTGTCTCCACTCTCTGGAAAGCAGGAGGTTGTCTCCACTCTCTGGACATGAGGAGACTGTCTCCACTGCCTGAACATGAGGAGATTGTCTCCACTCTCTGGACATGAGGAGACTGTCTCCACTGCCTGAACATGAGGAGATTGTCTCCACTCCCTGTATGTGAGGAGATTGTCTCCACTCCCTGAACAGGAGGAGATTGTCTCCACTCTCTGGACATGAGGAGATTGTCTCCACTGCCTGAACAGGAGGAGATTGTCTCCACTCTCTGGACATGAGGGGATTGTCTCCACTCCCTGTCCGTGAGGAGATTGTCTCAACTAACTGGACATGAGGCGATTGTCTCCACTCTCTGTCCATGATGAGATTTTCTCCACACCCAGTACAGAAGGAGATTGTCTCCACTCTCTGTACATGAGGAAATTGTCTCCACTCCCTGCACAGGAGGAGATTGTCTCCACTTTCTGGACATGAGGAGATGGTCTGCACTCCCTGCACAGGAGGAGATTGTCTCCACTGCCCGGACGTTCGGAGATTGTCTCCACTCCCTGTACATGAGGGATTTGTCTCCGTTCCCTCGACGTGATGATATAGTCTCCACTCCCTGGACAGGAGGAGGTTGTCTCCACTCTGTGGACATGAGGTGATAGTCTCCACTCTCTGAACAGGAGGAGATTGACTCCAATCTCTGGACATGAGGAGATTGTCTTCACTCTCTGGACATGAGGAGATTGTCTCCACTCTCTGGACATTAGGAGATTGTCTCCACTCCCTGTACAGGAGGAGATGTTCACCACTCTCTGGACATGATTAGATTGTCTCCACCCCCTGGACATTAGTAGATTGTCTCCACTCTCTGGACATGAGGAGACTGTCTCCACTTTCTGGACATGAGGAGATTGTCTCCATTCTCTGCACATGAGGAGACTGTCTCCACTCTCGGTACATGAGGAGATTGTCTCCACTCGCTGTACAGCAGGTGATTGTCTGCACTCCCTCTACAGGAGGAGATTGTCTCCACTCCCTGTCCATGAGATTGTCTCCACTCCCTGTACAGGAGGAGATTGTCTCTACTCCCTGTACAGGAGGAGATTGTCTCCACTCCCTGTCCATGAGATTGTCTCCACTCCCTGTACAGGGGGTGATTTTCTCCACCTCCTGTACATGAGGAGATTGTCTCCACACCCTGCACAGGAGGAGATTGTCTCCACTCCCTGGAAAGGAGGAGATTGTCTCCACTCTTTGCACATGAGGAGATTGTCTCCACTCTTGGTACATGAAGAGATTGTCTCCACTCTCGGTACATATGGAGATTGTGTCCACTCTCGGTACATGAGGAGATTGTCTCCACTCTCTGGACATGAGGAGATTGTCTCCACTCTTGGTACATGAAGAGATTGTCTCCACTCCCTGTACATGAGCAGATTGTCTCCACTCTCTGCACATGAGGAGATTGTCTCCACTCTCTGCACATGAGGAGATTGTCTCCACTCCCTGTACAGGAGGTGATGGTCTCCACTCTCTGTACAGGAGGAGATTGTCTCCCCTCCCTGGACATGGGATTGTCTCCACGCTCTGTACAGGAGGAGATTGTCTCCACTCCCTGTGGAGGAGGAGATTGTCTCCAATCTCTGGACATGAGGAGATTGTCTCCACTCCCTGGACGTGAGGAGATTGTCTTCACTCCCTGTACATGAGGAGATTGTATCCACTCCCTGCACGTGAGGAGATTGTCTCCACTCTCTAGACAGGAGGAGATTGTGTCAACTCTCTGGACATGAGGAGATTGTCTCACTCTCTGGACATGAGGTGATTGTCTCAACTCCCTGTATGTGAGGAGATTGTTTCACTCTCTGGACATGAGGAGATTGTCTCCACTCCCTGTATGTGAGGAGATTGTCTCCACTCACTGCACAGGAGGAGATTGTCTCCACACCTTGTACAGAAGGAGATTGTCTCCACACCCTGTACAGGAGGAGATTGTCTCCACTCTCGGTACATGAGGAGATTGTCTCCACACCCTGTACAGGAGGAGATTGTCTCCACTCCCTGGACAGGAGGAGATTGTCTCCTCTCTCCGTACATGAGGAGATTGTGTCCTCTCTCTGTACATGAGGAGATTGTCTCCACTCTCAGTACATGAGGAGATTGTCTCCACTCCCTGTACAGGAGGAGATTGTCTCCACTCTCGGTACCTGAGAAGATTTTCTCCACTCTCGGTACATGAGGAGATTGTCTCCACTCACTGCACAGGAGGAGATTGTCTCCACACCTTGTACAGAAGGAGATTGTCTCCACACCCTGTACAGGAGGAGATTGTCTCCACTCTCGGTACATGAGGAGATTGTCTCCACACCCTGTACAGGGGCTGATTTTCTCCACTCCCTGTACAGAAGGCGATTGTCTCCACTCTCTGTACATGAGGAGATTGTCTCCACTCCCTGCACAGGACGAGATTGTCTGCACTCCCTGTCTTGGAGGAGATTGTCTCCACTTTCTGGAAATGAGGAGATTGTCTGCACTCTTGGTACATGAAGAGATTGTCTCCACTCCCTGTGCAGGAGGAGATTCTCTCCACACCCTGTGCAGAAGTAGATTGTCTCCACTCCCAGTACATGAGGTGATTGTCTCCACTCCCTGTACAGGAGGAGATTGTCTCCACTCCCTGTACAGGAGGAGATTGTCTCCACTCCCTGGAAAGGAGGAGATTGTCTCCACTCTTTGTACATGAGGAGATTGTCTCCACTCTCTGGACCTGAGGAGATTGTCTCAACTCCCTGTACATGAGGGGTTTCTCTCCGCTCCCTCGACGTGATGAGATAGTCTCCACTCCCTGGACAGGAGGAGGTTGTCTCCACTCTCTGTACAGGAGGACATTGTCTTCACTTTCTGGACATGAGGAGATTGTCTGCACTCCCTGTACAGGAGGAGATTGTCTCCACTGCCTGGACGTTAGGAGATTGTCTCCAATCCCTGTACATGAGGAGTTTGTCTCCGCTCCCTCGACGTGATGAAATAGTCTCCACTCCCTGGACAGGAGGAGGTTGTCTCCACTCTGTGGACATGAGGAGATTGTCTCCACTCTCTGACAGGAGGAGATTGTCCCCACTCTCTGGACATGAGGAGATTGTCTCCACTCTCTGGACATGAGGAGATTGTCTCCACTAACTGTACAAGAGGAGATTGTCACCACTCTCTGGACATGAGGAGATTGTCTCCATCCCCTGGACATTCAGAGATTGTCTCCACTCTCTGGACAGGAGGAGACTGTCTCCACTTTCTGGACATGAGGAGATTGTCTCCACTCCCTGTACAGGAGGAGATTGTCACCACTCTCTGGACATGAGAAGATTGTCTCCACCCCCTGGACATTCGGAGATTGTCTCCACTCTCTGGACATGAGGAGACTGTCTCCACTTTCTGGACATGAGGAGATTGTCTCCACTCTCTGGAAAGCAGGAGGTTGTCTCCACTCTCTGGACATGAGGAGACTGTCTCCACTGCCTGAACATGAGGAGATTGTCTCCACTCCCTGTACGTGAGGAGATTGCATCCACTCCTTGTATGTGAGGAGATTGTCTCCACTCCCTGAACAGGAGGAGATTGTCTCCACTCTCTGGACATGAGGAGATTGTCTCCACTGCCTGAACAGGAGGAGATTGCCTCTACTCTCTGGACATGAGGAGATTGTGTCCACTCCCTCGACATGAGGAGATTGTCTCCACTGCCTGAACAGGAGGAGATTGTCTCCACTCTCTGGACATGAGGGGATTGTCTCCACTCCCTGTCCGTGAGGAGATTGTCTCAACTAACTGGACATGAGGCGATTGTCTCCACTCTCTGTCCATGATGAGATTTTCTCCACAGCCAGTTCAGAAGGAGATTGTCTCCACTCTCTGTACATGAGGAAATTGTCTCCACTCCCTGCACAGGAGGAGATTGTCTCCACTTTCTGGACATGAGGAGATGGTCTGCACTCCCTGCACAGGAGGAGATTGTCTCCACTGCCCGGACGTTCGGAGATTGTCTCCACTCCCTGTACATGAGGGATTTGTCTCCGTTCCCTCGACGTGATGATATAGTCTCCACTCCCTGGACAGGAGGAGGTTGTCTCCACTCTGTGGACATGAGGTGATAGTCTCCACTCTCTGAACAGGAGGAGATTGACTCCAATCTCTGGACATGAGGAGATTGTCTTCACTCTCTGGACATGAGGAGATTGTCTCCACTCTCTGGAAAGCAGGAGGTTGTCTCCACTCTCTGGACATGAGGAGACTGTCTCCACTGCCTGAACATGAGGAGATTGTCTCCACTCTCTGGACAGGAGGAGACTGTCTCCACTTTCTGGACATGAGGAGATTGTCTCCACTCCCTGTACAGGAGGAGATTGTCACCACTCTCTGGACATGAGAAGATTGTCTCCACCCCCTGGACATTCGGAGATTGTCTCCACTCTCTGGACATGAGGAGACTGTCTCCACTTTCTGGACATGAGGAGATTGTCTCCACTCTCTGGAAAGCAGGAGGTTGTCTCCACTCTCTGGACATGAGGAGACTGTCTCCACTGCCTGAACATGAGGAGATTGTCTCCACTCCCTGTACGTGAGGAGATTGCATCCACTCCTTGTATGTGAGGAGATTGTCTCCACTCCCTGAACAGGAGGAGATTGTCTCCACTCTCTGGACATGAGGAGATTGTCTCCACTGCCTGAACAGGAGGAGATTGCCTCTACTCTCTGGACATGAGGAGATTGTGTCCACTCCCTCGACATGAGGAGATTGTCTCCACTGCCTGAACAGGAGGAGATTGTCTCCACTCTCTGGACATGAGGGGATTGTCTCCACTGCCTGAACAGGAGGAGATTGTCTCCACTCTGTGGACATGAGGTGATAGTCTCCACTCTCTGAACAGGAGGAGATTGACTCCAATCTCTGGACATGAGGAGATTGTCTTCACTCTCTGGACATGAGGAGATTGTCTCCACTCTCTGGACATGAGGAGATTGTCTCCTCTCTCCGTACATGAGGAGATTGTGTCCTCTCTCTGTACATGAGGAGATTGTCTCCACTCTCAGTACATGAGGAGATTGTCTCCACTCCCTGTACAGGAGGAGATTGTCTCTACTCTCTGGACATGAGAAGATTGTCTCCACTCTCAGTACATGAAGAGATTGTCTCCACTCTCGGTACCTGAGAAGATTTTCTCCACTCTCGGTACATGAGGAGATTGTCTCCACTCACTGCACAGGAGGAGATTGTCTCCACACCTTGTACAGAAGGAGATTGTCTCCACACCCTGTACAGGAGGAGATTGTCTCCACTCTCGGTACATGAGGAGATTGTCTCCACACCCTGTACAGGAGGAGATTGTCTCCACTCCCTGTACAGGTGGAGATTGTCTCCTCTCTCTGTACATGAGGAGATTGTGTCCTCTCTCTGTACATGAGGAGATTGTCTCCACTCTCAGTACATGAGGAGATTGTCTCCACTCCCTGTACAGGAGGAGATTGTCTCTACTCTCTGGACATGAGAAGAGTGTCTCCACTCTCAGTACATGAAGAGATTGTCTCCACTCTCGGTACCTGAGGAGATTGTCTCCACTCTCGGTACCTGAGGAGATTGTCTCCACTCTCGGTACATGAGGAGACTGTCTCCACTGTCGGTACATGAGGAGATTGTCTCCACTCGCTGTACAGCAGGTGATTGTCTCCACTCCCTGTACAGGAGGAGATTGTCTCCACTCCCTGCACAGAAGGTGATTGTCTCCACATCCTGTACTGAAGGAGATTGTCTCCACTCCCTGTACAGGAGGAGATTGTCCCCATTCCCTGTACAGGAGGAGATTGTCTCCACTCCCTGTCCATGACATTGTCTCCACTCCCTGTACAGGGGCTGATTTTCTCCACTCCCTGTACAGAAGGCGATTGTCTCCACTCTCTGTACATGAGGAGATTGTCTCCACTCCCTGCACAGGACGAGATTGTCTGCACTCCCTGTCTTGGAGGAGATTGTCTCCACTTTCTGGAAATGAGGAGATTGTCTGCACTCTTGGTACATGAAGAGATTCTCTCCACACCCTGTGCAGAAGTAGATTGTCTCCACTCCCAGTACATGAGGTGATTGTCTCCACTCCCTGTACAGGAGGAGATTGTCTCCACTCCCTGGAAAGGAGGAGATTGTCTCCACTCTTTGTACATGAGGAGATTGTCTCCACTCTCTGGACCTGAGGAGATTGTCTCAACTCCCTGTACATGAGGGGTTTCTCTCCGCTCCCTCGACGTGATGAGATAGTCTCCACTCCCTGGACAGGAGGAGGTTGTCTCCACTCTCTGTACAGGAGGACATTGTCTTCACTTTCTGGACATGAGGAGATTGTCTGCACTCCCTGTACAGGAGGAGATTGTCTCCACTGCCTGGACGTTAGGAGATTGTCTCCAATCCCTGTACATGAGGAGTTTGTCTCTGCTCCCTCGACGTGATGAAATAGTCTCCACTCCCTGGACAGGAGGAGATTGTCTCCACTCTCTGGACATGAGGAGATTGTCTCCACTAACTGTACAAGAGGAGATTGTCACCACTCTCTGGACATGAGGAGATTGTCTCCATCCCCTGGACATTCGGAGATTGTCTCCACTCTCTGGACAGGAGGAGACTGTCTCCACTTTCTGGACATGAGGAGATTGTCTCCACTCCCTGTACAGGAGGAGATTGTCACCACTCTCTGGACATGAGAAGATTGTCTCCACCCCCTGGACATTCGGAGATTGTCTCCACTCTCTGGACATGAGGAGACTGTCTCTACTTTCTGGACATGAGGAGATTGTCTCCACTCTCTGGAAAGCAGGAGGTTGTCTCCACTCTCTGGACATGAGGAGACTGTCTCCACTGCCTGAACATGAGGAGATTGTCTCCACTCCCTGTACGTGAGGAGATTGCATCCACTCCTTGTATGTGAGGAGATTGTCTCCACTCCCTGAACAGGAGGAGATTGTCTCCACTCTCTGGACATGAGGAGATTGTCTCCACTGCCTGAACAGGAGGAGATTGCCTCTACTCTCTGGACATGAGGAGATTGTGTCCACTCCCTCGACATGAGGAGATTGTCTCCTCTGCCTGAACAGGAGGAGATTGTCTCCACTCTCTGGACATGAGGGGATTGTCTCCACTCCCTGTCCGTGAGGAGATTGTCTCAACTAACTGGACATGAGGCGATTGTCTCCACTCTCTGTCCATGATGAGATTTTCTCCACACCCAGTACAGAAGGAGATTGTCTCCACTCTCTGTACATGAGGAAATTGTCTCCACTCCCTGCACAGGAGGAGATTGTCTCCACTTTCTGGACATGAGGAGATGGTCTGCACTCCCTGCACAGGAGGAGATTGTCTCCACTGCCCGGACGTTCGGAGATTGTCTCCACTCCCTGTACATGAGGGATTTGTCTCCGTTCCCTCGACGTGATGATATAGACTCAACTCCCTGGACAGGAGGAGGTTGTGTCCACTCTGTGGACATGAGGTGATAGTCTCCACTCTCTGAACAGGAGGAGATTGACTCCAATCTCTGGACATGAGGAGATTGTCTTCACTCTCTGGACATGAGGAGATTGTCTCCACTCTCTGGACATGAGGAGATTGTCTCCTCTCTCCGTACATGAGGAGATTGTGTCCTCTCTCTGTACATGAGGAGATTGTCTCCACTCTCAGTACATGAGGAGATTGTCTCCACTCCCTGTACAGGAGGAGATTGTCTCTACTCTCTGGACATGAGAAGATTGTCTCCACTCTCAGTACATGAAGAGATTGTCTCCACTCTCGGTACCTGAGAAGATTTTCTCCACTCTCGGTACATGAGGAGATTGTCTCCACTCACTGCACAGAAGGAGATTGTCTCCACACCTTGTACAGAAGGAGATTGTCTCCACACCCTGTACAGGAGGAGATTGTCTCCACTCTCGGTACATGAGGAGATTGTCTCCACACCCTGTACAGGAGGAGATTGTCTCCACTCCCTGTACAGGTGGAGATTGTCTCCTCTCTCTGTACATGAGGAGATTGTGTCCTCTCTCTGTACATGAGGAGATTGTCTCCACTCTCAGTACATGAGGAGATTGTCTCCACTCCCTGTACAGGAGGAGATTGTCTCTACTCTCTGGACATGAGAAGAGTGTCTCCACTCTCAGTACATGAAGAGATTGTCTCCACTCTCGGTACCTGAGGAGATTGTCTCCACTCTCGGTACCTGAGGAGATTGTCTCCACTCTCGGTACATGAGGAGACTGTCTCCACTGTCGGTACATGAGGAGATTGTCTCCACTCGCTGTACAGCAGGTGATTGTCTCCACTCCCTGTACAGGAGGAGATTGTCTCCACTGCCTGGACGTTAGGTGATTGTCTCCAATCCCTGTACATGAGGAGTTTGTCTCCGCTCCCTCGACGTGATGAAATAGTCTCCACTCCCTGGACAGGAGGAGGTTGTCTCCACTCTGTGGACATGAGGAGATTGTCTCCACTCTCTGACAGGAGGAGATTGTCCCCACTCTCTGGACATGAGGAGATTGTCTCCACTAACTGTACAAGAGGAGATTGTCACCACTCTCTGGACATGAGGAGATTGTCTCCACTCCCTGTCCATGACATTGTCTCCACTCCCTGTACAGGGGCTGATTTTCTCCACTCCCTGTACAGAAGGCGATTGTCTCCACTCTCTGTACATGAAGAGATTGTCTCCACTCCCTGCACAGGACGAGATTGTCTGCACTCCCTGTCTTGGAGGAGATTGTCTCCACTTTCTGGAAATGAGGAGATTGTCTGCACTCTTGGTACATGAAGAGATTGTCTCCACTCCCTGTGCAGGAGGAGATTCTCTCCACACCCTGTGCAGAAGTAGATTGTCTCCACTCCCAGTACATGAGGTGATTATCTCCACTCCCTGTACAGGAGGAGATTGTCTCCACTCCCTGGAAAGGAGGAGATTGTCTCCACTCTTTGTACATGAGGAGATTGTCTCCACTCTCTGGACCTGAGGAGATTGTCTCAACTCCCTGTACATGAGGGGTTTCTCTCCGCTCCCTCGACGTGATGAGATAGTCTCCACTCCCTGGACAGGAGGAGGTTGTCTCCACTCTCTGTACAGGAGGACATTGTCTTCACTTTCTGGACATGAGGAGATTGTCTGCACTCCCTGTACAGGAGGAGATTGTCTCCACTGCCTGGACGTTAGGTGATTGTCTCCAATCCCTGTACATGAGGAGTTTGTCTCCGCTCCCTCGACGTGATGAAATAGTCTCCACTCCCTGGACAGGAGGAGGTTGTCTCCACTCTGTGGACATGAGGAGATTGTCTCCACTCTCTGACAGGAGGAGATTGTCCCCACTCTCTGGACATGAGGAGATTGTCTCCACTCTCTGGACATGAGGAGATTGTCTCCACTAACTGTACAAGAGGAGATTGTCACCACTCTCTGGACATGAGGAGATTGTCTCCATCCCCTGGACATTCGGAGATTGTCTCCACTCTCTGGACAGGAGGAGACTGTCTCCACTTTCTGGACATGAGGAGATTGTCTCCACTCCCTGTACAGGAGGAGATTGTCACCACTCTCTGGACATGAGAAGATTGTCTCCACCCCCTGGACATTCGGAGATTGTCTCCACTCTCTGGACATGAGGAGACTGTCTCCACTTTCTGGACATGAGGAGATTGTCTCCACTCTCTGGAAAGCAGGAGGTTGTCTCCACTCTCTGGACATGAGGAGACTGTCTCCACTGCCTGAACATGAGGAGATTGTCTCCACTCCCTGTACGTGAGGAGATTGCATCCACTCCTTGTATGTGAGGAGATTGTCTCCACTCCCTGAACAGGAGGAGATTGTCTCCACTCTCTGGACATGAGGAGATTGTCTCCACTGCCTGAACAGGAGGAGATTGCCTCTACTCTCTGGACATGAGGAGATTGTGTCCACTCCCTCGACATGAGGAGATTGTCTCCACTGCCTGAACAGGAGGAGATTGTCTCCACTCTCTGGACATGAGGGGATTGTCTCCACTCCCTGTCCGTGAGGAGATTGTCTCAACTAACTGGACATGAGGCGATTGTCTCCACTCTCTGTCCATGATGAGATTTTCTCCACATCCAGTACAGAAGGAGATTGTCTCCACTCTCTGTACATGAGGAAATTGTCTCCACTCCCTGCACAGGAGGAGATTGTCTCTACTTTCTGGACATGAGGAGATGGTCTGCACTCCCTGCACAGGAGGAGATTGTCTCTACTCTCTGGACATGAGAAGAGTGTCTCCACTCTCAGTACATGAAGAGATTGTCTCCACTCTCGGTACCTGAGGAGATTGTCTCCAGTCTCGGTACCTGAGGAGATTGTCTCCACTCTCGGTACATGAGGAGTCTGTCTCCACTGTCGGTACATGAGGAGATTGTCTCCACTCGCTGTACAGCAGGTGATTGTCTCCACTCCCTGTACAGGAGGAGATTGTCTCCACTCCCTGTCCATGAGAATGTCTCCACTCTCTGGACAATAGGAGACTGTCTCCACTCCCTGCACAGAAGGTGATTGTCTCCACATCCTGTACTGAAGGAGATTGTCTCCACTCCCTGTACAGGAGGAGATTGTCCCCATTCCTTGTACAGGAGGAGATTGTCTCCACTCCCTGTCCATGACATTGTCTCCACTCCCTGTACAGGGGCTGATTTTCTCCACTCCCTGTACAGAAGGCGATTGTCTCCACTCTCTGTACATGAGGAGATTGTCTCCACTCCCTGCACAGGACGAGATTGTCTGCACTCCCTGTCTTGGAGGAGATTGTCTCCACTTTCTGGAAATGAGGAGATTGTCTGCACTCTTGGTACATGAAGAGATTGTCTCCACTCCCTGTGCAGGAGGAGATTCTCTCCACACCCTGTGCAGAAGTAGATTGTCTCCACTCCCAGTACATGAGGTGATTGTCTCCACTCCCTGTACAGGAGGAGATTGTCTCCACTCCCTGGAAAGGAGGAGATTGTCTCCACTCTTTGTACATGAGGAGATTGTCTCCACTCTCTGGACCTGAGGAGATTGTCTCAACTCCCTGTACATGAGGGGTTTCTCTCCGCTCCCTCGACGTGATGAGATAGTCTCCACTCCCTGGACAGGAGGAGGTTGTCTCCACTCTCTGTACAGGAGGACATTGTCTTCACTTTCTGGACATGAGGAGATTGTCTGCACTCCCTGTACAGGAGGAGATTGTCTCCACTGCCTGGACGTTAGGTGATTGTCTCCAATCCCTGTACATGAGGAGTTTGTCTCCGCTCTCTCGACGTGATGAAATAGTCTCCACTCCCTGGACAGGAGGAGGTTGTCTCCACTCTGTGGACATGAGGAGATTGTCTCCACTCTCTGACAGGAGGAGATTGTCCCCACTCTCTGGACATGAGGAGATTGTCTCCACTCTCTGGACATGAGGAGACTGTCTCCACTTTCTGGACATGAGGAGATTGTCTCCACTCTCTGGAAAGCAGGAGGTTGTCTACACTCTCTGGACATGAGGAGACTGTCTCCACTGCCTGAACATGAGGAGATTGTCTCCACTCCCTGTACGTGAGGAGATTGCATCCACTCCCTGTATGTGAGGAGATTGTCTCCACTCCCTGAACAGGAGGAGATTGTCTCCACTCTCTGGACATGAGGAGATTGTCTCCACTGCCTGAACAGGAGGTGATTGCCTCTACTCTCTGGACATGAGGAGATTGTGTCCACTCCCTCGACATGAGGTGATTGTCTCCACTCCCTGTACAGGAGGAGATTGTCTCCACTCCCTGGAAAGGAGGAGATTGTCTCCACTCCCTGGAAAGGAGGAGATTGTCTCCACTCTTTGTACATGAGGAGATTGTCTCCACTCTCTGGACCTGAGGAGATTGTCTCAACTCCCTGTACATGAGGGGTTTCTCTCCGCTCCCTCGACGTGATGAGATAGTCTCCACTCCCTGGACAGGAGGAGGTTGTCTCCACTCTCTGTACAGGAGGACATTGTCTTCACTTTCTGGACATGAGGAGATTGTCTGCACTCCCTGTACAGGAGGAGATTGTCTCCACTGCCTGGACGTTAGGAGATTGTCTCCAATCCCTGTACATGAGGAGTTTGTCTCCGCTCCCTCGACGTGATGAAATAGTCTCCACTCCCTGGACAGGAGGAGGTTGTCTCCACTCTGTGGACATGAGGAGATTGTCTCCACTCTCTGACAGGAGGAGATTGTCCCCACTCTCTGGACATGAGGAGATTGTCTCCACTCTCTGGACATGAGGAGATTGTCTCCACTAACTGTACAAGAGGAGATTGTCACCACTCTCTGGACATGAGGAGATTGTCTCCATCCCCTGGACATTCGGAGATTGTCTCCACTCTCTGGACAGGAGGAGACTGTCTCCACTTTCTGGACATGAGGAGATTGTCTCCACTCCCTGTACAGGAGGAGATTGTCACCACTCTCTGGACATGAGAAGATTGTCTCCACCCCCTGGACATTCGGAGATTGTCTCCACTCTCTGGACATGAGGAGACTGTCTCCACTTTCTGGACATGAGGAGATTGTCTCCACTCTCTGGAAAGCAGGAGGTTGTCTCCACTCTCTGGACATGAGGAGACTGTCTCCACTGCCTGAACATGAGGAGATTGTCTCCACTCCCTGTACGTGAGGAGATTACATCCACTCCCTGTATGTGAGGAGATTGTCTCCACTCCCTGAACAGGAGGAGATTGTCTCCACTCTCTGGACATGAGGAGATTGTCTCCACTGCCTGAACAGGAGGAGATTGCCTCTACTCTCTGGACATGAGGAGATTGTGTCCACTCCCTCGACATGAGGAGATTGTCTCCACTGCCTGAACAGGAGGAGATTGTCTCCACTCTCTGGACATGAGGAGATTGTCTCCACTCCCTGTCCGTGAGGAGATTGTCTCAACTAACTGGACATGAGGCGATTGTCTCCACTCTCTGTCCATGATGAGATTTTCTCCACACCCAGTACAGAAGGAGATTGTCTCCACTCTCTGTACATGAGGAAATTGTCTCCACTCCCTGCACAGGAGGAGATTGTCTCCACTTTCTGGACATGAGGAGATGGTCTGCACTCCCTGCACAGGAGGAGATTGTCTCCACTGCCCGGACGTTCGGAGATTGTCTCCACTCCCTGTACATGAGGGATTTGTCTCCGTTCCCTCGACGTGATGATATAGTCTCCACTCCCTGGACAGGAGGAGGTTGTCTCCACTCTGTGGACATGAGGTGATAGTCTCCACTCTCTGAACAGGAGGAGATTGACTCCAATCTCTGGACATGAGGAGATTGTCTTCACTCTCTGGACATGAGGAGATTGTCTCCACTCTCTGGACATGAGGAGATTGTCTCCACTCCCTGTACAGGAGGAGATGTTCACCACTCTCTGGACATGATGAGATTGTCTCCACCCCCTGGACATTAGTAGATTGTCTCCACTCTCTGGACATGAGGAGACTGTCTCCACATTCTGGACATGAGGAGATTGTCTCCACTCTCTGGGAAGAAGGAGGTTGTGTCCACTGCCTGAACAGGAGGAGTTTGTCTCCACTTTCTGGACATGAGGAGATTGTCTCCACTCTCTGGGAAGGAGGAGGTTGTGTCCAGTGTAGCTGATTTCCACACGGTACATCATTCCACTTTCCAAAAATATACATCTCTACGCAGTCATCATTGTTGTTTTCATTGTTGGGTTCCTCCTGATTCCAAAACTAAATAACAAAACAGGATATGAATAAAATTCTTTCTAAGAATTCCAACTTCAAGCTGAAACTCAACAGTTAACCAGGTCATGATATCCCAGTGAGAGTCAGGTGGAGCTGTTTAACTGCAGTGTAGTAATGTAACCAGAGATCATTCAGCATCTGTTTGAGAGAAACCTGTTAGAATGGACAGATCCATGGTCGTTCAGTAAACTTGTATTTTTCTCGAGAATAAAGGGTTCATTTTACAATTGCACGTTTTGCTGGCTGTGTTTGCTGGAAGCTGTGCACATCAGAAAATGGGCACAGAGTCTGTAATGTCCCATCAATGTGCTGATAAGCAGCACTGATAACAAAGAATCTCAGCAATAACATGCTCCTGTAAACTGCTCCTTAAATCCTACTCCACTGTTAAATATCAAGCAGTGGTTTTTAATCTGAAATATTGCTTTGCTCGATGTGTAGAAGCTGAAGAATTGACTGACAGAGGGTGAGTTCTTTTCTTCCACATGCAACATGCCGGAATGGGACAGACTGGCACTGATTCAGGGGCAAGACATTAGATTGGCCTCTGATTGAGACATTTTGTGACTTTGTCAGCTTGACGGAGTGTCCCATGTGACCAACCACAGACTCAGCCGACAGAAAAAGACACAGCCTACCCAGGGCAGCATTATGCTTTCCCAGAACTGGTACAATACATGGAATAGTCACCACACTCTGTGAGGGGGAGGGAAGGTGATGGTGGAGGAGAGTGTGAGAGTGGGAGGGGGCAATGGAGAAGGGGAAATTGAGGAGCAGCAGTAATGGGAGAAGTGGTGATGGAGAGGGAGGGGCGATGGAGCAGGAGGAGATGATGGAGAAGAGAAGGCGATGAAATGGGAGGGGCAATGGAGAGGGAAAAGGATGATGAAGAGTGAGGGGCGATGGAGAAGCAGGGGCCAAAATAGATTAAGCGGGATGGAGAGGGAAGAGGTGATCACAAGGGAGGACTGACCGAGAGGTAGCAATATGAAGCGGGTGACGGAGAAGGACAGTTGATTGAGAGGGAGGTGCAAGCGACAGCAAGGTGGAGCAATGGTGAGGGAGGGAGAACGTGTCTCAATATTGAGTCTCCTTAGAGGTGGGTGTGATTGAACAGTGAAGGGGAGCTTACAACTCACAAGATATTTCTTTACAGCAACTGTGGCATCAATTTGACACACGTAAACTGCCAGCATCATTAAACTTTGTCAGTTATACTGACATCACCCTTTGAATTCACAATATTTTGAGATTTTCGGTCATTTGAAAGAGTTTATGAGGAGACAGCAGGATGTGCAGAAGGTTTTAGTTTAGACAGGCATCATGATCGGCACAGGCTTGGAGGGCCGAATGGCCTGTTCCTGTGCTGTACTGTTCTTTGTTCTTTTGTTCTTTTGACAGTGGAATTGCTCGAACACAGCTGACACGAGCATAATGGTGATAGTGCAAAATGGACAATCGTGCAAATGGGTGCGAGCAAATCTGGAGCCCAATTTACGCCCTGTCTGATTGTCTTCACCACTGAAGGCAGTGAGAAAGAAAGTCAGGTGGCCTGTAAAAGGGAATCTGATTTTTGTGTTTGATCTGAGTTTTTACCTGAAATCAGTTTCACTCCCAATATGGCAAGTGGCCCTTTTCTATTCTGTAAACTTCGAAACTTTATTTTTCTTTGAAGACGACTCATTGTAATTTCAATTTTTTCAAATTTTGGGAAGCTATGTGACCCACCCATGCTTGCTTTTGGATTACTGATCATATTAGAGGTCGTCCTTAGCCTATATCTGTACTTGTGAACAATCTCTGTCTGTTGAGGCAATAACTGTTTGCTTCGATCTATATTTAGTCACAGGGTAGTTGATAGTGATTGGGAGTTGAAAGGTTTCAGTCATTTAGCTCACTGGCGATGGGTTGACATATGAATATCTATTGAGGGGAATTAGGTCAACAAAGCTGGTGGAATTACATTTACCGCAGGTTATACAAGATGCACGATATTGGGTTTTATTGAAGTCACTGGAACTGAACATCAGGCTGGTGTATAATGGAAAACTGATACGATTTCACCTGTTTCACCCTTAGGGAATCCTGGAAACCCTGTTTATACAGCGACACACACCAACATTGAAAAACATCAAATGTTAAATGGTGGATTGCTCCTCTACTCAACATCAACGTCTTAGGACAATAACAATAGCCCTCTGAAGGAAAAAAGGAAACTTCAGAGCGTTCTGGAGTGAATTTGTTACCTGCACAAACAGATAATGGCTAATGTTATTGAACAATCAGAAATATCTCACAGACTTTCCAAATCACAATTCTTCAAGTTTGAGTTTTCCAGTTTGATATTTCAGAATATATTAAACTTTGCCTAGTTTCCTGCAGCTCCACCATTGTGCTGTATCTTCCTCATTGTGCAGGACATGCTCTTGGGGTGAAATTGGTTAGCCTCTGAAAACGGGTGTGGGGATTGTGATGCATGATTAAGCCATGCCCATTGAGTAGAATGCAGGCAACATCTCAACTTCATGCTGCCTGCTAATTATAATGGTTAGTGAGTACAGCCAGTGCTAACCAGGCTGTCTGTTGGCTGCACATATCCACAGCAGGCCCATAAACATTTGTAACTTATACTACATAAAGCTAAACTTTATCTTTTAAATGGAAGGTTCACTGTGGCTGGAGCAGGTGCTGGGAGTCATTCTACAAGTGAATCTAACTTGGGAAAGAGTAAGGAATGGCTGACCATGGGAGACAGTTTTTTGTGATGTTGCACTGGAGGTCATAGTGGAGGAGGTGGAAAGGAGGAGAGATGTTCTGTATCTTCAGCAGGAGTACAGGAAACCCCCCAGACACAGGATGAGAAGGCAGTAGGAAAAGATAGCTGTGGAGGTCAATGCCAGGAGGACCGCCCCAAAAAACCTGGACGCAGTGCCACAAAAAGTTTCATGATATTGCACAAGTGGTCAAGGTCAGTGATTGTATCCAAATGCCATAGCCGACTAACTGCATCACTGCCCTCAGCTATTGTTTAATTATTCACACCTCCATCACTCACCTACCAACAATTTCTATCAATCAGGACCCACGCCCAATGTTCATATGCTTCACCTCACCCTCACACACTAAGCACTGTTGCAAAGCTCACACCCATGTCTTACAACTTGCACACATTGCCTGCTATTCAACCATGACTGTCGGATCACCAGTAACATGACACTGACACATTTTACTCTCTCATAGGAGAAGGTTGCGAACAACCAGAGGCAAAAGGAATTAACAAAGGAGCAGAGGGACGCCTGCATGTTCGAACCCCCAGGGAGGAGGCGGTGATGGCTATTATGGGAAAGGCCATCACTGAGGCTGTGGCCAGTGGTGGGTTCGAAGCCATTGAAGATGAAGATATCTACAAATCTAATCCTCCTTCTCATATCACATCGTCTCTTCTGATTGTAAAGTTGCTGATGGTGTAAGCATCCACTTCTTACTTTCTCCTCTCCCCTCACCACAGCCCTACCCTTGTCCCTTTTCATTTCATTTCAGATACACAAGAACTGCAACTGCCCAGGCAGTAGTGGAAAAGCAGGAAGCCAGTGAAAATGAAGATACACCCATCACTCATTGGGTGGTGCAGTGGTTAGCACTGCAGCCTCACAGCTCCAGCGACCCGGGTTCAATTCTGGGTACTGCCTGTGTGGAGTTTGCAAGTTCTCCCTGTGACCGCGTGGGTTTCTGCCAGGTGCTCCGGTTTCCTCCCACAGCCAAAGACTTGCAGGTTGATGCGTGGAATGCACTGCCAGCGGTGGTAGTAGAAGCAGATACATTAGGGACATTTAAGTGACTCTTGGATAGGTACATGGATGATAGTAGAATGAAGGGTATGTAGGTAGTTTGATCTTAGAGTAGGTTAAAGGGTCGGCACAACATCGTGGGCCGAAGGGCCTGTACTGTGCTGTACTGTTCTATGTTCTATGGTGAGGAACCAGGCAAAAGTCCAGACCAGTCCGGTCAGGGAGAATGAGAGCACAGGTGCCAGCTCACCAGAGGGTGAGGTCACACACTAGTTCTGTTGAAGACTTTGATGAGCCAAGCCACAGAAGAAGACTGATGAGTATACACACTAAAATTCCTGGTGCATTTGGAAGCCTGTGAGAGTGTCTGTGTTCAATGTCAAGGAACATTGAGGAATCCAGCATCAACTTGGCACAGGGCTTTGTGCAGAGACTGATGCCCATTTGTTCCATCAAGGAAAGGGTGACCACTTCCTCCAACACACCTGTGGTGCCCACAATGATGCAGCCTCTGATGCCAATATCTCAGCTTCCATTTCATTTCACAAGACCCACCATCTGAGTGCTGCAGTGGAACTCAGTCTACTGTCATCATGGTTCTGAATATTAGTGTACAATGGGGCTTCCAGGGTGTTGCAGGGCACCTAAAACCATTTTGGCAACAGATCTGCTCCCTAAAGGTCCTCTGGGAGCCCTCTTCCTGCCCCTCCTCCTCTTCCAGCAGCTTGTCCTGCTCTGTGTTGCCTCTGCTCATTCTCCCAGACATGCTCAATACTCAGAGGAAGCTCTACTAGGCCACCCATGTTTGAAAGCAATTGGTTTATGCAGAAGCTTTTAAATCACAAAAAATGTACTTGAGCACCAGCCAGACCAATCCCTGCAGACTAAACATTTATTAAGTATGGAAAAGCACTCACAATGCATAGAATTGCAGCAACATCCAGAATAAATAATTCATGAACCAACCTGTAAATAGTGTTTAATAGCTCTAGTAAAGGGTCCTTTATACCACTGAATGTGTGTTCAGCTCTGGAAGGTTAAGAGAGGGTGTAGGCTGGAGTGTGAAGCTGCAAACTGGCAGCACTGGCATCAAATCAGCATTGAACACGGATTGATGTACTGATCTGCCAGCTCTGCATGCTTCCGGCAGACATTAAGTGTGTGCGCTTGAAACCCTTTACCAATATGGCGTTCGTCAGACTTCACATCAGAAATGTGCGCGCACCATAAACACCATTTTGCCACCTGAAGGGGTCACGTTGAGCCAATATTACAGTCACTGCTGACCCCAGATTCACCCCCTCTGTCTCTAAATTGCTTCTCAAGTTGAAGCTTGAAAACAAATCCAGCTTCCTCATTAATGTTCAGTGTCACTGATATTGTCCAGAATGTACAACTGAAAAGAGAACTCACTTTACAGAGGAAGTATAATCTGTTCCATCCACCCAGCGCCAGTCACCTTCAGAGATCGAATCACTGAGGCCAATCCAGGAACGTTTTGCAATCAATGTTTCAATAAATGCCTGTCATGTAAATAAAGTGTCACGACTGTATATGGAGCAATATAGATTTTCACAATATTAGTGACAAACCCTCCAGTTGACAATCTTCTATCTGAGGCCTTTACCCATTTATTTTAAACCAGCTTCCCTCCCAAGTGAATATGGGACAGAGGAATGTGTGATGATTGCAGTTTCAGTTTGACTCAGTTGCACTTTTGACTGAGTCAGAAGATCAAGAGTTCAAACCCCCGCCAGGACTTTAGTGCATGTTCTAAGATGAGACTTCAATTCGACAGTGAGAACGTGCTGCCTTTTGGATGAGACATTATTGTCGTTGTTACTGTATTCGTAATCCAGAGATTTTGAGTTCAAATCCCTCGATAGTAGTTTGAGAATATTTATTCAATTTAAAAGGTCTGGAAATAAAATTTCAGCATCAGCAAGGGTGACCCTGAAGCTGTTGGATGTTATAAAAACTCATAACTGCTTCAATATTTTAGGGGATGAATAAATATGGTGATCAGAGAAGCTTGTTACAAAAGCAGAGTGGTTCTATAGGGACACTTTAATTTTCACCTAGACTGGGAGAAGCAAAGCAGCTCGACTCCCAAATGCCACAAACTTCTTTAGTGTTTGTGAGACAGTTTTCTAGAATCATATGTTCTTGAACCAACAAGAGGGCAATTTAATAATGAGTAATGAGCCAGAATTAGTCAACAATCTAATGGTAAAGGAACATTGAGCTATCAATAGCCACAATTTAATGTCTCAGGAAGCTGGTCAGATTCTGTCTCTCATTGGAGGTGTTCATGCTTGGCACTTATGCCCTTTCGACCATCTACAAGACCCAGGAGTGTGATGTAACACTCAAGAAGCTCAAATATCCAGGACAAAGCAGCCCGCTTGATTGGTACCCCATCCACTACCATAAACATTCACTCCCTCCACCACTGGTTGCTTTGTGTACCATCTACAAGATGCATTGTAGCAACTCACTAAGGCTTCTTTGACAGTTCTTCCCAAATCCATAACCCCTACCACTCATCAGCCCAAGCCTGCATGTTGTCCAGGCCTTGCTGTATGTGGGCGTGGGTTGCTTCAGTATTGAGGAATTATAATTGGAACTGAACATTGTGCAATCATCAGTGAACATCTCCACTTCTGACATTACGATGGAGGGAGGTCATTGATGAAGCAGCTGAAGATGGTTGGGCCGAGGACACTGCTCTGCAGTGATGTCCTGGGGCTGAGATCATTAGTCTCCAACAATCACAAGCATCTTTCTTTGTGCTAGGCATGACTCCAACCTCTGGAGAGTTTTTCTGTTCTGTTCCATTGACCTCAATTTTACTATGGCTCCTTGGTGCTGCACTTGGTCAAATGCTGCCTTGGTGTAAAAGGCAGTCACTCTACCTCGCTGGAACACAGTGTTAATTGTGTGATTGTATGTGTTAATTGTGTGATTGTATGCAGATGAAGGGAGTTAATTGGGGTTTTAGTTGAGCACATAAAAGTATACACTCACTGGGACTGGGAGGGGGATTTGTGTGAAGAGCTACATGTTTGTAATCCTTTAACCTTGCACAATAAATGTGAAACTGAGTAAATATAGGCTCCAGCCTTATCCTTCTACAATAAACTTTCTGGAATTTAACATGGTAGCAGAGGACGGTTGCCTAAAGCTGAAGGTTGGAAAATAGGAATTTATTTTTTTGGATAGAAAACTAAAGTGTCAACGGCTATTGTGAAAAATATGGCAGGAAGCAAATGCAACCTGTCAGGGTATGATTACCCTCTGGTGTTCTCGGAGTCTGAACCATATGCCCAATGGAAGAATGAAGTGGGTACGTGGACTCAGGTTACATTTCGACCAAAAAGGAAACAAGGTATGGCCTTGGCGTTGTCACTTCCTATTGAAAGTAAAATCAGAAGTAAAGTGTTTTCTGAACTGGATGCTCGCCAGCTGAATACTGATGAAGGGTTGGATATTCCGTTAGAATTCTTGGATGAAATTTACAAGAAAGATGACCTATTGAATGTGTATGAGGCTTGGTCAGACTTTGATAGATTTTGGAAAACAGATGGTTATTCAATGGAGGAATATATCATGGACATTAACAGACTGTATAGAAGATTAAGGAAATTCAATTTGGAGATCCCTGGTTCAGTGCTAGCTTTTAAGTTGTTAGATTGTGCGAGGGTGTCTCATATGGGCAGGCTCCTTGTTCTAACTGGGGTTTAGTCCTTGAACAAAGATTCCCTGTTGGACCAAATGTCTGTTGCCTTAAAATAATTCCTGGGGAAACAGTCATTTCTCGCAGTCCTGGTAGAACAAGCGGGACACTCTGCAGTGACACAAAGAATGGAGGACTCAATGTTTACTAGATTTAGAAATAATCCAGGTACTGGAAGCAGGCCTAAGTACAATGGAGGAGTTAAAGACAGGAGGAATGAGGATGAAAGCACCTTTAGCAGGTCTAAATATTACAGTGAAAGACAGGGCTGGAACAGCAATCAAAGACGAATGAATCCCGGGAATGCCCAAGGAACAGTTAATAGTGCTTCAGATGTGACTCAAAGTATCATTATGCTCTGAACTACCCTAAGCGGAGGGGCAAAGACTTTGAAATAACACATGACGCAGAGAATTCTGAGGCAGAGGAGGAAGATACTGATGGATCTGAAGGAATTGCAACAGTTGTATAAAGTTCTGGTTAGACCCCATCCGGAATGCAGCGTACAATTCTGGGCATCACGTCTCAGGAAAGATATGTTCGCTTTGGAGGGGATGCAGTGCAGATTTACCAGAATGATACTGGATTAAAAGGATTAAATTATGAGAAAAGGTTGCATAGACTAGGCTAAAATTTCCTTGGGTGTAAAAAGTTAAAGGATGATTTAACTGAGGGATTTAAGATTGATTTTTGTTAGGCATGGGGATTAACGTTTACGAAACCAAGGAGGTGAATGGAGTTAAGATAATGATCAGCCATGATCTAATTGAATAACGGAACAGGCTTGAGGGGCTGAATGGCCTATTCCTGCTCCTATGTTTCTAATGTTCTTTAGGGGAGGAAACTTGCCTTCCTTACCCAATCTGACCGATATGTGACTCCAGTCCCATGCCAATCTGTTTGACCATTAACCACCCTCTGAAATGGCTTAGCAAACTACTTACTTGCATCAAACTGCTACAGTTCAAGAATATTTTCCACCATCTCCGTTTCAGACCAACTAAGGATGGGCAGTTCTTTTTCTTTTGGGCCTCCTTATCTCGAGAGACAATGGATACGCGCCTGGAGGTGGTCAGTGGTTTGTGAAGCAGCGCCTGGAGTGGCTATAAAGGCCAATTCTGGAGTGACAGGCTCTTCCACAGGTGCTGCAGAGAAATTTGTTTGTTGGGGCTGTTGCACAGTTGGCTCTCCCCTTGCGCCTCTGTCTTTTTTCCTGCCAACTACTAAGTCTCTTCGACTCACCACAATTTAGCCCTGTCTTTATGGCTGCCCGCCAGCTCTGGCGAATGCTGGCAACTGACTCCCACGACTTGTGATCAATGTCACACGATTTCATGTCGCGTTTGCAGACGTCTTTATAACGGAGACATGGACGGCCGGTGGGTCTGATACCAGTGGCGAGCTCGCTGTACAATGTGTCTTTGGGGATCCTGCCATCTTCCATGCGGCTCACATGGCCAAGCCATCTCAAGCGCCGCTGACTCAGTAGTGTGTATAAGCTGGGGATGTTGGCCGCTTCAAGGACTTCTGTGTTGGAGATATAGTCCTGCCACCTGATGCCAAGTATTCTCCGAAGGCAGCGAAGATGGAATGAATTGAGACGTCGCTCTTGGCTGGCATACGTTGTCCAGGCCTCGCTGCCGTAGAGCAAGGTACTGAGGACACAGGCCTGATACACTCGGACTTTTGTGTTCCGTGTCAGTGCGCCATTTTCCCACACTCTCTTGGCCAGTCTGAACATAGCAGTGGAAGCCTTACCCATGCGCTTGTTGATTTCTGCATCTAGAGACAGGTTACTGGTGATAGTTGAGCCTAGGTAGGTGAACTCTTGAACCACTTCCAGAGCGTGGTCGCCAATATTGATGGATGGAGCATTTCTGACATCCTGCCCCATGATGTTCGTTTTCTTGAGGCTGATGGTTAGGCCAAATTCATTGCAGGCAGACGCAAACCTGTCGATGAGACTCTGCAGGCATTCTTCAGTGTGAGATGTTAAAGCAGCATCGTCAGCAAAGAGGAGTTCTCTGATGAGGCCTTTCCGTACTTTGGACTTCGCTCTTAGACGGGCAAGGTTGAACAACCTGCCCCCTGATCTTGTGTGGAGGAAAATTCCTTCTTCAGAGGATTTGAACGCATGTGAAAGCAGCAGGGAGAAGAAAATCCCAAAAAGTGTGGGTGCGAGAACACAGCCCTGTTTCACACCACTCAGGATAGTAATGGGTCAATAATGCCCATATGCCAACAACGATTAATTATAAAAACATCTGAATCTACCTGTCTGCTCTTTAGGTGGGTGTAACAGAAAAGCAGGGAATCCTCCGGATGTCATGGCTGACATTACCAAAAACAAAGAGAGACTTGCATTTATATAGCACCTTTCATGATGTCAGAACTTTACAGCCAATGATGTACTTCAGAAGTGGAACCACTTCTGTGATGCCAGGATATAGGGGAGAACCCGTCTGCTTTTCTTTGAAATAGTGCAATGGAATCTTTTACATCTACCTGAGAGGGCAGGCGGGGCCCCAGTTTAATGTCTCAACCAAAAGATAACACCTCCGACAGTGCAGCACTCCCTCAGTACTGCACTCCCTCAGTACAGCACTCCCTCAGTACTGCACTGGAGTATCAGCCTGCAGTTTGTGCTCAAGTCTCTGGAGTGAGGCTTAAACTGATAATCTCCGACTCAGGTGAGAGCGTTACCACCAAGTCACAACTGACAGCCTAAAGACATAGTCAAAGATAAAGGAAAGATCACGACGTGATTTAAATACAAGTATTAGACTTTCATCTCATAATAAGACCAATTATTAATAATTAGATTTCCACTCCAGAGACTTAGGACAGTGAGACTTGGATCACACACACTGCACTACTGGGACAGCGAGTCTCTCACGCGCTGCACTACTAGGGCAGTGAAGAGCACATCAGCCCTTAATATTTACACCCTCGGTTTCAGGTAACCACAGGAATATCTGATGAATCAGCAGCTTTGGCCTGCACTGTCAATTCGGAATATAATTGAGGCCCATTATTGTCACAAAAACGGTTACAGGTCCTTCAGCAGTCGGCTATGGCTGTTGTTGGAGCTGGTCTTCTCCAAATTGATGTCATCCCCCAGCACAAGGAATCAATGTCTGCCCACATGGATCCACTCGTGTTTATCAATAATCCCTGGGATACTCACACGTGAAGATTATTGTTTCATTAATGTGAAAATGGTGTGTGACTCCAATCAGAGGGGATTGAGCAGCTGAATGTATGCTGTCAGGGGAATGAAGCCCAATGTTTTCATTCTAAGGCAGCAGAAGGAAGAATCATGGTTTGGAACCCCACAGATGCTGTGTGTTCAGAGAATTATACAATAAATTAAAAAGCAATTAGAAAAGTATTTGAACAGGAATATAAAAGTATATGGGGAAAGGGCAGGGCATTTGTTTGGAGTAGGTCGAGTTGAAGAGCTAGTATCAGCACAGGTGTGAGGACTGAATGACCTTTGCCTCTGTCCTGCTTTTATATCACCACTGAACATACTGACAAATGATCAGCATGAGTTTGAAATTATAATAATTTCCTACCTGTTCCTCAGCTTTGTTAATGACAACAAGATTGGCATCCATTGATGCACAGGATCTCTGGGCACCTGCCCAGTTATTGGTGTTTGACGAAAGGTAATAACAGTTTTTCTGAAACAGCTTCCATTGGTCAGGACATTGGGTACGAGGCAGATCTGTGAAGACATTTAAATAAATGTTAGAGGCAGCTGGGACATTCACAAATCTCCTTATTCACCGAGTTTTTACCCAGCATTGTAAAGCTGCTGGTTACAGACCATCAAGTGTCTGACCCCAGGAGTGATCCAACTCAGAATCTCACACTCCAGGGTCTAGTAATTGGATCTGGCCTGAACCAGATGCCGCAATCCCAATGCTACAAACACTGCACACGGCTAAAAGGCCCACAGCTGGACCACGAGAAATTGGTGTGCCAGACCCGATGGTTTATTACTGGTGGACTGCAGACCCCAGTCACGGTTCCAGAGGGACCTCACTGGACCCAGGTCCCAGGTCCCAAAGGCAGATAAATGGAATCGGGAAGCACCAAGATCAGCCAACCCAGCAGAGGCCTTTCGGAGAATCCAGGGAGGGGAGAAAGTTGGGGAAGTGGACATGGCGATGGGAGGCAATGAAGAGGGAGGGGAGGCAGTTGGCAAGGAGAGTAGTCAGTGGACAAAGTAGAGACGTTGGGGGAATCTAGAAGGGATGCAGTCAGGGAAGGGGAGGTAGTTGGATGGAAGAAGTGGGGTGGATTGTGCAAAGTCGCCAGACTCATATTTGCGTAAAGAAAATGTCAAATCCTCGTTTCAGGTGCACGTCCTTTCACAATCTGGGGAGCAGCGCCCTTCGAGCACAGAATTAATGATGTTACAGTCAAGTGAGGCGGGATCAAAGGGCTTCCCTCTTTTCCCTCTCCTTGTTTGGCCACAGCAGGTTTAATTCTTTTTTAAAGTGGATGTACTGACCAATTCAGTAGATTACTTACTTGCTATGATCATATCAAGAACCACTCGGACAGGTTTTCTTGAGGTAACAAAGAAAGAGGTTAACTTTTTATTGTACCAAAACCAAACTAATAAAATAATAAACAAAGTGCCAACTTTCACTCTCTCTCACACACACACACTCTAGAGGTTTACACACCGACAAATAGGTTACAGAGTGGGGAAAGGTGGATTGGTCGAGTTAGAGCCCAGAAAAAAAGTATACAGTCTGTGGAGTTTGGTGATTCAGCTGAATTCAGGAATCCTGAGACTTTTAGTTTGAAGAGGTATATGACTGGTTCTGTGGGTCTCTTGGAGACAGCAATGTGGATGGTTTCCTCCAACCGGGTTTCTGATTGTAGCCAGAGTATGCAAAGGTGGTCAGTCAACAAACAGGATTTGAAAATTTTCAAGCTGGAATGGAGAGACAAAGAGAGGGACCCTCACTTAGGGTCTGCTCATGTCAGAATCCAGTTGCTTCTCCTCTGCTGCAGAAAAAACACCAGTTTAAAACCACAGATTTGATTTTGATTTAGAGATACAGCACTGAAACAGGCCCTTCGGCCCACCGAGTCTGTGCCGACCATCAGCCACCCATTTATACTAATCCTACATAAATTCCATATTCCTACCACATCCCCACCTGTCCCTATATTCCCCTACCACCTACCTATACTAGTGGCAATTTATAAGGGCCAATTTACCTATCAACCTGCAAGTCTTTGGCATGTGGGAGGAAACCGGAGCACCCGGAGGAAACCCACGCAGACACAGGGAGAACTTGCAAACTCCACACAGGCAGCACCCAGAATTGAACCCGGGTTGCTGGAGCTGTGAGGCTGTGGTGCTAACCACTGTGCCACTTCTGGGATGGAGAGGAACTTGGAGTGGGAGGGGAAGGATCCAGTTGTCGTGATCCATGTAGTCCAACAACATAGGTAGGACTAAGAAAGAAGTTCTGCTGAGGGACTATGAGCAGCTCAAGGCTAAATTAAAAAGCAGAACCACAAAGGTAATAATCTCCGGATTACAACCTGAGCCACGGACAAATTGGCATAGGGTAAATAAGATTAGAGAGGTAAATTCATGGCTCAAAGATTGGTGTGGGAGAAATGGGTTCCGATTCATGGGGCACTGGCACCAGTACTGGGGAAAGAGAGAGCTGTTCCGTTGGTACGGGCTTCATTTGAACCATGCTGGGATTAGTGTCCTGATGAATCGTATAACTAGGGTTGTAGTTAGGACTTTAAACTAATTAATGGGGGGGAGAGTTCAATAGAAGGGAAGTTTAAAAAATCAAAAAGAAACGAGAGAACAGAGGTGCAGGGTAGTGAAGAGGCAAACGGTAATCTAAGTGTGACAGGAAGGGGCAGAAAATATAAGCAGAAGAGTTTAGCAGAAATTAGAACCAGAATGAGTAATAATGGGAAAAAGTCAATGCTTAAGGCTCTTTATCTGAATGTACGCAGCATTTGTAACAAGATAGATGAATTGACGGCACAAATAGAAATAAATGAATATGACTTGATAGCTATTACAGAGACGTGGTTGCAGGGTGACCAAGACTGACAACTCAAATTCAAGCGTATTCAAAGATAGGCAAAAAGGAAAAAGAGGTGGGGCTCTGTTAATAAAGGAAGCTATCAGTGCAGTGGTGAGTAATGATATCGGTGCAATAGATTGTGATGTGGAATCAGTTTGTGTGGAAATAAGGAATAGCAAGGGGAAGAAGTCATGGGTGGGAGTCGTCTATAGGTCCCCGAAGTATTTTGACCAATGCCTCCACTATCTCTGCAGCCACTTGGATGTAGGTCATCAGGTCCGGACGACTTGTCTGCCTTTAGTCCAATTAGTTTCTCATCGTGTAATAGGACTGCACCGACGCCACCCCCCACCCCCCACCCAGGTCAATAGCATCAATCACTACCTTGAAGGGTTTAATTTGGAGCAGCCAACACTGGTTCATTAGTCAAAATTGCCTTTAGCTTTTCAAAAGATGCCTGGCATTCACCTGACCACACTACCCTGGTTTTCTTTTTCTGAAGCAAATTGGTTCATGGAGCAGCTACAGCACTAGGATTTCTGTAGAAATCATGCATCCCCAAAAACCTCATGATTTCACGTTTAGTCTTAGGGATAGGGAATCCCACTAAGGCTTGCACTTTTGCCATTCTTGGCAACACTTGTCCTTGCCTCAATATATGCTTGAGGTAGGTCACTCTTGCTTTTGCGAATTCGCTTTTTGCCAGATTTACCATGAAATCATCAGCTTGCAAATTTTTTAACAGAATTTCTAGCTGTTTTAAGTGTTCCTTCCAAATGTTACTGTATATTAGTACATCATCAAGATACACTACACACTTGGGAACTCTGGCTACCACCTGATTCATTAGTCGCTGAAAATGCTGGGGCATTTTTTCGCCTGCATGGCATCACCCGACACTGATAAAGATGGTCTGGTGTGACAAAAGCTGATCTTTAGCTCGATGTGTCAAAGGAACTTGTCAGTATCCCTTTAACAAGTCGATCTTGGTAAGAAACCTAGCACTGCTCACTCTGTCAATACAGTCTTCTAAGCGAGGAAGTGGGAAGTCTGCCTTCGTTACTGCATTGACTTTTCTGTAGTCTAAGTCGAGTTTATCCGTCAGGTTTAGGCGCTAATACTATTGGTGAACTCCAGCTGCTTTGACTAGGTTCAATTAAGTTGTTTTCCAGCATGTATTGGATTTCTGCTTTTACTTGGGCCTGTTTGTCTGGACTTAAGCCATAAGGATGCTGTTTTATAGGAATGGATTTCCCTGCATCCACATCATGTGTACACATCCTGGCTTATCCCTACAGACTTTTTGAAATTCTGTGAGTCGTGTTGTTAGGTCTTCTTGTTGTTTTGTATCTAAGTACGAAAGCATGTTGTCCAATTATCCAAGCCATTCTTTTTAGCTAACCAGATAGTAGCAGGTTCAATTTGAGAATTGTCCAGGCCTCCTTCTTCTTCATCCTCACTATCCCTTTCATTCTTATCTGTCCTTATTACCAGACATACCTGTACTGGCTTATCCTCCTCCCTGCGATAATATTGCTTTAACATATTGATATGACACAGCCAATTTGTTTTCCGGCGAAAGGGGGTGTCAATCAAGTAATTTACCTTACCTACTCTTTTGACCACTTTATACGGACCATTGAACCGTGCTTTTAATGGTTCATCCTATAAAGTCAATAATACTAATACTTCATCCTCTGGTTGAAAAGTTCGGGTCTTTGCACTTCTGTCTGCCCATTTTTTCATAGTGGTTTGGTATGCTTTAAGGTGTTTCTGAGCCACATTGCACCTTTCGTGAGCCTTTCCCAGAACAAGATTATATAGTCCAGGACCGAAGATTCATTCTTTTGTTCTAAGAACCTGTCTTTGAGTTTTGGAGGGCCTCTTATCTCATGTCTGTAATCCAATTCGAAAGGACTAAAACCTGTTGACTCATTCAACGAATCTCGAGTAGCCAATAAAAGAAAGTTTAGCCCTTTATCCCAATCATAGGGATATTCATGACAGTGTGTTCTAATCATTGTTTTGAGAGTTTGATAGTGCCTTTCTAAAGCTCCCTGTGTCTGTGGATGATATACTGAAGATTTTAACTGTTTGATACCCAAATTCCCCATGACTTCTTGAAATATCTTAGACATAAAATTGGAATAAAAACAAAAAGTGCTGGAAATACTCAGCAGGTCTAGCAGCAGCTGTGGAGAGAGCAGCAGAGTTTTGTGGGATATGTCAAACATTCCTTGTTCCAGTCCTACTCAGGCCCCTCCCCCAACTCGTTTTCAGGTACATTGATGATTGTATCGGTGCCGTTTCCTGCTCCCGCCCCGAACTGGAAAACTTTATCAACTTTGCTTCCAACTTCCACCCTTCTCTCACCTTTACATGGTCCATCTCTGAGACTTCCCTTCCCCTCCTCGACTTCTGTGTCTCCATCTCTGGGTATAGGCTGTCTACTAATATTCCTTATAAGTCCACCAACTCCCACAGCTACCTCGACTACACTTCTTCACACCCTGCCTCCTGGAAGGACTCCATTTCATTCTCACAGCTTCTCCGTCTCCGATGCATCTGCTCTGATGATGCTACCTTCCACAACAACACCTCTGATACGTCTTCCTTTTTCCTCAACCGAGGATTCCCCCCCACCCCCCCCACACTGTGGTTGACAGGGCCCTCAACCGTGTCCATCCCATTTCCCGCACATGTGGCCTCACCCCTTTCTCTCCCTCCCAGAACTGCGACAGGGTTCCCCTTGTCCTCACTTGCCACCCACCAACCTCCATATTCAAAGGATCATCGTCCGCCATTTCCCCCACGTCCAGAATGATACCACTACCAAACGCATCTTCCCCTCCCCTCCCCTGTCAACATTCCGAAGGGATCATTGCCTCTGCAACACCCTGGTCCGCTCCTCCACTACCCCTGACACCTTGTCCCCTTCCCAAGGCACACTCCCATGCAATCACAGGAGTTGTAATACTTGCACTTCTACCTCCTCTCTCCTCACTATCCAAGGCCCCAAACACTCCTTTCAGGTGAAGTAGTAATTTACCTGTACTTCTTTTATTTTAGTATACTGTATTCACTGCTCACAATGTGGTCTCCTCTACATCAGAGAGACCAAACGCAGATTGGGTGATCGCTTTGTGGAACACCTCCACTCAGTCCGAAAGCATGACCCCGAGCTTCCTGATGCTTGCCATTTCAACACTTCCCCCCTTCCTCCCATGCCCACACATCTGTCCTGGGCTTGCTGCAGTGTTCCAGTGAACATCAACCTGCCAGACTGAACATTGAGTTCAATAATTTCAAAGCATGACTGGCCCCCTTTTTTATTTTTATTTTATTTTAATTTGTTTCATCGTTCAATTTTTTTCACCATGTGCCTGCCCACTTCTTTTTTTCATGTTTGTGCTTTTGCCTAGGGCTTTCATTATTCTATCATTTCACACCCTCTCTGCATTAACACTTTGTCTTTCACGACACCGTTAACACACTCTCTCTGCCTTTGCCTTTGCCCCAGGACGTCCTTGTCAGTTATTCTCTGTGACCATCTGTCCTATCAACACCTTCCCTTTTGTTCTCTTTTGCCCCACCCCTGCTTTATTTGTTTGAAACCTATTACATTTCTAACCTTTGCCAGTTCTCATGAAAGGTCACTGACCCGAAACGTTAACTCTGCTTCTCTCTCCACAGATGCTGCCAGACCTGCTGAGTATTTCCAGAATTTTTTTGTTTTTATTTCAGATTTCCAGCATCTGCAGTATTTTGCTTTTACATAAAATTGGAACCTTGATCCAATTGAACTTCAAGTGATAATCTATATCTCGTAAAGAATTGGGTTAACTTCTCTGCTACTATTTTATCAGTAGTTTTCCTCAAGGGAGTGGCTTCTGGAAATTGAGTAGCCATATCCATGATAGTGAGTATATGTTAATGTCCTGCTTTTTGTTTTTGCAAGGGTCCTACACAGTCTACCAATACCCTACGAAACGATTCCTCAATAACTGGTTAGTTTTATGGTAGGTCGCAGTTTTCCCACCATTTGGCACATGTGGCATGTCCTACAAAACTGTACCACGTCCTTTGTAAGGCCTGGCCAGTAATAATGTTGTGATCTGGTCTTCTGCATCCCCTTGTGTCCTGCTAGACTAATGTCACACGCTAACCTTAAGAATTCCCAGCAATATTTAAGTGGTACAACTACCTGTTGATCAACCATCCAGTCTTAGACCGTAGGTCTATTAGGCAGTCTATATTTCCTTATCAGAGCCCTATCTTCAATATAATAGCATTCTGGAACTCCTTTTGCCTCAGCTTCTGTCAGAGCCGACTGTGCTATTCTATGTAACTCTAGATCAGCTTGCTGTGCTGCAATTAAAGAAGATTTGTTCAACATCTCATTTGGATTATCTAAATCTCCAAGGTAAGTTTCAGATACTCGGCTATCTGTCCGTGGTGCCAGTTTTATCACCAATAATGGAACTTGTTTAGCCATTGCACAGTTACTACACATGAAGGAAACATGTCTCAAACTTCTTCCTGTAATTGTTCTGTTTCTTTAACTTCACTTGGTTTCTCTTGCTCTGGCCAAATGATTCCCTCGGATTAGGTCAATTCGCTGTACTGGCAAACTATGGACAACTTCTACAGTTACCATCCCAGACATTAGGTCACACTCTGCATGCACTCGATACAAAATTACGGATATATACTCCCCGCTAATACCATTAACTAAAACTTTAGCATTCAGTGCGCTCTCTGGTAGAAATGTTATACCTATCCCCAATAAAAAAAATTTGAGTTGCTCCTGTATCCCTAAGTATAATGATAGGTTTTCCTGCTTCACTTGAGGGATATGGAGTTACTTTTCCTTTTGACAAGAATTCCTTATAATTTTCAGGTATCTTATTCTCAACTCACTTTGGTTTTTGTATCTGGATTTACAGCTGCCATCAACACTACAGCCTGGTCTCCTATACTGTCAGTCAGAGCCCCTTTCTCTGCATTAGCTTTGTGTACCCCAACAAGTCCCATGGGTTTACCTCGCAACGTCCAACATTCTGAACAAAAATGTTCCACCTTGCGGCAATGGTAACGCTTCGGCTTGCGAACATCACTTTTATCCTCAGCACCTTCCTTTCTGGCCTGAGGAGGGGATCCTGAAGGGTTCCTAGCTGTTCCTTCTTGTCCCCTTGCCTTCTTTTCACTCTCCCACCTTCTATCCTTCTCAGGTTTGTGGGGATGACAGGCAAAGGGCTTTTTCACTGGCTTTCAAAACTTTTTGTTTTTTTACGTGAGTTCTCACTACTGGAGAGATTGAATTTTAAACTTCTCCAAGTTCTCTAAGGTACTCATAGGTGGCTTCCAGCTTTACTGCCCATATCCAATGATCAAAATGAATTTGCTTTACCCTCTCAAATTCTGCATACGTCAGTCCAGTCAAGCTCTGCAGATTCTGAAACGTTTGTCGGTAAACTTCAGGGATTAACTCATATGCAGCAAGAATAGCCTTTTTTGCCATCTAATAATCTGCTGAAGCCGCTTCAGAAAGCATGGCATAAACGTCATGAGCTCTGCCCATCAACCTGCTTTGCGTAAGCAGTGTCCAGCTTACCTTTGGCCATTTCATTTGGTTGGCTATTTTTTCAAAAGAAATGAAAAATGCCTCTATGTCCCTTTCTTCAAACTTGGTGAGAGCTTGTATAAATTTAAACAGCTTTTCGCTGGATCCTGGGCTGGATTCAGATTCTCCCTGACCGCAATTTCCCCTGGAGTCAAGATTAACCTTTTGTCTTAGTTCCATCTCTTTTAATTTGAATTCCCTTGCTTCTTTTTCACTTTCTCTCTGAAATGCTCCCTCTTTCACCTTTTACCTCATTTTCAAATTCATGTTTTTCTCATTGTCAATTCTTTCTCAGCCTCAGTTTTTTTTAAATTTTGTTGTTTTTTTTTCTTTTGTCTGTTGAAGCCTAAGTTTTTCCATCTCTAACTGAATTTTAGCCAATTCAACTGTGTCACTCACTGACTTATTGGGCTGAATTTTACTAGCCCTCCAATGTTGGCAGTTCTGGTGGAGGGGCCTGGAAAATTCTTCCAGGAGAGGCCTGCCATGACCCCCAACGCCGGGAAAGCCCCGCCGCATTTTACCGGTGACAGCAAGGCTTCGGTCCGGCCCCCTCACCACAAGGCGGAGGGGCCTTCATTTTAATATTACAATTAATCAACACATATGCAAATTAACTTACCTTGTCCTGGCGGCCATTCTACACCAATATTCTGGCCGCTGGCCAGAACTCCCATGCTTTCGGAACTCCGTTCTAGTGGGGAGTGGGGAGGAGTGAAATTCTCAGGGTGTGAGGGTGGGGGGTGGGGGGGGGACCAGGGAAAAACCCTTCCATTGGCTGAGGGGATGGTGGGAAGGGGTTGAAGGGCAACGTTACAAGGTTCTGGGGACAAAGTCGATGATTAGGCAGAAGAGGTTTTCCAGTGTGTAAATAACATGAAATGGCCAGTAGTGGGGCGCGGAGGGGGGGAGGCGTTGTTGGTTGGAGAGGAGCATCGATCAGTTAATAAAGTTTTCAATTTCACTTTCCACAAAACGTGACTTTAAAATTTAAAGGGCTTGAAGTGCTTTAAAAATAGCACCAGCACCTGCGTGGTAGCATGGGATACTGTTGCCTTGGGATGGAGCAGCCACCCCTTTACGCCATCGGTGGTGGCTGCTCCACCCCTCCATTTGAATGAGTGGTGGAATATCGAGGGGTCTCAATGGCGCACAGCCCGCACCTGCGCGGTGCCTTCTTCCAAGCTCGCCACTGCTCTCAGCAGTGAGCTCGCAAAATTCAATCCACTATCTTCCTCTTCTTCCTCTTGCAATTTCAGATGTTGGGTTATTATGTCAATTATCTCTGCTTTTTAAGCACATGATTTCAATTCTAACTCCAATCATGCTGCCAACTATTAGTTTAACCTTGGTTCAAATTGTCAAGTCACTGAGGGACACATTCTCCTTTCCCAGAAAAACTGCAGCAGCTGCTAATGCTATTCTGGTGATGTAGACCTTACCCTATTACACAAGAAACCTGGTTCCTTTATTATTACTCCCCTCACAATTAACATAATTAGCATTGGATTTTAATCCCACAAGAGCCCCTAATTACTATGTTATGAGCAAGGCGGGAGTAATGCACTGTTAATTCAGTCCCACTACTACACTGGTCCTAGCATATCAAGAAAGTTTTTCATCTACCAAATATTAGCCAAATTTTACACTCTATTTGCTCCCCCAGAATAAAGCACACCAAACCAGGTTTCTTTAAAAAAAAACATTAACTATTTATTTAGAAAAGAAATAATAAGTCTTAACTACTAATGAGATAAATCAATATACATTAACAACTCCTTATTTCTTTCACCCTCATGCGCACACACACATACATTCAAACAAAACAGTTAACCGCGGAAAAGTATTTTCGGTTTACAGCTGCTTCTTCGGAATAGACGGAATAACAAAAATAATTGAGTTTATCGCATTCTGGTAGAATGTTTTCGGTATGGTGAGTTGTCCCAGAGTCGAATAGTCAGATGCCAGTCTCTCCAAGCGAGGCTAATGAACAATCTGTGATGGGTAGGTGTTCACAGCAATTTACCTCCAGCAGGCATCACATAGGTCTTCCATCAGGGGTGTAGCAACAGGTCTACGTAGGTCAGCAGCATTCTATCAGTAGAAGAATTCTTCAGATTTCAGGATTTCTCAGAGCACAGGAGGCAGCAGGAATCACTCTGGATGCAGGGTTTCTTCTCAAGAGCTGTAGGATTGCTTGACAGAGAGAGGTAACACTTTTCTGTGTCTTCCTCTCTTGCTCCAGGCAGGCTAAAGCAAAGATTTCAAATGCCTGCGCTTTGTCCAACTCACTGGCTTTTTCAGGCTCCAAAGTAAAAAAAAAACTTGCTGAACATGGCCACATGTCCAGACACAGTGTCTCCTGTCCTTCAAAAAAAACTGCTCTAAGGAAGGCCAGACTCCTGTGGTTTCCTTTAAATTGTTGGCTTTCCTGTCCTTGTACAAGTTCAATTTCCTTCCAAAGCACCCGTAATATTCAACTTTTCTTATGAACTTCCTTTCAAAACATGGCAGGAATTCCAACTATTTGTAGCTGTCTTCCACTGAGCAAAAATCCTTTTCTCAGTTTTTAAAAGACACAGAATTCTAAATTCTGAATTTAAAAGAAAACCTTTGTAACACTAGTCCTATGGGGAGGGTTTAAACTAGTTTGTCAGGGGAATGGAGACCTGAGGGTAGACTCAGTTGGGACAAAATCAGAAATGAAAATGGAAGGCAGAAAATTAGTGGATGAGACTGGAAGACAGAGGAAACAAAGGTTAGAAAATCAAAAAGAGAGTTTGGCAGTGCTCAAGGGTATCTCCTTCAATGCAAGTAGTATAGCAAATAAAGCAGATGAGCTAAGGGCACAGTTAGACCCTAAAATAAAAGCAAAATACTGCAGATGCTGGAAATCTGAAATAAAAACAAAGTGCTGGAAATACTCAGCAGGTCAGGCAGCATCTGTGGAGAGAGATGAACGGTCACAGACCTGAAACATTAACTCTGCTTTTTTCTCCACAGATGCTGGCTGACCTCTGAGTATTTCCAGAACTTTCTGTTTTTATTTATGGCACAGATAGACACACAGCTGTTTGTTATCATAGCTATTACAGAAACATGGCGGAAGGAGGGACAGGAATGGCAGCTCAATGTTCCTGGTTACAGGGTTTTCAGGTGCATTAAGGAGGGGGATAAGAAAGGAGGGGAAGTGGCATTTTTGGTCAATGAAACAATTATAGCTGTGATAAGGGATGATATGTTGGAAGGTTCATCAAATGAGGCCATATGGATCGATCTAAGGAACAAAAAGGACAATCACACTGCTGGGAGTGTAAGATAGACCCCCAAACAGTCAGAGGGTGATAGAAGAGCAGATATGTATGCAAATCTCTGAGAAGTGCAAAAACAATCAGGCAGTAATAGTAGGGGATTTTAAATACTCCAATATTAACTGGCAGGTGAACGTCTGCATGACATTACTGAGAGTTGCAGAGGAAGTGAGGGACCTTGGAGTGAATGTCTACAGATCCCTGAAGGTAGCAGGACAGGTTGATAATGTAGTTAAGAAACCATATGGAATCCTTTCCTTTATTAGTCAAGGTATAGAATATAAGAGCAGGGAGATTATGCTGGAACTGGATAAATCATTGGTTCGGCCACAACTGTGTGCAGTTCTGGTCACCTCATTACAGAAAGGATGATTCTGCTCTTCCTTAATGCCCATTCAACCAGGACTGGTCTCCTGGCTTGATGATTTTGGATGAACAGGGGGATGTTCTGGGCCATGAGTTTACAGATTGTGGTGGTCTACAATTCTGCTGCTGCTGGTGGCCCAAAACATGTCATGGAATCCTTATTTTTACTGCCAGGTCTGCCCCTTGGTCTGTCCCATTTAATACGGTGATTGTGCCACACTATGCAATGGAGGGTGTCCTCACAGTGGAGACGGGACATTGTTTTCTCAAAGACTGTATAGCGTTCACTCCTACCAATGTTATGGATGACAGACAAGTCTGTGACAAGCAGGCTGCTGAGGACGAGGTCAAATAAGTTCCTTCTTCATGATGGTTGCCTCAGCTGTTGTAGGTCCAGTCTGGCAGCTATTTCACTCAGAATGTGGCAAGGCCACATTGGCCATACAGTTGAGCCATGCTGGGTGGTGGACATTGAAATCCCCACCCAGGTATATTCTGTACACTTGATTTCCTCAGACCTTCCTCCATGTACTGTCCAATATGTAAGAGTGCTGAATCATCAGTTGAGGGGGGAATGGTATGTGTGACAGTGTGTGATACTTTTTCTCCTGTTTGACCTAAAATCATGAGACATTGAGGGGTCTGGAGCCAATGTTGAGGATTTCCATGGCCATTCTCACCTGACTGTAAAACCCTTGTCCCACCTCTGTTTGGTCAGACCTGTCAGTTGAGTGAAGATGATCGGGAGTCTGAATCCCACATATTGAAGAAGATGTTGCAGGTTTAATTCAGCTGATCCATGCCTGATAGCAAAGCTCCATTCAATATTCTCCTTGTTGAGTCTAAAGTGTTATTTTATAACTGAGTGTCTTGCTAATCCACTTCAGAAGCCAATAAGAATGATTGTGGACTGAAGCCAGACTGGGTACGGGGTGGCAGATTCAGTTTGCCTCAGGGACATTGGTGAACCAGTTTGGTTTTCTGTGGTGCCAGCCTCTCCTTATAAATTAATGCTTTAATTCTGTTCACCCTTTTCCTGGTTGCAACCTGACCCCAAATAAAGAGGGCAGTTTTAACAAGGGTGTGTTCGCAGTGGGTGGGGGCACAGAGTGAGGGATGAGAAGGAATCTCCTATTGGAAGCCAAGATATCTCCTTGAACTAATAGAGGGCAGTCCCTCGTCCAAAACCACTGGAAAAATTCTAATTTCCATATTACACAAAGAGGATATAGAGGCACTGGAAAATATGTGAGAATGATTCATCGGGATGATACCAGAAAGGAGAGGTTATTCTATCATAACCAGACCAGACTGGAGGCCATTTACCGACAAAAGGGAAATCTGAGGAGTGACCCATAGAGATCTACATAATTATGTAAGGATAGACTTAGAGAAGATATCTCCACTTATGAGGGAGTCCAACACTATCAGCCCTGAGCATGAAATAATCATTCATAAAACCAATAGGAAATTTAGGAGAAGTTCCATCCCTCTCCCTGGCAACTGTCTGAGACTGAACCAGACTGTTCACTACTTTGATTTCATATTTGACCCCAAGATGAGCTGCTGACCACATATCCACAGGATCACCAAGACTACCTATTTCTACATCTGTAACATCACCTGACTCCACCCCTGCCTCAGCTCATCTGCTGCTGAATCCCTCATCCTTGTCTTTGTTAGCTGTAGACTTGGCTCTTCCCACACTCTCCTGATCGGCCTCTCACCTTCCGCCCTCCATAAACAACTGCTCGTCTGGAACTCTGCTCCCTGTATTCTTAGCCGCACCAGGTCCTGTTCACCTATCACCCCAGTCCTTGCTGACTGAGATTGGCTCCCGGTCAAGTAACTCCATTTAAAAATTCTCATCCGCATTTTGAAATCTCTCCATGGTCTCACCAATCCCTATCTCTGTAACCTCCTCTCGCCCTACAACCCACCGAGTCTCTGTGCTCCTCCAATTCTGGTCTCTTGCACATCCCCTATTTTAGATGCTCCACCATTGGTGGCCATGCTTTCAGCTGCCTGGAATCTTAGCTCTCCAATTCACTTCCTAAATGCTGCAAATCTTCCTCTTTGACCAAGCTTTTGATCATCTCTTCTATAACCTTATTTACACGGCTTGGTGTCAAATGATGCTTGATAACCCTCCTATGAAATGCCTTGGGACACTTTATTATCTTAAAGGTGCTACATAAATGCAAGTGTTGCTGCTGTTCTTCACTCAGAGAGAGGTTAGAATGTGGCGATCGTTACCACAGGGAGTAGTTGAGGTGAATACAATAGATGCATTTCATGTGAAGCTGGATAAGCAGATGAGGCAGAAATGAATTGAAGGATATGTTGATGGGGGAGATGAAGTAGGATTGGAGGAGGCTCGAGTAGAGCAGAAATATCAGCATGAACCAGTTGTCCAAAAGAAAATCCAAATAGCACAATTTGGTTAATATCACCTCTGATTTTTCTCGAGGTTTATTTACAATGGTGTCCTGTTGAGTAACCTTCAATTGCTGGAGACTCCAGGGAAATCTGGGAGAGTTGGCAACTCTATGTGGAATAATAGGGGACGGTGGGGGGTGGGGAACAGACCGACAACCCTCGAGTTAGGTACAAGGCACCTAAAAGTGTGCATCTCCTGACCAGATCCTGTCTGGAGTTCTGGGTTCTGGCTAGTAACAAGGCCCTGACCCTAACACAGGCCTGGCCCCAGGCAGCGTTGGGCACCCAGCAGTGGGGCCAGAAAGGCCACTCTCTGCTGCAGGCAAATAGCACAGTCATGTATCTGGCTGTGAGGTCTTGTGCTGGATTTGTCCAATAGGTCACAATCCTGACATCGTGCTCAATTCCGGAGTGGGAAACGGGAAGTGGCCATGGGAGGATGTTGGTTGCCAACTTCCTGGAGGTGGCCAATTATGAACCACGTCCCGGAGCCCCTTCCAATTAAGAACCGTGGTTGGCCCAGGGAACCGGGAGGCCCAATTGGAGGGCTGGCAGTGATGATAGACAGGCTGCCCCATTGGGAAAGGTGTCTGCCGTGTGTTAGGTAGGAGAACATGAGGATGCAGCAGGATGGAGGCAGCCTATGAAAACGCATACAATTGCAAAAAATAATGTGGCCACAACTGCCAGGCCATCATTGATGAAGGGGAACCCCTCCACGGGATGGGCTGCAGCAGCAGCAGTGACCCTCTGATCCCCATGGCTCTGGGATGGGGGGATTTCGAGGAGGTGTCGATGGTCCACCACCTGCAACTGAGTGGCCGGCTCCAGGCAGCTGCTCGGCTTTAGCCTCAGTGTGCGGCACATCCGCCATTTGGCAGATTCCAGTGACTGCACCAAATTGCCATATGTGGGCACTTAATTATCTACCCTTCCTTGCTGGGCAGGTATCCGGGGTCACATCTGCCTCTGGCAAGATTGTTCGGAGGTGGGATTGTGTCAAGGTCCTCCCCAATGTTATATTGCCCAACCTTTCTCCTGTTGCCAACTCCAAACCCATCTTGCAAGACAGTGAAATTACAGACCTTTGTGTCTGTTGTTCAAAAAGAGCCAAAGGATCTGCTGGGTCCTTGTGGAGGTTGAAATCCACTGACCACAGGGCACTGTGGCCTGTCCTCTGAGAGCCCCAGGCCCAAGGACAGGCCACATTATCTTTAAACACCCCGCACGCAACTTGTATTCACAGAGAAAACTCAGACTCCAGGTGCTGGTGACCCCTCCCTTCAGATCCACGCGATTGCAATGCCTGCACTTGTTATGGACACAGGAGCTCTGCCCCACCCCCTCCCGGGGTAGCTGGAAGCCCTGGGGTAACCTTTCCCCTCCTGTCAGTTGGGGAATTGAGCATCTCCAGGAGCAGAGAGAGGAGGGAAATTGCTTGCTGATGTGATCACACCAGATACAAATGTATATAGTAACTGGAGTCAGTGATGAGTAGCTGTACAGTATTATCAATCAGCTGATTCCAGTGTCAACATTCAGATAGTTTCCAGTATGAATAATTGGAGATTAAAGGTCTCTCTGATGATTATTTAACTTACTCTCCTGAAGCTGTGAAAGTTTAGTCCCGAGTTCAGTGAGTGAGCTTCTTGTCTCCTCAGACATTCCTGTAACTGAAAGAGGAAAACACTTTAGATCATGTGATACTGTTTCCCCAGAGATCATTATCACCTTCTCTCTAGATTTACTTTGAAAGCACAGTGGTACTCCTCAACACATTATCAATCATTATATAAAATTATAAAAACCTTCAGTTTAGCACACTTCAAACAATCAGAACAGGCAAAGAGAGAAAGACAGTCACTTTATGCGAATCTTTTCTAACCTAGAAGCAGAAATTTACAAGCATCTGCCAATCTACATGTTTTCTTCACCAGGTGCAATGATCTGCTGATGGATCTCAGGATATCCCTATGGTCAGTAACTAGACTGCAGCCTTAAAGGGACAGACCATTGAAACACAGAGCCATCTTTGCAGCAGAATACTACATTCTGCATTCTCAGTTACAGTGTTCCTGTAGTTATATCCAGAGTATGATCCGGCCTACCATAAACAATGTTACGGGTGGGGTGGGGGGGTGGGAGGGAGGGACGTCTCGCGACATATGAAGTGTCTCATGTGAAGCACATCACATTCTATGCGACCCTAGCACTAAAATCTGATTGGCTTTTGGGAAATTTGAGCCAATCAAAAATGCTTTCCCACTATCCACTTACTTCACTGTTTCATGACATCTCAGCCCCAGGACATCGCTGCAGGAGTTCCTCACGGGAACATCCATCTTCAGTCATTTCATCAAACTGACCTGACTTGGACATGCGTCATTATTTCCCTTGTTGGGAGTCAATATCCTGGAATTCCCTAATGAACCCCATAGTGGGAAAACCATTGCCACGGGAATTGCACAGTTCAAGGAGGAAGTCCACTCTCACCATCTCAGGACAGCTAGTCATGGTCAATAAGAGTGCTTGCTCAGCCACTGAGAGGGAAGTTCAGACTCAACCATGTTGTTATGGGACTTGACTCACATTTCGACCAGACTGGGTAAAGACAACAGGTTTCTATTTTTAAAGGACACTGGAGAATCAGTTTGGATTTTATGACAGTTTAACAGATTCATCAACACTTTTACTGATTCCAGATTTTAATTTCCAGATTGTTTTTGAACTGAGTTCAAATTCTCAAACTGTCACACTGGGATTTCAACTCACACTCTCTGGATTATTAGTCAAGGCCTGTAGATTACTAGGTCAATCAGATAACCAATACACTCATGCATCTACTTGACCCAATCCTCAACCTGCATCTGTCCATAACAGAAAGTGCTGGAAATACCCAACTGGTCTGGCAGCATCTGTGCAGTTTGAAAGAGAGTTAACGTTTCAGGTTAGTGTTGGGATTTGAACCCATGTCCTCGGGGCATTAGCCTGGGCCTCTAGATTTCTCACTCAGTGACATTACCACTATGCCACCATCTCCCCTGTGACATGTGGCTCACCTCCTGACTGGCAAAGCCTCGACAGTACGTACAAGGCACAAATTGGGGGCATGAGAAAATATCAATGAAGAAGTTCAACACCATTTAGGGCAAAACTACAAAGCAGTTTAAACCATTTGGACATCACCGCAGAAACATTGATCTCACCCCTACCGGTCAGAGAGTCATAGAGTTTTACAGCACAGAAACAGGCCCTTCAGCCCAACGCATCTGCACTGACCATCAATCACCCGACCAATCTGATCATACTTTCCAGCACTTGGCCTGTAGCCTTGTATGCTATGGCATTTCAAGTGCTCATCAAAATACTACTTAAATGTTGTGAGGGTTCCTGCTTCTACCTTGACAGAAATCTTTGTATCCTCATTGACTACAGGTGAGGTCCCAGAGGACTGGAGAATAGCCAATGTTGTTCCTTTGTTTAAGAAGGGTAGCAAGGATAATCCAGGAAATTATAGGCCAGCGAGCCTTACGTCAGTGGTAGGGAAATTATGAGAGAGGGCTCTTTGGGACATGATTTACTCCCATTTGGAAACAAATGAACTTATTAGCGAGAGGCAGCATGGTTTTGTGAAGGGGAGGTCATGTCTCACTAACTTGATTGAGTTTTTTGAGGAAGTGACAAAGGTGATTGATGAAGGAAGGGCAGTGGATGTTGTCTATATGGACTGCAGTAAAGCCTTTGACAAGGTCCCTCATGGCAGACTGGTACAAAAGGTGAAGTCACACGGGATCAGAGGTGAGCTGGCAAGATGGATACAGAACTGGCTCAGTCATAGAAGACAGAGGGTAGCAGTGGAAGAGTGCTTTTCTGAATGGAGGGCTGTGACTAGTGGTGTTCCGCAGGGATCAGTACCTTTGCTCTTTGTAGTATATATAAATGATTTGGAGGAAAATGTAGCTACTCTGATAAGTAAGTTTGCGGACGACACAAAGGTTGGTGGAGATGCGGATAGTGATGAGGATTGTCAGAGGATACAGCAGGATATAGATCAGTTGGAGACTTGGGCGGAGAAATGGCAGATGGAGTTTAATCCGGACAAATGTGAGGTAATGCATTTAGGAAGATCTAATGCAGGTGGGAAGTATACAGTAAATGGCAGAACCCTTCGGAGTATTGACTGGCAGAGAGATCTGGGAGTACAGGTCCACAGGTCACTTGAAGTGGCAACGCAGGTAGATAAGGTAGTCAAAAAGGCATATGGCATGCTTGGCTTCATCGGTCGGGGCATAGAGTATAAAAATAGGCAAGTCATGCTGCAGCTGTACAGAACTTTAGTTAGGCCACACTTAGAATATTGCGTGCAATTCTGGTCGCCACACTACCATAAGGACGTTGAGGCTTTGGAGAGGGTACGGAAGAAGATTACCAGGATGTTGCCTGGTCTGGAGGGCATTAGCTATGAGGAGAGGTTGGATAAACTCATATTGTTTTCACTGAAACGATGGAGGTGGAGGGATGACATGATAGAGGTTTACAAAGTCATGAGTGGCATGGACAGAGTGGATAGTCAGAAGCTTTTTCCCAGGGTTGAAGAGTCAGTCACTCGGGGACATGGGTTTAAGGTGTGAGGGGTAAACTTTAGAGGGGATGTGTGAGGCAAATTTTTTACACAGAGGGTGGTGAGTACCTGGAACTTGCTGCCGGGGGAGGTGGTGGAAGCAGGTACGATAGCGAGGTATCTTGACAAATACATGAATAGGATGGGAATAGAGGGATTCGGTCGCCGGAAGTGCAGAAGGTTTTAGTTTAGGCAGGCATCAAGATCGGCGCAGGCTTGGAGGGCCGAATGGCCTGTTCCTGTGCTGTACTGTTCTTTGTTCCACCCCGTCAGGCAGTGTGTTCCAGATTCCAACCACGTTCTCAGTGAAAAAATCTTTCCACAAATCCCCTCTAAACCTCCTGCCTGTTACCTTAAATCTATGCTCCCTGGTTATTGACGCCCTCTGCTAAGGGAAAAAGTTACTTCCTATCTATCCTATCAATGCCCCTCACAATTTTGTATACCTCAGTCAGATCCTCCCTCAGCTTTCTCCCCTCCAAGGAAAACAACCCCAGCCTATCCAATCTCCCTTTATAGCTGAAATGCTCCAGCCCTGGCAACACCCTGGTGAATCTCCTTTGGACCCTCTCCAGTGCAATCACATCTTTCCTATAGTGTGGTGACCAGAACTGTACACAGTACGCCAGCTATACATAACCAGTGTTTTATACAGATCTAACATAACCTCCCTGCTCTTATATTCTATGCCTCGGCTAATAAAGGTAAGAATCCCATATGCCTTCCTGACCATCTTATCTCCCTGTGCTGCTGCCTTCAGTAATCTATGGACAAGCACTCCCAGGTCCCTCAGTACACTCGAGGGTCCTACCATCCATTGTATATTCCCTTGCCTTGTTAGTCCTCCCAAAATGCATCACCTCGCACTTCTCAGGATTAAATTCCATCTGCCACTTCTCCACCCATCTTACCACCCATGTATTGTTCCATTACTGTTCCATTGCTGCAGTGTGTGCAGGGAGGGAGGGTGGGGGTGGTTGATGTCACAGAGCAGGGTAATGATGTCACACTGCAGGGAGGTGATGACACACAGTGGGGGTGATGATGTAACACAGCAAGACAGGTGGTATGAAATTGAAAAGGTCCAGCTCTGCTGGATTGCAGAAGCAGGGTCCGGGGGATTTATATTCCGTTCCAGGAGACGTGCCAAATTCTAAGCATAGGACACTGTGGGCTGGATGTAACTGTTCCACCTGCTATACATATGAGTCCCTTGAGATAGATTATAACAGCAAACTACACAGCATCGTATCAGTGCAGGATGGGTATTAGATATTAGTTCCAGCCACAAACCAAAACCCAGATTAGAATACAAAAGTTTTATTCAAGCACTTTTCAGCCAAATAGGATCATCTCCTTTATCAGATTAGGATTTCACACTCACCATTACTCTTCAACTGGGAAAGTTCCACTTTGAAGTCAGCCTCTGATGTCTTCATTTCACTGACGATCTGTGCAACTGAAAAAGATTCTCACACGTTAGCATAGACTGGATTTTCCTCCCCTGTCCCGAATGGAGAAAATCACATGATAAGGCTTTCCCACCCCAAAGTCAATTACCCCTCCCTTCCCAGCCCTGTAAGGATTCTGTGAGCCACTCCTTCCATGCCCATCATATGGAAATTAGAGAAGGTTTGGATGTGATATTTCAGCGACCAGAGCGAGTTCCAGTTCCCTATTGTTCATGGTTTAGTTGAGTTGGAATCTGGCAGAGAGCAGAATCACATAACGACTGAGGACTGAAAAGTAATGGTTTTACAAAGAGTGAAGTAGAATGTAAAAGATGTCAGCTAGACATAGAGAGGATGAATTCCTGGAGTGTATATGAGATGGATTTCTGCAGCAGTATGTTGAAGAACCAACTCGGGATCAGGCTATTTTAGATTTAGTATTATGTAATGAGAAAGGGCTAATTAATAACCCAGCTGTAAAGGAGCCATTAGGAAATAGTAACCATAATATGATTGAATTCTACATCAAGTTTGAAAGAGATATACTTCATTCTGAAACTAGGGTCTTAAATCTGAACTAAGGAAACAAAAACGGTATGAAGGGCAAGTTGGCTATGGTGGATTGGGAAAATACATTAAAAGATTTGATGCTAGACAGGCAATGGCTAGTATTTAAAGAAGTATTACACAGTTTACAACAAATATACATTTCTCGAAGATACAAACACACAGCAGGAAAGGTGAATTAATTGTGACCATCAAAAGAAGTTAAAGATTGTATTAGGTCCAAGGAATTGGCATATAAGTTTGCCAGAAAATGTGATGAGCCCCCGAAGATTAGGAGCAATTTAGATTCTAACAAAGGAGGACCAAGAAACTGACAAAGAGAGAGAAAAGAGCTTATGAATGCAAGCTAGCTAGAAAATAAAGGTGTCTGTAAAGTTGTAAAGGAACTGAAAGTAATTAGTATTAATGAAGAGGTAGTATTTGAAAAATGTAATTGGATGGCAAGTCCCCGCTTCAGTTGCCTGGCTTCGCACGCTCCCACCCGCTGCTCCACAATGCCCGCCTCTCCCGACTGCTTGCTGCTCCATCCCAACATTCTCTCCTGCGCTCGACTGTTCGCCGTTCCCTCCCGCTGCTCACTCCCCACCTCGCCGCCCAGAGAAGCACAGGGGAGGGGGAGCGAGTGGGGTGCTAGCGGCGAAGTGGGAAATGAGTGGCGGGATGGAGCGGTGACCAGTCAAGAGCGGCGGAATGGAGCAGTCTCAAGCAGGTGGGCATGGGAGAGAACGGAGGGAGCGGGGAAGAGAAGCAGAGATTGAGGCGTCTTTCCAAAACTCACCCTGGAGGCTGACGTCCCTTTGCGTGATAACGTATTCACACGCATGCCCGCATTAGTACTGGCAAGCTGTCAAAGCTCAGGTGCATTCTGTATGTGTGCAAGGATGAATGCGTTCCACGCTGGTGTACAGTTCATAACACAGTGATGATGTTAGCACATGGTTGTGTTGTCAGAAGGCACTCAGAGATATATATACAATATAAATGAGAGGCATACAGGAGAAAATCAAGAAACAATACATTCATACAAGTCAATGATTAGACTCTCGTTGCTGACCTGTTTGCTGTTTTCAGCATCCTTTCACTGAAAGGACATTAAAATCAGAGAGAACTTTCAGTGGAGATTCACCAGGATGATGCCAGGGTTGGAAAGCTAATTAAGTGTAGAAACTTGAGATATTATTACTAATTCCACTGGAACAGGGAAAGAAAAGAAGAGATTTAATAGAGGTCTTTAAAATTATGAAGTGTCCTGATAAGGTGAATAAGGGAAAAGAAAATTTCTTTTCTTCAGGCTGGAGAGTCAGTGATGAGGTTTCGTCAATTTAAAATTGTCACTAAGACTGTGGGGAGTGAGGATAGAGTGAGGAGAGAATGAGGAGAAAGGGTAGGAGTGAGGGTAGGAGAGGTTTCTTTATGTTGTCGCAGAGGATGATTTGGCATAGGGATTATTTCAGGCAGAGGCCACTGCTTCTTTTAAGAAAAAAATTGATACTCATTTTAAGCAGAGGAATATACAGGGATACAGAGGAAAAGGAGAACAGTGGATTAGTTCTGAATTGCTCTGGTAAAGATCCAACATGAGCGAAATGACCTCCATCCATTGCTTTGGTCTTTCCATTGAGTGTACACACTCCCTATCTCTGTCATCTCCTCCAGCCCTGCAGCCCTCTGAGATGCCTGCTCTCCTCCGATTCTGACATCTAGAGCATCCTCAATTTTAATTACTGCATCATTAGCAGCAGTGCCTTCAGCTGCCAAGGCCCGAAGCTCTGGAATTCTCTCCTAAAACCATTCCATCTCTCTACCTTTCTTTCGCCCTTTAAGTCATTCCTTTAGACCTATCTCTTTGACCAAGCTTTTTGTCATCTCCCCAAATATCACCTTATGTGGCTTGGTGTCCAATTTTCATTGATTACACTCCTGCAAAGTGCCCTGGAATGTTTCACGACATTAAAGGCACTCCACAAATGCAAGGTCTTGTTGTTGTTGTATATTCCCATGCCTTGTTTCTTCCTCTGAAAATGCAGTTCCCCAAACTTCTTTGCATCAAATCCCATTTGCCCGCATTGGTGAACCAGTTTGGTTTTCTGTGGTGCCATCCCATCCTTGAAAATTAATGCTTTCATCCAATTAACACTCATCCATGTTGCGACCTGACCTCAAATACAGAGGCCAATTTTAACTGGAGATTTGTCTGGGCTGGATGGGGGCACAGGATGAGAGGTGAGAGGGAAAATCCTGTGGGGAGCTCAGTGTAAGGCCCAGACATCTCAATTAAATAATTGAGGGCAGTCTCTGGTCCAAAACCGGCAGAACCGTTCTGATCTCCATATGACAAAAAGGATATCGAGGTACTGGAGAATGTGTGAGAAAGATTCATCGGGATTATACCGGAACTGGGAGGTTATTCCTTTCATGAAAGACTTAACAGGCTGGGGACCTTTGTTCCAGTAAAGAGAATTCTGAGGAATGACTCAGTAAAGAGCTTTAAAATAATGCAAGGGGAGGATAGGATAGACTTGGAGAAGATGCTTTCACTTGTGGGAGTCCAAAACTAGGAGCTATGAATAAGATTATCACTCATAAATCCAATAGGGAGTTTAGGAGAAAGTTCCATCCCTCTCCCTGGCAACTGTCTGAGACTGAACCAGACTGTTCACTACTTTGATTTCATATTTGACCCCAAGATGAGCTGCTGACCACATATCCACAGGATCACCAAGACCACCTATTTCTACATCTGTAACATCACCTGACTCCACCCCTGCCTCAGCTCATCTGCTGCTGAATCCCTCATCCTTGTCTTTGTTAGCTGTAGACTTGGCTCTTCCCACACTCTCCTGATCGGCCTCTCACCTTCCGCCCTCCATAAACAACTGCTCGTCTGGAACTCTGCTGCCTGAATTCTTACCCGCACCAGGTCCTGTTCACCTATCACCCCAGTCCTTGCTGACTGAGATTGGCTCCCAGTCAAGTAACTCCATTTAAAAATTCTCATCCGCATTTTGAAATCCCTGCATGGTCTCACCAATCCCTATCTCTGTAACCTCCTCTCGCCCTACAACCCTCCGAGTCTCTGTGCTCCTCCAATTCTGGTCTCTGGTGCATCTCCTATTTCAGTTGCTCCACCATTGGCAGCTGTGCTTTCTGCTGTCTGGACCGTCAACTCTGGAATTCCCTCCCTAAATCTCTGTCTGTTTTCCTGTCTCTCCTCTGTTAAGATGCTCCTGAAAACCTTACACTTTCACCAAGATTTTGGTAATCATTCTATCATTTTACGTGGCTTGGTGTCAATTATGATTGATGATGCTCCTATGAAATGCCTTCAGACATGTTACTTTGTTAAAGGTGCTACATAAATGCAAGTGTTGCTGCTGTTCTTCACTCAGAGAGAGGTTAGAATGTGGAGATCGTTACCACAGGGAGTAGTTGAGGTGAATACAATAGATGCATTTCATGTGAAGCTGGATAAGCAGATGAGGCAGAAATGAATTGAAGGATATGTTGATCGGGGGAGATGAAGTAGGATTGGAGGAGGCTCGAGTAGAGCAGAAATATCAGCATGAACCAGTTCTCCAGAAGAAAATTAAAATAGCACAATTTTGTTCATACCAGCTCTGATTTTTCTTGAGTGTTGTTTATAATGGTGTCCTGCTGATTAATATTCAATTGCTGGAGACTCCCGGGAAATCTGTGTGGGATAGTGGGGGAGGCAGGGGCACCCCGATATTGCTCGAGTGAGATAAAGCACATCTAAAGTGTGCATCTCCTGACCTAACCCTGTCTGGAGTTCTGGTTTCTGGTGATTAACAAGGCCCTGACCCCGACAAAGGCCTGGCCCCAGGCAGCGGTTGGCACCCAGCAGTGGGGTCAGAAAGGCCAGTCGCTGCTGCAGGCAGATAACTCAATCATGTATTTGGCTGTGAGGCCTTGTGCTGGATTTTTTCAATGGATCGCGATCCCAACATTGGGCACAATTCCGATTTAGGAACCGAGAAGTGGCCGTGGTGGGATGTCAGGTGCAATCTTCCCGGGGAGGCCAATTAAGAAGCCACATCCCAGAGCCCTGTCCAATTAAGGGCAAAGAGTGGACCAGGAACCTGGTGACCCAGTCAGACGGCCAACTGTGATGTTAGGCTGGCAGCCCCACTGGGAGAGATGGGCAATATGGGTTAGGTAGGAGAACAAGAGGACGCAGCAAGATGGGGGCGTCCTGTGAAGAAATATACAATTGTAAAAAAGAAATGTGGCCACAGCTGCCAAGCCATCATTGATGAAGGGGAACCCCTCCACAGGATGGCCTGCAGAAGCAGTAGCCCTCTGATCCCCCTGGCTGTGAGATCAGGGGATCTAGAGGAGGCGTCGATGGTACCCGGCCTGCAACCCGGTGGCTGCCTCTAGGCAGCTGCGCAGCTTCGGCCTCAGTGGGTGACCCAGATGCCATCAGGCAGACTGCACCAAACTGGCCCTTAGAGAGCAGTTATTTGAGTCTAATTAGTTCCCCACAGCTGCTGAGCAGGTAACCAGTCCCAATCACATGCTGCCGAGCAAGATTGCTCGGAGGTTGGATCGCATCAAGGACTTCTCCTAACATTACATTCTTTAATTTTGCTCCAATCCCGAAACCTCGCCAGAGGACAGTGAAATTACAGACCCTTGTATCTGTTACCCACAAAGAGCCAAAGGATCTGCTGGGTCCCTGTGGAGGATGAAATTCACTGACCACAGGGCACTGTGGCCTGTCCTCTGAGAGCCCCAGGCCCAAGGACAGGCCACATTATCTTTAAACACCCCGCACGCAACTTGCATTCACAGAGAAAACTCAGACTCTGGGCTGGTGACCCCTCCCTTCAGATCCACACGATTGCAATGCCTGCACTTGTTATAGACACAGGAGCTCTGCCCCACCCCCTCCCCCTCCCGGGGTAGCTGGAAACCCTGGGGTAACCTTTCCCCTCCTGTCAGTTGGGGAATTGAGCATCTCCAGGAGCAAAGTGAGGAGGGAAATTGCTTGCTGATGTGATCACACCAGATACAAATGTATATAGTAACTGGAGTCAGTGATGAGTAGATGTACAGTATTATCAATCAGCTGATTCCAGTGTCAACATTTAGATAGTTTCCAGTATGAATAATTGGAGATTAAAGGTCTCTCTGATGATTATTTAACTTACTCTGCGGAAGTTGTGAAATTTTAGTCCCGAGTTCAGTGAGTGAGCTTCTTGTCTCCTCAGACATTCCTGTAACTGAAAGAGGAAAACACTTTAGATCATGTGATACTGTTTCTCCAGAGATCATTATCACCTCTCTCGGCTTACTTTGAAAGGGCAGTGATACTCCTCAACACATTATCAATCTTTATATAAAAGTATAAAAACCTTGTGTTCAGCACATGTACATCACACCTCAAACAATCAGAATCGGCAATGTTACGGGTGGGGGGGGGCGGGGGGGAGGGGCGGCTCGCGACATATGAAGTGTCTCATGTGAAGCACATCACATTCTATGCGACCCGAGCACTAAAATCTGATTGGCTTTTGGAAAATTTGAGCCAATCAAAAATGTTTTCCCATTATCCACTTACTTCATTGTTTCATGACATCTCAGCCACAGGATATCACTGCAGGAGTTCCTCACAGGAACATCCATCTTCAGTCAATTCATCAAACTGACCTGACTTGGACATGCGTCATTATTGCCTTGTTGGGAGTCAATATCCTGGAATTCCCTAATGAACCCCATAGTGGGAAAACAATTGCCACGGGAATTGCACAGTTCAAGGAGGAAGTCCACTCTCACCATCTCAGGACAGCTAGTCACGGTCAATAAGAGTGCTTGCTCAGCCACTGAGAGGGAAGTTCAGAGTCAACCATGTTGTTATGGGACTTGACTCACATATGGACCAGACTGGGTAAAGACAACAGGTTTCTATTTTTAAAGGACACTGGAGAACTAGTTTGGATTTTATGACAATTTAACTGATTCATCAACACTTTTACTGATTTTAGATTTCTATTTCCAGATTTTTTTTGAACTGAGTTCAAATTCTTAAACTATCACACTGGGATTTGAACTCACACTTCCTGGATTTTTAGTCAAGGTCTGTGGATTACTAGGTCAGTCAGATAACCACGACCCTCGTGAATTAGCTTGACCATTTTGGCAACTTGCATCGGATTTTATTTAGAGAAACAGCACTGAAACAGGCCCTTCGGCCCACCGAGTCTATGCCGACCAACAACCACCCATTTATATTAACCCGACAGTAATTCCATATTTCCTACCACCTACCTACACTAGGGGCAATTTACAATGGCCAATTTACCTATCGCCTGCAAGTCTTTGGCTGTGGGAGGAAACCGGAGCACCCGACGGAAACCCACGCGGTCACAGGGAGAACTTGCAAACTCCGCACAGGCAGTACCCAGAATTGAACCCAGGTCCCTGGAGCTGTGAGGCTGCGGTGCTTGCCACTGTGCCACTGTGCCGCCCTGTTGTTGTGTACTGCCTCTGTTTTGTTAAAAATATTTTTTGAGGATTCATTTTTGAAAGATTGAAGAAATGTTAAACTTTGGGGCTTTCAAAGAGGGTCATGTAAAGGCCATTTGACTTTGAGAAACAATGAGGAAAACAAGCCTTTCTGGGAAACCACCTGACTTCCAGCTCAATAAACGACAGAGAACTTTGGATATCTGGAGAAGCTGTTTACGATGAAGTGACAGGTCAAGATTGATGGAGATCAAATGTTTGACCTCCTGGTGTCAGTTTTGCTTTAAAATTGTTTTGAGTTAGGGTTGAACTGGAGAAAAAGGGAGAGAACTTCCAAGGAGAGAAGAGAATTCCCAAGGAAAGAGAGAAAACCACGATCCCTCTCAACTTTCCAGCACCTCTCACCTCTCACTTCTCACCTGAGAAGTCCACTGTGTCAATTAATATCGTCTCCTGTCTTTGAAGAAAAACTACAAATTAATTCACAATGCCACCTGAAAAGATCGCAGTACTCGGAAGCCAGACTGTATGCCAGTTTTGGAACACAACATGTATCATCCGCTGAATCTTCAACAATGAGCAAGTATTCAACCCAAGTGTTTTTTTTGTCCATAATAGAGCTCAAAAAACAAAAATCCCTTCATTTTTCTCCTGTTAACTGATAAATGTGTATGTGTGAGTGTAAGGGGCGAAGGTAAAAAGGGAATTTTAATATTTTAATCTGTGTTTATGCATTACTTCATTACTGGTTGACTTGTGTCATGCAGGCCCCACCTGCCAAGAATGAGGCACATTAATTTTACAATAGGGACATTAAATTTCAAATTGTTGCTAGGGAGAAGAGAAGGCCTGTGACAAGGGGTTGCCAGGCCCCCGGCTGGAAAGACATTTTTGCATATTAACAGACAGTGCACAGAACAAAGGAGCTACTCCCTGCTCAATACAACCCACAAACAGAAAAGGCCAAACCAGTTAGTCACATGACTAACCTGCTTGGCAGCCTGGGGTTTTTTTCTGAATTGTACAGTTTTGAACTGAGCGTCAGTAGAAAGCTGTTTGCTCCTGGATTGGAAAGACCTCTCCTGGATGGCTCACCATAGCCTCTCCTGCTGTTCCCATCTCTTTCTCACAGAACTCCAAAACCCACTGAAGACACATGAACCCCAAGAGAGAAAAGTCTCCTGCAGTGAACAAGGTTTAAGAAGAATACTGGGCTCCAACGAAAAGAAACAACTACCTACAATCAAGGACTCTACAATGAACTCAAAGAACCGCAACTACAATGCTTCAGATATTGCCTCAAACCTTTCCACTTTACTTTCTCTTCCACTCTTCTCTGTCTCTATTTGCATTTGTGTGTATTGCATATGCATGCTAGCGTGGGCACATCGTGTATCCGTAGGCATTTACCGAATTAGAGTTTAAGTGTATTTTTTTTTATATTTAGAGATACAGCACTGAAACAGGCCCTTCAGCCAACTGAGTCTGTGCTGACCAACAACCACCCATTTTATACTAATCCTACATTAATCCCTACCATTCTCCTACCACCTACCTACACTAGGGGCAATTTACAATGGCCAATTTACCTATCAACCTGCAAGTCTTTGGCTGTGGGAGGAAACCAGAGCACCCGACAGAAACCCACGCGGTCACAGGGAGAACGTGCAAACTCCGCACAGGCAGTACCCAGAACCGAACCCAGGTTGCTGGAGCTGTGAGGCTGTGGTGCTAACCACTGTGCCACTGTGCCACCAATTTTTAATAAATTTTAATAAATTTCAGTCTTTCTTCTTTAAACCTAAGAAAGCCTGTTTGTGCTGGTTTCTTTGCTTTATAATTGGAAAGCAGTGAACAAGGATTCACCACGGGGGAACTAAAAGCATGGTGTGTTAAAAACAAAACCCTGTAACAGTAAGACCAGGTGAAGGCTGAAAGGGAACCCTCTTCCTCTTTCTCACCTGTTCGTAACACTTGTGTTAGAATAAACAGATAATTTTGTTGTTTATTAAAGAAACCTGGTTAGTGTATTTTATTCTGGGATAAAAATAGAGTATATGATTGACCGTATCGGTAAGTGGTAAAAATGTAAATATATTGTGAACTGTGGAGAAGTGGAACTAGAATAAACAATGCACTCCTCCCGCCTCGGTTGTAACACTGTCCACAGCAGTATTGGTAGGAGTGACCATAGCACAGAACTTGTGGAGATCAATTCCTGTCTTCACACTGAAGGCACCCTCCATTTTGTCTTATGCACTATCACCGTGCTACGTGGGATCCAGTAGCTCAAAGCTGGCTATCCATGAGACGCTGTGGGCCATTAGCAGTTGTACATGTATCATAATCCAGCATAATCTGTAACCTCATGGCCCATCATATCCCTCATTCCTCTGTCACCAACCAGTCAGATGACCAACCTTCTTTCAGTGAGGAGTGTAGGACAGCATGTCAGGAGCAGTTTATGAGTAATGAAATGAGTAGCTGAATTTTATGGGCCCCTTAGGGATGGGAATAGAGGAGGGGGGTGCATAAAATTGCGTGAGACAGTGGGGGTTGGAGTGTCCGTCACCTTCCCATGACTTCCAATTTAGTCCAGGGAGGGGAAGGCCAAGCACAGCCCCAGGATAATTAAGGCCTTTAAGTGACCAATTAATGTCCACGGCCTCTTTCTAGTCTCCACCTCAATTTAATAGAAAGTGGAAGTGCCCACTGCCATGGAGAGTTGGTGGTCTCATATTGGGGCTGGGGCATCCCTCCTTTGGGGCAACCTTTCCAGAGAGCCTGCCCGGCAACGATTGTCACCCCAATGAGAGACACACTCCCGACCTCCACATCCCATGTCGTCACTGGTGCATGCCTACATGACCCTAATGACCCTGACCCCACATATCTCTCTCGGGGGTCTCTGATGTCCTTGTTACTGCAGGAGGTCCTGCAATATAGGAAGTGGCCACTGCTCCCAGTGGTGTTACAGGTACTGCAGATCTGCCAGTCATCCGATTGGCTGGCAGCTCTGGAGGCAGGGGCTCGTCCCTTAAAGGGATGGCGTCCCAGATGGTGGGCAGTTAACTGCCTGTCCACCGTGGAATTGCAATGGGGGCCCACCCAACTTTCAACACCCCCACTATGACCCTATCGCCACAACAACATTAAGCCTGAGGTGACAACCTGGCGAAGTTCAACACAGGACTACATGCATGCTAAACAGCAGAAACGCCATGCAAAAGACAGAGCTAAGCGATCCCACAACTAACGGATCAGGTCAAAGGTCTGCGGTTCCTTCATATTTAGTCATGAATGCTGGTGGACAATTCCCAAAGTAACTGAGTCGAGAGTCTCCAGAAATTGTGGTGGAACCCAACACATGATTACAAAATGCATGCCTGAAGCACTGACAATCATCTTTATCCTGAAGTAACAAATGGATGACCCCCTGAGGTCCCCCACTGTAATAGAAACATAGAAAATAGGAGCAGGAGTAGGCCATTTGGCCCTTCGAGCCTGCTCCACCATTCATTATGATCATGGCTGATCATCCAACTTAGTAGCCTGTTCCCGCTTTCACCCCATATCCTTTGATCCCTTTAGACCCAAGAGCTATTTCTAACTCCTTCTTGAAAACATTCAATGTTTTGGCCTCGACTGCTTTCTGTGGTAGCAAATTCCACAGGCTCACCACTCTCTGGGTGAAGTAATTTCTCCTCATCCCACTCCTGAAAGGTTTACCCCGTATCCTTAGACTATGACCCCTGGTTCTGGACTCCACCACCATCGGGAACATCCTTCCTGCATCTACCCTGTCCAGTCCTGTTAGAATTTTATAGGTTTCTATGAGATCCCCTCTCACTCTTCTGAACTCCAGCGAATATTATCCTAACCGAGTCAATCTCTCCTCATACGTCAGTCCCGCCATCTCAGGAATCAGTCTGGTAAACCTTCGTTGCACTCCCTCTGTAGCAAGAACATTTTTCCTCAGATACGGAGACCAAAACTGCACACAATATTCCAGGTGTGGCCTCACCAAGGCCCTGTATAATTGCAGCAAGACATCCCTGCTTCTGTACTCAAATCCTCTCACTATGAAGGCCAACATACCATTTGCCTTTTTTACCACCTGTTGCACCTGCATGCACCATCAGCAACTGGTGTACGAGAACACCCAGGCCTCGCTGCACATTCTCCTCTCTCAGTTTATAGCCGTTCAGATAATAATCTGCCTTCCTGTTTTTGCTACCAAAGTAGATAACCTCACATTTATCCACATTATACTGTATCTGCTATGCATTTGCCCTCTCACTCAACTTGTCCAAATCAACCTGAAGCCTCTCTGTATCCTCCTCACAACTAATCTTTCCACCCAGTTTGTGTCATCTGCAAATTTGGAAATATTACATTTTTTTCCCTCATCTAAATCATTAATATATATTGTGAATAGCTGGGGTCCTAGCACCGATCCCTGCGGTACCACATTAGTCACTGCCTGTCATTCAGAAAATGATCTGTTTATTCCTACTCTTTGTTTCCTGTCTGCTAACCAATTTTCTATCCATCGCAATACACTAGCCCCAATCCCATGCGCTTGAATTTTACATGCTAATCTCTTATGTGGGACTTTGTCGAAAGCCTTCTGAAAGTTCAAATAAACCACATCCGCTGGCTCCTACTCTCATCAACTCTACTGTTACATCCTCGACGAATTCTAGTAGATTTGTCAAGCATGATATCCCTTTCATAAATCCATGTCGACTCTGTCCGATTCTACCACTTTTCTCCAAGTGCTCTGCTATAAAATCTTTGATAATGGACTCTAGAATTTTCCCCACTACCAACGTCAGGCTTTCTCTCTACCTCCCTTTTTAAATAGTGGGGTTACATTTGCTAACCTCCAATCTATAGGAACTGTTCCAGAGTCTATAGAATCTAGAAAGATGACCACCAATGCATCCACTATTTCGAGGGCCACTTCCTTACGTACTCTGGGATGTAGACTATCAGGCCCTGGGGATTTATCAGCCTTCAATCCAATCAATTTCCCCTACACCATTTCTCTACTAATACAGATTTCCTTCAGTTACTCCCTCTGACTAAACCCTGTTCCCCAACATTTCTGGTATGATATTTTTGTCCTCCTTTGTGAAGACATAACCAAAGTATGCATTTAGTTGGTCAGCCATTTCTTTGTTCCCCATAATAAATTCCCCTGTTTCTGACTGTAAGGGACCTACATTTGTCTTCACCAATCTTTTTCTCTTCACATACCTCTCGAAACCTTTACAGTCAGTTTTTATGTTTCCCACAAGCTTACTCTCGTACTCTATTCTCCCCTCCTTAATCAATCCCTTGGTCCTCCTTTGCTGAATTCTAAACTGCTCCCAATCCTCAGTTCTGTTGTTTTCTCTGGTGGATTTGTATGCCTCTTTCCTGGATCTCTAATTTCCCTTGTAATCCATAGTTTGGCTACTTTTCCCGTTTTACTTTTGCGCCAGACAGGAATAAACCATTGTTGCAGTTCATCCATGCACCCTTTGAATCTTTGCCATTGCCTATCTACCATCATCCCTTTAAGTAACGTTTCCTAATCCATCATAGCCAACTCGCACCTCAAACCTTCGTAGTTTCCTTTATGAAGTTTCAGGACCCTAGTCTTAGAATCAACTATGTCACTCTCCATCTTGATGAAGAATTCTATCATATTATGATCGCTCATCCCCAAGGGGTCACCCCCAAGGGATAATAGATGCCAGTCTTCACTAATTCGAAACTCTCCACCTGATATCAAGAAACAGCTAGAAAAGCAAAGGCTACAGGCCCTGACAATGTATCAGCTGTAGTGTGTTGTGGTTCTTTCTATGTTTCAAACACAAACTTGCCAATCACTCAAGTAGATGAGCGATACTTTTTATTCAAAGATTACAGTAGTATATACACATTGCTGGAGAGCTCTTTCTAGTATGTCTTTCTTGGTCAACTAACATATTCCAACTACTGTGCCTATGACAGACGACATCATATCCTGTCTGATGATGTCTACAGATTATGGACGTACCCACTTAAAGTCATGATACAACATCGTGCTGGAGACCTGCTCTCCTACCTGTGCCCCTAGCCAAGCTTTGCCTGTACAGCTACAACACTGGTATCAACCTGACAATGTGAAAAATTGTCCAGGTATGTCAGAAGTGGGGATGTTTGCTGATGATTGCAGTGCTCAGGTCCATTCACATTCCTCATCACAAAATGATGCCATGTCTGCATGCAGCAAGACTTCAATAACATCCAGGCTTGAACTGACAAGTGGCAAGTAATATTTGTGTCACACAAATGCCAGTTACTGACCGAGAGAGAGAATGTAATCACCTCCATTTGAAATTCAATGGGATTGCTCTTGCCAAATCCTTCACCATCAACATCCTGGGGGTCACCATTGATCAGAAACTTAACTGAACCATCCACATAAAGGCTGTGGCTACTTGAGCAGGTCAGAGGCTGCATATTCTGTGGCACGTGCCTCACCTCCTCACTAGTCAAAGTCTCTGCACTACCTACAAGGCACAAGTCTGGAGTGTGACACAACAACAACAAAGAAGCTCAACACCAACACTAGGGGCGGCACAGTGGCGCAGTGGTTAGCACCGCAGCCTCACAGCTCCAGCGACCCGGGTTCAATTCTGAGTACTGCCTGTGTGGAGTTTGCAAGTTCTTCCTGTGTCTGCGTGGGTTTTCTCCGGGTGCTCCGGTTTCCTCCCACAAGCCAAAGACTTGCAGGTTGCTAGGTAAATTGGCCATTATAAATTGCCCCTAGTATAGGTAGGTGGTAGGGAAATATAGGGACAGGTGGGGATGTGGTAGGGAACATGGGATGAGTGTAGGATTAGTACAAATGGGTGGTTGATGGTCAGCACAGACTCGATGGGCCGAAGGGCCTGTTTCAGTGCTGTATCTCTAAACTAAACTAAACCATTTAGGGCAAAACTTCAAAGCGGTTCAACCACTTGGGCATCACCGCAGAAACATCGATCTCACCCCAACCAGTGTTCCATTGCTGTAGTGTGTGCAGGGAGGGAGGGTAGGGGTGGTGATGTCACCGAGCAGGGTAATGATGTCACACTGCAGGGAGGTGATGACACACAGTGGGGGGTGATGCTGTAACACAGCAAGACAGGTGGTATGAAACTTAAAAGGCCCAGCTCTCCTGGATTGCTGAAGCAGGGTCCGGGGGATTTATAATAAAAACAGAAAGCGCGGGAAATAGCAGGTCTGGCAGTATCTGTGGAGAGAGAAAAGGAGTTAACGTTTCTGGTTGATGACCTTCCATCAGACCTTTCATTTCAGATTTCCAGCATCTGCTTTTATTCCAGGAGCTGACGTTCCGTTCCAGGAGACTTGCCAAATTCTAAGCAGAGGACACTGTGGGCTGGATGAAACTGTTCCACCTGCCATAGGTTTGACTCCTCTGAGATAGATTATAACAACAAACTACTTAACATTGTATCAGTACAGGATGGGTATTAGAATTTAGCTCCAATCACAAACCAAACCCCAAATCAAAATACAGAAGTTTTATTCAAGTGACTTTCACCCAAACAGGACCGTCTCCTTTATCAGATTGGGATTTCACACTCACCATTACTCTTCAACTGGGAAAGTTCCACCTTGAAATCTGTGACTGTCGTTTTCATTTCACTGAGCATCTGAGCAACTGAAAAGGAAACAAGGATTTGACTCTCGCACATTAGCATAGACTGGATTTGCCTCCCCTGTCTCGAATGGACAATATCACATGTTAAGGTAACCTTTGTTTTCCCAGCCAAAGTGAAGTTCCCTTTCCCTCCCCTCCCACCCCTGCAAGGATTGTTGTGAGTCCCCCCTCCCACACCCATCGCATGGAAATTAGAGAAGGCTTGGACGTGTTATTTCAGGGACCAGAGCTGGGTCCAGGAACCCTTTTGTTCTTTGTTTAGTTGAGTTGGAATCTGGCAGAGAAGAGAATCACATAACGACTGAAAACTGAAAGGTAGTGGCTTTATAACGAGTGAAGTAGAATGTAAAAGATGTCAGGTCGACATGGAGAGGTTAGTGAAATGGGCAGACAGGAGGCAGATGCAATTTTACGTGGAGAGGTGTGAGATGAGAGGTGAGGGAGAGAAATCATGAAATTATAAACCAGTTAGTCTAACATCTGTTGAAGGGAAGTTATTGGAATTTAGAATTAAGGACAGCATGACAGAGAAATTACAGAAATTTGAGCTGATTACAGTGAGCCAACATCAATTTGAAAAGAGTAGATCATATCCGATAAACTGAAGTGAATTTTTTGAGGAAGGAAGTGGAGTAGTCGTCAGGAGAATATCTATGAATGTAATTTATATGGAATTACAGAAGGCATTCAATAAGGTTTCACATAAGAGACTGCTAGCTAAATTTAAAGCTAATGGAATTTAAAGCTAATTATTGACCTGGTTCAAAGATTGGTTGGGTGTTACAAGACAGAGAGTAAGGATGATGGACATGAACACAAATTGGATGGAAGTGACCAGTGTTGTCTCATAAAGATAAAAGCAAAATACTGCGGATGCTGGAAATCTGAAACAAAAACAAGAAATGCTGGATTCACTCAGCAGGTCTGGCAGCATCTGTGGAAAGAGAAGCAGAGTTAACGTTTCGGGTCAGTGACCCTTCTTCGGAACTGACAAATATTAGAAAAGTCACAGATTATAAACAAGTGAGGTGGGGGTTGGGCAAGAGATAACAAAGGAGAAGGTGCAGATTGGACCAGGCCGCATAGCTGACCAAAAGGTCACGGAGCAAAGGCAAACAATATGTTAATGGTGTGTTGAAAGACAAAGCATTAGTACAGATTAGGTGTGAATATACTGAATATTGAACATCAGCAAGTGCAAACCTGAAGAAAAACAACCTGAAAAAAACAGTGGGTAAGCAAACTGAACAAACTAAGATGAAATGAAATAAATGCAAAAAAAGATTGTAAAAAATGTAAAAAGGAATGCAAAAAAAAAAAGGAAGAAAAAATAACTAAAAATGACTAAAAATGAAAGTAAAGTGGGGGGCTGTCATGCTCTGAAATTAGTGAACTCAATGTTCAGTCCGGCAGGCTGTAGTGTGCCTAATCGGTAGATGAGATGCTGTTCCTCGAGCTTGCGTTGATGTTCACTGGAACACTGCAGCAATCCCAGGACAGAGATGTGAGCATGAGAGCAGGGGGGAGTGTTGAAATGGCAAGCAACCGGAAGCTCAGGGTCCTGCTTGCGGACTGAGCGGAGATGTTCCGCAAAGCGGTTACCCAGTCTGCGCTTGGTCTCCCCAATGTAGAGGAGACCACACTGTGAGCAGTGAATACAGTATACTACATTGAAAGAAGTACAAGTAAATCGCTGCTTCACCTGAAAGGAGTGTTTGGGGCCTGGGATAGTGAGGAGAGAGGAGGTAAATGGGCAGGTATTACACCTCCTACGATTGCAAGGGAAGGTGCCCTGGGACGGGGACAAGGTGGTGGGGGTAATGGAGGAGTGGACCAGGGTGTCGCGGAGGGAACGATCCCTTCGGAATGCTGACAGGGGAAGGGAGGGGAAGATGCGACTGGTAGTGGCATCACGCTGGAGGTGGCGAAAATGGCGGAGGATGATCCTTTGGATATGGAGGCTGGTGGGATGAAAAGTGAGGACAAGGGGAACCCTGTCACGGTTCTGGGAGGGAGGGGAAGGGGTGAGGGTAGAGGTGCGGGGAATGGGTCGGACACGGTTGAGGGCCCTGTCAACCACAGTGGGGGGAAATCCTCGGTTGAGGAAAAAGGAGGTCATATCAGAAGCACCGTCATGGAAGGTAGCATCATCAGAGCAGATGCGTCGGAGACGGAGAAACTGGGAGAATGGAATGGAGTCCTTACAGGAGGTAGGGTGTGAAGAAGTGTAGTCGAGGTAGCTGTGGGAGTCAGTGGGCTTATAATGGATATTGCTAGACAACCTATCCCCAGAGATGGAGACAGAGAAGTCGAGGAAGGGAAGGGAAGTGTCAGAGATGGACCATGTAAAGGTGAGAGAAGGGTGGAAATTGGAAGCAAAGTTGATAAAGTTTTCTAGTTCGGGGCGGGAGCAGGAAACGGCACCGATACAGTCATCAATGTACCGGAAAAAGAGTTGGGGGAGGGGGCCTGAGTAGGACTGGAACAAAGAATGCTCGACATATCCCACAAAAAGACAGGCATAACTAGGACCCATGCGGGTACCCATAGCGACACCTTTTACTTGAAGGAAATGCATGGAGTTGAAGGAGAAGTTGTTCAATGTGAGAACAAGTTCAGCCAGGCGGAGGAGGGTGTTGGTGGATGGGGACTGGTTGGGCCTCTGTTCCAGGAAGAAGCGGAGAGCCCTCAAACCATCCTGGTGGGGGATGGAGGTGTAGAGCGATTGGACGTCCATAGTGAAGAGGAGGCGGTTGGGACCAGGAAACTGGAAATTGTCAAAATGACGTAGGGCGTCAGAAGAGTCACGGATGTAGGTGGGAAGAGACTGGACCAGCGGAGAAAAGATAGAGTCTAGATAGGAAGAAATAAGTTCAGTTGGGCAGGAGCAGGCTGACACAATGGGTCTGCCGGGACAGTCCCGTTTGTGGATTTTTGTCTCATAAAGATCTGTCCTGGAGTCTCAATTAGTCAATTATTTATAAGTGAATTAGATGGAGAGCCGAAGCAGGGTCACTGACCCGACACGTTAACTCTGCTTTTCTTTCCACAGATGCTGCCAGACCTGCTGAGTGAATCCAGCATTTCTTGTTTTTGTTTCAGATTTCTAGCATCCACAGTATTTTGCTTTTATTATTAGATGGAGAGCCATATATCCAAGTTTGCTGATCATACTAAGATTGGTGGTACAGTAAGTGGTGTAGGTGGGAGCATAAAATTTCAAAGGTACATTGATCGATTAAGTGAGTGGGCAAAACTGTGCAGATGGATTTCAATGCAGGTAAGTATGAGGTCATCAATTTTGGACCAAAGTGTGGAACTCTCTCCCACATAAAGTAGCAAATGCTAGCTCATTTTTTTTTTATTTGTAATAACTTTACATTGGAGTTTGATAGATTTTTGCTATCTGGGGTATTAATGGATCAAGGGAGGTGGTGGCACAGTGATAACATCCTTTAACTAGTAATCTAGAGGCCTAGGATGATGCTTTGGGGACACGGGTTCAAATCCCACCATGGCAGCTGGTGACATTCAAATTCAGTCAATTACTAAAAATCTGGAATTGAAAGCTGGTCTCAGTAATGGTGCCGTGAAGCTATCATTGATTGACATAAAAACCCGTCTAGTTCATTAATGCCCTTAGGGAAGGAAAGCTACAATCCCTTAATGGCCATGAGACATATAATGAAAGGCATACATGAGAAAAATCAAAAAGCTATGCATTCATACAAGTCAATGGCTATAATTTGCTGGTTTCAGCATCCTATTATTGAAAGGACATTAAAGCCAGAGAGAGCTTTCAATGTAGATTCACCAGGATGATGCCAGGGTGTTGGGAAGTTACATGGGAAGTGTAGGAGCTTGAGTTACTAGGACTATTTCCACTGGAACAGAAAAAGCAAAGAGGAGATTTAATAGAGGTCTTCAAAATCATGAAGTGTCCTGATCAGGTGAATAGGGAAAGAACGTTTCTTCAGGCTGGAGAGTCAGTGATGAGGTATCATCAATTTAAAATTGTCACTAAAACAGTGGGGAGTGCGAATTGAGTGAGGAGGGAGTGAGGAGCAAGTTAGGTAAGTGCGGAGGGAGAGTAGGAGAGGTTTCTTTATGCAGAGTGCTACAGCAGGGGATGATTTGGCACAGTTCAGGCAGAGGCCACTGCATCTTTTAACAGAAAAATTGATACTCATTTTAAGCAGAGTGATATACAGGGCTATAGAGGAAGTGGAGAACAGTGGATTAGTTCTGAATTGCTCTGGCAAAGAACCAACATGAGCGAAATGACCTGCTTTTGTTGCTTTGGTCTTTCCCTATCTCTCCCTATCTCTGTCATCTTCTCCAGCCCTGCAGCCCTCTAAGATATCTGCTCTCTTCCATTTCTTACCTCAGAACATCCTCAATTTTAATTACTCCACCATTGGTGGCAGTGCCTTCAGCTGCTAAGGTCCTAAGCGCTGGGATTCCCTCCCAAAACCATTCCACCTCTCTACCTTTCTTTCTTCCTTTGTCATTCCTTTAAGCAGGCATTAAAGAACTGAAAATCACCCCCTCCAAAGTGTAATTCCAATTCGATGTTAGATTAGCGAGTTTATCCTCATAATGTGGGATTGCTAACTGACCTGCTCTGATAATCTCAGCTAGATTCACCGAAAGAGTTATCCGGAGGTGTTTAACATGAAGGAGTACATACATGGCTTTAGGGGTGGATGGGTGGGTGGGACTGGTAAAAAGTGGGAAATTGATAGTGAGTTGGGAATCCAGCCCCAACCTGCCAACTTCCACATTTCACTCCAATGTGTCGGCTACATCTTCACAACCCCTTCAGTTCGAGCTATAGTTACTCAGACTTTTGACTTTAAAATTGGGTCAATGGCCTTCGTGAAACTTGCCAGTAAAAGCGAGGCGAGAACCCAGCAGCAACTGTCAATCCATTTCAGGGATATATAGTGATAAATATTCAGCATTCAAAGCTGTTTTCTTCCCTGCTCATGTAATGTCAGGGACGTCATTATTAATGCAAGGTTGCACCAGTCAACTAATGTCACAAGCAGAAGCAATGGTTGCGATACCTAACAACACTACCGCCCCTACCAATGCCACTGACGCAAAGCAGTACTGCCAACAACTATCAGCTCTTGAACAACCTGCCACTGGACCCCATCAGTTCATGTCATCAAACATGTTAAAAAGAAACTTGTCGCCAGCACACAAGAATGGGCAAAATGGGAAATTGATGCAACAGAATAATGTTTATGTGATCTAAGAAACTTAACATAACATTTTCTCATACACCTATGTACACCCTTGTTAAATTACAAAGCCTTACGCATCCTTTTCCTACTACTCCATGGTACAACCCATGTGGCTTGAGTAAAGTTAGTGCCAGGCTGCTCAGATACCTACTCTGACTGTTGAGATGCTCTACATCGATGTCTTCTGTCTTTTGGAGCCCTTGAGGACTGCACCAAAGGCTGCTCCACCTGTACCTCTGAAGGGGAAACTTGGCCATTAGGAGACGAGGCAGCATGTGGACTGCTGACTGAGGTGGGGTCGAGTGGGTGGGGGAGGGGTGGCACGGCAACGGGTGAGAAGTGGAAGCGCGTTGAGCGGAGTCCAACTTCCATGTCCCCTTTTACCATCATCCCTTATATAGCCCAGCCGCATTTCACTGCTCCATTATTAATACATGCTAATTTCTGCATATCTCTGAATTAGATTTGTTAACTATCATTGTCGAATTCAGGACAATAAGTTTAATAGTTTAAAATATTACAAAACTTACAGGATGCAATTGTAGTGGCAAGAATCACGATTGTCAGCAGGATGGAGAAACCCAGGACAATGTAAATGACCAGAGGTGACCATTTTCCTCGGACAGGTTCTGCTGATCGGACAGCACGTTCTGTAAGGCGCAAGAGAAAGTCATCAATGAAAAGATTAGAGGGAACCGTCTGGTGAAAAAGACTCCAAACCCTTTCTCATTCGGTCCTGGAGAAGAGGCAAAGGAGCCGAGTGTTGTTGTCAACACAGGAATATTTTCAACTTTGCACAGTTGTGCCAATCGAAGACACATTTCTTCAATTCAAGAACATTCATGAACAGCAGGTTAAATATATAAACTCAGCAGGAAATTGAAATGAAGCAAGTTTTGGACAGTTACAAATTTACAAATATCATTTACTCAGGCAATCTGCAAGGTACAAGGAATAAAGACCATTTGTCCATTTCACAGCTCTGTCCTCATCATTTCTTCAGCTTTTCACCATCCCTCATCCAGCATCTTTACTACAAAATCTTCCTCTCAGATTCCAGTGTGAGCCAGTAACACCGTCAGTTGAAAGGAGAGTCACGGCATTCTTCTGACCCCACTGTTTTATTTCACTGTTTGTTAACAATGCCATCAATTAAAGGGATGGTCACAAGGGCTTCTGACCCCAATGTTCAGCTTTAAAATCCATCAGTTCTTCTGAAGAAATTGAATTTCCTAACAACATGTTCTCTCAACTAATAGGAAAGGACCTATTTGCTGTTGTGAATTGATTTGATGGTAAATAAATACTAGTTAATTAACTCAAACTGAATAACCTGTACAGTAATGATCAGATAATGAGTGTTATCTACCCGGCTTCGACTCTTTCTTTTTTCCTCTCTCTTTTCTGAATTGATCACGATGAAATTCATTGACATTTTGATAAATGTCAGCTAGCTCCATGTTATCAGCTGGAAAAACTTCTTGTCTTGAATGAGAGAAATGTGACTTTTTTCTCAGTTCCTCTTCCTGCAATTCTAGTGTTTCTCTGAAAAGCCACAATTATAGATTGTGTGTGATGGACACCAAGATGTTTTCGCACTGCTGAATTTGCGATATACTCTCAATGACCTGAATGTCCCTTGGATAATCGGTTGCAGCCTTTTTTTGAATAGCTTAATTTACCTGCACTCACATTTTCACAGAATTCTGTATTTGAATCTCCAGGTCTTTCTGTTCATCCACAACATTTCAGCATCTTTCCATTGAGTGTTTACTGCCATTCTGTTGATTGTGTACTCCCATTCCATTAAATGCTTACTTGAATTCCATTGAGTGTGTACTCCCATTCCATAAAGTGTGTGCTGCCATTCCATTCAGTGTGTTCCTCCACTCCATTGAGTGTGTACAGAAATTCCAATGAGTGTGTCCTCGCATTCCATTGAGTGTGTACACCCACTTCATTGCCTGTGTGCTTCTATTTCACTGTGTGCATTCCTGCTCCATTGAGTGTGCACTGGAGGTTTTAGACAAATGTTAATATAAAATGGTGAAATACATTGACATAAAATGGCTGATATTATATGTCTTATGGGAAGTAGAAACAAGCCTGAGTTAGACAGACAGGAACTTCAGTGCAGATAGTTCATCGGGGTAACACTGATTAAACACCCATTGTGGTCAGTAAACAGGAAAAATTTAATGGGATAAAGAAGTAACAGGACCTTGTCCATTATTAGGCACAAAACAATCTTCAGCCAGAGTGACTAATCAGATAGATTAAATTATAAAGTGGGATGTTTATGAAACTAAAATAAATAATATATTTATCAGTTGGCAAGTTGATTTAGGAATAATGAGAAAATCACTGAAGGAAATTAATGAAAGGCCGTTCAATACCAAGGAATGTGTCCTCATAAAGCACAGATAAGAAATGGGACTATTTCCAGCTACAGTTTTGCTCTGTAACAAAGCATGTGGTCTGGGATCTGTCGGGTGATGTGGATTGTTCATTAAAGCATATAAATAGTGACAGACCTGGTGTTAGGGTTTGGATTAAATGTGTGACACCAATGTTCCATATTAATAAAGTATTAATTTTGCTGACACTAGACTTTCAGACCTATTAATTAGTCAGAAGTGTCATCAACTGGAACGTTACACTGAATTTTACAGCGATGAGTGAAGCCAGGAGTCGAAAGTGTTTTTTTTAAGTGCTCTTTATGTGTATCAGGAAGGACCGTCCCTAGCTGACAGTAGATCATAATTAATTATAGCTGGTAAAGTTTGCCAAGTTTGGGGGCTATTTCTGGCACTGCAGAGGCCAAGCCATGAAAAATCACCTGACCAAGGACAATAGCAAACGTCTGACTCAGTCTGGATGGAACAGAAGGACCAGGTCCTGTTTTCTGTCTTTGAGACTTGAGATCCAAAGTTTTTTTTTAATCCAGCAAAGTTTCTTTAAATTTGCTCAAACTCTGGTGGAGTTTGCAGTTGCTCGACTGGAGCTGGCCCCACCACTTCCCTGTTAGAACTGTAATGATGTTAAACCCTTTACTTCTAAACTTAGTGAGGTTTGAAGTTTTTTTTCTTCTAGTATCAGATTATCTTTGCTGTATGTTCACAAGGAAACAACTTTTGCTATGTTGCAGTACTGCATGGAAAGATACTATGCTTCATTAAATTTTAAGTATCAGGACTTAATTTGAATGAATATTTACCCGGGACAAAATCCTGCAATCCTGGAATTCTCCAAACTCAGCTTACTCTGGATTTTCCTCGTGCATTTACAATGCTTCCTGTGAATTTATAAAATCTGTTGTAATCAATTTAATATAAAACTTGTACACAGATCATAATGCAATTACAATCACAGATATGATTTCCCCAATCAAATTGATGCATTTTCAAAGGAAAAATAAGGACGAGCGATATAACCTAAATGGGACAATTTTAGTAGGAGGGCAGGAGTGGCAAGAAGGATGTGTGTATACAAAACTTTGAAGGTGGCAAGATGTTAATGATGTTGTTAAAAAAAATGGGATCATTGACTTTCAAATATAGGGAAAGGTACACAGACAAGGACGGTAAACCTTTATAAATCACTGGTTAGACTTCATCTCGAGTATTGTGTTCACTGCTGGACACACTTTCAGAAGAAAGTGAAATCTTTGGAGTGGGTACAAAGGAAATCTTCTTGAATTTACATGAAGGAATTCAGAAATGTGGAGATAATAATGCAGCTGAGATTAATTTCCTGAGCACATTTAAGGTTAACAGGGGAATTATTAGAGTCTTTTCAACATTATGAGGGGTTTTGATAGGGCCGATGGGGAGAATAGCGGTTTGGGTAAAATCAAGGAAGGGACAGAGAGTTTAATAACAGTAATAGGACTTTACCGAGTAAGGCCAGATCAGGAAAAATAGGAAAAGGCTAAAATGAAAGACGCTATATCTGAAAGGGTGGAACTTTCATAACAAACTGGATGAATTAATGGCACAAATAGAGATAAATGGGGTTGATTTGGTAACCACTACTGAGACATGACTTCAGGGTGACCAAGGCTGGGAACTAAATCTTCCAAGGGACATGATTTTTAGAAAGGATATGAAAATGGAAAGTAGGGGTTGGGTGGGGAGGAAGGGGTAGCCCTGATAATAAAGAATGAGATTAAGGTTGTCAGGAGATAGATTTGTAGCCAGGAAAATCAGGATATAAAATTTGTACGGGTGGAATGGGTGGAGCTAAGAAATTGCAAATGGCAGAAAACACTGGTGGGAGTAGTTTATAGAACCCAAACAGTAATCATAATGGACAGAATTTAAATCAGAAAATTAGAGATGCATGAAACACACATAATGCAATATTTTTAATTCTCAAATAGACTGGGCAAACCAAATTGGCAAAAGTTCTTTGGAGGATGAAGAACTAACTATGGAACAGTTTATTTTAGATCTAGTATTGTGCAACGAGATAGAGTTAATTAATAATCTCATAGCAAATGTTTCTCTAGGGAAGAGTGATCATAATATGATAGAACCTCATATTAAGTTTGAGAGTGATGTAGTTACATGCAAAACTAGAGTAATAAATTTAAATATAGCCACTTACAGAGGTATATCAGTGAGTTGGCAGAGGTAGATTGGAAATTTGAATCAAAAGATATGATGCAAATAAGCAATGGCAAACATTTAAAGAAATAATTCATAACTCTCAACAAATATATACTCCCTTGAGGAATAAAAGCTCCACTTGAAAAGTGGCATAGCCATGACTACCTGGAGAAGTTAAGCATAACGCTTGGTTAAAAGAAAAGGCTTACAATGTTGTCAAAAAGAGTAGTAAGCCAGAGGATTGGGGGCTTTAAAAATCAGCCAGGGATGACCAAGAAATTGATAAAGAGGGAGAAAATAGAATAGGAGAGTAAACTATACAGAAATATAAAAAAGAGTTTGTAAGAGCTTCCGCAAATATGTAAAAAAAGAGAGTAGCGAAAGTAACAGTCATGAAAGTAAACTTGGGCCCCTGAGAGGCTGAGATAGAAGAAAGTATAATGGAGAATAAGGAAAAGGAAGAGACAGTAATCAAATATTGTATGTCTTTCATCACAATAGAAGACACAAAGAACATACTGAAAATTGTGGGGACCTAAGGGTTTCATGAGAGTGAGGAAGTAAAGTAAATAATATTAGTAAATAAAAAGTACTGGAGAAATTAATGGGGCTGAAATTTGACAGTTCCCTAGGACTTGATTGCCTACACCCTAGGGTTTTAAAAGAGGTCTCTGAAGAGATAATAGCTCCATTGGTTTGATCTTCCAGAATTCCCTCAATTGCAGAATGGTCCCCATGCATTAAGAGGTAGTAAAAGTAACCCCACTGTTTATGAAAGGAAAGAAGGAGAAAACACAGAACTATAGCCTTACATCAGTAGTAGGGAAGGATGTGATAACAGGGCATTTGTAAAATTACAGGATAATTAGGCAGAATCAACATAGTTTTATGAATGGGAAATGGTGTCTGACAAATTTGTTAGAGATTTTTGAGGTTGCAACTAATAGGGTAGATAAGGGAGAAGCAGTGAATGTAGTACATTTGGATTTTCAGAAGGCACTCGATAAGAGCCACACAAGAAATTGTTGTACGAGATTAGGGCTCATGGTATTGGGGGTTTCATTTTTACCACTATTGATCACCCATTTCAAAAGAACTTATTCAACCAGTACTTTCCCAGTCACTAGAACAGTACAGTGAGGATACAGCTTAGAGCAAAGCAGTGAAAGAATCAACAATTATAATTGGATGATACTTATTTGGTTTTGCAGTCTGAGGTAGCTTGGCTATGTAGTCAATCTCCAATCATTCCTGAGGGCCCTTAATGGGTTGATGATGGAACGAGGAGGCTTCTTTGTAGAGGGAGGATTGTCATGGGCGAGGGGAAACAATTATCAAGGTGACATCTTGACATTTTCATTCTACTGCGGTCACAGTCATTGACATGGTCCTGAATCAGATGTCTGTCTGTAATAAAGAACAGAAAATTCATTGTGACTCTTTTGGGGAGCCCTGGAATGAGCTAAAGAGATCCACCTGTCAATCTTCAGATTTTTTTCTGACACGATGGGGAGTCCAGTTGGGAAACATCCAAACTAAACCCCTACACCAAGAAAATCAAATATAGCATTAATGTCTTCACATCCAGCAATTCTACCGATTAAGAAGTTAAAAACAGACTGGCTCTTCAGACTTTGAAAGGCTCTTGCAGATGGGATGGAGGAGGAAACCAGCTGTTTACAGACTATGGGGGCAGAGTTTCTGCTTCGCGCTAAAAATTATGCTGGTTAGGTTAATTTCGATAAAATTCATTTGCACTATCGCAAACTGTAAAATCTTCCATGAACTAACACAACTGGGCTGTGCAATAAACTGGAATTGTTTATTTTTATTCTTTCCATTAAAATGTATTCCTTGATGTATTTAAGAGCAGTAACTTGCTGCAGTTTTAGTCACACAGCTGAAAATGGGTTTATCAACAAAAGTAAATATTTTTAATAAGGTTGTGGGTAACCTGATTTAAAAATCACTGAAAATAACTTTACAAAACTATATTGAACCATTTACTAGTTTCATTGATGTATATTAATCAATTTCTTGGTAAATTACATATTTTTGATATGATAAAGCCTTTGAAATGTGCCAACATAGCTGTGTACCTGAGAAAATGAATGCATTTTGATGAATCTTCCCCAACCAGCAACTTCTGCCGTCCACACATATGCTGTGTAGAAATCCAGTGATCAGTGATTCCCTGTTCCTCTACAGGGTGTAGTGCTGAAGTCCAGGCAGATGGAAATCTTCAGAAATCACGAGAATTAATGTGAATTTCCAGTTTTTACATGGTTAGTCTCTCTGTAATAACCCCGTATGAAGTTACACCTTGTTGAGTGAGGTGTAACTGGGTTTTTAATGATGCACTAAATCATAATTATTGCTGAACAACCTTCCTAGCCCTGAAAATCACATTTGTGGAATGTTAAATTTCTCCATTCTGATAAAAGAAAATCCACAGGTTTTAAATATAATAAAAATGTATTTTTTTTAAGTTTGTTTCTGATATTTCAGATTCTATCTTAATCACATGTGTGTGTCCCAATCTGTGTCTTGCTCTTTGTAAAACGATTAAAAAGTGAAGGGTGATCCGTGTATTTTATTTCCTGGTTTGTTGGGTGTGAGAATTCTTCAATGTGATTGGCTACTTTGCCTGCTTGATGATATCACTGCTGCTGGACATCCGAGATTCCTACAGCTGGGTCCAGAATCAAAGCAATGTCGGGAAAGGTGGAAGTCACACCAAAGAGATTGCTAGATCTTTGTGGGCAACTTTCATAGAGGTTAGTGGTGAGCACTGTCACTTTGGTGCTGACTGCAATATTTGGGCCATAGTTTACCTGTGTATTTTTAAAACAAAAAAGACCTTACACTCTTAAGAAATGTAAATCAATCAGCAGTTGATAATGTAATGTGTTCTTTGTCTTATGCAAAGCAGTGAGGTACGTGGATTCCAGTTCTGTGAAGATCTCTTCATTGGGCCAGAAATGTACTGATCCTGAACACACTTCAGAAATTCTTCCCCCTCTCTGCCCTTTATATTATTACTATCCCAGCCTACATTACAATAATCGATCATTAAGGAGGCTATAGCTGGGCACTTAGAAAAACTCAAGATAATTGGGAATAGCCAGCATGGTTTTGTGAAAGGGAAATCATGTTTAACCAATTTATCAGAGTTCTTTGAAGGAGTGATATGTGCTGTGGATTAAGGGGAGCCCATTGACATACAGTACTTAGATTTCCAGAAGGCATTTGACGAGGTGTCACATAAAAGGTTATTGCACAAAGTAGGAGTTCATGGTGTAGAGGGTAACATATTAGCATGGATAGAATATTGGCTGGCTGGCAGAAAACAGAATGTACGTGTAAATGGGTCCTTTTCTGATTGGCAGGAGGTGATGAGTGGAGTCCCACAGGGGTCTGTGCTGGGGCCTCAACTTTTTACAATTTAGATCAATGACTTAGATGAGGGGAGCGATGGTTTGGTAGCTAAATTTTCAGATGACACAAAGATAGGTAGGAAAGTATGTTGTGAAGAGGACATAAAGAGGTTGCAGACCCATATAGATAGGATGAGTAAATGGGTAAAAATCTGGCAGATGGAGTATAATGTGGGAAAATGTGAAGTTGTTCACTTTGGCAAGAAGAATAAAAAAGCAAAGTATTTCTTAAACGGAGAAAGACTGCAGAATTCCAAGGTACAGAGGGATCTAGGTGTTCTAGTGCTGGAGTCACAAAGTTAGTATACAGGTACAGCAACTAATAAAGAAGGCTAATGGATTGCTATCCTTTATTATGAGAGGAATTGAAAATCAAAGTAAGGATGTTATGCTTCAGTTATACAGGGCATTGGTGAGACCACATCTGGAATACTGTGTGCAGTTTTGGTCTCTTTATTTAAGCAAGGATGTAAATGCATTGGAGGCGGTTCAGAGGAGGTTTACTAGATTGATACCTGGAATGAGTGGGTTGTCTTATGAGGAAAGGTTGGACAGACTAGGCTTATTTTCACTGGAGTTTAGAAGAGTGAGGGGAGACTTGATTGAAATATATAAGATCCTGAAAGGTCTTGACAAGGTGAATGTGGAAAGGATGTTTCCTCTTGTGGGGGAGTCCAGAAGTAGGGGGCACTGTTTCAAAATTAGGGGTCACCCATTTAGGACAGAGATGAGGAGAATTTTTTTCTCTGAGGGTTCTGAGACTTTGGAACTCTCTGCCTCAGAAGGTGTTGGAGGCGGGGTCATTGAATATTTTTAAGGTGGAGGCATATAGATTCTTGTTAGGTAAGGGAATCAAAGATTATCAGGGGTAGATGGGAGTGTGGGGTTCGAGACACAAACAGATCAGCTATGATCTTATTGAATGGCAGAGCAGGCTTGAGGGGTCGAATGGCCTAATTCTGCTCCTAATTCGTATGTTCGTATAATTTAAGTTGCCCATTATCACTACTCCATAGTTCCGCCACCTCTCTGTGATTTCACTGAAAATTTGCTCCTCTATATCTTTCCCACTAGTCAGTGGCCTATAGAATATGCTCAGTAGTGTAATGACACCTCTATTGTTTCTTAACTCTAACCAAGGATTCTGTCCTTGACTCCTCCAGTACATTCCCTCTTCAGCACTGCAATATTCTCCATAATGTGTAATGCCACCCCTCCTCCTTTCTTTCCTTCTCTATCTTTCCTGTATTCAGGAATATTTAGCACCCTTTTTTGAGCTACGTCTCCGTTATCACCATGACTCATCATTAGTCCCATGTGACTATTTGTGCTGCAGCTCACCAACCTCATTTACCACTCTTGGTGTGTTGACATATATAAGAAAGAAGTCAAAAGTCCACAAGTAACTATGAGACATTTCAATTATTGTGACAACAGAAAAAAGAATAAATGACAAGGTTTTCCACAGATGCTGCCTGAGCTGAGTAATTCCAGCTTTTTCTGTTTTTATTTTAAAAGGCTGCCGGATTTCTGCTTGTTTGACAGATTCTCTGAATGAGTGTTTGTGAGATCTGAATGTTCTATTCTTTCTCGACTCCCTTTTACAGCCTGTTTTAGTGCTGAAATCTCTGTGAGGCTTATGTGAAAGGAAACATTCTCCACACTTGTATTCAGTGAAGAAGCAGTGATATCTAGGAAAGCCTAGTTAAATAAAAGGAAGAATGAAATTCAGTTTAACATTGATTTACAGTCCTCCTCATTTGTCTCAAACTGATAGTAACTCTTTGAACTTGAAAATCAAGAGTGATGTTGTCTGTTGTATGATCATCTTAAGAGTGATGTCCCTTTAAGAACTCTATGTCAATGAGCGAAGTATCAGGATGTAGTCATGTGACTAGAGGCCATAGTCACTCTGCAACTGTAATACCTTAGACAAAGGTTCGGTAAATAGTTTGCTCTGTATTGTATATACTAGTTTAGCTATTAATAAACCTGTTAGAGATCATCAACAAACTGGAATCGTTGGTTTGTTGGGTGTGAGAATTCCTCAGTGTGATTGGCTGCTTCACCTGTTTGATGATATCACTGCTGCTGGACGTCAGAGATTCCTACAGCTGGGGCCAGAAGCAAATTAATGTTGGGAAAGATAGAATTCACACAAACGAGGTGGCTAGATCTTTGTGAGCAACTTTCATTGAGGTTAGTGTCACTTAGGTACTGACTGCAATATTTGGGCCAATGAAGACAGAGGCATTGCTGGATGTGGTTCTGGGGAATGGGATGGATCAAGTGGATGAAGTGTAAGTAGGGGAACATTTAGGGAATAGTGATCATAGTATCATAAGGTTTAGATTAGCTATAGAAAAGGACAAGGAGCAATCTAGAATAAAAATACTTAATTGGAGGAGGGCCAATTTCAGTGGGGTTGAGAACAAATCTGTTCTCGGTAAATTGAAGTCAAAGATTGACAGGCAAAACTGTAATCGGAAAATGGGATGCCTTTAAAAAGCAGGCGGATCGGGTACAATAAAGGTATATTCCCACAGTGGGGAAAGATAGGGCAACCGAAGCCAGCGATTCCTGAAAGATGGAAAAGAAAGAGATTAAAGATGAAGCAAAAGAAGGGTGCATATGAAAGATGTCAGGTTGTTAATACAGATGAGAACCTGGCTGAATATAAAAAGTTCAGATAGTAAGTAAAAATAGAAATAATAGCAGCAAAGAGAGAGTATGAGAAGAGACTGTCAGCTAACATAACAGGGAATCCAGAAGTCTTCCATAGGCATTTAAATAGTAAAAGAGTAATAAAGAGGAGGGGTGGGGCTGATTAGGGACCAAAAAGAAGACCTGTGCATGGAGACAGAGGGCATGGTTGAGGTACTAAGTGAGTACTTTGCATCTGTCATTAGCAAGGAAGAAGATACTGCCAAAGTCAGAGTGAAAGAGGAGATAGTTGTGATACTGGAAGGCTATAAATTGATAAAGGGGTGGCAGAAAGACTGGATATACTTAAAGTTGATAAGTCACCAGGATTGGATGGGATGCATTCAAGGATACTGAGAGAAGTAGGGTTGAAATTGCAGAGATACTGGCCATAATCTTCCAATCCTCCTTATAAATGGGGATGGTGCCAGAGGACTGGAGAATTGTAAATGTTACATCCTTGTTCAAAAAAAAGTTAAACCCAGCAATTACAGGCCAGTCAGTTTAACCTCTGTGGCAGGAAAGCTTTTAGAATTGATAATTCAAGACAGAATGAACAGCCACTTGGACAAGTGTGGATTAATTAAGGAAAGGAGCACAGATTTGTAAAAGGCAAATCATGTTTAACTAACTTCATTGAGTCTTTTGATGAGGTAACAGAAAAGGTTGATGTGGTGTACATGGACTTCCAAAAGGTACTGAATAAAGTACCACATGATAGGTTTGTCAGCAAAGTTGAAGCCCATGGAACAAAAGGGACATTGGCAGTACAGTTATGTAGTTGGCTGATTGACAGGAAACAGAATAGTAGTGAACAATTGTTTTTCAGAAAGGAGAGGGGTTCTCCAGGGGTCGGTGTCAGTGCCACTGCTTTTCATGGGTGTACAGAGCACAACTTCAAACGTACAATTGCAGATGATACAAAACACGGAAGCTTTGAGGAGAATAGTGATAAACTTCAAGAGGACATAGACATGCTGGTGGAATAGGACATGTGGCAGATGAAATTTAATGCAGAGAAGTGTGAGGTGATGCATTTTTGTAGGAAGAACAAGGGGAGACTATATAAATAAAGGATACAATTCTAAAGGGGGCACAGGAACAGAGAGACTTGGGGGTATGTTATATATGTATATATTGTTATACTATCTGATCCTTGGCATCAGGTGGCAGGACCGTATCTCCAACACAGAAGTCCTCGAAGCGGCCAACATTCCCAGCATATACACCCTACTAAGCCAGCGGCGCCTGAGATGGCTTGGCCATGTGAGCCGCATGGAAGATGACAGGATCCCCAAAGACACATTGTACAGCGAGCTCGTCACTGGTACCAGATCCACCGGCTGTCCATGTCTCCGCTTTAAAGACGTCTGCAAACGCGACATGAAGTCCTGTGACATTGATCACAAGTCGTGGGAGTCAGTTGCCAGCGATCACCAGAGCTGGCGGGCAACTATAAAGGCGGGGCTAAAGCGTGGCGAGTCGAAGAGACTTAGCAGTTGGCAGGAAAAAAGACAGAAGCGCAAGCAGAGACCCAACTGTGTAACAGCCCCGACAACCAATTGTATCTGCAGCACCTGTGGAAGAGTCTGTCACTCTAGAATTGGCCTTTATAGCCACTCTAGGCACTGCTGCACAAACCACTGACCACCTCCAGGTGCTTACCCATTGTCTCTCGAGACAAGGAGGCCAAAGAAGTTATACTATCTGTAAAGTGTTAGGAACTAAATAGCTAGGAACTAGTTGTTATGTGTAAGTGTTCCAGTGGGGGGGGGGGGGGCCTCATTCACAGCAGCACTGGGAAGTCATGTTATATGTAACACAAGAACCATTTGGATCAGGTTCTACAGCACAGAGCCTGGTGCTGAAATAAACAAGACTGACTCCAACCTTTTCCAAGATTAAAGTGTGATTCTTTCCAACATCTGGAAACCATAAAACAACATAAAGATGAAACATGGTGATAGTGAGTGTCTGTGGGTAAACATAGAACATTTTTAAAAGCATCAGATTGAGAAAAGTGACACAAATTAGTGCCAGAGAGAGAGAAAGAAAAACTGAGTGACTCGTGAGAAAACTCTAAAAAAAAAATGAAGCTGGGACAGGAATGAATACACTGCTATAGCCCATAATGATTTGGGGAGCTGAACTTGTGGTGGAGGCATTTGAGAAGTTTAAACAAAAGTGTAATTTGGCATTCAGTAGTTTTCTAAAAGGCACCAGTGAAGAGGAAAGGGTCAGCTATATCCTTCTGTGGGCTGGAGATAAAGGATTAAATTTATTTAACAGCTAGGACCTAAGCGAAGAGGACAGCAGAAACCCAGACAAAACTTTTGAAAGATTCAGCACCCACCTCCAGACAAAATTAAATGATCGGGTATACTGTTATGAATTTCAAGGCCACAGACAGGAACTAGGTGAGCCTATTGACAATTTTGTCGCAAGATTGAAAAATGAAGCCAGAAAATGTAAATTTAAGGACACAGATGGACAGCTGATAGATCAGCTCATTTGAGGTTCTGCACGTCCTGAAGTAAAGAAAGCTCTAATCAGACAGGACAAGCTCACAAAATCACAGGCTGTAGACACTGCCAGAGCACATGAAGCCCCAAGCAGACAGATGAAGACTCTGACTTCCCAAATGGCTAGCCTTCAGTTAAGCCAAGAGACAGGCAGCAGGGTCGATGCAGTGAAACATCAACTAAAGAATGTACACCAAACAGAAAGAAACACATGCAGGAGCTGTGGACGACCACAAGAATTGACAGATGGAAGGAGATGTTCCGTACATGTATCAATCTGCAGAGCTTGCAGAAAGACCAATCACTGGGAAAAGATGTGCAGAACAAGACAAGAAGGTGGTCGATGAGTTATCAGAGCCAGGGTAACAGGGTGAAGGAATAGTGAAAGAAACCGAAACATCCATACCCTGGAAGATGGCGATGGGTTTGAGAACATAATAGACATAGGAACCATAGAATTACATGAAATGTCTGGATGTGACAGTTCCCAGAGAAAAGAAATTCACACAACATTCAGATCAGGAAGAGGCTGAGAAATAAGCCCAAAATGATAAATCTAAAGGTGTAGATCGATACTGGAGCTCAGAGTAACATCATCCGGCTCGAACTATACCAGAAGATCTTTCCTGAAAATTTGGAGTAAAATGGTTATCCAAGGAAAGGTGCTCTGAAACCAAACAACATCATGCTAACAGCATACGGGGGAACTGAGATTCGACAGCTAGGAACAACCCAAATTAGAGGGACACACAAAGGAAAAGATGTTAACTGTATGTTCTACATCACAGAAACAGATGGTGCGGCTATCCTGGGGTTGAGCAGTTGTGAAGAGCTGTAGATTATCTCAGTAAACCATGAGGTGAAGGAGGCGACACTGAGGGTTGAAGATAATACACCCATTGAAAAGTGCCCTCCGATAAGAAGCAAAGAAGATCTGGTACCAGAATGTACCGAATGTTTTGATGAGATGGTTGGATGCTTTGAAGATTTTGAGTCTCACATCACTATTGACCCAGTGATGAAACCAGTGATTCATCCCCCACATAAAGTACCAGTCGAACTAAAAGGAAAGCTTGAAAGAGAGCTCCAAAATGGAAGAAAAGAAGGTGATCGCCAGAGTCACAGAGCCTACAGATCGGGTAAATTCCATCCTGGTGAGAGAGAAGCCAAATGGATGGCTACGAATTTGCCTAGATCCCAAAGATCTTAACCAAGCAATAAAGAGGGATCACTACCCTATTCCAACATTGAAGAAATCACACCAACACTGGCAGGAGCAAAAGTTTTCAGCAAGTTTGATGCCAGAAATGGCTACTGGAATGTGAAGCTAGACGCAGAATTTTCGCTGTTGACAACATTCAACATACCCTTTGGACGGTACAAATTCCTGCATCTACCCTTTGGCCTCAAAATCAGCCAGGATGTGTTCCAACAGAAAGTAGATGAGACATACAGGGGATGCAAAGGAGCAGTCGGCATAGTTGATGACATCCAGATATATGGTGGAGCTGGAAAAGATTATGACAATCATCTACATGAAGCCATGGAGAGAACCAGGAAAGCTGGGATTAAGCTAAACACAGACAAATGCATTGTGAAAGTGACAGAATGGCAGTTCTTCGGAATGGTGTACGCACCTGACGGAGTTAAGCCGAGCCCTGAAAGAATCTCAGCCATATCGGGGATGGAAGGCCCAAGAGATAAGAGAGAATTGAGAAGTTTCCTTGGTTTGATACACTACATGAGCTCCTTTATTCTGCACATGTCGGAACACAAGGCAAACCTGCAGGAGCTGATGAGAAAAGATGTAGAATAGCAGCGGTCAGAGTCACATGACAGGAGTTACAACAAACTCAGAAAGGTGGCATGCAAGGAGACAAGTCTGTCAGAAAGAAACCTGTCACTCTACAAGTAGATGCTTCCACAAAAGGATTGGGAGCAGCCCTGGGACAAGAGGGAAAGCCAATAGCATCTGTGTCCAAAGCTCTGACATCAGCTGAGACAAGCTATGCCAACATAGAGAGAGAGCTTTTGGCAGTCGTGTATGGATGTGAGAAGTTCCACACACATCTCTATGGGAGGAAGGTCACAGTGGAGAGTGATCATCATCCACTGGAGCTGATCTACAAGAAAAATCTATGTAAAGCACCCGCAGAGGTTACTCTTGAGGCTTCAGAGTTATGATTTCACTCTGAAATATAAGTCAGGAAGAGAAATGGTGCTGGCAGACATACTATCCCAGTTGTCACCACAGGAGAAACATGAGATCGAAGATCTAGGCATAAAGATTCATTACCGAGTGAACGTAACACCACCGAAACTGAGTCAAATTAGAGATGAGACCAGCAAAGACGAGGAGCTCCAGATGCTATCTCAGCAAGTGATCCAGGAATGGCCTGATAGGGTACAGCACACACAGCCAGCAATACAACAGTCCTGGTCTATCAGAGATGACATCTCACTAGAAGATGGTGTTCTGCTGGCCGGATCCAGAATAATCAAACCCAAAACAATGCAGGAAGAACTTCTCCAAAAGATACACGAAGGCCATATGGGAATGGAGAAGTGTTAGCTCAGAGCAAGAGCAGCTGTGTACTGGATAGGCATATACAAAGATATCGAAAATATGGTGTCTACATGCAATGTATGTCAAAAGTACAGAAACACACAACAGAAAGGGGAGATGATAGCTACTGACCGTGGCATACTGTAGGAGTCGATTTATTCACACATAATCAAGAACTGTGTCTCATAGTCACAGGCTACTACTCAAAATTCCCTTTTATCTGGAAGATGAAAGACTTACCATGGGGACACGGATTTATAGAAAGACACATCCAGACGGTCAAAAGAACACTTGTGAAATGCCAAGAGACAAAGGAAGACCCAAACCTGACCTTATTGTCACTCCGATCCACGCCTCTCAAAGCTGACATGAAATCACCTGCAGAGCTGTTCAATGGAAGAAAATATAAGACAACTCTGCCAAGCAAAATACACCCTTCAAGTGACCAGGAGGAAACGAGACAACAACTCACTGAAGCACAGGTAAGAGGAGAGCAACACTTCAACAAATATGCTAAATCCCTACCCGAACTGTTGAAAGGACAAACTGTACACATACAGGGTCCAATCATGAAAATCTGGAGCCCAGCAAACGTTGTTAGTGAAGCTGAGACTCCAAGGTCATATATCATTGAGACCAAAACCGGTAACCAAATGAAAAGGAACAGAATCTGTATTCGACCTACACCTGAGCTGGAACAACAGGAAAGACCATCAACAACACCGGAAATATCACTATCCAGTGAGACAACATTAACAACATCACCAGTAAGTGACACAACATCGCCTGGACAGTGTGTCAGCTCACCACGAAGAGCAAAGAATGCCAAATCTGCAAGATGGAGGCACAACATCCTGCCACCCAAGCGATACCATGAATAATATTTTTAAAAATACACAATAAAAACTCTAAAAAGGGGTTCCAATTATTTCCACAAGTCAGATGATAATTCTCTTTATTTATATTAACAATTATATTGAAATAGGGGCATTATGCTTTAAAGAAAGAGGGATGTTATATATAAATATGCATTGTTATACTATCTGTAAAGTCTTAGGAATGAATTAGCTAGGAACTAGTTGTTATGTGGAAGTGTTCCAGTGGGGGGGGGGGGGGCCTCATTCATTGCTGCACTGGGGAGTCATGTTATATGGAACACAACAACCATTTGAATGAGGCTCTACAGCACAGAGCATGGTGCTGTAATAAACAAGACTGACTCCAGCCTTTTCCAAGTTTAAAGTGCGATTCTTTCCAACATCTGGGAACCAGAAAACAACATAAAGAAAGAACAGGGTATATGTGCATAAATCATTGAATGTGGCAGTGCAGGTTGCGAAAGTGGTTAAAATGGTATACAGAATCCTGGGCTATATAATTAGAGGTATAAGCACGGAGGTTATGATGAACATTTATAAAACACTGGTTCAGCCTCAACTAGTGCATTGGGAGTGGGGGAGGGGGAATATTAACAGAACAAAATGCATGGGTTTCGATCAGGTGGGAGATTAAAGTCAGAAAAATCTGCTTCCAGGGCATAACCCAGCTCCAACCTGCAGATTTCTGACTTTAATTGAAGCCGTAATTTTTTTTTAATGTGTACCTGGGATGTGGGCATTGCTAGCTTGACCAGCATTAATTGCCCTTTCCTAATTGCCCTTGAGAAGGTGGTGGAGAACTGCCTTCTTGAACTGCTGCAGACCATGTGGGGTAGGTACACCCACAGTGCTGTTCTGAAGGGAATTCCAGGATTTTGACCTAGCAACAGTGAAGGAACGGCGATATAGTTCCAAGCCAGGATGGTGTGTGGCTTGGAGGGGAACTTGCACGTGGGGGTGTTCCCATGCATCGACTGTCCTTGTACTTCCAGGTGGCAGAGGTCACGGGTTTGGAAAGTGCTATCTAAGGAGCCTTGGTGAGCGGACAGCCAACACGACACAAGGAGGTGGGTTGCTGTTTTAAATCTGATAAGAAGGCTGCAAACCCCATTTCAGATGCAACCTTTGACTTTCAACTGTTGCCAGGTGGATTTCCAAGTGTCAGACAATTGGGCAATTACACGAAGGCAAGGCTGGATTCAGGAATCAAATTTCTTCATGTTCCTGCTTGTCTCAGGAGGCTCCACCTTTGACACCCACTTAAGGACCTTTGCGAAAGGTCTCTGAACTCAAGTAGGCCTTGATCCACCCACACTCAGTACATGAGGTGATTGTTTCCACGCAATGTCCAAGAGGAGATTGTCTCCAGTCACTGTCTATGAGGAGATTGTCTCCACACGATGCACACGAGGAGATTGTCTCCAATCCCTGGATAAGAGGAGATTGTCTCCACTCCCGGTACACGAGGAGATTGTCTGCAATCCCGGTACATGAGGAGATTGTCTCCACTCCCGGTACACGAAAAGATTGTCTCCACTCCCGGTACACGAGGAGATTGTCTCCACTCCCGGTACACGAGGAGATTGTCTCCACTCCCGGTACACGAGGAGATTGTCTCCACTCCCGGTACACGAGGAGATTGTCTCCACTCCCGGTAAACGAGGAGATTGTCTCCACTCTCGGAACACGACGAGATTGTCTCCACTCCCGGTACACGAGGAGATTGTCTCCACTCTCGGTACACGACGAGATTGTCTCCACTATCGGTACACGAGGAGATTGTCTCCACTCTCGGTACATGAGGAGATTGTCTCCACTCTCTGTACATGAGGAGATAGTCTCCACTCGCTGTACATGAGGAGATTGTCTCCACTCTCTGCACATGAGGAGATTGTCTCCACTCTCTGCACATGAGGAGATTGTCTCCACTCACTGCACATGAGGAGATTGTCTCCACTCCCTGTACATGAGGAGATTGTCTCCACTCCCTGTACATGAGGAGATTGTCTCCACTCTCTGTACATGGGGAGATTGTCTCCAATCTCTGCACATGAGAAGATTGTCTCCACTCCCTGTACATGAGGAGATTGTCTCCACTCTCTGCACATGAGGACATTGTCTCCACTCCCTGTACATGAGGAGATTGTCTCCACTCCCTGTACATGAGATTGTTTCCACTCTGTGCACATGAGGAGATTGTCTCCACTCCCTGTACATGAGGAGATTGTCTCCCATCTCTGCACATGAGGAGATTGTCTCCACTTCCTGTACATGAGGAGATTGTCTCCACTCTCTGTACATGAGCAGATTGTCCCCACTCTCTGCACATGAGGAGATTGTCTCCACTCCCTGTACATGAGGTGATTGTCTCCACTCTCTGCACATGAGGACATTGTCACCACTCCCTGTACATGAGGAGATTGTCTCCACTCTCTGTACATGGGGAGATTGTCTCCACTCTGTGCATATGAGGAGATAGTCTCCACTCCCTGTACATGAGGAGATTGTCTCCACTCTCTGCACATGAGGAGATTGTCGCCACTCCCGGTACATGAGGAGTTTGTCTCCAGTCCCTGTCCATGAGGAGATTGTTTCCACTCTCTGTACATGGGGAGATTGTCTCCACTCTGTGCACATGAGGAGATTGTCTCCACTCCCTGTACATGAGGTGATTGTCTCCCATCTCTGCACATGAGGAGATTGTCTCCACTCCCTGTACATGAGGAGATTGTCTCCACTCTCTGCACATGAGGACATTGTCACCACTCCCTGAACATGAGGAGATTGTCTCCACTCTCTGCACATGAGGAGATTGTCTCCACTCCCTGTACATGAGGAGATTGTCTCCACTCTCTGCACATGAGGAGATTGTCTCCACTCCCTGTACATGAGGAGATTGTCTCCACTCCCTGTACATGAGGAGATTGTCTCCACTTCCTGCACATGTGGAGATTGTCTCCACTCTCTGTACATGAGGAGATTGTCTCCACTCTCTCCACATGAGGAGATTGTCTCCACTCCCTGTACATGAGGAGATTGTCTCCACTCTCTGCACATGAGGAGATTGTCTGCACTCCCTGTACATGAGGAGATTGTCTCCACTCTGTGCGCATGAGGAGATTGTCTCCCATCTCTGCATTGAGGAGATTGTCTCCACTCCCTGTACATGAGGAGATTGTCTCCACTCTCTGTACATGAGGAGATTGTCTCCACTCTCTGCACATGAGGAGATTGTCTCCACTGCCTGTACATGAGGAGATTGTCTCCGCTCTCTGCACATGAGGAGATTGTCTCCGCTCTGTGCACATGAGGAGATTGTCTCCACTCCCTGTACATGAGGAGATTGTCTCTGCTCCCTGTCCGTGAGGAGATTGTCTCCACTCCCTGTCCGTGAGGAGATTGACTCCACCCCCTGTACATGAGGAGATTGTCTCCACTCCCTGTCCGTGAGTAGATTGTCTTCACTCCCTGTACATGAGGAGATTGTCTCCACTCCCTGTCCGTGAGGGGATTGTCTCTACTCCCTGTGCATGAGGAGATTGTCTGCACTCTCTGCACATGAGGAGATTGTCTCTGCTCCCTGTCCGTGAGGAGATTGTCTCCACTCCCTGTCCGTGAGGAGATTGTCTCCACTCCCTGTACATGAGGAGTTTGCTTCTGCTCCCTGTCCGTGAGGAGATTGTCTCCCATCTCTGCACATGAGGAGATTGTCTCCACTCCCTATACATGAGGAGATTGTCTCCACTCTCTGTACATGAGGAGATTGTCTGCACTCTCTGCACATGAGGAGATTGTCTGCACTCTCTGCACATGAGGAGATTGTCTCCACTCCCTGTACATGAGGAGTTTGCCTCCACTCCCTGTCCGTGAGGAGATTGTCTCCATCCCCTGGACATGAGGAGATTGTCTCCACTCCCTGTACATGAGGAGATTGTCTCCACTCCCTGTACGTGAGGAGATTGTCTCCACTTCCTGAACATGAGGAGATTGTCTCGACTCACTGTACGTGAGGAGATAGTCTCCACTCTCCGTACATGAGGAGATTGTACCCACTCCCTGTTCGTGAGGAGAATGACTCCAATCCCTGTACGTGAGGAGATTGCCTTCACTGCCTGTAGGTGAGGAGATTGCCTCCACTCCCTGTGCATGTAGAGATTGTCTCCACTCCCCGAAAGTGAGCAGTCTGTCACCACTCTCTGTACATGAAGACATTGCCTCCACTCCCTGAACATGAGGAGATTGTCTCAACTGCCCGAGCGTGAAGGAATGTCTCCACTCCCTGTACGTGAGGAGATTCTCTCCACTCTCAGGACGTGAGGAAATTGTCTCCACTCCCTGCAAATGAGGGGACTGTCTCCACTCCCTCAACATAAGGAAGTTGTCTCCACTCCCTGGACATGATGAGATTGTCTAAACTCTGTGGACACGAGGAGACCGTTTCTGCTCTCTGGATACAAGGAGATTGTCATCGCTCCCTGTGCATCACATCTATTCTCTTGAATCCTAAATCCTGTCAAGATTGACTCCCTGGATTCTTGTGATGACAGCTCCTCACCTGACGCCTGTTTTTTCTGGTGCTGCAGGGACATCAGCTACTTGCCTCATCAGTCTTTTTCAGTTCCTTCTGCTCAGTGTTGTTCTGTGATTTTCCTCACAATTTACACTAAATGTCACTTTAAACATCTTCCTTCCCAGTGTTATGACTGAGGTGGGAGTAATGCACTGTCAATTCAGTCCCATTCAGGTCACAGTTTATTATGAAAGTTTCCCATCTCCTGTAAATTAGCCAAATTAAGCACTTTATTAATCCCCAGAATAAAATGCACTAAACCAGGTATCTTTAAACAACAACAAATTAATTATTTATTATTAAGCTAATTCTTAAACAATCCAGAGATAAATCTACGTTTGAAAAGACTTTATAACTTCTTATTCCTCCTAATCCTCATGCACGCACACTTACATTCAAAAACCAATGGTTAACTGGTTCAAAAATGATGTTTTAAATTAGAATTGTTTCTTTGGACTAATGAAACAACTGGGTTGTACGTCCTGGTTGGTTACTTTCCTGGACCAGTGCAGTCCCAGAGCTGAATAGTCAGATGCCACTCCAAGTCTCCAGGCGAGTTTGAGGAACAATCTGTAATGGATATGCATTCACAGCACTTTGGCTGCAGCAGGTGTCACACAGATCTTTCAACAAGGAGTGTAACAATAGGTCTATTTAGATTTTGAATTCTGCTGAGAGAGAGGCAAATCCCCACTTCCTTCAAGGAGAGCACTCTTCGCTGCTCTGCCAGATCAAACTGGCTCTAGCCAGTCTTACACACAGTCAAACTGATACAGTAGGGCATGTAATCGCCACACTCATGCTGTTGCTTAGGAACAGGCTTGCTGCTCGCACACTTTTCTCAGAAAAATACAACTCTCAAAGGCATAGAGACCGCCTGTGAGAACAGAATTTTCGAGAACAGAATAATATGGGGACATTTCAGGTGAAATAATTAATCAATCATGTATTATTAACAAACTAACCTCGGAGCTGCACAGACATCTTATCAGAAATAACTTCATAACTTCAGCGCTGCACAGACTGCTTATCAATGGAAATAGACTAACAAGCTAAAAACTAACAGGATAGCTGCAGCCTGCCGTAGAGTAGCCTATTGTACAACAATCAGCCCAAAATTCCAAGGAAATAGGAGGATGAGAAACTGCTGGAGTAGGGAGGTGCCAATTGACAAGGCAGTACCCCAATCAGGCCATGACACCAAGAAACTGCAGAGTTTGTAAACCAATTGGGAACATAAAGGGGGTGTCAATTATTTGTAAGAAGAACTATAAGAAAGGCTTGAATACCCTGCTCAGGCAGGAGGAGACAAGGGAGAGCCCAGGTGTCGTTGTTGTTTGCTTTGCTGATGATGTAACCAAGAAGTAATGCAATAAAAGTTTCTTAAAGCTACAGTCGGACTTCATCTCTCTTTGTGTAACTAATGGGATCCAACAACTTGGCGTAGTCGGCAGGATCGCTGGAGGATAAAGACTGAAGCCACAGACATCGGACCTATCGGCGCCCCCAGAGGTAAGGACTCCTCTTTATGTTAAAAGTCCTTGGTCGTTGTCTAAATTTCGGTTCCCTGCCACGCGATCCCAAACTTGGCGGTATTTGATGGAAATACCCTTTCTTGTGCGGCTTGAGACCCCCTTTCTAGACGTCTAACTTGGCGGTATTTGACGAAATACCTATTTGGCGAAAGGCCTGATGGCTCGAGACCTACTTCCCTACCTGAATGGATAAAATGACAGACGAAGGCAACCGACAGTTACCAACTAACGTCAAAGGTGGGCGAGCCCCACCTGACGTTCCCGAAGATGAAATACTTCGGCAGTTGAAAGAATATGTAGAGCAACAGTTAAATCTGGCTGAAGCGTACACCGAAATTGGGCAAAAATATGGTAACTCCACGGGACAGTGGTCCCTGGAAGATATAAAGAGAGTCTGGGGAAAAACAACCCGTTTAAAGGATAAAGAACGGACCCAATGGTCCCTAGCCGTAATGGGCCACATTCGGCAGCGCAATGAGATTATGCGACAAGCCCAATGTGATCGCGACCTAACGGATGCAAAGGATCAACTGAAAGCGGTCTGCGAACAACTGAAAATTGAAAAGCTTGAAAAGGAAAAGCTGGAGATTGAAATTAAAGAGCTTAAAAAACAACTACAAGACCAGCAGACGACCCAACCGAAGGAACTGGGACAGCTCTGCAAACCCCGCCGACCACCTCCAACTAACTTGTATCCGAGTTTGAAGTCGTTACAAACGGAACAACGGAAGATGCAACTGCGTGAAGCAGGTGTAGCCGAGTCTTCCAGTGAAGAAAGTAACAATGATGATGGGTTACCGTTTCCGCGACCAGCTCCCCTTAAACAGAAATGCGTTAAGGTCAAGACGGAAAAGAAGACTGTGAACGGTCGCGAGGTCACCACGGCCGAGCACAATGCGTACTGGACACACGTCCCGGCTTCCCCTGAGAAAATCGACAAGTGGTCCACAAGATTGCCCGACCCGAAGAAAGGGGGTCTGAAAACGTGGGAGCAACTGGAACGATTGAAGGGAATTTACGATCTCCACCCGTGGGACGGGGTACAGATTCTAGCCCTAATGGTGCCCGGGCGAGCGAGCCGAAAGCTAAGGAGAGAAGTCCAAATTGCTTTGGGTGAAGATGGACAGCTACTTGACGCCGGATGGATTGTGATTAACACGTGGTTGCAAGAGTTTTGTCCTGTAAAAACGGACTGGGGCAAAGTTGCAGCCTGTCAGCAGAAGAACTCAGAGGAAGTGCGGGAGTATGAAGAGAGGTTTAGGTCCACCTGGGTGGAATACTCAGGGATAGTAGACCCTACTCCAGAGGATCTGGACGACACCAGTTTTGGATCCTTAAAAACCGCTTTTGTTGATGGACTAAAGCCAGAACTGTCTAAAATACTGAAGGCCACTCTACCGGAGTGGGACGCGGTAAGAGTAAAATACTCAGAGTTAATTGACAGATGCGCTCAGCTGGACAGGGATATGGGAGTCAAACTTCGAGCCGTGCAGACGGATCCAGTACCGAAAGAGCCTGACAAAGAGCAAGTTAGGCGACCCGGCCCCTGTTATTACTGCGGGAAGGAAGGCTATTGGGCTAAGTCGTGTAGAGCGAGAGGACGAGGCAGAGGACGCCAAGGACGCAACTCGGTACCCAAACCAGCTCCCTCCACTGATGCCAACGACCTCTTTGAGAAGGTCAAACGGTTGACGCCCCAGCAGCAGAAGGAGATGTCCTCCTTACTCGATGCGACAAAAAACTAGAGGAGCCCTCCCTCGCCCTTTCGGCGCCTCTCCTAGCGCTAGTAGAAAATAGAAAAGATGGATTGTATGTTACTGTGAGGGTGGGCGATCAAGACATTGACTTCTTATTGGATACCGGAGCCGAATTAACATGTCTACCTCAACAATACGGAAACTCCCTACGGTAAGACGAAAAGAGCTTCCGCAGCTGGGGGCAATGGGTTGGTAATTAAGAGGACCCAGCTCGTACGCATTAGTCTTGGTCCGCATGAATTGATAATACCAGTCTGGGTAGGTCCGGTGGACCAAGCACTTCTCAGTATGGACGTTCTCACTCAGCTGGACTCTTCGTTGCATTTCGAAGGCGGCCAGGTAACTTGGTCTATCAGAAGTCTGAAGAAAGAGCAGCTGAGGGAGCACCCAATATGGGCCCAGGATAAGAACGATTGTGGGCTACTTCAGATGGAACCGGTAACGTTTACGGGATCTGCTCCGCCCTGTACTAAGCAATACCCCATCAGTCAAACATCTATTGCAGGAATCCTGCCCGTGATTAGACAGCTAGAGGAGCGAGGCGTGCTGGTTAAAACACACAGTACCTCAAACAGCCCTGTGTGGCCAGTATGGAAGCCAAACGGGACCTGGCGGCTTACTGTCGACTATAGAAAGGCTAACCAGTGTATTGATCAAAAGGCCCCTCTGGTAGCTGACCCCTCTACGGTATTTAACGCCCTGAAGCCGGAACACGAATGGTTCTCTGTTATCGATATGGCCAACGGATTTTGGTCGGTGCCACTGGCACCCGAAGTCCAACCGTGGTTTGCCTATACTGTACAACAACAACAGTACACCTGGACTCGCCTGCCACAGGGTTTCCACAACAGCCCCACGGTATTTCATATGGCCCTACAAAACCATTTGAGGGAGTTACCTTCCATGCACTCCACGGTCATTCAGTACGTGGACGACATTCTGTTAGCCTCTGAGACAGAAGAACAGCACGAACAAGATCTGCGTACCCTGCTGGACCACCTTCATCAGAGAGGACACAAAGCCAGTATCGACAAAGCACAGATAGCAGAAGAAGAGGTCGTGTATCTGGGACAAAATATTTCGAAAGGAAAAAGGGAACTCACCCAGGACAGGACTGCCGCTATTCGAGCTGCCAAACTGCCCACCACTATCCGGGAGCTTAGGTCCTTTTTGGGTTTAACTTCAACAGAAACTGGATCGACTCCTACACACAGCTGGCTCAACCATTAACCGATCTCTTGAAGGGAAAGCGGGCCTCGAAAGAATCAGTTACCCTAACCAAGGAACAACAAGAAGATTTTGAAAACTTAAAGAGGGCTTTGTGCTCAGCGCCAGCTCTGGGAATCCCCGACAACGGGAAACCGTTCACCCTGTTTGTGCACGAAAAAGAGGGATATATGACTGCCATACTGACACAGGAGCACGGGGACAAACAGAGACCTATTGGATACTATTCGAAAAGACTGGACACCGTCGTCCTAGAACGGGGCAGTTGTTTAAGAGCTGTGGAAGCGACATGCCAAGCAGTAATGGCGACTGCAGGTCTGGTGTCAGATCAAAAGTTAACTGTTAAGTGTCCGCACACAGTCCACACTTTGCTATCTATGAACAGAGTATCCCAAGTGACAGCAGCCAGATGGACCCGATGGACAACAATGGCTCCCAATCTCCACATTGTCCGGGCCAGCCCGGTAAATCCAGCGACTATGCTCCCGTGGTCTGAAGAGATGGAGGAAGAAGAACATGATTGTGGAGAGATTATGGAAGAAAAAGAGGAGCTAACCCTAGCGGCAGAGGAAGCATTGCTCAACCCAGATTTAATCCTATTCACAGACGGCTCATCCTTTGTTGACAACGGTATATGGAAAGCAGGATGGGCAGTTACAACTCAACATGAAGTTGTGGAAGTGGGATGCCTGCCTTCAGGGACATCGGCCCAACAAGCCGATCTGCGAGCCCTGTTGGAAGCATGTCGAATAGCAGAGGGGAAGACAGCTAATATTTACACAGACTCGCGGTATGCTTTTGGAGTCGCTCACGACTTTGGTCAGCTGTGGCGTAAAAGAGGATTTTTCACGGCTGCTGGTACACCTATTCGAAATGGGAAAGAGGACTGACTGGAGGCCATGCAATTGCCACCAAAGGTATCCATTTTGAAATGTAAAGCCCATACGAAAGATAACACCATAGAGGCAAAGGGGAATGCCCTAGCCGACAAGGCAGCCAAGGAAGCCGCCTCGCAAGGTGATCCCCCGGACGCACGGACGCAAATATGTAAACTGAATGCGTCCCGTCTGACACAAGATCGACAAGTGATGCAGAGTGAATGTTCCAAAGAGGAAAAATGGACCTGGATAGAAGCAGGGATGAAGATATGTGACGACGGCATATGGAGGCAAAGGGACACCGAGAAACCCGTCGCACCACAGGCGTTGATGCCCTTTTTAGCCCAGCAAATTCACTCCTGGGGACACCTGGCCCCGCAACATTAGAACATTAGAACATTGCAGCGCAGTACAGGCCCTTCGGCCCTCGATGTTGCGCCGACCTGTGAAACCATCTGACCTACACGATTCCATTTTCATCCATATGTCTATCCAATGACCACTTAAATGCCCTTAAAGTTGGCGAGTCTACTATTGTTGCAGGCAGGGCGTTCCACGCCCCTACTACTCTCTGAGTAAAGAAACTACCTCTAGCATCTGTCCTATATCTATCACCCCTCAACTTAAAGCTATGTGCCCTCGTGTTTGTCATCACCATCCGAGGAAAAAGACTCTCACTATCCACCCTATCTAACCCTCTGATTATCTTATATGTCTCTATTAAATCACCTCTCCTCCTCCTTCTCTCCAACGAAAACAACCTCAAGTCCCTCAGCCTTTCCTCATAAGACCTTCCCTCCATACCAGGCAACATCCGAGTAAATCTCCTCTGCACCCTTTCCAAAGCTTCCACATCCTTCCTATAATGCGGTGACCAGAACTGCACGCAATACTCCAGGTGCGGCCTCACCAGAGTTTTGTACAGCTGCAGCATGACCTCGTGGCTCCGAAACTCGATCCCCCTACTAATAAAAGCTAACACACCATATGCCTTCTTAACAGCCCTATTAACCTGGGTAGCAACTTTCAGGGATTTATGTACCTGGACACCAAGATCTCTCTGCTCATCTACACTACCAAGAATCTTCCCATTCGCCCAGTATTCTGCAATCCTGTTACTCCTTCCAAAGTGAATCACCTCACACTTTTCAGCATTAAGCTCCATTTGCCATCTCTCAGCCCAGCTCTGCAGCCTATCTATGTCCCTCTGTACCCTACAACATCCTTCGGCACTATCCACAACTCCACCGACCTTCGTGTCATCCGCAAATTTACTAACCCACCCTTCTACACCCTCATCCAGGTCATTTATAAAAATGACAAACAGCAGTGGCCCCAAAACAGATCCTTGCGGTACACCACTGGTAACTAAACTCCAGGATGAACATTTGCCATCAACCACCACCCTCTGTCTTCTTTCAGCTAGCCAATTTCTGATCCAAAGCTCTAAATCACCTTCAACCCCATACTTCCGTATTTTCTGCAATAGCCTACCGTGGGGAACCTTATCAAACGCCTTACTGAAATCCATATACACCACATCCACTGCTTTACCCTCATCCACCTGTTTGGTCACCTTCTCGAAAAACTCAATAAGGTTTGTGAGGCACGACCTACCCTTCACAAAACCGTGCTGACTATCGCTAATGAACTTATTCTTTTCAAGATGATTATAAATCCTATCTCTTATAACCTTTTCCAACATTTTACCCACAACCGAAGTAAGGCTCACAGGTCGATAATTACCAGGGCTGTCTTTACTCCCCTTCTTGAACAAGGGGACAGCATTTGCTATCCTCCAGTCTTCCGGCACTATTCCTGTCGACAATGATGACATAAAGATCAAGGACAAAGGCTCTGCAATCTCATCCCTGGCTTCCCAGAGAATCCTAGGATAAATCCCATCTGGCCCAGGGGACTTATCTATTTTCACACTTTCCAAAATTGCTAACACCTCCTCCTTGTGAACCTCAATCCCATCTAGCCTGGTAGTCTGAATCTCAGTATTCTCCTCGACAACATTTTCTTTCTCCACTGTAAATACTGACGAAAAATATTCATTTAACGCTTCCCCTATCTCCTCTGATTCCACACACAACTTCCCACTACTATCCTTGATTGGCCCTAATCTAACTCTAGTCATTCTTTTATTCCTGATATACCTATAGAAAGCCTTAGGGTTTTCCTTGATCCTATCCGCCAATGACTTCTCGTGTCCTCTCCTTGCTCTTCGTAGCTCTCCCTTTTGATCCTTCCTGGCTAGCGTGTAACTCTCAAGCGCCCTAACTGAGCCTTCACGTCTCATCCTAACATAAGCCTTCTTCTTCCTCTTGACAAGCGCTTCAACTTCTTTAGTAAACCACGGCTCCCTCGCTCGACAACTTCCTCCCTGCCTGACAGGTACATACTTATCAAGGACACGCAGTAGCTGCTCCTTGAATAAGCTCCACATTTCGATTGTGCCCATCCCCTGCAGTTTCCTTCCCCATCCTACGCATCCTAAATCTTGCCTAATCGCATCATAATTTCCTTTCCCCCAGCTATAATTCTTGCCCTGCGGTATATACCTGTCCCTGCCCATTGCTAAGGTAAACCTAACCGAATTGTGATCACTATCGCCAAAGTGCTCACCAACATCTAAATCTAACACCTAGCCGGGTTCATTACCCAGTGCCAAATCCAATGTGGCATCGCCCCTGGTTGGCCTGTCTACATACTGTTTCAGAAAACCCTCCTGCACACACTGGACAAAAACTGACCCATCTAAAGTACTCGAACTATAGTATTTCCAGTCGATATTTGGAAAGTTAAAGTCCCCCATAACAACTACCCTGTTACTCTCGCTCCTGTCGAGAATCATCTTCACTATCCTTTCCTCTACATCTCTGGAACTATTCGGAGGTCTATAGAAAACTCCCAACAGGGTGACCTCTCCTCTCCCGTTTCTAACCTCAGCCCATACTACCTCAGTAGACGAGTCCTCAAACGTCCTTTCTGCCGCTGTAATACTCTCCTTGACTAACAATGCCACACCCCCCCTCTTTTACCATCTTCTCTGTTCTTACTGAAACATCTAAATCCCGGAACCTGCAACATCCATTCCTGCCCCTGCTCTACTCATGTCTCCGAAATGGCCACAACATCGAGATCCCAGGTACCAACCCATGCTGCAAGTTCACCCACCTTATTCCGGATGCTCCTGGAGTTGAAGTAGACACACATTAAACCAAGTTCTTGCTTGTCAGTGCCCTCTTGTGTCCTTGTAACCTTATCCCTGACCTCACTACTCTCAACATCCTGTACACTGGAACTACAATTTCGGTTCCCATTCCCCTGCTGAATTAGTTTAAACCCCCGCCGAAGAGCACTACCAATTTCCCCCCCCCCCAGGATATTGGTACCCCTCTGGTTCAGGTGAAGACCATCCTGTTTGTAGAGGTCCCACCTACCCCAGAAACAGCCCCAATTATCCAGGAAACCAAAACCCTCCCTCCTACACCATCCCTGCAGCCACGTGTTCAACTCCTCTCTCCCCCTATTCCTCGCTTCCTTAGCACGTGGCACGGGCAACAACCCAGAGATAACAACTCTGTTTGTTCTCGCTCTAAGCTTCCTACCTAGCTCCCTGAATTTCCGCCTTAAATCCCCATCTCTCTTCCTACCTATGTCGTTGGTGCCTATGTGGACCACGACTTGGGGCTGCTCCCCCTTCCCCTTAAGGATCCCAAAAACACGATCCGAGACATCACGAACCCTGGCACCTGGGAGGCAACACACCAACCGTGAGTCTCTCTCGTTCCCACAGAACCTCCTATCTGTTCCCCTAACTATGGAGTCCCCAATGACTAATGCTCTGCTCCTCTTCCCCCTTCCCTTCTGAGCAACAGGGACAGACTCTGTGCCAGAGACCTGTACCCCATTGCTTACCCCTGGTAAGTCGTCCCCCGCAACAGTATCCAAAACGGTATACCTGTTGTTGAGGGAAACGGCCACAGGGGATCCCTGCACTGCCTGCTGGTTCCCTCTCCTTCCCCTGACGGTAACCCATCTACCTACTTCTTTTACCTGAGGTGTGACTACCTCCCCATAACTCCTCTCAATAACCCCCTCCGCCTCCCGAATGATCCGAAGTTCATCCAGCTCCAGCTCCAGTTCCCTAACGCGGTTCTCGAGGAGCTGGAGTTGGGTGCACTTCCCGCAGATGCAGTCAGCAGGGACACTCTTGGCGACCCTTACCTCCCACATTCTGCAGGAGGAACATTCAACTGCCTTAACCTCCATTCCCACTATTCTAAATTCCCAACAAATCTACTGAAAAACCAAAAAAAAAGTCAAAGCTTGTTCGCTTAGCAATCCGACGGACAGAACTTTTTAAATAACAGATGGCAACACGGTTCCAGAAAAGCTGGTGGGGTTGAGGGTTCACGAAACACGCACAGCTGGTAGCTGACCGCTGTGTGGTCTGTCAGAAAAACAATCCAGGACCCACTACAATAATATAAAAGCAAAATACTGCAGATGCTGGAAATCTGAAATAAAAACAAGAAATGCTGGAACCACTCAGCAGGTCTGGCAGCATCTGTGGAAAGAGAAGCAGAGTTAACGTTTCGGGTCAGTGACCCTTCTTCGGAACGAAGACCCTTCCGAAGAAGGGTCACTGACCCGAAACATTAACTCTGCTTCTCCTTCCACAGATGCTGCCAGACCCACTACAATAATGCCTCAACTAAAAGCCCCTGCTCCAGCCAGCCCATTCCAGTGCTTACAAGTTGACTATATCACTCTCCCACCTTGCCAAGGATACACCAGCATTTTAGTCATTGTCGATAAATTTTCTAGATGGGTAGAAGCCGTCCCAGCCAGAAAAGCCACGGCCAATTTCACCGCGAAGGTCCTGTGTAAGGATTACATCCCCAGATGGGGAGTACCGGTCAGCATTGACTCTGACCAAGGAACTCATTTCACAGGCGCGGTTTGTCAGGAAGTCAGTCGACTACTAAACATTACGTGGGATTTACACTGTCCTCATCACCCACAGTCATCAGGTCAAGTGGAACGAATGAATCAGACGCTAAAACAGCGACTATCCAAGTATCACCAGGAAGGAATAAAGTGGCCTCAGGCGTTGCCGATAGTTCTGTGTAGTATCAGAGTGACCCCGAACAGAACTACAGGCTTGAGCCCATTTGAAGTAATAACAGGGAGACCCATGTCTTTACCGGGAACAATTGACCTGCGTAAAGCTGATAGTCACTTGATGAGTAACGCTTTACTAGAATATTGCCAGAACTTAACAAATGCTGTCAGTTCTGCTTCCTCGCAGGTATCGGCAGCTTGGGGTGACCCACCAGAAGGGGGGCACGACATCATCCCGGGAATCTGGGTCTACGTGAAGAAAATACACAAAGAACCTTTGGGCGCCAAGTGGGAGGGACCTTTCCAAGTGTTACTGACAACCCAGGCAGCAGTTAAAGTCGAAGGAAAGAAAGCCTGGAAACACGCCTCTCACGTAAAACGAGCGACCCGTGATTAAACGCCGAATTGTCAATTGCTACCATGTTTAAAATTTGTATTATCTTCTTTGCATGTATTGTAAGTATTTGCTCATTTTTGTCTAACCAAACCTGTTCACATGAGGAAACGAATCGAGTGTCCAGAGAATTACATGTTAACTCTTTCCTTTACATGACCTATACCTTTGCCAAAGAAGCTAACCTCTCCCGCTGTTGGATATGTGCACATGTGCCTATCCAGTCCAGGGGAGGCATCCCCTTACGTCCCATTCCGTTTAATGCATCAGAGTCGGCGGAATGGATCGCAAGAGGGTCTCGGAACAGACGAGCCTTCATGGGGTGGTACCGGCCCCATTACAATCGGACCCAAGAACCTCCGTTCTTGGTCCTTACTAACACCTCAGGCGTGGGAAGACCACAGGGGTTCATAAGCCTGGTTAGAGACCAAAGGGGTGGACGAGAAGTGGGACGAAGTAACTGCTCCCACTATTTCAATGCAACTCCAGGTGCCAAAGCTATTCTCCTGCGGGACCTTGAGGAACGAAAAGGATCGGGACGCCACCTGGCAGGTGGATCCCGAAACGACTAGAAACCCCATTGCCTATAATGGTACTTATTTTATTTGCGGCAATAAAGCCTATCCCTGGTTACCGAAATTCTGGACAGGGTCATGTTATTTAGGTTGTGTTACACCTTATATCCATCATTTGACCTCCTTGTATAAGCCACCTCAGGGACAAAGAAGGAAACGAGCTATCACTGAGACTGAGAGATTTTTCTCGATCATGTTCCCGTGGTATGGGTAAGATAGCCAGGGAATCCATCAATATTGCTTCTGTCCCAGAAAATGTGGCCAATGACACCGCCGAAGCCCTTGATAAAATAAATGCAGAAATGGTAGCTACCCCCCGCACCGCAGCACTCCAGAACCAAATGGCCTTAGATATTGTCCCAGCGGAAAAGGGGGGTACATGTGCCCTGATAGGACCCGAGTGCTGTACCTACGTTCCAGATAGCTCCGAAGAAATTTCTGATCTGGCAGCACACATCCGAAAGGAGGTGGAAAAGCTAAAACAACCCCCAGCTTCCACCTTATGGGGCTGGGCGACCAGTTGGTTGGGCTCGATAGGGACTTCAGTGGTACAGGGTTTGGTCTTATTTCTAGTTATAGTTGTAATTCTGTATTTGATGTTTTTGCTTATTAAGTGCTGTTGTAAACAAGTAACTGAAGCCCCTGCAAAACTTATGCCTTTACAGAGCGCCCGCGGGCCCCTCCTGCGGCACAAGCAGACAACGTATTGAATGTGACTCCTCCGGGTGTTGAAGGCTGTTTCTAAACAAGTAGAGACCATTAAAGGCACCTAGGTGGGATCAAGGGAATGATTCTTAAAAGTGTTTTGAAGAATCAAAGGGGGGACTGTGAGAAATGAATTTTCGAGAACAGAATAATATGGGGACATTTGAGGTGAAATAATTAATCAATCATGTATTACTAACAAACTAACCTCGGAGCTGCACAGACATCTTATCAAAAATAACTTCATAGCTTCAGGGCTGCACAGACAGCTTATCAGTGGAAATAGACTAACAAGCTAAAAACTAACAGGACAGCTGCAGCCTGCCAAAGAGTAGCCTATTGTACAACAATGAGCCGAACATTCCAAGGAAATAGGGGATGAGAAACTGCGAGAGTAAGGAGGTGCAACAAATTGACAAGGCAGTACCCCAATCAGGCCATGACAGCAAGAAACTGCAGAGTTTGTCAACCAATTGGGAACATAAAGGGGGTGTCACTGATTTGTATGAAGAACTATAAGAAAGGCTTGATTTCCCTGCTCAGGCCGGAGAGGGCAGGAGGAGACAAGGGAGAGCCCAGGTGTTGTTTTTGTTTGCTTTGCTGATGATGTAACCAAGAAGTACTGTAATAAAAGTTTCTTATAGCTACAGTCGGACGTCGTCTCTCTTTGTGTAACTAATGGGATCCAACACTCCCCATTAGTTTTTAAACAGAGAGAAAAAAGTAACACTTCCATGACACCTCTGCCGTTGGTGAAATGAAACGCCATTCTTGAATGCATTTCATTACAATGCAAGACAGAAACTGAAAAAACATATTTTCACATTCATGCCCCCATTCACTGTACTGATAATTAACAGAATTTTTCTTTGTACCATCGCCATTCATGTAACTTAACAAGGTTAAATTTGTGGCAAAGCAACAGCGATAATATTGCTTTTCCCCGAAATATGTCCAAACTTCAAATGATAAGACTGTAACAATAAGCTCCATCTGAATATTCTGGCATTTTGGCTTTTAAAGTTTTCCACAAACGTTATGGTCAGTGTATATTAGTATTTCTTTATAGTCTTGGCAGACATGTACTTCGAAATGTATAAGAGGCAGCAAAAGTCCGAATGTTTCTTTTTCCACAGTGGAATACTTTTCTTGGTGGCGATTTATTTTTCTAGAAAAGTACCCTACTGGCTTCTCTATGCCCGATTTGTCATCCTGTAATAGGACCGGGTTTCAGAGCTGGAGCAGCAGCTGGGGACACTGTGGAGCATCCACGAGGCAGAGAGTATTGTGGATAGCACGTATAGAGAAGTGGTCACACCACAGGCTCAGACTCCACAGGCAGCAAGGGGTTGGGTGACCACCAGGCAGAGCAAGAGGACAAGGCAGGCACTTCAGGAATCTCCTGTGCCTATTCCCCTGGTAAACAGATATACTGCTTTGGATACTGTTGTGGGGAATGGCCTCTCAGGGGAAAGCAGCAAAAGCCCAATTTGTTGCATCACGGTTGGCTCTGCTGCACAGGAGAGGAGTAAAAAGTGTGGGAATGCAATAGTTATAGGGGATTCAATTGTAAGGGGAATAGATAGGTGTTTCTGTGGCCACAAAAGAGACTCCAGGATGGTGTGTTGCCTCCCTGGTGCTCGGGTCAAGGATGTCTCAGAGCAGTTACAGGACATTCTGAAGTGGGAGGGTAAACAGCCAGTGGTCGTGGTACACATTGGTACAAACGACGTAGGTAAAAAAAGGATGAGGTCAGAAAAGCAGAATACAGGGAGTTCGGAGGTAAGTTGAAAAGTAGGACCTCAAAAGGTAGTGATCTCAGGATTACTACCAGTGCCACATGCTAGTCAGAGTAGAAATAGCAGGATATATCGGATAAATACGTGGCTGAAGAGATGGTGTGAAGAGGAGGGTTTTAGATACCTGGGACATTGGGACTGGTTCTGGGGGAGGTCAGACCAGTACAAACTGGACGGGTTACACCTGGGCAGGACCGGGACTGATGTCCGAGGGGAAGTATTTGCTAGAGTGGTTGGGGAGGATTTAAACTAAAATGACAGGGAGATGGGAACCTTTGCAAGGAGTCAGAGGAGGAGGGATCAAAGACAAGAACATAAGACAATAAGGGGAATAAGGAAAGTGATAAGCAGAGAAATCAAGGACCAGAATCAAACGGGCCACAATGAAAAATAGTGGGAAAGGGACAAGTAATATTAAAAAGACAAGCCTTAAAGCTTTGTGCCTTAACAGGCAGAGCATTCGCAATAAAGTGGATGAATTAATTGCGCAAATAGTTGTAAATGGGTATGAGAAAGTTGGGATTGCGGAAACATGGCTGCAAGGGTTGGGAAATGAAAATCCAGAGATATTCAGTATTTAGGAAGGACAGACAAAAAGCAAAAGGCGGTGGAGTTGCATTGCTGGTTGAAGAGGAAATTAACACAATAGTGAGGAAAGATATTAGCTCTGACAATGTGGAATCTGTATGGGTAGAGCTGAGAACACGAAGGGGCAAAAAACGTTAGTGGGGGTTATATATAGACGCCCAAACTGTAGTGGTGATGTTGGGAATGGCGTTAAACAGGAAATCAGAGATGCATGCAATAAAGGAACATCTGTGATTATGAGTGACTTTAATCTGCATATAGACTGGGCAAATCTAATTAGTCATAATACCATAGAGGAGGAATTCCTAGAGTGTAAATGGAATGGATTTCTGGACCAATACGTTGAGGAACCAACTAGAGAACAGGCCATCCTCGACTGGGAATTGTGTAATGACAGAGGAATAATCGACAATCTAGTGGTGCGAGACCCCTTGGGGATGAGCAACCATAAAGAACAAGGAACAGTACAGCACAGGAACAGGCCATTCGGCCCTCCAAGCCTGCGCCGATCTTGATGCCTGTCTAAACTAAAACCTTCTGCACCTCCGGGGCCGTATCCCTCTAATCCCTTCCCATTCACGTATTTGTTAAGATGCCTCGTAAACGTCGCAATCGTACCTGCTTCCACTACCTCTCCCGGCAGCAGGTTCCAGGCACTCACCATCCTTTGTGTAAAGAACTTGCCTCGCACATCCCCTCTAAACTTTGCCCCTCGCACCTTAAAACTATGTCCCCTAGTAACTGACTTTTCCACCCTGGGAAAAAGCTTCTGACTATCCACTCTGTCCAAGCCACTCATAACTTTGTAAACCTCTATCATGTCGCCCCTCCACCTCCGTTGTTCCAGTGAAAACAATCAGAGTTTATCCAACCTCTCCTCATAGCTAATCCCCTCCAGACCAGGCAACATCCGGGCAAACCTCTTCTGTACCCTCCCCAAAGCCTCCACGTCCTTCTGGTAGTGTGGCGACCAGAATTGCACGCAATATTCTAAGTGTGGCCTAACTAAGGTTCTGTCCAGATGCAGCATGACTTGCCAATTTTAATACTGTATGCCCCATAATGATATAAGATGGAGAGTGACGTAGTTGATTCTGAGACAAAGGTCCTGAATCTTAGTGAAGGAAACTACGAAGGTATGAGGTGCGAGTTGGCTGTGATGGATTGGGAAGCGTTACTTAAAGGGATGACGGCGAATAGCCAATGGCAAACATTTAAAGAGCGCATGGATAAACTGTTACAATTGTTTATCCCTGTCTGGTGCAAAAGTAAAACTGAAAAGGTAGCCAAACCATGGCTTACAAGGGAAATTAGAGATAGCATTAGATCCAAGGAAGAGGCATACAAATTTGCCAGCAAAAACAACAGACCTGAGGATTGGGAGCAGTTTAGAATTCAGAAAAGAAGGACCAAGGGATTGATTAAGAAGGGGAAAATAGAGTACGAGAGTAAGTTTGCGGGGAACATAAAAACTAACTGTAAAAATTTCTATAGGTATGTGAAGAGAAAACGATTGGTGAAGACAAATGTCGGTCCCTTACAGTCAGAAACGGGGGAATTTATTATGGGGAACAAAGAAATGGCTGATCAAATAAATGCATACTTTGGTTCTGTCTTCACAAAGGAGGACACAAATATCATACCAGAAATGTTGGGGAACACAGGACTTCGTGAGTGAGAGAAGGAAATCAGTATGAGTAGAGAAATGGTGTTGGGGAAATTGAGGGGGTTAAAGGCCAATAAATCCCCAGGGCCTGATGGTATGCCTCCCAGAGTATTTAAGGAAGTGGCCCTAGAAATAGTGGATGCATTGGTGCTCATTTTCCAAGACTCTATAGACTCTGGAACAGTTCCTACAAATTGGAGACAGTTCGAAGGAGAGAGGGAGAGCCAACCTACTCAGCATCTATGCTCCAACACTCTGCTCCCCACCTGAAGTTAAAGACCAGTTCTACGAGGAACTCCATAATATCATTCCTCATACCGAACATTTGTTCCTGCTGGGGGACTTTAACACCAGGGTTGGGGCTGACCATGACTCATGGCCCTCCTGCATTGGAAGGATGAATGAGAATGGACAGAGACTGCTGGAGTTCTGTACCTATCACCTCTGCATCACCTACTCATTCTTTCATACTAAACCCTGTCACCAGGTTTCATGGAGACACACAAGATCACATCGTTGGCACCAGCTGGACCTCATCATCGCAAGGCAAGCCTCTATAAACAGTGTCCAAATCACACACAGCTTTCACAGTGTGGACTGCGACACCGACCACTCCCTGGTGTGCAGCAAAGTTAGACTCAAACCAAAGAAGCTACATCACTCCAAGCAGAAGGGCCGCCCGCACATCAACACTAACAGAATTTCTTATCCACAGCTGTTACATAAGTTTCTAAATTCACTTGGAAAAGCCCTTCAAAACACTCATGCAGGGGATGCAGAGACGAAGTGGGCCCACATCAGAGACGCCATCTATGTCTCAGGAATGACCATCTTTGGCAAACGTGAGAAGCAGAATGCAGACTGGTTTCAATCTCACTTCGCAGAGCTGGAACCTGTCATAGCCACGAAGCGCACTGCACCGTTCAACTACAAGAAAGCCCCCAGCGAGTTAAAATCCGTAGCACTTAAAGTAGCCAGAAGTGCTGCACAAAGAACAGCCAGGCTCTGTGAAAATGTCTACTGGCAGCTCCTATGCAGTCATATTCAGCTGGCCTCCGACACCGGAAACATCAGAGGAATGTATGATGGCATTAAGAGAGCTTTTGGGCCAACCATCAAGAAGATCGCCCCCCTAAATCTAAATCAGGGGACACAATCACTGACCAACGCAAGCAAATGGACCGCTGGGTGGAACACTACCTAGAACTGTACTCGAGGGAAAATGTTGTCACTGAGACCGCCCTCAGTGCAGCCCAGTCTCTGCCAGTCATGGATGAGCTGGACCAACAGCCAACAAAATCGGAACTCAGTGATGCCATTGATTCTCTCCCAGTGGAAAAGCCCCTGGGAAGGACAGCATTACCCCTGAAATAATCAAAGAGTGCCAAGCCTGCTATACTCTCAGCACTTCATGAACTGCTTTGCCTGTGCTGGGACGAGGCAGCAGTACCACAGGACATGCGCGATGCCAATATCATCACCCTCTATAAGAACAAGGGTGACCGCGGTGACTGCAACAACTATGGTGGAATCTCCCTGCTCAGCATAATGGGGAAAGTCTTCGCTCGAGTCGTTTTAAACACACTCCAGAATCTGGCTCAGCGTGTCTACCCTGAGGAGAAATGCCGCGAACAACGTTGCTTTCATTGATCTCACCAAAGTCTTTGACCTCGTCAGCAGACGTGGTCGCTTCAGACTACTAGAAAAGATTGGATGTCCACCAAAGCTACTGAGTATCATCAACTCATTCCATGACAATATGAAAGGCACAATTCAGCATAACAGCGCCTCATCAGAGCCCTTTCCTATCCTGAGTGGCGTGAAACAGGGCTGTGTTCTCGCACCTACACTGTTTGGGATTTTCTTCTCCCTGCTGCTCTCACATACGTTCAAGTCTTCAGAAGAAGGAATTTTCCTCCACACAAGATCAGGGGGCAGGTTGTTCAACCTTGCCCATCTTAGAGCAAAGACCAAAGTACGGAAAGTCCTCATCAGGGAACTCCTCTTTGCTGATGATGCTGCATTAATATCCCACACAGAAGAGTGTGTGCAGAGACTCATCGACAGGATTGCGGCTGCCTGAAATGAATTTGGCCTAACCATCAGCCTCAAGAAAACAAACATCATGGGACAGGACGTCAGAAATGCTCCATCCATCAATATCGGCGACCACGCTCTGGAAGTGGTTCAAGAGTTCACCTACCTTGGCTCAACTATCACTGGTAACCTGTCTCTCGATGCGGAATTAAACAAGCGCATGGGAAAAGCGTCCACTGCTATGTCCAGACTGGCCAAGAGAGTGTGGGAAAATGGCGCACTGACACAGAACACAAAAGTCTGAGTGTATCAAGCCTGTGTCCTCAGTACCTTGCTCTATGGCAGCGAGGCCTGGACAACATTTGTCAACCAAGAGCGACGTCTCAATTCATTCCATCTTCGCTGCCTCCGGAGAATCCTTGGCATCAGGTGGCAGGACCGTATCTCCAACGCAAAAGTCCTCGAGGTGGCCAACATCCCCAGCTTATACACTCCACTGAGTCAGCGGCACTTGAGATGGCTTGGCCATGTGAGCCGCATGGAAGATGGCAGGATCCCCAGGGACACATTGTACAGCGAGCTCGCCACTGGTATCTGACCCACCGGCCGTCCATGTCTCCGCTTTAAAGACGCGACATGAAGTCCTGTGACATTAACCACAAGTCACGGGAGTCAGTTGCCAGTGATCGCCAGAGCTGGCGGACAGCCATAAAGGCGGGGCTAAAGAGTGGCGAGTCGCAGAGACTTAGCAGTTGGCAAGAAGAAAGACAGACGTGCAAGGAGAGTGCCAACTGTGTAACAGCCTCGACAACGAATTTTATCTGCAGCGCCTGTGGAAGAGTCTGTCACTCTAGAATTGGCCTTTCCAGCTACTCCAAGCGCTGCTCCACAAACCACTGACCACCTCTAGACAAGGAGGCCAAAAAAGAAAGAAGGCTTCACACCTATTCATTTTCGGTTTGGGTGTTGAATCCATTTGCCTCCAAAACCCTTTGTTAGTTAATTCATGTGACTAGAAGTCATCAATATGCAATAGTGCTCCTTTCAATTTCAATGGGCTTTTCCAGGAGCTATTTCAGATGAGGTTAACGAGTTCCATTGTTGCAGACAAGTTTGTTTCTTTTCAGTACAGGAGGGGTCACGTGGCCAGTACTCCATTTTGACGATGATTCAAGTGCCCAAGTTCTTGTGATTTAGTTTTAACAGTTGACTTTTTAACTTCATAATTCCTCCATTTCATTGTTTATTTCTTCACGGCTCCATCCATGCATGACACTATGACTCCTAGTTCTTTCTTCTTCTTTTGGGCCTCCTTATCTCGAGAGACAATGGATACGCGCCTGGAGGTGGTCAGTGGTTTGTGAAGCAGCGCCTGGAGTGGCTATAAAGGCCAATTCTGGAGTGACAGGCTCTTCTATGACTTCTATGACTTCTACTATGACTCCTAGTTAGATCCTTAATTATTTCTGTTTACCTTTGCATGTAATTGAGGTGATTGGTAGATTTGTTTTTTATTTTGGATTAGATGTTGCTGTTTTTTCTTTGTTGTGAATTGAAGGAGGACAATTGAATGGTGATTGTAAGCACAGTGTTACAGATTGTGAAACTGTTTGTGCATTGGGAAATAGCAGGGAGAATTTGGGTGAAGTGCCCCTTGATAAGTTTGGTTGTAGGCGCTTGGGCTGATCGGGGCAGTGGTGCTGGACGTCGCAGAAATGGGGCAAGCTCCATTGAATTTGGAGGCTGGTGGAGTAGAAGGTGAGGATAAGGGGAACTCTATTATGGTTCTGGGAGAGAGGGGAAAGGGTGAGAGCAGAAGTGTGAGAAATGAACAGACACAACCTGAGTGGTCTGTCAACTATGGTGGAGGGGAATCCTGGATTTAGGAAAAAGGAAGATACATCAGAAGCATTAACATGAATGGTGGCAGCATCAGAACAAATGTAATGGAGATGGAGGAACTGGGAGAACGGAATAGAGTGCTTCGAGGAAATTGGGTGGGAGGAAGTTTACTTACGGTAGCTAAGCGGGTGAGTGGGCTTAAAATAGATATTGATCAATAACCTATCCGCAGAAAGGAGACAGAGAAGTTGAGGAAGAGAAGGAAAGGGCTGTACATTGACCAAGTGAAGGCAGGGAAGGGTGGAAATTGGAAGCAAAGTTGATGAAATTTTCCAGTTCAGGCCGAGAGCTAGACACTCACATTAGTACCGTCTACAACGTACGGGAAAAATATATATATAGTTCTGATGAAGGGTCACTAACGTGAAACATTAACTTTGCTTTGCTCTCCACAGATGCTGCCAGACCTGCTGAGTATTTCCAGCATTTCTTGTTTTTATTTCAGATTTCCAGCATCTGCAGTATTTTGCTTTTATACATATATAGTTGTGGTTTTTCAGAGACACACCAAAAGCACAGAAAGAGGAAGTGTGTGACAAACGAATTCATGTTTCTCTACTTGTCACATATTGTTCAAAGAAGATCTTCCAGCTGAAACGTGGAGCTAAATGTTTATGAAAATGCCGCTCGGTTTCATCCTGTTCAACTCAGAGGAGGCAGAATAAAACACAAAGAGTCGAAGCCAGGTACACATCAGTGATCTGATCATTACTGTGCAGATTATTCAGTTTGAGTTAATTAACTAGAATTCATTAACCTCCAGAACAATTCGTAGCAGTGAAAGGATCATATCTCACTGGTTGAGAGCATGTGCTGATGGAGTTTAGAGCAGAACAGTGAAATAATGCATTGGAGTCAAGAAGACACGATGGCCATCACTTGAACTGATGGTGTTAACGACTCTCACTGAGGTCTGTGAGAAACAGAGTTAGTTCTGGATGAGAGATGGTGAAATGTTGAAGAATTCATGAGGGCAGAGACTTTTTTTTTCCTGCAGATTACTGGAGTAAATGATATTTTGTGTCCGTTGTTTGTAACTGTGCATAACTTGCAGTCATTTCAATTTCCTGCTCAGTTTATATCTTCAACCTGCTGTTAATGAATAATCTTGAATTGAGGAAATGTGTCTTTGTTTGGCCCAACTGTGCAAAGTTTAAAATAGTCCAGTGCTGACAACAACACTCGGCTCCTCTGCCTCTTCTCCAGGACCGAATGAGAAAGGGTTTGCAGTCTTTTTCACAAAACGCTTTCCTCTAATCCTTTCATTGATGACTTTCTCTTACACTTTACAGAACCTGGAGTCCAATCAGCAGAGCCTGTCCATGGAAAATGGTCACCTCTGGTCATTTACATTATCCTGGCTCTCTCCATTCTGCTGTCTGGAGTGGGGCTCGGCACTGCATTTATACTGTGTAAGTTTAGTGACATTTTAAACTATTTTTATTGTTCTGACACAAGAGCACAATACTGTGAATGCTGGAAATCTAAAATACAAACAGAAAATGCTGGAAATCCTCAGCATCTGTGGAGAGAGAAACAGAGTTAACGTTTCTGGGTGATGATCGTTCTTCAGAACTGCTAGTACTTCAAGATGGAACAGTTTTTAAGCAAGGCAGGGAAAGGAGGGAATGGGAGGAAAGAACAAAAGGGAAGAGCGTGATAGAGTGGAAGGCATGAAAGATTAAATTACAAAAGGGGTGATGGTGAAAGGAAAAAAGAGATGTTAATGGGACAAGTAATGAAAAAAAAATGGGTCGAGAGGAGGTGTAAATGGGAAAGGAAATATACCACCAAAAAAATGGGGGCGGGGTTACAGACTGTTGAACTCAATGTTGAGTCCAGAAGGTTGTAAAGTGCCTAATCTAAAGATGAGGTGCTGTTCCTCAAGCTTACACTGAGCTTCATTAGAACAGTATAAGAGGCTGACGCTGTTGCAAAATCAGCATTGATAATGAACAAAGCTATTACAGAAATGTCACTATGTTAGCATATGTTAATAATGCAGGCAATTGCTGAAAATAGACATGTTTTTGAAGCTTTTCGTCTTATACTCATCAGGACAATCCACAAGAATAACCAATGAAAGGGAAAATAAATTATACTGCATGAGAAGAGAGTGCTGATTGGTTGGCAAGTGAACTCTGATTGGTAGATTCCTTGCCATGGAGAATGCACCAGTTTATGGTGACTGACAGTTAACTGTCAAGCTTTGTTTGAAATTTAAACCAGGTAGCTTGACTCTGATTGGTTAAGGCATTACCTGAGGAATGAACCAGCGAATTGCTGTCACTTATTTTGTTCAGCTGAAACAGGTGCAATGTTTGTACATATTATTTCTGTCTGCAAAGAACAGGGCCCTGTGTATTAATATATGTATCTTCCAGTCCGTGCAAATGCATTGCGAGCCTTACAGACAATCTTAAATTGTATGTCAGGGTAATTCCTAGCACACTGAGGATTATTTAGTAAATGTTGTCCAATCACACAATCACATCTAATGTTGGACACTGTGTTTTGAGTTTTGCAACCACGGGCTGGTTGGGGACGGCCTGTACCTTGCCTGTTGCAAACAGCAGAAGGGACATGTTGTTTGATATGGTCCACCATTCTTTGGGACGTATGGTCTATATGCCTAGTATCACACTGGCATTGAAATTCATATATCACATTACTCATTTGTGTGATAGGCAGGACGTCTTTTTGGCTTGATGGCAGCATCCTGTTAGTGGTGAACACTACACGTGTTGCGACTGCACAGTAGCAGCGTGAAACAGTTAGCTTTACTCGTTGCCCAAATTAATAAATAGGGCCCGAGCCATTTGCTCACCATGCAGGTTTGATGCTGAAATAGGGCGAATCAAAGACATCCTGTGTGACAATGGTACCCTGATCAGATCATTTCTTGCTGCATATCGCACAAAATTATGAATGGGTAGAAGGCCGTCTTTCTCGGCCCTGGACAGTGCCCAGTCTGCCTCCAATTACCCTTTAATGGGTAATGTATACCAAAAGTTTGAGTAACAGGTAATGTTAGCTGTTTTACGCTGCTACTATTTGAGCTGTCAATTGATCCATTTTGTTCAGAATGAATTCAGATACAGAACCTTTAATTCTGTCTTTTTACCACTTTTGCAAATTCTGGCCTTATCTGCTGATGCACTCTTAAGTTTGTACATTCTGCGTCTTCCTGTCAGACTCTGGTTATCATTACCCATGTCTCTACCTTTTACTATTGCCTTGTTCTTTCCCTTTAATTTATCACATCTCTCATCAATTGATCCTTTGCCCCTCACTATTTAGTTTAAGGCTCTCTCTACTGTCCTAGTTATACGACTCTCAAGAACACTGGTCCCAGCACAGTTCAGGTGAAGACTATCCCTATAATACAGCTCTCACTTTCCCCAGTATTGGTACCAGTGCCTCATGAATAAAAACCCATTTATCCCATTCCAGTCTTTGAACCAAGTGTTTAACTTTTTAACTTTATTTACACTACACCAATTTGCTTGTGGCTCAGGCAGTAATCTGGAGATTATTACCTTTGTGGTTCTGCTTTAGAACATAGAACATCGAACAGTACAGCACAGTACAGGCCCTTCAGCCCACGATGTTGTGCTGAACCTTTAACCTACTCTAGGATCAAACTACCTACGTACCCTTCATACTACTATCATCCATGTACCTATCCAAGAGTCGCTTAAGTGTCCCTAATGTATCTGTTTCTACTACCACCGCTGGCAGTGCATTCCACGCACCCACCACTCTCTCTGACATCTCCCCAAAACCTTCCTCCAATCACCTTAAAATTATGCCCCCTGGTGATAGCCCTTTCAACCCTGGGAAAAAGTCTCTGGCTATCCACTCTATCTATGCCTCTCATCATCTTGTACTCCTCTATCAAGTCACCTCTCATCCTTCTTCGCTCCAATGAGAAAAGCCCTAGCTCCCTTTCTTCGTAAGACATGCGCTCCAGTCCAGGCAGCATCCTGGTAAATCTCCTCTGCACCCTCTCTAAAGCTTCCAGATCCTTCCTATAATGAGGCGACCAGAACTGAACACAATATTCCAAGTGTGGTCTGACCAGGGCTTTATAGAGCTGCAGCATAACCTCGCTGGTCTTAAGCTCAATCCCCCTGTTAATGAAAGCAAACACACCATACGCCTTCTTAACAATCCTATCAACTTGGGTGGCAACTTTGAACGATCTATGGACATGGACCCCAAGATCCCTCTTTTCCTCCACACTGCCAAGAATCCTGTCTTTAAGCCTGTATTCTGCATTCAAATTCGACCTTCCAAAATGAATCACTTCACACTTTTCCAGGTTGAACTCCATCTGCCACTTCTCAGCCCAGCTCTGCATCCTGTCAATGTCCCGTTGCAACCTACAACAGCCTTCCACACTATCCACAACTCCAGCAACCTTCGTGTCATCGGCAAACTTGCTAACCCAGCCTTCCACTTCCTCATCCAAGTCATTTATAAAAATCACAAAGAGCAGAGGTCCCAGAACAGATCCCTGCGGAACACCACTGGTCACCGAGCTCCGGGCTGAATACTTCCCATCTACTACCACCCTCTGTCTTCTATGGGCCAGCCAATTCTGTATCCTGACAGCCAACTTTCCCTGTATCCCATGCCTCCTTACTTTCTGAATGAGCCTACCATGGGGAACCTTATCAAACGCCTTGCTAAAATCCATATACACCACATCCACTGCTCTTCCTTCATTAACATGTTTTGTCACATCTTCAAAGAATTCAATAAGGCTTGTGAGGCATGCCCTGCCCGTCACAAAGCCATGCTGACTGTCTCTAATCAAACTATGCTTTTCCAAATAATCATAAATTCTGTCTCTCAGAATCCTCCCCAATAATTTGCCCACTACTGACGTAAGACTGACTGGTCTGTAATTCCCACGGTTATCCCTATTCCCTTTCTTGAACAAGGGAATAATATTTGCCACCCTCCAATCATCTGGTACTACTCCAGTGGACAGTGAGGACGCAAAGATCATCGCCAAAGGTGCGGCAATCTCTTCCCTCGCTTCCCGTAATATCCTTGGGTATATCCCGTCTGGCCCTGGCGACTTACCTGTCCTCATGTCTTTCAAAATTTCCAGCACATCCTCCCTCTTAACGTCAACCTGTTCGAGCATATCAGCCTGTTTCACGCTGTCCTCACAAACGACTAGGTCCCTCTCACTAGTGAATACTGAAGCAAAGTATGCATTTAGGATCTCCCCTACCTCCTCCGACTCCAAGCACAAGTTCCCTCCACTATCCATGATCGGCCCTACCCTCACTCTGGCCATCCTCTTGTTCCTCACATATTTAGTTCTTATTTAGTTCCTAGCTGCTCATAATCCCAAAGCAGAACCTCTCTCTTAGTTCTGCCTATGTCATTGGTGCCCATGTGGGCATCGACAACTGGATCCTCCCCCTCCCACTGCAAGTTCCTCTCCAGCCCTGAGCAGTATTCCTGAACCCTGGCACTGGGCAGGCAACACGGCCTTCTGGACTCTCACTCTCAGCTGCAGAGAACAGTGTCAATCCCCATGACTATACTCTCTCTTACTACCATTAAATTTCTATTTACTCCCCCTGCTTGAATGGGTTCCTGTACTACAGTGCCATGGTCAGGTAGCTCACCTACCCTGCAGACCCCACTCTCATCTATACAAGCTGCAAGAACTTCGAACCTTTTGGACAATTGCAAGGGCTGAGACTCCTCCAATTCTGCCTTCTCTATCCCCTTACCTGCCTCACTTGGAGGGAATGCAAGTAGAGAGGCATAGAGGTTTAAGGAGGGAGTTCCAGACCTTAGGGCCTTGGTAGCTGAAAGCACGGCCACCAATGGTGGAGCAATTAAAAGCAGGGATGCTCTGGAGGCCAGAATTAGAGGAGCGCTGGTATCTCACAGGATTGTATGGCTGGAGGTGAATACAGCGATAGGGAGTGTAAACTTTTTCATTGGCTATGGTGATGGTGGGAGGGGGTTGAAGGGCAATGTTGGCCAAGTTCAGGGGGAAAAGTTCGGATTGTCAATAAAGGTTTTTCTGGTGGGAAAAGACCAGAAATGTGGTCATTGTTGGGGAGGGGGCAGGGGGTAAAGGGCTTCCAGATTTTATTGAATTCATTACAATCAACATTACATTAATGTCACTTTAAAACTGTACATTCCATTGAAGGGCTTGAAGTTCTTTAAAAATGGCGCCTTACGCCGTTTAAGTCCCCTCTACGTCATCGGGGGTGGCCTTTCTACCCCCTCCATTTAAATGAGCCCCCATGCGTAATATCGCGGGGGATCTGCAGTGGCGCTTGCGTCTCGGAAGGCCGCCATGTTCAAAGTGCGCTGCCGCTAAGTGTGACGCAATGATTAAATTCAGCACATGGTCTCGACTTTACAAAGCGTTGTCTCACTTTAATCAACTCAAATTTCTCTAATTACTCAGTCATTGTCCTTAATTATAGATTCCAGTAACTTCCCTTCAACAGACATTCGATACCTGTGCTCCTCCAATTTCTAAAGTGCGACAGTCAAATCCTTCTTTCCATTTCAGTTACACAGATGCTCAGTGAAATGAAGACGTCGGATGCTGATTTGAAAATGGAACTTTCCCAGTTGAAGAATAATGGTGAGTGTGAAATCCCAATCTGACAAATTATTGAGTCTCCAATTCAGAGAGTTCTCTAGTTTTTCACAAGGTCTGATCAATTTCTGGACACTCACCCTGACACCATCTTGTTCTGCTTTCAAGTCTGGAGGGTTCGAGCTCCTCCTGTGGAAGTTACCACTGAGGAGGATGGTCCTATTTGGGTGAAGGTCACTGCAACACAATTATATATTTTGGTCCCAGTTTAGGTTTGTGGCTGGAACTAAAACTTAGTACCATTCTGCACTGATGTGATGGTATGTAGTTTGCTGTTATTCTCTATCTCAGGGGAGTGAAACATACGGCATGTGGGATAGTTCCATCCAACCCACAGTGTCTTCTGAGATTTTGACTCCTCTGATATGGATTATAAATCTCCTGGGCCCTCTTTCTGCTGCCCAGGAGAGCTGGGTCTTTGAAATTTGATGATACCTCTCTTGCTGTGTTACATCATCTTGCCTCCCCAATGGTGCAACACCAGCCTCCCACCCCCCACTGTCTGACATCACTCCCTCACATCCTCCCTCGGTTAAGCAATGCCTCGATTTAATAATTCTAATCTTAATTTTCAACTTCCTCTACAGCCCCGCCCTTTATTATGCCTGTAATCTCGTCCGGCCGACAACCCTCCAAGATCCCTGTGCTACTCCAATCCCAGCCTCTTGTTTGATAACATTCCTGTGATGTGCCTAGAGACATTTTACCACATTAAAGGCGATACAGAAATACAAGTTGTTGTCATTGTTGACATCACATCCCCGCAATATGACATCACAATCCTGGCTGCATGATGTCACACTCCTGCCGTCACAGGGAGACGAATGCGGCTCAAGGTGTCGGAGGAAATGGGAACAGCTGGAGTCTGGGAGAGAAAGATGGAGTGCGGGATTTGCGGGATTGGAATGGATTGGACTGGGAAAGAGTGAACAGAGAGTCTAGATGGCAGACTGGGATTCCAGGGTGAGGCTGGGTGGGAGATGGGGATTCGGGATTGGGGGTGTCGGGAGATTGGGAATTGGGGAGGTTCTGTATTGTGATCTGAGGGGTGTACATATTAAATATGGAAATTAAAGGCTGTACCATGTTGAAGGTCCCTATCTTGAAATTTGTCAACAAATCGTAGGGCAGTGAAACCTTTCCCTGCTTGCTCTGGTATTGTTTTCAAGATCTTATTTCATATTCTCTTTTTGCACTTCTTATTACTTTCTTTGTATCCACTTCTTGCTCTTTCTAGCTCTCCCAGTCTGCTGGATTTCCATTTTTCCTTCCATTTGTATAAATGATTTCATTTAGCTCAATACTGTCCCTTATCTCAATTAATTGACAACAGTTGCTTTAATACCCGAGTGGAGTCTGTCTTTTAGAGCTGTGTTTCCTATTGGCTGTCTGTAGGTTTAAACATTAACTGTTCAGGCCAATTTACTGTGGCGAATTCAATTCTCATCCCTTTGAAATTTGCTTCACTTACATTTCAAACGCAGGTTTGTGACTCTCCCTTTCAAACCTCATATCAAATTCAATTATAATTAAATTAATTTTAATTTATGACATATTGCTGACTGCCTGTGTTGATTGTGGCTCCTTGAGGAATAAAAATTCAAGATATGGTGAGCTTTGCTGACACTGGTAGCACTATATCAGTTCGACAGTGCAGTTAGACATCACAAAGATCTGGGCTATCTTCCTGCTGAACCAAAGCCTGTGAACAGACAGCTCCTCTGTAAGGTGTAAAAAACATTATCATAACTTATATATTCTGACAATAGGGTTACGGAATAAAGATACCCGACACCTTTGGTGATGCCTCACTGCCCTTGCATCCAAGAGGCCGTTCTGTTCATCCAGTTCCTCTTCCTTTAAATAGCGTAGATATTGAGAGAGATCAAAAAGGAGCCCCAGGTGTTTCCATAAGCAACCAGATTTTTACAAACTCATTCTCAGAATGTGAGCATCGCTCTCATGTATTGTCCATCCCTAGAAGGTCTTGAGAAGGTGGTGATGGCCATATTCTTAAATTGCTGTGGTGTGTGGTGAAGGTGCTCCCACAGTGCTGTTAGGTAGCGATTCCCAAGATTTAAATTTAGCAACAATGAAGGAATGGTGATATATGTCCAAGTTGGGATGATGTGTAACTTGGAGAGGAATTTCAAGGTGATGATGTTCCCATGTACCTGCAGCCCTTGTCCTTGACCTTGTTTGATTGGTGGAGCTTGTGGATATGGGAGGTAAACCCGAAGAAGACTTGGTGAATTGCTGCAGTGCATCTTCTAGATAATGCAGACAGCAGCCACGGGGCACTGGTGGGGGATGGGTTGATGTTTATCATCTCTCTTCATTATTGAAGCTCTGGTTACATTGTGATGAATCTGCACTGCACTCCTTCCAAAGGTAATTAAGGTGTGATGCTCAGAACCATGCACAGTATTGCACATGTGGACTCGCCAATGCTTTGTATTGCTGCAGGAGAACTTTCTGCCCTTTATATTCTAGCCCTCTAGTTATAAAGGCTAATGTTCCATTCCACTCCCCTGCCCTTTGATTAATTTTTGTACCTGACTATTATTTATTGGTGATCTGTGTAAGTGGACCCCTAAATCACATTGGAATTCCACTGTTCCGACCTTTTCACCATTTAGAAAATACTCAAATCTATCCTTTTTTGTCCAAAATGGTTGATCTTAAGCTGACCTGCATTGAAATCCATCTGCCATAGTTTTAATCTATCAACGTTTCCTTTTAAATTTCTGCTGCTGCCGACAATACGGACAATGCCACCAGTTTTTGTGCCATAACCAGATTTGCATATATGGCTTTCTGTCTAATTCATTAATGAGTACGAATGGAACCCACTGAGAGCCACTCCCCTTCCCTTGCTGCCGACCCCACCCCTTCCCTGACCCCCACCCCGTGAGACCCCTCTCGCCCAGACCTACGTGAGACCTGGTTCCAGTGATGCTCCTCGGCCTCTGGTCAGTGCTTCTCCAGCAGCAACCACCGCCTCCATGATGGCACTACTGCTGCCGACCTCTGATTGGCTGGCAGCTCTCCAAGGGTGAGATTTCTGCTGATGAGGTCCTTGATCCCGTGGAAGGCCCATGGCTGTCTACTTAAGTTCCTGATTAGCACCAGATTTCATTAGCCTTTTGGAGAAATGGGAACATGCGGATCATGGCGTCATTCTTCCTGGACGCCGAGATTCCCACCACCAAGATCAAAGTCCCCCCAAAAGTCTCTTCCTTCCAATTTGAGTACAAGCCCACTATCTTTATTCTTTGTGTTCTACCATCTGACCAAGTTCCTAACCATGTCAATAAACTAAAAGGGGGTGAGGGATCAGGTGAAGGGAGATTTAGAATCTAAGAGAAAAGTCGAGGCAACAGAGCAGTGCAGTGATTTGGGTAAAGACAATCGGAATGGGAAAGGAAGGTTCAGAAAGTTTCATGGTAATTGTGTTACGACCCAGGTGGGAGTAATGCACTGTCAATTCATGTCCCATCACTCCACAGGTCACAGCATATTATTAAAGTTTTCCGATCTAACCAGAAAACAATCAAATTAAACACTTCATTAACTCCCAGAATAAAATACACCAAACCAAGTATCTTTAGACAACAACAAATTAACTATATTTTTTAATTCATTCATGGGATGTGGGCATCACTGGCCAGGCCAGCATCTATTGCCCATCCCTAATTGTCCTTGAGAAGGTGGTGGTGAGCTGCCTTCTTGAACCACTGCAGTCCATGTGAGGTAGGTACACCCACAGTGCTGTTAGGAAGGGAGTTGCAGGATTTTGACCCAGCGACAGTGAAGGAACGGCGATATAGTTCCAAGTCAGGATGGTGTGTGACTTGGACGGGAACTTGCAGGTGGCGGTGTTCCCATGAATCTGCTGCTCTTGTCCTTCGAGGTGGTAGAGGTCGCGGGTTTGGAAGGTGCTATCTCAGGAGTCTTGGTGCATTGCTGCAGTGCATATTGTAGATGGTGCACACTCCTGCCACTGTGCATCGGTGGTGGAGGGAGTGAATGTTTGTGGATGGGGTGCCAATCAAGCGGGCTGCTTTGTTCTGGATGGTGTCGAGCTTCTTGAGTGATGCTGGAGCTGCATCCATCCAGGCAAGTGGAGAGTATTCCATCACACTCCTAACTTGTGCCTTGTAGATGGTGGACAGGCTTTGGGGAGTCATGAGGTGAGTTACTCGCCTCAGGATTCCTAGCCTCTGACCTGCTCTTGTACCCACGGTATTTATATGACTACTCCAGTTCAGTTTCTGGTCAATGGTAGCCCCTAGGATGTTGATAGTGGGGGACTCAGCGATGGTAATGCTGTTGAATGTCAAGGGGAGATGGTTAGATTCTCTCTTGTTGGAGATGGTCATTGCCTGGCACTTGTGTGGCGTGAATGTTACTTGCCACTTATCAGCCCAAGCCTGGATATTGTCCAGTTCTTGCTGCATTTCTATCCGGACTGCTTCAGTATTTGAGGAGTCGCGAATGGTGCTGAACATTGTGCCATCATCAGCGAACATCCCCACTTCTGACCTTATGATTGAAGGAAGGCCATTGATGAAGCAGCTGAAGATGGGTGGGCCTAGGACACTACCCGGAGGAACTCCTGCAGTGATGTCCTGGAGCTCAGATGATTGACCTCCAACAACCACAGCCATCTTCCTTTGTGTGAAGTATGACTCCAACCAGCAGAGAGTTATTAGATTAGATTAGGGATACAGCACTTTAACAGGCCCTTCGGCCCACCGAGCCTGTGCCGAACATCAACCACCCATTTATACTAATCCTACACTAATCCCATATTCCTACCAAACATCCCCACCTGTCCCTATATTTCCCTACCACCTACCTATACTAGTGACAATTTATAATGGCCAATTTACCTATCAACCTGCAAGTCTTTTGGCTTGTGGGAGGAAACCGGAGCACCCGGAGAAAACCCACGCAGACACAGGGAGAACTTGCAAACTCCACATAGGCAGTCCCCGGAATCGAACCCAGGTTCCTGGAGCTGTGAGGCTGCGGTGCTAACCACTGCGCCACTGCACCGCCATGATTCCCATTGACTCCAGTTTTGCTAGGGCTCCTTGATGCCATACTCGGTCAAATGCTGCCTTGATGTCAAGGGCAGTCACTCTCATCTCACCTCTTGAGTTCAGCTCTTTTGTCCATGTTTGAACCAAGGCTGTAATGAGGTCAGGAGCTGAGTGGCCCTGGCGGAACGCAAACTGAGCTTCACTGAGCAGGTTATTGCTAAGCAAGTGCTGCTTAATTGTTGATGAAACCTTCCATCACTTTACTGATGATTGCAAGTAGGCTGATGGGGTGGTAATTGTTCGGGTTGGACTTGTCCTGCTTTTTGTGTACAGGACATACCTGGGCAATTTTCCACATTGCAGGTTAGATGCCAGTGTTGTAGCTGTACTGGAACAGCTTGGCTAGGGGTGCGGCAAGTTCTGGAGCACAGGTTTTCAGTACTATTGCCAGAATATTGTCAGGACTCATAGCTTTTGCAGTATCCAGTGCCTTCAGTCGTTTCTTGATATCACGGGGACTGAATCGAATTGGCTGAAGTCTGGCATCTGTGATGCTGGGGACTTCAGGAGGGAGCCAAGATGGATCATCAACTCGGCACTTCAGGCTGCAGATTTTTGCAAATGCTTCTGCCTTGTCTTTTGCACTGATGTGCTGGGCTCCCCCATCATTGAGGATGGGGATATTTGTGGAGCCACCTCCTCCAGTTAGTTGTTTAATTGTCCACCACCATTCACGTCTGGATTGACAGGACTGCAGAGCTTAGATCTGATGCGTTGGTTATGGGATCACTTAGCTCTGTCTATTGCATGCTACTTCTGCAGTTTGGCATGTAAGTAGTCCTGGGTTGTAGCTTCACCAGGTTGACACCTCATTTTGAGGTATGCCTGGTGCTGCTCCTGGCATGCCCTCCTGCACTCTTCATTGAACCAGGGTTGGTCTCCTGGCTTGATGGTAATGGTAGAGTGGGGACTATGCCAGGCCATGAGGTTACAGATTGTGGTTGAGTACAATTCTGCTGCTGCTGATGGCCCACAGCGACTCAGGGATGCCCAGTTTTGTAATGCTAGATCTGTTTGAAATCTATCCCATTTAGCATGGTGATAGTGCCACACAACAAGATGGACGGTATCCTCAATGTGAAGGCAGGACTTCATCTCTACAACGACTGTGCGGTGGTCACACCTACCAATACAGTCATGGACAGAGGCCTCTGCAACAGGCAGATTGGTGAGGTCGAGGTCAAGTATGTTTTTCCCTCGTGTTGATTCTCCCACCACCTGCCGCAGACCCACTCTAGCAGCTCTGTCATTTAGGACTCGGCCAGTTCGGTCAGTAATGGTGCTACCGAACCACTCTTGCTGATGGACATTGAAGTCCACCCCCAGAGTACATTTTGTGCCCTTGCCACCCTCAGTGCTTCCTCCAAGTGGTGTTCAACATGGAGGAGTACTGAGTCATCAGCTGAGGGAGGGCGGTAGGTGGTAATCAGTAGGAGGTTACCTTGCCTATGTTCGACCTGATGCCATGAGACTTCATGGGGTCCGAAGTCGATGTTGAGGACTCCTTCCCTACTGTAGACCACTGTCCCACCACCTCTGCAGGGATCGTGATTGCAGTGTCTGGGACATTGTCTGTAAGGTATGATTCCGTGAGTATGACTATGTCAGGCTGTTGCTTGACTAGTCTGTGGGACAACTCTCCCAACTTTGGCACAAGCCCCCAGATGTTAGTAAGGAGGACTTTGCAGGGTCAACAGGGCTGGGTTTGCCATTGTTGTTTCCGGTGCCTCGGTCGATGCCGGGTGATCCGTCCGGTTTCATTCCTTTTTATTGACTTTGTAGCGATTAGGTACAACTGAGTGGCTTGCTAGGCCATTTCAGAAGGCATGTAAGAGTTAACCACATTGCTGTGGGTCTGGAGTCACATGTAGGCCAGACCAGGAAAGGACAGCAGATTTCCTTCCCTAAAGGACATTAGTGAACCAAATGGGTTTTTATAACAATCGACAATGGTTTCATGGCCACCATTAGACTAGCTTTTTTTAAAATTCCAGATTTAGTAATTAAATTCAAATTCCACCTTCTGCTGTGGTGTGATTCGAACACATGTCTCCAGAGAAATACCCTGGGTCTCTGAGTTATTAGTCCAGTGATAGTTAGTTAGTTAGTTAGAGATACTGCACTGAAACAGGCCCTTCGGCCCACCGAGTCTGTGCCGACCATCAACCACCCATTTATACTAATCCTACACTAATCCCATATTCCTACCACATCCCCACCTGTCCCTATATTTCCCTACCACCTACCTATACTAGGGACAATTTATAATGGCCAACTTGCCTATCAACCTACAAGTCTTTTGGCATGTGGGAGGAAACCGGTGCACCCGGAGGAAACCGACGCAGACACAGGGAGAACTTGCAAACTCCACACAGGCAGTACCCAGAATTGAACCCGGGTCGCTGGAGCTGTGAGGCTGCGGTGCTAACCACTGCGCCACTGTGCCGCCCTAATACCACTACTCCACCGCCTCCCCTATTTATTTATAAACTAAATCTTAAACACTATTAAGATAAACCTATGTCTAAAGATCTTATAACTTATTTAACGTAAGCCTCCCCATTCACACACATACATACATTCAAAAACTTACAATGGTTAACCGGTTTTTAAAAAAGTGTTTCTTAGAAATAAAATAAGTAGCTGGGTTTTAAGTCCTGGTACGTTATGTTCCTGGTTGATGAGGTATCCCAGATTAGAACAATCAAATGCCACTCTAAGTCTCCAGGTGAATTTGACAGTCCGTACCGGATAGGCATTCAAAGCACTTCGGTTGAAGCAGGTGTCACACAGTTCTTTCAACATGGAGTATAATGACAGGTCTATATTTGGATTTTAAAATTGGTAGTCTTTTAGCTTTACTGTAAATTCCAGAAAACACAATGAGTCAAGAGAGGGTCAATCTTGAAGCAAAGACTTCTTGAATTGGAAGTAAAGAAAAGGAATTTTGCTCCCTCCAACAATACAAATCCTCTCTTCCAAGGGTTTTTTTTTTCTCCTTGGGCAAGCTACACAGACTGTAGCTCATTGTAGAATTTCTGCTGTGAGAATTCTCTTAATTCCAGGCAAGCACACTTCGCCGATCTTCCAGTTCAAACCGGTTTAGCCTTTTTTTCCACACAAATAAAAGTTACAGTACACCATGTGACCTTTCTCCTGCTGTGGCTTAGGAAACAGGTGCAGCTGCTGGCACACTGTGCTCATTCTTAAAGGCACACTGTTTTTAAACAGTGTCTTAAAGGCATACAGTTTTAAACAACAGAGAAAAAAATCAGTTCCGTCAAAATAGTGCATCAACAAATAAGTTCCATGCATTGGAGGTAGTGCAGATCAGGTTCACTTGATTGGTTCCTGGGATGAGAGGTTGTCCCATGATGATAGGCTGAGTAAATTGGGCCTATAATCTCTGGAGTTTAGAAGAATGTGATATCATCTCATTAAAACATACAAGTTTCTGAAAGGGCATGGAAGGGCAGACTGTCAGAGTTTGTTTCCCCTGGCTGGGGAATCTTGAACATGGGGGCACAGTCTCAGGATAAGGGGCTGATCTTTTAGGACTGAGATGAGGAGAAATTTCTTCACTCAAAGAGTTGTGAATCTTTGGTATTGCCTATCCCAGAGGGTTGTGGATGCTCCACCTTTGAGAATATTTCAGGCTGAGATAGATTTTTGGACAGTGGACACAAGGCCTCACAGCCAGATACAGAACTGTGCTGTTTGCCACCATCAGCTCTCTGACTCCACTGCTGGGTCCCCCCCGCTGCCTGGGGCCAGGCCTGTGTTAGGTTCAGGGCCTTGTTAATGACCAGAACCCAGATCTCCAGAAAGGAGTGGGACTTTGTCGAAAGCCTTCTGAAAGTCGAAATAAACCACATCCACTGGCTCCCCCTCATCAACTCTACTAGTTACAGACTTGAAGAATTCTAGTAGTCATAGTGATACAGCACTGAAACAGGCCCTTTGGTCCACTGAGTCTGTGCAGACGAACAACCATCCTACAGTAATCCCAAATTCCCTACCATTCTCCTACCACCTACCTACACTAGGGGCAATTTACAATGGCCAATTTTACCTTTCAACCTGCAAGTCTTTGGCTGTGGGAGGAAACCCACATAGTCACAGGGAGAACTTGCAAACTCCGCACAGGCAGTAGCTGGAACCGAACCTGGGCTACTGGAGCTGTGAGGCTGCAGTGCTCACCACTGTGCCGCCCATTGGAATTATGTCTGGTTCAGGCCAGATCCAATTACTAGACCCTGGAGTGTGATATCTGAGTTGGATCACTCCTGGGGTCAGACACATGATGATCTATAACCAAAAGCTTTACAATGCTGGATAAAAACTTGGTGAATAAGGAAGTTTGTGAGTGTCCCAGCTGCCTCTAACATTTATTCAAATGCCTTCACAGATCTGTCTAATTTCCAGTGTCCTGCCCAATGGATATGGTTCTGGCAAAACTGTTATTACTTTTCACCAAACAAAAACGACTGGGCAAATGCCCAGAAATCCTGTGCATCAATGGACACCAATCTTGTTGTCATCAACAGTGCTGTGGAACAGGTAGGAGATTATTCCAATTTCAAATTCACCAATAGCTGATCATTTGTCAGCATGTTCAGTGGTGATATAAAAGCTGAAGGACAGAGACAAAGGCCATTCAGCTCTTGCTCCTGTGCTGATACTAGCCCTTCAACTCGATCTACTCCAAACAAATACATCAAATGCTTTTCTATTCCTGTTCAAATATTTTTCTAATTGCTTTTTAATTGTTGTTATGATCTCTGAACACACAATATCTCTGGGGTTCCAAACCATGAATCTGCTGCATTAGAATGAATACATTGGATGTGGTGTATATGGATTTTAGCAAGGCATTTGATAAGGTTCCCCATGGTAGGCTCATTCAGAAAGTAAGGAGGCATGGGATACAGGGAAATTTGGTTGTCTGGATACAGAATTGGCTGGCCCATAGAAGACAGAGGGTGGTAGTAGATGGAAAGTATCTAGCCTGGAGCTCGGTGACCGGTGGTGTTCCGCAGGGATCTGTTCTGGGACTTCTGCTCTTTGTGATTTTTATAAATGACTTGGATGAGGAAGTGGAAGGCTGGGTTAGTAAGTTTGCCGATGACACAAAGCTTGCTGGAGTTGTGGATAGTGTGGAAGGCTGTTGTAGGTTGCAACAGGACATTTACAGGATGCAGAGCCGGGCTGAGAAGTGGCAGATGGAGTTCAACCTGGAAAAGTGTGAAGTGATTCATTTTGGAAGGTCGAATTTGAATGCAGAATACAGGCTAAAAGACAGGATTCTTGGCAGTGTGGAGGAACAGAGGGATCTTGGGGTCCACGTCCATAGATCGCTCAAAGTTGCCACCCAAGTTGATAGGATTGTTAAGAAGGCGTATGGTGTGTTTGCTTTCATTAACAGGGGGATTGAGTTTAAGAGCCGCGAGGTTATGCTGCAGCTCTGTAAAGCCCTGGTTAGACCACACTTGGAATATTGTGTTCAGTTCTGGTCGCCTCATTATAGGAAGGATGTGGAAGCTTTAGAGAGGGTGCAGAGGAGATTTACCAGGTTAATGCCTGGACTGGAGGGCATGTCTTCTGAAGAAAGGTTGAGGGAGCTAGGGCTTTTCTCATTGGAGCGAAGAAGCATGAGAGGTGACTTGATAGAGGGGTACAAGATGATGAGAGGCATAGATAGGGTGGGTAGCCAGAGACTTTTTCCCAGGGCGGAAAGGGCTATCACCAGGGGGCATAATTTTAAGGTGATTGGAGGAAGGTTTCGGGGAGATGTCAGAGGTAGGTTCTTTACACAGAGAGTGGTGGGTGCGTGGAATGCACTGCCAGCGGTGGTAGCAGAAGCAGATACATTAGGGACATTTAAGCGACTCTTGGATAGGTACATGGATGATAGTAGAATGAAGGGTATGGAGGTAGTTTGATCTTAGAGTAGGTTAAAGGGTCGGCACAACATTGTGGGCCGAAGGGCCTGGACTGTGCTGTACTGTTCTATGCTCTATGTTCTATTTCCCTGACAGCAGACACTCAGCTGCTCGATCCCCTCTGATCCCCGACATAGATAGGACTAGGAAAGAGGTTCTCCATACGAGCAGCTCGGGGCTAAATTAAAAAGTAGAATCTCTGGATTATTACCTGAGCCACGAGCAAATTGACATAGGGTAAATAAGATTAGACAGTTAAATGCATGCCTCAAAGATTGATGTGGGAGAAATGGGTTTCATGGGGCACTGGTACCAGTACTGGGGAAAATGGGAGCTGTACCGTTGGGATGGTCTTCACCTGAACCGTGCTGGACCAGAATAAGGAATGATGTTAAAAAGCATTTGCAAGAAGGTAGTTGATTTGAAGGCATAAATAGAGATAAATGGGGATGATTGAACTGCCATTACAGAGACGTGGTTGCAGGGTGACCAAGACTGGGACTGAATATTCAATGATATTCATCATTTAGGAATGATCGTCAAAAAGGAAAAGGAGGTGGGTTAGCACTCTTAATAAGGGACAAGATCAGTTCATTAGTGAGAGAGGATCTTAGATCAAAGGATCAAGATGTACAATCAATTTGGGTGGAGCTAAGAAACTGCAATGGGCAGCAAACATTGGTGGGAGTTGTTTATAGACCACCAAATGGTAGAAATCAGGAAATTAGAGGTGCATTTAACATGGGTAATACAGTAATAATGGGCAATTTAAATTTATCTATAGACTGGGTAAATCTAATCAGCAGGAATGCCATGGAGGATAAATTCCTGGAATGCGGGCGAGATGGGTTTCGGGCGCAGTACATTTAAGAACCCACTAGGAATCGGGCTATTTTTGATTTTGTATTATGTAATGAGAAAAGGCTAATTAATAACCTTTCTGTCAAGGAGCCTTTGGGAAATAGTGACCATAATATGATAGAATTTTACATTAAGTTTGAAAATGATATCGTTCATTCTGAAACTAGTGTCTGAAATCTGAAGAAAGGAAACTACAAAGGTACGAGGGGCAAGTTGGCTATGGTGGATTTGGAAAATACACTAAAAGATTTGACAGTAGACAGGCAATGGCTAGTATTTAAAGAAATATTACATGGTCTGCAACAAATATGCATTCCTGTAAGACACAAAAACCCAATATGAATCAACCATGGCTAAAGTAGTTAAACATTGCATTTGATCAAAGGAAGTGGGTTATATGATTGTCAGGAAAAGTAGTAAGTCCGAGGATTGGGAGCAATTTAGAATCCAGCAACAGATAATGAAGAAACGAATAAAGGGAAAAGAGAATATGAATGCAAGCTAACAAGAAACATAAAGGCGGACGGTAAAAGCTTCTTTAGGTATGTGAAAAAGAAAAGATTAGCAAGGACAAATATGGCTCCATTACTGGCGGAGACAGGAGAATTTATAATGGAGAACAGGGAAATGGCAGAGAAACTAAAAATTACTTTGTGTCTCTCTTCACGGAGGAAGATACAGAAAATGTCCCAGAAATACGAGTGAACCAAGGAACTTGTGAAAATGAGGAACTGAACGAAATTAGTATTAATAAAGAGGTAGTACTCGAAAAGTTAACTGGGTTGAAGGTTGACAAATGCCCTGGACCAGATGAGCTGCATCCTAGAGTGTTGAAAGAGGTGGCTATCGAGATAGTGGATGCGTTGCTCATAAGAACTAGAAGCAGGAGTAGGCCGTCCGGCCCCTCGAGCCTGCTCCGCCATTCAATAAGATCATGGCTGATCTTTTCGTGGCCTCAGATCCACTTACCCGCGCTCCCACCGTATCCCTTAATTCCTTTATTGTTCAAAAATATATCTACCTTAGCTTTAAAGACATTTACTGAAGAAGCGTCAACTACTTCGCTGGGCAAGGAATTCCATAGATTAACAACCCTCTGGGTGAAGAAGTTCCTTCGTAATTCAGTCCTAAATCTGCTCCCTCTAATCTTGAGGCTATGCCCTCTTGTCCTCGCTTCACCTGCCAGTGGAAACATCCTCTCTACTTGTATCTTATCTATTCCCTTCATGATTTTATATGTTTCGATAAGATCCCCCCTCATTCTTCTGAACTCCAATGAATAGAATCCCAATCTCCTCAGTCTCTCCTCATAAGCCAACCCCCTCATCAACCTAGTGAACCTCCTCTGCACCCTCTCCAGTGCCAGTATATCCTTTCTCAAGTAAGGAGACCAAAACTGCACACAGTACTCCAGGTGCGGCCTCACCAGTACCTTATAGAGCTGCAACATAACCTCTATGCTTTTAAACTCAATCCCTTTAGCAATGAAGGACAAAATTCCATTTGCCTTCCTAATTACTTGCTGTACCTGCAGACCAACCTTCTGTGATTCATGCACAAGGACACCTAGGTCCCTCTGCATAGCAGCATGCTGCAACTTTTTACCATTCAAGTAATAATCCTTTTTACTGTTACTCCTACCGAAATGAATGACTTCACATTTATTAACATTGTATTCCATCTGCCAGACCTTTGTCCACTCACTCAATGTATCTATGTTCCTCTGCAAAGTTTCACAGTCATCTGCACACTTTGCTCTGCCACTCATCTTAGTGTCATCTGCAAATTTTGACACCCTACACATGGTCCCCAACTCCAAATCATCTACATAAATTGTAAATAATTGCGGTCCCAACACCGATCCCTGAGGCACACCACTAGTCACTGATTGCCACCCAGAATAGCACTCATTTATCCCCACTTTCTGCTTCCTGTTAGTCAACCAATCCTCTATCCATGCTAATACTTTACCCCTAACGCCATGCATCCTTATCTTATGCAGCAGCCTCTTGTGCGGCACCTTGTCGAAGGCCTTTTGCATATCTAGGTACACCACATCCACTGGGTCTCCATTGCCCACCTTGCTCGTAATGTCATCATAGAATTCCAAAAGATTTGTCAAGCACGACCTGCCCTTCATGAGCCCATGCTGCATCTGCCCAACGGGACAATTTCTATCGAGATGCCCTGCTATTTCTTCCTTGATAATAGACTCAAGCATCTTCCCCACTACAGAGGTTAAGCTAACCGGTCTATAATTCCCCATCTTTTGCCTACCTCCCTTTTTAAACAGTGGCGTCACATTTGCTGTTTTCCAATCAGCTGGGAATACCCCAGAGTCCAGCGAATTTTGGAAAATTACCGTCAGTGCACCTGCTATTTCTCCCGCCATCTCTTTTAGTACCCTGGGATGCATTCCATCAGGGCCAGGAGACTTATCAATCCTTAGCTCCATTAGCTTGCCCAACACTACCTCTTCCGTAATAATGATTGTTCCCAGGTCCTCACCGACGTTCGTCTCTTTGTCAATTACTGGCATGTTATTAATGTCCTCCACTGTGAAGACCGATACAAAATACCTGTTCAATGCCTCGGCCATTTCATCATATCCCATAACTAAATTCCCCTTCTCATCCTCGAAAGGACCAACGTTTACTTTAGCCACTCTTTTTCGTTTTATATATTTATAGAAACTTTTGCTATCTGTCTTTCTATTCTGTGCTAGTTTTTTCTCATGTTCTATCTTACTTTTCTTTATAGCTCTTTTTGTAGCTTTCTGTTGACCTTTAAAGTTTTCCCAATCTTCTAGTTTCATGCTGCTTTTGGCCACTTTGTATGCCTTCTCTTTCAATTTGATAGCCTCCCTTATTTCCTTAGACACCATGGCAGATTACCCCTTTTCTTCCAGTCCTTCCTTTTCACTGGAATATACTTTTGCTGAGCACTTTGAAAAATTGCTTTGAAAGTCCTCCACTCCTCGTCAACTGTCCCACCGTAAAATCTTGTTTCCAGTCCACTTTAGCCAAGTCCTCCCTCATTCTATTGTAGTCCCCCTTGTTCAAGCACAGGACCCTGGTATTGGATTTTATCTTCACACTCTCCATCTGTATTCTAAATTCAACCATACTGTGATCACTCCTTCCAAGAGGATCCCTAACTATGATGTCATTAATTAATCCTGTCTCATTACATAGGACAATATCTAGGATAGCTTGCTCCCTCGTCGGTTCCATTACATACTGTTCAAGAAAACTATCACGAATACACTCAACGATTTCCTCCTCAAGGCTACCCTGACTGAGCTGGTTCGACCAATCTACATGTCGATTAAAATCCCCCATGATAATTGCCGTACCATTTTTACAGGCATTAGTTATTTCTTTGTTTATGGCCCGCCCCAATGTGATGTTATTGTTTGGTGGCCTATAGACTACGCCTATCAATGACTTTTTCTTCTTAGAGTTTCTAATTTCCACCCAAATGGATTCAACCTCATTCTCCATCGAACCTATATCATCTCTCAGCACCGCCCTGATGTCGTCCTTGAGTATCAGAGCTACACCACCTCCCTTACCTTCCTGTCTGTTCTTTCAAATAGTCTGGTACCCCTGGATATTTAGCTCCCAGTCCTGACCAACCTGTAATCATGTCTCCGTAATGGCTACCAAATCATATTTATTCGCGATGATTTGTGCCGTTAACTCATCAACCTTGTTACGAATGCTACGAGCATTCAGGTAAAGTGCGTTTATGCTGGCTTGCTTACCCTCATGATTCCCAACATCTCGAATAATAACTCCTGAGTTAACCTTCCTTTCTGCTTCTTTCATAGTCTGCCTTGAACTTAAACCCTCCTGGACACATGTTAGCCTGCTGCTTACCTTTTTATTTATCATCATACTCCCTGTCGTTTTCCCTTTCCCTTCCCCCCCGAGTCACTAGTTTAAAGTCCTAGAGACCACCCTATTTATCCGTTTCGCTAGAACACTGGTTCCAGATCGGTTCAGGTGGAGACCGTCCCATCGGTACAGATCCCCCCGGTTCCAAAACTGATGCCAATGCCCCATGAAATGGAACCCCTCTTTCCCACACCACTCCCTTAGCCACGTGTTTACTTCCCTAATATTCTTATCCCTAAGCCAATTTGCACGTGGCTCGGGCAGTAATCCGGAGATTATGACCCTTGAGGACCTGTTCCTTAATTTCGCTCCTAGTGCTTTATAATCCCCAAACAGGTCCTCCATCCTAGCCTTGCCTATGTTGTTAGTCCCAACGTGGACCACAACAACTGGATCCTGCCCCTCCCGCTCCAATATCCTTTCAAGCCGGTCAGAGATGTCCTGCACCCTGGCACCGGGCAGGCAACACACCATGCGGGACTCCTGATCCGGCTTGCAAAGGATACTATCTATCCCCCTAATTATAGAATCTCCTATAACTACCTCTTGTCTTTTTGCTCCCCCCTCTTGAATGGCCTTCTGCACCATGGTGCCATGGTTTGTTGGCTCATCCTCCCCGCAGCCCTTTTCCTCATCCACACAGGGAGCAAGTATCTCGTAACTGTTGGATAAGGTCAAAGGCTGAGGCTCCTCCACACCTGAACTCAGGATCCCCCTACCTCCCTCACTTGCAATCACACCATGTTGTCCCTGATCACTAACTGAATTTGAATTACTTAATCTACCAGGTGTGACTGCCTCCTGAAACAAAACGTCCAGATAACTCTCCCCCTCCCGGATGTGCCGCAGTGTTTGAAGCTCAGATTCCAGATCATCAACTCTGAGCCGGAGTTCTTCCAGCAACCAACACTTGCTGCAGATGTGGTCCCTGCCGTTCACAATGGGGTCAGCCAGCTCCCACATCATACAGCTGCAGCATATCACCTGCCCAGCCATCACTACTTTGTTAATTACTTTATTACTTTATATAAATTTATGAGTTAGATACTTTCTGATACTTCTCTGCTATGGTCTTTTTCAAATAACCAATTAACAGATAAATTGGTGGTTATCTTTCAAAATTCTATTGATTCTGGAATGATTTCTGTTGACTGGAAAGTGGCAAATGTAACCCCAGCATTTAAGAAAGGAGGGAGAGAGAAAGCAGGCAACTACAGAACTGTTAATTTGACATCATAGTAGGGAAAATCTATTCTAAAGGATGTGATAACTAACCCTAAACCTATAACATCCGACAATTTCATAGTCACTTTTACTGATGGTAATGTTTTATTTCAAGATCTTTTAAACTGAATTCCAATTCTCAAACTACTATAGAGGGATTTGATCTCAAAATCTCTGGATTACGAATACAGTAACAACTACAATAATGTCTCATCCAAAAGGCAGCACATTCTCACTGTCGAATTGAAGTCTCATCTTAGAACATGCACGAAAGTCCTGGCAGGGGTTTGAACTCTTGATCTTCTGACTCAGTCAAAAGTGCAACTGAGCCAAGCTGAAACTGCAATCATCACACATTCCTCTGTCCAATATTCATTTGGGAGGGAAGCTGGTTTAAAATAAATGGGTAAAGGCCTCAGACAGAAGATTGTCAACTGGAGGGTTTGTCACTAATATTGTGAAAATCTATATTGCTCCATATACAGTCGTGACACTTTATTTACATGACAGGCATTTCTTGGAACATTGATTGCAAAACGTTCCTGGATTGGCCTCAGTGATTCGATCTCTGAAGGTGACTGGCGCTGGGTGGATGGAACGGATTATACTTCCTCTGTAAAGTGAGTTCTCTTTTCAATTGCACATTCTGGACAATATCAGTGACACTGAACATTAATGAGGAAGCTGGATTTGTTTTCAAGCTGCCTTCTTGAACCACTGCAGTCCATGTGGGGTAGGTACACCCACAGTGCGGTTAGGAAGGTAGTTCCTGGATTTTGACCCAGCGACAGTGAAGGAACGGCAAAATAGTTCCAAGTCAGTATGTTGTATGGCTTGGAGGGGAACGTGCAGGTGGTGGTGTTCCCATGTATCTGCTGGCCTTGTCCTTCTAGGTGGGAGAGGTTGTGAGTTTGGAAGGTGCTGGCAGAGTAGCCTTGGTGAGTTGCTCCAGTGCATCTTGCAGATGGTGCACACAGCTGCCACTGTGTGTCTGTGGTGAAGGGAGTAAATGTATGTGACTGGGGTGCCAATCAAGTGGGCTGCTTTGTTCTGGATGGTGTTGAAGTTCTTGTGTGTTGTTGGAGCTGCACACATGCAGGCGAGTGGAGAGTATTCCATCACACTCCTGACTTGTGCCTTGTTGATGGCGGACAGGCTTTGGGGAGTCAGGAGGTGAGTTACTGGCTGCAGGATTCCGAGCCTCTGACCTTCTCTTGTAGCCACGGTAGTCCATCAGATTGGTACAAGGGGTTCATTGTTCAGTTTAGTTTAGTTTAGAGATACAGCACTGAAACAGGCCCTTCGGCCCAACGAGAGTGTGCCGACCATCAACCACCCATTTATACTAATCCTACATTCCTGCCACATCCCCACCTGTCCCTATATTTCCCTACCACCTATCTATAGTAGGGGCAATTTATAATGGCCAATTAACCTATCAACCAGCAAGTCTTTGGCATGTGGGAGGAAACCGGAGCACCCGGAGGAAACCCACGCAGACACAGGGAGAACTTGCAAACTCCACACAGGCAGTACACAGAATTGAACCCGGATCGCTGGAGCTGTGAGGCTGCGGTGCTAACCACTGTGCCAATGTGCCACCCCAAAGTTTACCCTGAGTCCTACAATCCAGAATGATTTGTACAGCAGGTCATGTCTCAGTCCATAGAGAGTAAGTCCCCATTCAACAGCCATGAGTTCAGTAAATTCGTCAACTGTCTAGGGTTCACTCATGGGAAAATCACACCCCTTTGGCCAAGAACTAATGGAGAAGTTGAGAAATTTATGCAAACCTTGATAAAAATGATAACGTACAGCTAGAGCTGAGAACAAGTCATGGAAACAACATAATTACAGAGCAATATCTCACTCGACTACTGGAAAACCTCCAGCTACAATCATCTTTGCACATCCTACGTGCACACGTTTACCTGAGCTACTCTGCGGAGCTAGTGATCAATGTGTACGTGAAGGCGATCGAGAACAGAAGGATTGAATGAAAATACATGCAGAGTGAAATGTGAAACTTAGAGCTACACCATTAAAACCAGGAGATAAAGTACTTGTGAAACGTGATGGTCGTATTGGAAAATAAACAAACCTTTATGACGTCCACCCATTTGTTGTGACCACACAAAAGAATCAATGATTAATGCAAAGCCCGGTTCACAAATCATCAGAAGAAACCAATCATTCTTCAAAACACTGAAAACACCAAACACAAGCATTGAATCTGATTCCAACATTGACACCTCAGATGAAGAACATAATTCAAACAAGACTACACCTGATGTCAGATAATATTCGACTTGTGAGAGAATATGTCCACCATACATATGTTGCTCTGTTACAAAGTGAACTATTCATGTTGAAGATTAATGCTTCCATTTTTAGAAACATGCTATGTCTCTCATTTACTAAGAAGGGGAAGGATGCAGTGTTGCAGTGTTTTGAAATTGCTTTGTGTACACTTGGAGCTGCTGAAGAACACAAATGCTAACAAAGTGGAGTGAAAGTGAAAGTGAAATTGAAACAGGATAAAAGGAGAAGCCTTTATGTTCAGCTGCTGCAGTCTTTGTTTCTCAATCTTTGCCTCATATCTTATACTAAACTCGGCAAAACCTGGCTCAAGTCCCAAGGACATCCCAGACCACATGCTTTGTTACAGAGCAAAACTGTAGCTGGAAATAGTCCCATTTCTTATCTGTGCTTTATGAGGACACATTCCTTGGTATTGAGCGGCCTTTCATTAATTTCCTTCAGTGATTTTCTCATTATTCCTAAACCAACTTGCCAACTGTTAAATATATTATTTATCTTAGTTTCACAAGTACAGTTTTAAACATCCCACTTTATAATCTAATCTATCTGATTAGTCATTCTGGCTGAAGGTTGTTTTATGCCTAATAATGGACAAGTTCCTGTTATTTCTTTATCCCATTAAATTTTTCCTGTTTACTGATCACAATGGGTGTTTAATCAGTGTTACCCCGATGAACTATCTGCACTGAAGTTCCTGTCTGTCTAACTCAGGCTTGTTTCTACTTCCCATAAGACATATAATATCAGCCATTTTATGTCAATGTATTTCACCATTTTATATTAACATTTGTCTAAAACCTCCAGTGCACACTCAATGGAGCAGGAATGCACACAGTGAAATAAAAGCACACAGGCAATGAAGTGGGCATACACACTCAGTGGAATTGGAGTATACACTTAATGGAAAGGGGGCACACACTCAACGGAATGGAAGTACACACTCAACGGAATGGAAGTACACACTCAACGGAATGGAAGTACACACTCAACGGAATGGAAGGACACACTCAACGGAATGGAAGTACACACTCAACGGAATGGAAGTACACACTCAACGGAATGGGAGTACACACTCAACGGAATGGGAGTACACACTCAGTGGAATTGAAGTACGCACTCAGTGGAATTGAAGTACGCACTCAGTGGAATGGGAGTACACACTCAGTGGAATGGGAGTACACACTCAGTGGAATGGGAGTACACACTCAATGTTATTGGAGTACACACTCAATAGAAAGATGCTGAAAGTTTGTGGATGAACAGAAAGGACCTGGAGATTCAAATACACAATTCTGTGAAAATGTGTAAATTAAGCTATTCAAAAAGGCTAATAGCATTGTAATGCGTTCTTTATGTTGTCTGATGCACCATAAATGAGATGCGTGTAGTCCAGTTATGTTGAAGATCTCAAATTGGTTTATTACAGCTAAACTATTATATACAGTACAGAGCTAACTATTTATAGAACCTTACCCGAGGTGTTACAGTTGCAGAGTGACTCCGGCTTCGAGTCACATGACTATTTTCAGCACTTAGTTTACAAGCATACTAAGATCTTAACGGGATATCCTCTTCAAGACCATCATACATCACCCCTTTTCTTTCCAAAGATAAATCTCATATGCTAAAAGTAAAAAACATGGACTATGACAGTACGTTTCCATGTCCTTTGCTTTTCAAAGGGCAGATTTGCCCTTACCAGGCCAGGCCTGTACACCCAATCAAAATTATTCCACAGGCGATTGGCAAAATGTGGTCCCTGCTGGCACCGTTTCAAACAAGCATCGGGCTCTCCTCTGTTGAGGCCAGCTGCATTTAGAATAGCTTGTCTCAGGGGCCCTCCTCTCATATTTATCTTGTGATAGGGCCGAAAATAGGATGGAACTTTTGCTCATGTCAAGCAGTTTCACTTCCTCTGCATCATCAAAGCCGTGCAGAGATTTTAATTGAGTGACAGCACTTGCTTAGCAACAACCTGCTCAGTGACCCGACAAGAGCAGATCAGAGGCTATGAATCCTGCGGCAAGTAACTCACCTCCTGACTCCCCAAAGCCTGTCCACCATCTGCAAGGCACAAGTGAGGAATGTGATGGAATATTCTCCAGTTGTCTGGATGGGTGCAGCTCCAACAACACTCAAGAAGCCCGACACCATCCGGAACAAAGCAGCCCGCTTGATTGGCACCCCATCTACAAACATTCACTCCCTCCACCACCTACTCACAGTGGCAGCAGTGTGTACCATCTCCAAGATGCACTGCAGCAACGCACCAAGGCTACTTAGACAGCACTTTCCAAACCCGCGACCTCTACCACCTCGAAGGACAAGGGCAGCAGATGCATGGGAACACCACCACCTGCAAGTTCCCGGCCAAGTCACACACCATCCTGACTTGGAACTATATCACCGTTCCTTCACTGTCGCTGGGTCAAAATCCTGGAACTCCCTTCCTAACAGCACAGTGGGTGTACCTACCTCACATGGACTGCAGCAGTTCAAGAAGGCAGCTCACCACCACCTTCTCAAGGGCAATTAGGGATGGGCAATAAATGCTGGCATAGCCAGTGACGACCATATCCCATAAATGAATTTTTTTTAAAGTGCCAAACGTGGCGTATGGGTCTCCCGTACCATTCTAGTTGGGTATATCGTTTTTCATTTTGGACAGCTGTGTGATTGTATGTGGGGTGGTATTCGTTACTGCCTCTGGCTGTTCGGCTTGTGGTTGTTGTTGCTGTCCTAGTGAGACTGGGACAGCCTGAGCTCCTCCCTGCCCTCCTGCGCCCAGATTCTGATTGGCGGGTTTGTCCGCTGCACGTCGCGTCACCAGAGGATGCATCCGCTCTGGTGTAAGCGGTGGAGGCGGGCCGGATGCGTCCTCTGGGGGAGTCTCCTGGGGGTGGTTTATCGTAATCATAGCCATCATGGCCCTGGCCATATCGCCAGGCTTCCTCATCTAATCCTCCCCTGTCGGTTGTATCATTACCCGAATCTCTCCCCCTAGATTTATCTCCAAACGCACAAATGATCCCTCTTTGGACCAATAACTGATTTCTTAGCCTGTCGATTTCTTTCTGACATTTAGTCTGTCGAGCCTCCTTGTGAGCCCTGCTTGGAGTGCAGCTTGGAGGTCTGTACATTTCTGCTCTCCCTTCCATTTTTCTTCTCGTGCCTGTGTGGGTCTCGTTCTGCTTTACAGTGACTGGACTCCGCCTGCTCGGCCTGAGTCTGAAAACTACTCACATGCAACGTATAATTGGCTCACTGCTCTTCCCAGCGCTGGGCCTTTTCCTTCCACTCGTCAGCCTGTTTCTCCATTTGTTCCAGGCGACATTTTAAAACTACTGTTTCTGCTTCTCTTTCTTCTAATTCGTTCAGGCAACAAGTAATTGCTGCAAATTTTCGCATTTTCGCAGCTTTCCTTTTCCTGTTATTCCCATGGACCTTCGTCCATATTGATTCGGACATGGATCCTGGACTCGCAAAACTGTCCGCATAGTAGTCCATCCATTTGGGCCCCTTCTTATTTGCATAATTGGTATATTTAAACAGCTGTTTTAGGTTTCGGACACGGTGGGATCTCTGGAAATTCGAGTTAACCCTTCAATCCGCGACAACACAGGGACGCCAAATTCTATTGTTCAACCCCTGGCCGACGGCGTCGAGAGCCAACAAGGTAACAGCAGCAAATGTTACAGACACCAATAGTGGAACGAGATTCCACACAGCTGCTGTGGTGGGATTTGAAGCCATGTCCCCAGGACATTAGCCTGGGCCTCTAGATTACTAGTTCAGTGACAATACCACAAACCACCACCTCACCACTTCACCACGTAATTAGTTTCCCCGGAATGTCCTCCACTGTGAAGTCTGACACAAAGCAATGATTCAATAATTCTGCCATTTCCTTATTTTCATTTGCAATATTACTCACAGTATTTTTTAAAGAGACCACGTTACCCTTGACTGTCTCTTTACTTCCTATATAATTGTGATTAACTTTTTTTATGTTATAGAGTCACAGAGTCATACAGCATAGAAACAGGCCCTTCGGCCCACCGCGTCCATACCGATCATAATGCCTATCTATACTAATCCCACCTGCCTGCATTAATTCCATATCCCTCTATGCCTTGCTCATTCAAGTACCTGTCCAGATGTCTCTTAAATGTCGCTACTGTTCCTGCCTCCACCACCTCCTCAGGCAGCTCATTCCAGACACCCACTATTCTTTGTGTGAAAAATTTACCCCTTTGATCCCCTTTAAACCTCCTCCCTCTCACCTTAAATCTATGCCCTCTAGTTTTAGTCACCCCTACCATGGGAAACAGACTCTGGCTATCTACCCCTATCTATGCCTCTCATAATTTTATATACCTCTATCATGTCCCCTTTCAGCCTCCTTCACTCCAGGGAAAACAGACCCAGCCTATCCAATCTCTCTTTAGAACTCAAGCCCTCCAAACCAGGCAACATCCTTGTGAATCTTTTCTGCACCCTCTCTAGCTTAATCATATCTTTCCTGTAGTGCAGCGACCAGAACTGCACACAGTACTCCAAGTGCGGCCTAACCAACATTATGTATAACTGTAAAATGATGTCCCAACTCTTGTACTCAATGCCTCGACCGATGAAGGCAAGCATGCCTTCACCACCCTGTCTACCTGTGTTGCCACTTTCAGGGAACTATGTACTTGCACCTCAAGGTCTTTCTGCTCAACAACACTTCCCAGGGCTCTGCCATTCACTGTATATGTCCTGCCCTGGTTTAACTTCCAAAAATGCATCACTTCGCACTTGTCTGTGTTAAATTTCATTTGCCACTCCCTTGCCCACTTTCTCAGTTGATCTTTATCCTTTTGTAACCTTAGATAACCTTCTTCACTGTCCACTATACCACCAATTCTGGTGTCATCTGCAAACTTACTAATCATACCCCCTACATTCTCATCCAACTCATTAATATATATGACAAACAACAGACGGCCCAGCACCGATCCATGCGGCACACCACTGGTCACTGGCCTCCAATGTTAACCTTGGTTAATTCCCAAATTTCTATTTGTATTCCCTTCTAACAGCTCTTACAACCACTTTTGTCTTCCTTTGCTGTTCTTTATGTTTCCCCCAGTCCCCTGGATTAACATAAAATAAAAGAAAAATACTGCAGATGCTGGAAATCTGAAATAAAAACAAGAAATGCTGGAAATACTCAGCAGTTCTGGCAGCATCTGTGGAGAGAGAAGCAGAGTTAACGTTTCAGGTCAGTGACCCTTCCTCAGAACCCCTGGATTAACACTCTTCTTGCACTTTTATATCCTCTTCCCTTTAGTTTTATATTATCTCTCACCTCCTTTCTTGACCATGGCTGTTATATTCTGTAATTAGAGTTCTTGCCCCTTAGAGGTGTGGACAGATCCTGTATTAAGCTAACTTCTGTTTCGAACACTTCTCATCTGTAGTTTTACCTGATAACAGTTTTGACCAATCTTCTGTCATTGATCTCTGCCTCATCCCATTAAAGATACCTTCGTAAATTTTAGAATCTTAGTAACTGTGTTATATTTCTCCATTTTAAACCTAACATTGAATTTGATCATATTATGATTGTTTGATAAATGCTCCCTTAACTGTACAATTATTAACTAAATCTGGCTGATTGCTGATTACAAAACCTAGTATGACCTGCTGTCATGTTGGTTCGAGAACATATTGCACCAGAATACTATCTTAAATGCACACAAAGATCATTATTTCAAAGAGGGCTGGAATATGAAGGAGAGGACATTATGCAAGCATTGAATTCCCTTGATTATAGCAGATTGAGGGGTGAAATAATCAAAGCGTTTCAAATATAAAAAAGATTTGATCGGGTGGATGCTGGAACTTGGCCATTCAGGAACGAAGTCAGGAAGCATTTTTTTGCACAAAGGGTAAAAATTTGGAACTCGCTCTCCCCAAAAGCTCTGGATGCTGGGCAATTGCAGCTTCCAAGACTGATAGGATTTTTTTGTTAGGGAATAGCATCAAGGGATATGAAGCAAAGGAGGAGAAGTAGAGTTGAGGTGTAGATCAGTCATGATCTAATTGAATGACGAAGCAGGTCCAAGGGGCCGAATGGCCTCTTCCTGTTCCATTGTTCCTATGGCTAGGTTGATATCTGAACAACATCAAAATGGTCATGGTTATCAGGGGCCAATCATTGCAAACCCAAGGCATCACTGCTGGTGGTCCTCACAGCAGCATCCTCAGCCTATCCATCTTCAATTGCTTCAACAATGATTCTCCCTCCATTTATAGGTCAGGAGTGAAACTGTTCATTGATGATTTCAAAGTTTTCAGCTCATTCATAATTCCTCTGAAAATGAAGAAGCTCATGGCAGGTACATCACAACCTGGAATGTGTACTCCCATTCCATTGAGCACGTATTTCCATTCCATTGAGCGTGTATTCGCATTCCATTGAGCACGTATTCGCATTCCATTGAGCATGTATTCGCATTCCATTGAGCATGTATTTCCATTCCATTGAGCATGTATTTCAATTCCATTGAGCGTGTATTCACATTCCATTGAGCGTGTATTTCCATTCCATTGAGCGTGTATTTCAATTCCATTGAGCGTGTATTTCCATTCCATTGAGCGTGTCTTTCCATTCCATTGAGCGTGTCTTCCATTCCATTGAGCATGTGTTTCCATTCCATTGAGCGTGTCTTTCCATTCCATTGAGCATGTGTTTCCATTCCATTGAGCATGTGTTTCCATTCCATTGAGCGTGTCTTTCCATTCCATTGAGCATGTGTTTCCATTCCATTGAGCGTGTATTCCATTCCATTGAGCATGTGTTTCCATTCCATTGAGCGTGTCTTTCCATTCCATTGAGCATGTGTTTCCATTCCATTGAGCATGTGTTTCCATTCCATTGAGCGTGTCTTTCCATTCCATTGAGCGTGTCTTTCCATTCCATTGAGTGTCTATTCCCATTCATTTTTTTTCCCCCTTCACCTATCCACCTAATCCCACTGGCACTTGACCACATTTGCAATGACAGTGCTGATTTAGTGTGGATATTATGCTGCTGACTGAGGCTCTGTCACTGGGAGGGCGAAGAATTAGGTTGAGCTGTTGCAGTTCAAGGGTTGACACAGGTTACATGCCCAGAAGCACAGCAGATCGATGAGGTCCGAGGGAGTGAGCGAGACCTGCAACACAAGGGAGAATTCCATTGACTGAAGGAGCAGCAATATCTGGAGAATCTGCAATAATCAAAGCCCCTAAACAGGAGTAATTAGCCTCCCGAATAGAGCCTGTGTCAGCTAATCTGGTTTCTTTGAGAGCGGCAATGTTGGCACCAAACCTGTGCAGCTCACAGTCAATCAGGCTGTCACGTGTACACTAGCTGTGGAGCGTAGGTTGTTGTTCATTCCAGGGCACATAGTCCTCACGTTCCAGCTTCCAAGCTGAAAGGTTATCTTTCTTTGTTTGCTGTGTAGTCTATGCATTGTTTCAGGAAGCGCAGACTTGCCTAGCATTTTCAACCCCTTCTCGAACCTCGTGGCCGGTGCCCAGTGGAAAGACGAAAGCCAAAACATCTGGGGCCTATTCGGGTGCAGGAGTTGCTGGAAGGTGCTACCTTGAGGGAGCCACTAACCACCGAATGGAACTCCACTCCAGAATTTGTCGGGATTACTCCGTAAGCCCTTGATGTTGTTAATGTTGAAGTCACTGACCAGCAGGGCCCAAGATCAGCACACAAGTAGGTGTGATCTTGTCCTCCTGGTGTGCAAAAGGAGCAGCTGCAGGTCCCTGCTTCCCACCTCCAGGTTGCCACCTCCATCCCCCGAACTCTACAACTACTACGCCTTCAGGTGGTCAATCTGAGATGACTGTGGGTCACTTAGGAGTGAACTCAGCGCCGGCGATTTTCTGGCCAAGCTGAAGCAGAAAAACCAGTATAATCAGTGGCCAGTCACAGGCTCAGCCAGAGATTGAAGTCTCTCAATTGCAGCAGTGGTGGGGGAAGGACAGTAAACTGATCAAAGTTACTTTAAATATCGCAACACAGCAGCAATTCAGAGACAAAGTTGGGCCTTGCATTATAACCAGTGTAGTCCAGAGCAAAAACTTCTTCTCAATGTTGAGATAAGTCCAGAAATTTGAAGCCAAGTTTCAAAGAAGATCTAGATGTCGAGTTTTCCAGATGTTTTCCACACCTCACAGATCAGATCTTCTAAACAATTCATTATTGGTAACCTTGGAACCTTTAAAACCAACATCCTCATCCAAGTACTTGAAAAAGTCTTCAGCCAACCAGACATCCAAATTGTCCTTCACAACAACTGTATCCAATTCATTTTGTTTAACCCTATGAGCCTGGGACCCAGTCACAACACAATTCGGGAATAGTCCAGGAAATTCTTCCTGCAAAACCTCAGTTTCCGCAGCCTCAGCTGTCTTCCCCAAAACCATTGGAGACACCAATACCTTATCCCTAGCCAGGTTATTTCCTGTCAAAAAAAATCCAACCTTAAGTCGACAAACTAGGATCAACACCAATGGACACAAGACACAAGACTAAGTCACATTTCAAATCAACCCTATATCAGTAAATTTCCAACAATACCCTGAATTAACACCTTCGCATTCAGAAAACTATCGGGGTGGGGGGGGCGGGGTACGGAAATTTATCGCACCTGACAAATCAGTGACTGTACCGCCCCTGCATCGCTAAGAATAACAATTGACTTCCCTGTCTCACCAGACAAACACGGGGATACTTCACCCTCAAACAGAAAACATCTATAATTTCCAGCAAACTGATTCATTCTATCAAGGAATGGGAGATAAACTGCCTGTTTGTCATGAATGTCACCCTATTAGGATAGTATATCCTGGGGGACACCATTTGACTGCAAACATGCCACGGGCTCGTTTTTCCATTTCCAACACTCAGCTTTCACATGTCTTTTTTTATGATAGAAATAGCAGGTCGGTCCCCTCGAACCAAGCTTGTCCTCCGGACTTTCTTTTTTAACAACCTGAGGAGTGTTTGTGTCTTTACCTTTGCCATATTTCTCAATAGAACCAGATCTCTATTCATTATCAAACTTCCTATCTCTTCAAATTCTCTGAAAGTTTCCAAATTGGGGCCTGTGACTAGCTCCTGTGAATCAATTCGTAATCATCTGTGTCTACCTTTATCTTACAAACTGTATGTTCTAGGTGGCACCTTCTCAAATGGCACAAAGTACATTTCTACTCCCTCCGAAAAATGGCCACCAAGTATATATTCTTTGCCAAATCGTAACTATGATGAGGTTGTTCTGGGTGATCCTTACTTTTCATCTCCAATGCACCTTCACGGACTTTGAGCTTTTCCTTTGCCAATTCTAAGATCTCCCTTTCCCTTTTCCTTATTCTAATTCAAGTTTTCATATTTCTAATTTTTTGTTTCTCTTTCTACATTTTCCTTTTTCCTTTCTCTTTCTCATTTTGATTCAAGGTTTTGCATTTCTCTTTCTTTTTCCTTTTCTTCTCTTTCCCTTTCCAATTTCATGTTCTCTATTTTGAATTGTCTTATTTCCCCAGTAAAAAAAGGAAAAATATTCACTTTTATAATCTTTACTTTAACAATCAAACCAAAATCAACATAGTTTAAACATGAATGAACAGACAAATCACGGACAATTATTACCAATATTACGACTGAGGCGGGAGCAATGCACTGTCAATTCAGTCCCATCACTCCACAGGTCGTAGCACAATATTTAGGTTTTCCCACCCAACCGGAAAGCAGCCAAATTAAACACTCTAGCAGCCCATTCATCAATATCGGTGACCACGCTCTGGAAGTGGTTCAAGAGTTCCACTACCTAGGCTCAACTATCACCAGTAACCTGTCTCCAGATGCAGAAATCAACAAGCGCATGGGTAAGGCTTCCACTGCTATGTCCAGACTGGCCAAGAGAGTGTGGGAAAATGGCGCACTGACACGAAACACAAAAGTCCGAGTGTATCAGGCCTGTGTCCTCAGTACCTTGCTCTATGGCAGCGAGGCCTGCACAACATATGTCAGCCAAGAGCGACGTCTCAATTCATTCCATCTTCGCTGCCTCAGGAGAATACTTGGCATCAGGTGGCAGGACCGTATCTCCAACACAGAAGTCCTCGAGGCGGCCAACATCCCCAGCTTGTACACCCTACTGAGTCAGCGGCGCTTGAGATGGCTTGGCCATGTGAGCCACATGGAAGATGGCAGGATCCCCAAAGACACATTGCACAGTGAGCTCGCCACTGGCTTCAGACCCACCGGCCGTCCATGTCTCCGCTTTAAAGACGTCTGCAAACGCGACATGAAATCCTGTGACATTGATCACAAGTCGTGGGAGTCAGTTGCCAGCGTTCGCCAGAGCTGGCGGGCAGCCATAAAGACAAGGCTAAAATGTGGCGAGTCGAAGAGACTTAGTAGTTGGCAGGAAAAAAGACAGAGGCGCAAGGGGAGAGCCAACTGTGCAACAGCTCCGACAAACAAACTTCTCCGCAGCACCTCTGGAAGAGACTGTCACTCTAGAATTGGCCTTTATAGCCACTCCAGGCGCTGCTTCACAAACCACTGACCACCTCCAGGCGCGTATCCATTGTCTCTCGAGATAAGGAGGCCCAAAAGAAAGAAAGAAGCAGCCCCCAGAATAAAACAGACCAAACCAGGTATCTTTAGACAACAACAAATTAACTATTTATTAAAACTAAATCTTAAACACTGTTAAGATAAACCTGTCTAAAGACCTTATAACTACTTATTTTAACCTACCTCCCCCATTCACACGCATACACTCAAAACTTACAGTTAAATGGCTTCCTTTTTTAAAAAAAATTATGTTTTAAAAATTAGTTGTTTCTTAAGAATAAATAAATAACTGGCATATAAGTCTTTGTGGGTTATGTTCCTGATGGGTGAGGTATTCTAATGTGAAAATAATCAAATGCCACTCGACGTCTCTATGCGGATTTGATGAAAAAGTCTCTTAGTAGATAGGCATTCAAAACACTATGGCTGCAGCAGGCATCAAACAGTTCTTTCAACGATGAGCACAGCAATAGGTCTACTTGAATTTTAACACCGACAGTCTCTCAGTCAAAACTTTATTTCAGGTATTTTTTCAACCTTAGGCAATTAACTCAGTCTTTAGCTCCTTGTAAAATGTTTGCTGAGAGAAATAGACAGCTCTCTTCTTTCGTAGCATGCTTTGCTGTTGAGTCTAACAAAACTGGTGTCAGCTGATTTTTACACACAGTTAAATTGTTACAGTACGCCATGTGACCTCTCTCTCCTGCTGTGGCCGAGGAGCAGGTGCAGCTGGCACCCTGTGTCTCAGACTCCAAAACTTTTCTCCCTGTCCTAAAGGTACACTGTTTTTAACAGAGTCTTAAAGGCAAATTGTTTTAATCAGAGGAGAAAATAAATATGGTTCCGTGACACCAGTTACACATTAATTATCAGATACAACAAAGATAGATCTCACTGATTTACTGGACAGTCCATTCAGCATAAATGGCACCAATTAGAGTCACAAAGTTCTACAAAGCTCTGACCTTCCTCAATAGATCTCCAGCAACTTTCTTCCAAGATGCAGCCACTGATTCTCATCTGACACTAGTTTCCTTTTCCCCCTGAGCTCCATGGGTACAAAATTTGCCAAAATTGTACTGTTCTCGAGAAACACCGCAGCTCAAGACAATCTTGATGGTGTGGATCTACCAGTATTACCTTAAGTAACAGAAACAGCTGCAGCAACTTGTATTTGCCTGTGGCCAGCTCCTGGATCTGTGCTTTACTTTCTTCAGCCTGCCTGGACTCCACACCGGCGTGATGAGAGCCTGATGGCTCTGTCTTTTAATCTGGTTCCAACCAGCTTCTGTTTCCCCAGAAACCTGAAATTTTAGTTTCTCTTTCAGTTAGGGTCTGTCTAAAAAGAAAACAAGCTTTGAAATTGTACCTAACAGAACATTCAATAAGTCATCTGTTCAGACAACAGTTCACACACGTTCTCCCACTGGTTCCACAGCCGTAGATTCCATCACAATATGATACCGAGCCACAAAAGGAGGTATTAGGGCAAAGGGCAAAAACCTTGGTGAAAGAGGTAAGATCTTAAGGATTGTCTTAAAGGAGGAAAGTGAGGTGGAGAGATTTAGGGAGGGCGTTCCAAAACTTAGTGCCGAGGCAGCTGAAGACACAGCCACCAGTGGTGAGCAATTAAATTGAGGATGCACAAGAGGTCAGAGTTAGTGGAGTGCAGATGTCATGGAGAGTTGTAGGGCTGGAGGAGATTACAGAGATCGGAAGAGGGCAGGCCAAGGAGGGTTGTGAAAAATTGAAGTGTTGCTTAACTGGGAGTCAGTGTAAGACAGTGAACACAGGGGTGATGTGTGAATGGCACTTGATGCGAGTTATACCCCAGACAGCAGAGTTTTGGATGACCTCAAGTTGATGGATGGTAGAACGTGGGAGGCTAGCCAGGAGTACGTCTGAATAGGCAAGTCTGGAGGTCAAGACATTTTATGGTGGCGGAGATACGCAGAATTAATGACAGATTGGATAGGTGGTTGAAAGCTCATCTCAAGGTCAAATATGACAACGAGGTTGCAAACAATCAGGTTCAGCCTCAGACAGTTGCCAGAGAGAGGGATGGAGTCAGTAGCCTGGAATGGAGTTTGTGGCGGGGACCAAAAGCAATGGCTCCGGTCTTCCCAATATTTATTTGGAGGAAATTTCTGCTCATCCAATACTGGATGCCAGATATACAGCCTGACAATTTAGAGGCAGTGGAAGTGTCAAGAGAGGTGGTGGTGAGGTAGAGCTCGGTGTCGTCAGTGTACGTGTGGAAACTGATGTGTTTTCAGTTGATATGGCTGAGGGCAGCATGTAGATGGGAAATTAAAGAGGGTCAAGGATAGATCCTTGGGACACACTTAAGATAATGAGACAGGAGTGGGAAGAGAAGCCATTGATAGCAATTCTTTGGTTTTGGTTAGATCCATAAAAATGGAACGAAGCGAGTGCAGTCCTACCAAGGGGATGACAGTGGAGAGGAGGATAGTGTGGTCAAGTGTCAAAGGCTGCAGTCCGGTGGAGAAGGATGAGGAGGGAAAGTTTATCTTTGTCACAGTCACATAGGATGTCATTTGTGACTTGGATAAGATCTGTTTCAGTACTGTGGCAGGGGCTGAAACCTGATTGGAGAGATTCAAACATGGAGTTCTGGGAAAGATAGGAATGGATTTGGGAGGCGACATGTTCAAGGACGTTGGTGAGGAAAGGGAGGTTGGAGATGGGATGGTAAATCAACAAGGACAGAGAGGTCAAGGAGTGTTTTTTTAAGGAGAGGGGTGATGATGGCAGATTTGAAGGATAGAAGGATGGAACTTGAGGAGAGACCCAATAGCAATGTTAGCTAACTTGGGAGCCAGGAAGGAAAGTTGGGTGGTCAGTAGTTTAGTGGAAATAGAGCTGAAGGGGCAGGAAGTGGATCTCATGGACAAAATGAGCTCCGAGAGGGTAGATAGGAGAGAAACTAGAGAAAGATACAAGTTACGGACTAGGGCAGGGGGAGCCTTATGGGGAGATTGGCCAGGTGGGCTGGAAGAGAGGGAAGCAGCAGAGGCAGTAGAAAGGATGTTCTCATTCTTAGTAACAAAGAATTCCATGAGCTCCTCGCCCTTATGTTGGAGGTGAGGGTGGAGGAAACAGGGGAGCGGGTTTAAGGGGTGGCGTAGTGGTATTATCACTGGACTAGTAACCCAGAGACCCAGGGTATTGCTCTGGGGACATGGGTTCAAATCCCACCACAGCAGAAGGTGAAATTTGAATTCAATTAATAAATCTGGAATTTTAAAAAAAGCTAGTCTAATGATGGCCATGAAACCATTGTCGATTGTTGTAAAAACCCATCTGGTTCACAAATGTCCTTTAGGGAAGGAAATCTGCTGTCCTTATCTGGTCTGGCCTACATGTGACTCCAGACCCACAGCAATGTGGTTGACTCTTACATGCCCTCTGAAATGGCCGAGCAAGCCACTCAGTTCAAGGGCAATTAAGGATGGGCAATAAATGCTGGCCTGGCTGGTGACGCCCACATCCCATGAATGAAAAAAAAAAGAAGATGGCTTTCAGTAGAGAAAAGAAGCAGACGGTTACCTTTGCATTCCAGGATGATCCTGGAATGGTTAGCATATGAGAGCAGGACCCGATGGTGCTTTCTGTGGTCCAGCCAGATCTGGCAATCAAAAACTAAACTAGTTGTTTGCCATAAATGTTCAAGTCTGCATCATTCTGACTTGAGGGCCATATCAAGGGGAATGGCCAGTGTAAGTAGGTTTGGGTAGCTGGAGTTTAGCTTAGCTTGACCATTTTCACACTGTATCCTCTGGCATAACTAACAGGGTCAAGTCAGCCAGCTCAATACTAACACATGACCAAAGAAGCCATTTATGTTTCTTGTATCAGCAACTGTATGAATCAAATTAATGTAAAGTAGTTACCCATCAAGAAACAATGCTTACGAAGGAATGGATATTGACTGAGTTGTAATTACTGAATTAAGGATCATGCTAGAAAGAATGGGCTTTAACTTAAAAGTATTAAGTTTAAAAATTAAGTCTTAAGCTTGTAAGAAAGTTCAGTGTCAGTAGGATTTTCTAAGTCACTTTAACACAAAGGCAGCAGAAATAGTATTGTGGCCCTGATAATATTCATTAAGTTGGCTAAAAGAAAATCAATTTCTGTACAAATTCATACTGTCCAAGGAGAGAACAACTGTAATAAACCGTAATTGTTTTTTATCTCAATTATTGGTAAAATGTTTTATCAATTAAGCCCCAATTTGAGTAGGGTAGCAAGTGGCATCAGAGCACCTGGACCAACCGTCAGGTAAACTACAAGGTGGTCTGTTGGCAAAAAATGGTATCAAAGAACAGCTATTGGACATGAGAAGCAGCACGAAAAATCCAGTGGAAGAAAGAAGGGAATCTTCAGTCAACATAACACAGAAAGAGAAAGGGAGACGGTGCCACAGTCACTCCGAGGGCTACTGCAGAGGGTCTGAGGAATAGACTGTGTCTATTGTCTTTGTTAAGTATTACTTCTCTGCAATAAATATAAACTACTTAATAAATCTGCTACACTTATAATCAACATATACCAGTAGCCATAGTGGTTTGTTGTCGGCACGGCCAAGTCACCCTTGTTGGATTAAGTTGACTCCTGAAAGTAGCAGGAAAGCTACACCAGGGTGAGAGAGAGAGTAAATGGGTTTAATGGGGGACAAGAGCATCAAAGGTGGAGGTGAGGATGTGGTTGAGCAGATCGGCAGCTGCAGAAGTGTTATGGTGAAAGGAGGGCCAAAGGTTAGACAGTTGGGATTTGAAAGTGAATTGGGAGAGAGTTATCTCCAGGAGCAGACACAGAGGGAAGAAGGATCTGGAGGGGAAAGTAGGATGCGGGTGGACAGCAACAGCAAGGAAATAATCAGAAATGGCTGTAACTGTGTTTGATATGATGGGAGTGGCGAGACCACATGAAATGGCAAAGGTAAAGGGGGTGAAACTGTTGGGGATTTTACATGGAGGGAGAGTTCGATGGAGGGTAGAAGGGAAGTTAATTCAAAGGAGAGAGAACACGATGAGTTGAGATGGAGGTTGAAATCACTGAGGATGAGAAGATGCTTGGTGAAGAGGCTGAGGGAGGAAATCAGAGAAGGCATGCCAGTGAGAAAATTGGCATTGTACTTGGGCAGGCAGTAGAGAACCAGGATTTGAAATGAGAGGTGAGAGGGATGGAACAGGGGAGATACTCAAAGGAGGAGAAGGTGGCAGCTGACTAGGGCTTCAGGCCAAGGTGAAATTTGGTGATAAGCACCACACCGCCATTGGAACAGTCTGGGCGAGGCAAGTGGATAAAGGTACAGCCAGGCAGGGAGGCTTCAAATAGCGGGAAAGTGTGATCACCCCTCAGCCAGGTTTCTATCGGGGCCATTGTGTCGACGCAGTCATTGACAATAATGTCATTACAGCTCTGACTAGGAAGGGGCGGGGCCAGCTCCAGCACAGCAACTCCAGACTCAGCCAGAGTTTGAGTAAACTTAAAGAAACGATGCTGGATTGTAAAAAAAACCCATCGATTTAGACCTCGAATCTCACAGAGAGAAAACAGGACCTAATCCTTCTCTTTACAGCGTCCAGACTGAGTCAGACATTTGCTATTGTCCTTGGTCAGGTGATTTTTTTTCACAGCCTAGCCCCTGCAGCACCAGATATAGACCCCCAACCTAGATAAACTTTACCAGCGCTAGTTAATTATGATTTATCTGTCTGCCAGGGATGGTCCTTCCTGATACAGGTAGGGAACGCTTAAAAAATTCACTTTAGATTCCTGGCTTCACTCATCACTGTAAAATGCAGTGTAACATTCCAGCCGATGCCTTGTCTTACTAACTAATAGGTCTGAGAGCCTGGTGTCAGCAAAATTATTACTTTATTCATATGGAACCTTGATGTCACTGGCTCAATCTGAACCCTGATACCAGGACTCTCACTATTTATGCTTTAGTGAACAATCCACATCAGCTGACAGACCTGTGGCCACATGCTTGATTACAGAGCAGAGCAAAGCTGCAGCTGCAACTAGTCCCCCGAGTACACACTTGATGTAATAGGCGTACACACTCAATGGAATGGGAGTACACAGGCCAGGTTGGTTCAGGTCCGAGACCAATGTCGCAGGTGACTTGGACATGCCTCAGAGACCTGCAAAGCTGTGATGTTAAATGCTTGGCAAAACCATGACCCATTGACCTTGAAATTCCATTGAGGTTTGTGATGTTTGTACCTGGTTATATTGCGCTGGGGAACTGTTACGATCAGGAAAGGAGGGATCGAAGGTCTCTTCTCTTCTCGCTCTCCTTATTTCACTGCAACAGGTTGACGTCTCTTTTGAAAAGGATATATTTGCCAATTCAGTGAGTGTTTAACTGTTTCTGCACTGTGATCAAAGAAGAACCAATCGGACAGGTTTTCTTGAGTTTAACACAGAAAGATGTTAGCTTTATTATACTTAAACTGAGCTAAGTAAAATAATAAAATATGCTCCAACTTTCACACACACACACACACACACACTCACACTCACAAAACAGAGTAAGGGGCAGATAGATTAGTCAAATTAGAGACCAGAGAAATAAAAGAGATATACAGTCTGTGGAGGTCAGTGACTCAGCTGGCTTCAGGCTGAATTCGGTGGTCATGCAACTTTCTCTTGATGGTCCTGATGCTTGTGATTTAAAGATATAGATGGCTGATTTGACTGTTCTCCTGGAGACGGGTGATTTCCTTCAAGGAGTCTCTGTCTGCAGCAGGGGCATCCCTGGATTGTCATGGTCAGCAAACAGGGTTCAAAGCTTGCAAGGTGGGTTGCAGAGAGGGAGGAATGAGGGACCCCACTCAGGTCTATTCTCGTCAGAGACTCAGCTGCTTGTCTTTACTGCATAGAAAGCATAAGCTTAACACATGAAGGGTTGGCCAGTCACATGACCATCACCCAGTAATTCAAACACGTTCATTATTAGTGTATTCCTCCTTACAACTTGACCAGTTCATGTCTGGGAATCCCCTCTCACAGCTATGGTCCCATTGTTCAAATGATTGGGTTTAAGACATTTCCATTATAGCTTGATGAGATCACATCTGTGAAATTGCTCTCAGCTCGGGTCCCATTGTGCACACTATTAGATTTAGTGGTTCATCTCCAACAGTTATCGCAAACATCGAGACCACCAAGAGAAAGTCACATGACCACCAAATTCAGCCTAAAGCCAGCCAATTCACTGACCTTCACAGACTGTATATCTCTTTCATTTCTCTGGTCTCTAATTTAACTAATCTATCAATCCCCTCACTCTGTAATCTATTTGTGTGAGTTTGTGAACTTTGAGGGTGTGTTTTTGTGTGCGTGTGTGTGAAAGTTGGAGCGTATTTTATTATTTTACTTAGCTCAGATGATTGCCTTGATGCCCAGATGAAGGGGATAGGGTATATGATTCACTCATATGCCCCAGGTCATTGTCCTTGAAGGATCTTTACAGACATGGTGGGCTGGATTTGAAAGCCCCTCCGCCATCAGGAATATTTGCGGTGTGGGGGTGGGTTGCAATGAAGATCAGTGCAGCGGAGGCCCACCATTGACCCCGACGGCAACAAAGAACAAAGAAAATTACAGCACAGGAACAGGCCCTTCGGCCCTCCAAGCCTGCGCCAATCCAGACCCTCTATCTAAACATGTCGCCTATTTTCTAAGGGTCTGTATCTCTTTGCTTCCTGCCCATTCATATATCTGTCTAGATATATCTTAAAAGACGCTATTGTGCCCGCGTCTACCACCTCCGCAGGCAACGCGTTCCAGGCACCCACCACCCTCTGCGTAAAGAACTTTCCACACATATCCCCCCTAAACTTTTCCCCTCTCACTTTGAACTCGTGACCCCTAGTAATTGAATCGCCCAGTCTGAGAAAAAGCTTCTTGCTATCCACCCTGCCGATACCTCTCATGATTTTGTACACCTCAATCAGGTCCCCCCTCAACCTCCGTCTTTCTAATGAAAATAATCCTAATCTACTCAACCTCTCTTCACAGCTAGCGCCTTCCATACCAGACAACATCCTGGTGAACCTCCTCTGCACCCTCTCCAAAGCATCTACATCCTTTTGGTAATGTGGCGACCAGAACTGCACGCAGTACTCCAAATGTGGCCGAACCAAAGTCTTATACAACTGTAACATGACCTGCCAACCCTTGTACTCAATACCCCGTCCGATGAAGGAAAGCATGCCGAATGCCTTCTTGACCACTCTATTGACCTGCGTTGCCACCTTCAGGGAACAATGGACCTGAACACCCAAATCTCTCTGTACATCAATTTTCCCCAGGACTTTTCCATTTACTGGATAGTTCACTCTTGAATTGGATCTTCCAAAATGCATCACCTCGCATTTGCCCTGATTGAACTCCATCTGCCATTTCTCTACCCAACTCTCCAATCTATCTATATTCTGCTGTATTCTCTGACAGTCCCCTTCACTATCTGCTACTCCACCAATCTTAGTGTCGTCTGCAAACTTGCTAATCAGTCCACCTATACTTTCCTCCAAATCATTAATGTATATCACAAACAACAGTGGTCCCAGCACGGATCCCTGTGGAACACCACTGGTCACACGTCTCCATTTTGAGAAACTCCCTTCCACTGCTACTCTCTGTCTCCTGTTGCCCAGCCAGTTCTTTGTCCATCTAGCTAGTACACCCTGGACCCCATGCGACTTCACTTTCTCCATCAGCCTACCATGGGGAACCTTATCAAACGCCTTACTGAAGTCCATGTATATGAACAGGCCCTGTTCCGATCTCAGCGTCAGCAGCGAGCCCTCTTGGTGGCCGCCCCGCCGCTCAGTGATGGGACCCCCATTTAAATATGCAAACAAATTTGCATACCTGATTTAATGAGGGTCTCGTCGCCTCCTTGATCACTGTGGGGAGGGGGGAGGCAGATTATTTCTCTGTCGGGGGGTGGAGGGTAGTGAGGTTAAAATGATGCAGGTATATCAGGAATAAAAGAATGACTAGAGTTAGATTAGGGCCAATCAAGGATAGTAGTGGGAAGTTGTGTGTGGAATCAGAGGAGATAGGGGAAGCGTTAAATGAATATTTTTCGTCAGTATTTACAGTAGAGAAAGAAAATGTTGTCGAGGAGAATACTGAGATTCAGGCTACCAGGCTAGATGGGATTGAGGTTTACAAGGAGGAGGTGTTAGCAATTTTGGAAAGTGTGAAAATAGATAAGTCCCCTGGGCCAGATGGGATTTATCCTAGGATTCTCTGGGAAGCCAGGGAGGAGATTGCAGAGCCTTTGTCCTTGATCTTTATGTCGTCATTGTCGACAGGAATAGTGCCGGAAGACTGGAGGATGGCAAATGTTGTCCCCTTGTTCAAGAAGGGGAGTAGAGACAGCCCTGGTAATTATAGACCTGTGAGCCTTACTTCGGTTGTGGGTAAAATGTTGGAAAAGGTTATAAGAGATAGGATTTATAATCATCTTGAAAAGAATAAGTTCATTAGCAATAGTCAGCACGGTTTTGTGAAGGGTAGGTCGTGCCTCACAAACCTTATTGAGTTTTTTGAGAAGGTGACCAAACAGGTGGATGAGGGTAAAGCAGTGGATGTGGTGCATATGGATTTCAGTAAGGCGTTTGATAAGGTTCACCACGGTAGGCTATTGCAGAAAATACGGAAGTATGGGGTTGAAGGTGATTTAGAGCTTTGGATCAGAAATTGGCTAGCTGAAAGAAGACAGACGGTGGTGGTTGATGGCAAATGTTCATCCTGGAGTTTAGTTACTAGCGGTGTACCGCAAGGATCTGTTTTGGGGCCACTGCTGTTTGTCATTTTTATAAATGACCTGGATGAGGGTGTAGAAGGGTGGGTTAGTAAATTTGCAGATGACACGAAGGTCGGTGGAGTTGTGGATAGTGCCGAAGGATGTTGTCGGTTACAGAGGGACATAGATAGGCTGCAAAGCTGGGCTGAGAGATGGCAAATGGAGTTTAATGATGAAAAGTGTGAGGTGATTCACTTTGGAAGGAGTAACAGGAATGCAGAGTACTGGGCTAATGGGAAGATTCTTGGCAGTGTAGATGAGCAGAGAGATCTTGGTGTCCAGGTACATAAATCCCTGAAAGTTGCCACCCAGGTTAATAGGGCTGTTAAGAAGGCATATGGTGTGTTAGCTTTTATTAGTAGGGGGACCGAGTTTCGGAGCCTTGCGGTCATGCTGCAGCTGTACAAAACTCTGGTGCGGCCGCACCTGGAGTATTGCGTGCAGTTCTGGTCACCGCATTATAGGAAGGATGTGGAAGCTTTGGAAAGGGTGCAGAGGAGATTTACTAGGATGTTGCCTGGTATGGAGGGAAGGTCTTACGAGGAAAGGCTGAGGGACTTGAGGTTGTTTTCATTGGAGAGAAGGAGGAGGAGAGGTGACTTAATGGAGACATATACGATAATCAGAGGGTTAGATAGGGTGGATAGTGAGAGTCTTTTTCCTTGGATGGTGATGGCAAACACGAGGGAACATAGCTTTAAGTTGAGGGGTGATAGATATAGGACAGATGTCAGAGGTAGTTTCTTTACTCAGAGAGTAGTAGGGGCGTGGAACGCCCTGCCTGCAACAGTAGTAGACTCGCCAACTTTAAGGGCATTTAAGTGGTCATTGGATAGACATATGAATGAAAATGGAATAGTGTAGGTCAGATGGTTTCACAGGTCGGCACAACATCGAGGGCCGAAGGGCCTGTACTGCGCTGTAATGTTCCATGTTCTATTGGTCGGGGTGCTGATGGGAAGGGGTAAAGGTCAAAGTTACTGAACTTTGGAGGCGGGAAAGGGAAAATTCTCTCTATTCGCCTTCTGAGGGGAGGAAAGGCACAAATGGCCGGAAATGCCATTGGGAGATGGGGTGGGAAAATGCATTCAAAGATCGTGTAATTCTGTTTTGTTGCAACGTAACTTACCTGACCCTTTAATTTTTAAATGTCCAGTCAGGGCTGTAAGCCTCTTAAAAATGGCACCGGTGACTGCGCATTGGCGCCAGACTCCATTGCCTGCGATGGCTCGCCTGCCCCTTCCCCGTCATCATGGGGGGGAGGGGGGTGGGCGCTGTGGCAAATGAGTCCCTGTGTTTGAAATCGCAGCAGCTCCATGATGTGGTGCCCAATAGGGCAGTGCGCCTTTAGTCTCTGTTTTTTATTTCAATTCGGGTTTCCAGACATTGGATTAAAAAAATCATCATTTCACATAAAGCTCGTTTTTGTGACAGGAACCTAACATCACTTGAAATCATTCTCTTTAATGGCACACTTATTGTATTCAATAGCAGCCCAGATACTGAAGACCACTTTCACTCATGGGCTCCGACCGACAGCGAATATCTACAAACACTGAGAGATCTATATAAAACCCCTGCCAGTCTGAGAGCATGTTTAGTCGGGAGTGCCTGACAGACCCCTCAAGTTCAGGGCATTGCCATTTCAACTCATCTGCAAAAAACAGAAGTGCTAGATTATCTCGGCATCCAGCAAACATAATTTATAGTTGTGGTTGTTGTGAGAAGCACTGAAAGTGCAGGAAGAGGAACTGTTTCTCTAAGCACCTCTCACATGCTCTTCACAGTCAAAAATTTCCTCCAGCTGATAACATGGAGCTAAACGATTATGAAAATATTGATGACTTGCATCCTGATCAATTCAAAGGAGAGAGAAGAAAACAGGAAGAGCTGAAGCCAGGTACACATCTGTGATCTGATCATACTGTGCAGGCTGTTCAATTTGAGTTAATTGACTAGGAATTCTTTAAGAGCTTCAGATCAATTATCGACAGTGTAAAGGTCATTTCTCGTTGTCAGGAGATTCCACTTCTTCAGAAGAACTGATGGATTTTAGAGCTGAAACCTTTGTGACCATCCCTTTAACCAATGGTGATGTTAACAAGTAGTGAAATAAAGCATTGGAGTCAGGAAAATGCCATGACCAGCATTACTGACTCACGCTGAAGTCAGTGAGGAACAGTTTGAAGTAAAAATTCTGGATAAGGGCTGGTAAAATATTGAAGAAATAATGAGGACTGAGATTTTTATTTTTGTACTTTGCAGATTACCGGAGTAAATGATATTTTGTGTCCGTTGTTTGTAACTGTGCATAACTTGCAGTCATTTCAATTTCCTGCTCAGTTTATATCTTCAACCTGCTGTTAATGAATACTCTTGAATTGAGGAAATGTGTCTTCGTTTGGCCCAACTGTGCAAAGTTTAAAATAGTCCAGTGCTGACAACAACACTCGGCTCCTCTGCCTCTTCTCCAGGACCAAATGAGAAAGGGTTTGCAGTCTTTTTCACAAAACGCTTTCCTCTAATCCTTTCATTGATGATTTTCTCTTACACTTTACAGAACCTGGAGTCCAATCAGCAGAGCCTGTCCATGGAAAATGGTCACCTCTGGTCATTTACATTATCCTGGCTCTCTCCATTCTGCTGTCTGGAGTGGGGCTCGGCACTGCATTTATACTGTGTAAGTTTCGTGACATTTTAAACTATTTTATTGTTCTGATACGAGCACAATACTGTGAATGCTGGAAATCTAAAATACAAACAGAAAATGCTGGAAATCCTCAGCATCTGTGGAGAGAGAAACAGAGTTAACGTTTCTGGGTGATGATCGTTCTTCAGAACTGCTAGTACTTCAAGATGGAACAGTTTTTAAGCAAGGCAGGGAAAGGAGGGAATGGGAGGAAAGAACAAAAGGGAAGGGCGTGATAGAGTGGAAGGCATGAAAGATTAAATTACAAAAGGGGTGATGGTGAAAGGACAAAAGAGATGTTAATGGGACAAGTAATGAAAAAAAAATGGGTTGAGAGGAGGTGTAAATGGGAAAGGAAATATACCACCAAAAAAATGGGGGCGAGGTTACAGACTGTTGAACTCAATTTTGAGTCCAGAAGGTTGTAAAGTGCCTAATCTAAAGATGAGGTGCTGTTCCTCAAACTTACACTGAGCTTCATTAGAACAGTATAAGAGGCTGACGCTGTTGTAAAATCAGCATTGATAATGAACAAAGCTATTACAGAAATGTCACTATGTTAGCATATGTTAATAATGCAGGCAATTGCTGAAAATAGACATGTTTTTGAAGCTTTTCGTCTTATACTCATCAGGACAATCCACAAGAATAAGCAATGAAAGGGAAAATAAATTATACTGCATGAGAAGAGAGTGCTGATTGGTTGGCAAGTGAACTCTGATTGGTAGATTCCTTGCCATGGAGAATGCACTAGTTTACGGTGACTGACAGTTAACTGTCAAGCTTTGTTTGAAATTTAAACCAGGTAGCTTGACTCTGATTGGTTAAGGCATTACCTGAGGAATGAACCAGCGAATTGCTGTCACTTATTTTGTTCAGCTGAAACAGGTGCAATGTTTGTACATATTATTTCTGTCTGCAAAGAACAGGGCCCTGTGTATTAATATATGTATCTTCCAGTCCGTGCAAATGCATTGCGAGCCTTACAGACAATCTTAAATTGTATGTCAGGGTAATTCCTAGCACACTGAGGATTATTTAGTAAATGTTGTCCAATCACACAATCACATCTAATGTTGGACACTGTGTTTTGAGTTTTGCAACCACGGGCTGGTTGGGGACGGCCTGTACCTTGCCTGTTGCAAACAGCAGAAGGGACATGTTGTTTGATATGGTCCACCATTCTTTGGGACGTATGGTCTATTTGCCTAGCATCACACCGGCATTGAAATTCATATATCACATTACTCATTTGTGTGATAGGAGGACGTCTTTTTGGCTTGATGGCAGCATCCTGTTAGTGGTGAACACTACACGTGTTGCGACTGCACAGTAGCAGCGTGAAACAGCTAGCTTTACTCGTTGCCCAAATTAATAAATAGGACCCGAGCCATTTGCTCACCATGCAAGTTTGATGCTGAAATAGGGCGAATCAAAGACATCCTGTGTGACAATGGCTACCCTGATCAGATCATTTCTTGCTGTATATCGCACAAAATTATGAATGGGCAGAAGGCCGTCTTTCTCGGCCCTGGACAGTGCCCAGTCTACCTCCAATTACCCTTTAATGGGTAATGTAGACCAAAAGTTTGAGTAACAGGTAACGTTAGCTGTTTTACGCTGCTACTATTTGAGCTGTCATTTGATCCATTTTGTTCTGAATGAATTCAGATACAGAACCTTTAATTCTGTCTTTTTACCACTTTTGCAAATTCTGACCTTATCTGCTGATGCACTCTTAAGTTTGTACATTCTGCGTCTTCCTGTCACACTCTGGTTATCATTACCCATGTCTCTACCTTTAACTATTGCCTTATTCTTTCCCTTTAATTTATCACATCTCTCATCAATTGATCCTTTGCCCCTCACTATTTAGTTTAAGGCTCTCTCTACTGTCCTAGTTATACGACTCGCTAGAACACTGGTCCCAGCACAGTTCAGGTGAAGACTATCCCTATAATACAGCTCTCACTTTCCCCAGTATTGGTACCAGTGCCTCATGAATAAAAACCCATTTATCCCATTCCAGTCTTTGAACCAAGTGTTTAACTTTTTAACTTTATTTACATTACACCAATTTGCTTTTGGCTCAGGTAGTAATCTGGAGATTATTACCTTTGTGGTTCTGCTTTCTAATTTAGTTCCTAGCTGCTCATAATCCCGAAGCAGAACCTCTCTCTTAGTTCTGCCTATGTCATTGGTGCTCATGTGGGCATCGACAACTGGATCCTCCCCCTCCCACTGCAAGTTCCTCTCTAGCCCCGAGCAGAATTCCTGAACCCTGGCACTGGGCAGGCAACACAGCCTTCTGGACTCTCACTCCCAGCTGCAGAGAACAGTGTCAATCCCCATGACTATACTCTCTCTTACTACCATTAAATTTCTATTTACTCCCCCTGCTTGAATGGTTTCCTGTACTACAGTGCCATGGTCAGGTAGCTCACCTACCCTGCAGATCCCACTCTCATCCATACAAGCTGCAAGAACGTCGAACCTTTTGGACAATTGCAAGGGCTGAGACTCCTCCAATTCTGCCTTCTCTATCCCCTTACCTGCCTCACTTGGAGAGAATGCAAGTGGAGAGGCATAGAGGTTTAAGGAGGGAGTTCCAGACCTTAGGGCCTTGGTAGCTGAAAGCACGGCCACCAGTGGTGGAGCAATTAAAAGCAGGGATGCTCTGGAGGCCAGAATTAGAGGAGCGCTGGTATCTCACAGGATTGTATGGCTGGAGGTGAATACAGCGATAGGGAGTGTAAACTCAATAGAAAGACAAAGGAAATAGAAGGAGACCATTCAGCTCATGTTGGTTCTTTGCCAGAGAAATTCAGAACTAATCCACTGTTCTCCTCTTCCTCGAAAGCCCTGCGTACCCCTCTTTTTGAATGAGGATCCATTTTTCTCTTAGCCTCTGCCTGAACTACTCCCTGTGCCAAATCATCCCTTGCTGTAACACTCTATAAAGAAACGTCTCCTACCCTCCATCCTCCCCTTTTTGTTCACTCTCTCCTCATTCCTCAGACTGCGTGCCAATTTTAAGTTGATGATAGCTCTTCACTCAGTCCCCTGACAGAGGAAATGTTCTTTCGCTATTCAACTTCTGAATTCTAAATGCCTCCATTGCATTTCATCTTTTCTTTCTTTGCTCCAAAGAACAAAGAACAAAGAACAGGACAGCACAGGAACAGGCCATTCGGCCCTCCAAGCCTGCGCCGATCTTGATGCCTGCCTAAACTAACACCTTCTGCACTTCCGGGGCCCATATCCCTCTATTTCCACTGGAAATAGTCTCAGTATCTCACACTTCTCCTCATAATTATAGCTTCCTATCTCTAACATCATCCTCATGAATTTACACCGAACACTCTCATTACTTTATGTTCTTTGATTAATGGGATGGTCAAAGAGTAAACAGATCTTCAACTATGGCCTAACCATTGCCTTGTATGAAATTATTGTTTAGTGATTCCCCTTGTACTCCTCTCAGTCTACATCTTCAGAAGTTATTGACCATCAAGGAATTATGTTGAACCCCGAAGTCTCTTTCCTCATTCACATCCCTTCACTGTCAATTCCACGGGCTTTAATTTTAGCTCACAGTCTCTTATGTGGAACCTTATTGAATGCCTTCTAGAATTCCATATAAATTACATCCATAGATCTTTCTCTGCTGACTACTTCATTTACTTCCTTAAATAATTCGATTAGTTTGATTAGATGTGGGGCTGGATTTTACCAGCCCCTCAATGTTGTGGATTGCGGTGGGGAGGCCCGTCATGACCCATGATGCCGAGAAGGCCTCGCCACATATTGCCAGTGACGGTGAGGTCTCAGTGCGGCCTTAATTTAAATATTGAAATCAGAGTAATAATTATGGAAATGAATCTACCTGGTCTCAATGGCCACCCCACGCCGATTTTACGGCCGCTGGCGGCAACTAGCACGCCTTCGGAACTCTGTGCAGAGACACTGGTGAGGAGGGGGGAGGACTGGATTTATCAGGGTGGGAGGGGGGAATAGAAAAACCTTTTTCATTGGCTATGGTGATGGTGGGAGGGGGTTGAAGGGCAATGTTGGCCAAGTTCAGGGGGAAAAGTTCGGATTGTCAATAAAGGTTTTTCTGGTGGGAAAAGACCAGAAATGTGGTCATTGTTGGGGAGGGGGCAGGGGGTAAAGGGCTTCCAGATTTTATTGAATTTATTACAATCAACATTACATTAATGTCACTTTAAAACTGTACATTCCATTGAAGGGCTTGAAGTTCTTTAAAAATGGCGCCTTACGCCGTTTAAGTCCCCTCTACGTCATCGGGGGTGGCCTTTCCACCCCCTCCATTTAAATGAGCCCCCATGCGTAATATCGCGGGGGATCTGCAGTGGCGCTTGCGTCTCGGAAGGCCGCCATGTTCAAAGTGCGCTGCCGCTAAGTGTGACGCAATGATTAAATTCAGCACATGGTCTCGACTTTACAAATCGTTGGCTCACTTTAATCATCTCAAATTTCTCTAATTACTCAGTCATTGTCCTTAATTATAGATTCCAGTAACTTCCCTTCAACAGACATTCGATACCTGTGCTCCTCCAATTTCTAAAGTGCGACAGTCAAATCCTTCTTTCCATTTCAGTTACACAGATGCTCAGTGAAATGAAGACGTCGGATGCTGATTTGAAAATGGAACTTTCCCAGTTGAAGAATAATGGTGAGTGTGAAATCCCAATCTGACAAATTATTGAGTCTCCAATTCAGAGAGTTCTCCAGTTTTTCACAAGGTCTGATCAATTTCTGGACACTCACCCTGACACCATCTTGTTCTGCTTTCAAGTCTGGAGGGTTCGAGCTCCTCCTGTGGAAGTTACCACTGAGGAGGATGGTCCTATTTGGGTGAAAGTCACTGCAACACAATTATATATTTTGGTCCCAGTTTAGGTTTGTGGCTGGAACTAAAACTTAGTACCATTCTGCACTGATGTGATGGTATGTAGTTTGCTGTTATTCTCTATCTCAGGGGAGTGAAACATACGGCATGTGGGATAGTTTCATCCAACCCACAGTGTCCTTTGAGATTTCAACTCCTCTGATATGGATTATAAATCTCCTGGGCCCTCTTTCAGCTGCCCAGGAGAGCTGGGTCTTTGAAATTTGATAATACCTCTCTTGCTGTGTTACATCATCTTGCCTCCCCAATGGTGCAACACCAGCCTCCCACCCCCCACTGTATGACATCACTCCCTCACATCCTCCCTCGGTTAAGCAATGCCTCGATTTAATAATTCTAATCTTTATTTTCGAATTCCCCTACAGCCCCGCCCTTCATTATGCCTGTAATCTCGTCCAGCCGACAACCCTCCAAGATCCCTGTGCTACTCCAATCCCAGCCTCTTGTTTGATAACATTCCTGTGATGTGCCTTGAGACATTTTACCACATTAAAGGCGATACAAAAATACAAGTTGTTGTCATTGTTGACATCACATCCCCGCAATATGACATCACAATCCTGGCTGCATGATGTCACACTCCTGCCGTCACAGGGAGACGAATGCGGCTCAAGGTGTCGGAGGAAATGGGAACAGCTGGAGTCTGGGAGAGAAAGATGGAGTGCGGGATTTGCGGGATTGGAATGGATTGGACTGGGAAAGGGTGAACAGAGAGTCTAGATGGCAGACTGGGATTCCAGGGTGAGGCTGGGTGGGAGATGGGGTTTTGGGATTGGGGGTGTCGGGAGATTGGGAATTGGGGAGGTTCTGTATTGTGACCTGAGGGGTGTACATATTAAATATGGAAATTAAAGGCTGTACCATGTTAAAGGTCCCTATCTTGAAATTTGTCAACAAATCGTAGGGCAGTGAAACCTTTCCCTGCTTGCTCTGGTATTGTTTTCAAGATCTTATTTCATATTCTCTTTTTGCACTTCTTATTACTTTCTTTGTATTCACTTCTTGCTCTTTCCAGCTCTCCCAGTCTGCTGGATTTCCATTTTTCCTTCCATTTGTATAAATGATTTCATTTAGCTCAATACTGTCCCTTATCTCAATTAATTGACAACAGTTGCTTTCATACCCGAGTGGAGTCTGTCTTTTAGAGCTGTGTTTCCTATTGGCTGTCTGTAGGTTTAAACATTAACTGTTCAGGCCAATTTACTGTGGCGAATTCAATTCTCATCCCTTTGAAATTTGCTTCACTTACATTTCAAACGCAGGTTTGTGACTCTCCCTTTCAAACCTCATATCAAATTCAATTATAATTAAATTAATTTTAATTTATGACATATTGCTGACTGCCTGTGTTGATTGTGGCTCCTTGAGGAATAAAAATTCAAGATATGGTGAGCTTTGCTGACACTGGTAGCACTATATCAGTTCGACAGTGCAGTTAGACATCACAAAGATCTGGGCTATCTTCCTGCTGAACCAAAGCCTGTGAACAGACAGCTCCTCTGTAAGGTGTAAAAAACATTATCATAAATTATATATTCTGACAATAGGGTTACGGAATAAAGATACCCGACACCTTTGGTGATGCCTCACTGCCCTTGCATCCAAGAGGCCATTCTGTTCATCCAGTTCCTCTTCCTTTAAATAGCGTAGATATTGAGAGAGATCAAAAAGGTGTTTCCATAAGCAACCAGATTTTTACAAATTCATTCTCAGAATGTGAGCATCGCTCTCATGTATTGTCCATCCCTAGAAGGTCTTGAGAAGGTGGTGATGGCCATATTCTTAAACTGCCGTGGTGTGTGGTGAAGGTGCTCCCACAGTGCTGTTAGGTAGCGATTCCCAAGATTTAAATTTAGCAACAATGAAGGAATGGTGATATATGTCCAAGTTGGGATGATGTGTAACTTGGAGAGGAATTTCAAGGTGATGATGTTTCCATGTACCTGCAGCCCTTGCCCTTGACCTTGTTTGATTGGTGGAGCTTGTGGATATGGGAGGTAAACCCGAAGAAGACTTGGTGAATTGCTGCAGTGCATCTTCTAGATAATGCAGACAGCAGCCACGGGGCACTGGTGGGGGATGGGTTGATGTTTATCATCTCTCTTCATTATTGAAGTCTTGGTTACATTGTGGTGAATCTGCACTGCACTCAATACATCCTTTCAAAGGTAATACATCCTTTCTAAGGTGTGATGCTCAGAACCAGACACAGTATTGCACGTGTGGTCTTGCCAATGCTTTGTATTGCTGTCGGAGAACTTTCTGCCCTTTATATTCTAGCCCTCTCGTTATAAAGGCTAATGTTCCATTCCACTCCCCTGCCCTTTGATTAATTTTTGTACCTGACTATTATTTATTAGTGATCTGTGTAAGTGGACCCCTAAATCACATTGGAATTCCACTGTTCTGACCTTTTCACCATTTAGAAAATACTCAAATCTATCCTTTTTTGTCCAAAATGGTTGACCTTAAGCTGACCTGCATTGAAATCCATCTGCCATAGTTTTAATCTATCAATGTTTCCTTGTAAATTTATGCTCCTGCCTGAAATACAGACAATGCCACCAGTTTTTGTGTCATCACCAGATTTGCATATCTGGCTTTCTGTCTAATTAGAACAAAGAACAAAGAAAATTACAGCACAGGAACAGGCCCTTCGGCCCTCTAAGCCTGCGCCGATCCGGATCCTCTATCTGAACCTTTCGCCTATTTTCTAAGAGTCTGTCTCACTTTGCTTCCTGACCATTCATGTATCTGTCTAGATACATCTTAAAAGACGCTATCGTGCCCGCGTCTTCCATCTCCGCTGGCAACGTGTTCCAGGCACCCACCACCCTCTGCGTAAAGAACTTTCCACGCATATCCCCCCTAAACTTTTCCCCTCTCACTTTGAACTCGTGACCCCTAGTAAATGAATCCCCCACTCTGGGAAAAAGCTTCTTGCTATCCACCCTGTCTATACCTCTCATGATGAGTTTTGTTCCTGCTTGAGTCCCCAGCACAAATCCTTGTGGGAGACCACGGGGGGAATTTTATGCTCTCTCCCACCACGGGCTTGGAGGCTAGGATCGCATAAAATCAGGTGGGATGGTGGTGGCGGGGACAAGGGAACCCAGCCATTAGCCTGCCTCCGACAAAATTTAGTCAAGGCTGGGAAGGTTTTGGAAGGCCTGTGAACGGCCTTTCCACCCCACTGCCAATTGAGACTCTTAACTGGGTAATTAATCCCTAAATAAGAGCTTCTTCACGCCACAGCCACAAGTACCCATGCGGCGGGTGGCCTTGTCGCCACACGGGAAGCACGGCACGAAAGACCGTGCGGGCTGCTTCCCAGCTGCTGGGCTGGGGGATCTCATTCAAAGGCACTTCGTGCCTGAACAATGGGCACAGCATCAGGAAAGGGGATCCCACTGAGAGCCACTCCCCTTCCCTTGCTGGCAACCCCACCCCTTCCCTGACCCCCATCCGGAAGACCCCTCTCGCCCAGACCTGCGTGAGACCTGGTTCCAGTGATGCTCCTCGGCCTCTGGTCAGTGCTTCTCCAGAAGCAACCACCGCCTCCATGATGGCACTACTTCTGCCGACCTCTGATTGGCCGGCAACTCTCCAAGGGTGAGATTTCTGCTGATGAGGTCCTTGATCCCGTGGAAGGCCCACTGCTGTCTACTTAAGTGCCTGATTAGCACCAGATTTGGTTGGCCTTTTGGAGAAATAGGAACGTGGGGATCATGGCGTCATTCTTCCTGGACGCCGATTTCCCACCACCAAGATCAAAGTCCCCCCAAAAGTCTCTTCCTTCCAATTTGAGTACAAGCCCACAATCTTTATACTTTGTGTTCTACCATCTGACCAATTTCTTAACCATGTCAATAAACTAAAAGGGGGTGAGGGATCAGGTGAAGGGAGATTTAGAATCTAAGAGAAAAGTCGAGGCAACAGAGCAGTGCAGTGATTTGGGTAAAGACAATCGGAATGGGAAAGGAAGGTTCAGAAAGTTTCATGGTAATTGTGTTACGACCCAGGTGGGAGTAATGCACTGTCAATTCATGTCCCATCACTCCACAGGTCACAGCATATTATTAAAGTTTTCCGATCTAACCAGAAAACAATCAAATTAAACAAGTTATTAACTCCCAGAATAAAATACACCAAACCAAGTATCTTTAGACAACAACAAATTAACTATATTTTTTAATTCATTCATGGGATGTGGGCATCACTGGCCAGGCCAGCATCTATTGCCCATCACTAATTGCCCCTGAGAAGGTGGTGGTGAGCTGCCTTCTTGAACCACTGCAGTCCATGTGAGGTAGGTACACCCACAGTGCTGTTAGGAAGGGAGTTGCAGGATTTCGACCCAGCGACAGTGAAGGAACGGTGATATAGTTCCAAGTCAGGATGGTGTGTGACTTGGACGGGAACTTGCAGGTGGTAGTGTTCCCATGCATCTGCTGCTCTTGTCCTTCGAGGTGGTCGAGTTCGCGGGTTTGGAAGGTGCTGTCGAAGGAGCCTTGGTGCATTGCTTCAGTGCATCTTGTAGATGGTACACACTGCTGCCAATGTGCATCGAAGGTGCAGGGAGTGAATGTTTGTAGATGGGGTGCCAATCAAGCGGGCTGCTTTGTTCTGGATGGTGTTGAGCTTCTTGAGTGTTGTTGGAGCTGCACCCATCCAGGCGAGTGGAGAGTATTCCATCACACTCCAAACTTGTGCCTTGTAGATGGTGGACAGGCTTTGGGGAGTCAGGAGGTGAGTTACTCGCCTCAGGATTCCTAGCCTCTGACCTGCTCTTGTAGCCACAGTATTTATATAGCGACTCCAATTCAGTTTCTGGTCAATGGTAGCTCCTAGGATGTTGATAGTGGGGGATTCAGCGATGGTAATGCCATTGAATGTCAAGGGGCAATGGTTAGATTCTCTCTTGTTGGAGATGGTTATTGCCTGGCACTTGTGTGGCGCGAATGTTACTTGCCACTTCTCAGCCCAAGCCTGGATATTGTCCAGGTCTTGCTGCATTTCTATCTGGACTGCTTCAGTATTTGAGGAGTTGCGAATGGTGCTGAACATTGTGCAATCATCAGCGAACATCCCCACTTCTGACCTTATGATTGAAGGAAGGTCATTGATGAAGTAGCTGAAGATGGTTGGGCCTTGGACATTACCCTGAGGAACTCCTGCCGTGATGTCCTGGAGCTCAGATGATTGACCTCCAACAGCCACAGCCATCTTGCTTTGCGCGAGGTATGACTCCAACCAGCAGAGAGTTATCCCCCTGATTCCCATTGACCCCAGTTGTGCTAGGGCTCCTTGATGCCATACTCGGTCAAATGCTGCCTTGATGTCAAGGGCAGTCACTCTCATCTCACTTCCTGAGTTCAGCTCTTTTGTCCATGTTTGAACCAAGGCTGTAATGAGGGCAGGAGCTGAGTGGCCCCGGCGGAACCCAAACTGAGCATCACTGAGCAGATTATTGCTATGCAAGTGCCGCTTGATGGCACTTCTGATGACACCTTCCATCACTTTACTGTTGATGGAGAGTAGACTGATGGGGTGGTAATTGGCCGGGTTGGACTTGTCCTGCTTTTTGTGTACAGGACATACCTGGGCAATTTTCCACATTGCCGGGTAGATGCCAGTGTTAAAGCTATACTGGAACAGCTTGGCTCGAGGTGCGGCAATTTCTGGAGCACAGGTCTTCAGTACTATTGCTGTAATATTGTCAGGACCCATAGCCTTTGCAGTATCCAGTGCCTTCAGTCATTTCTTGATATCACGGGGACTGAATCGAATTGGCTGAAGTCTGGCATCTGTAATGCTGGGGACTTCAGGAGGGAGCCAAGATGGATCATGAACTCGGCACTTCAGGCTGCAGATTGATGCAAATGCTTCTGCCTTATCTTTTGCACTGATGTGCTGGCCTCCCCCATCATTGAGGATGGGGATATTTGTGGAGCCACCTCCTCCAGTTAGTTGTTTAATTGTCCACCACCATTCACGTCTGGATTGGCAGGACTTCAGAGCTTAGGTCTGATCCATTGGTTATGGGATCACTTAGCTCTGTCTATTGCATGCTGTTTATGCAGTTTGGCATGCAAGTAGCCCTAGATTGTAGCTTCACCAGGTTGACACCTCATTTTGAGGTATGCCTGGTGCTGCTCCTGGCATGCCCTCCTGCACTCTTCATTGAACCAGGGTTGGTCTCCTGGCTTGATGGTAATGGTAGAGTGGGGGATATGCCAGGCCATGAGGTTACAGATTGTGGTTGAGTACAATTCTGCTGCTGCTGATGGCCCACAGCGACTCAGGGATGCCCAGTTTTGTATTGCTCGATCTGTTCAAAATCTATCCCGTTTAGCACGGTGGTAGTGCCACACAACAAGATGGACGGTATCCTCAATGTGAAGGCGGGACTTCATCTCCACAACGACTGTGCGGTGGTCACTCCTACCAATATAGTCATGGACAGAAGAAACTGAGGCAGGCAGATTGGTGAGGACAAGGTCATGTTTTTCCCTCGTGTTGATTCCCCCACCACCTGCCGCAGACCCACTCTAGCAGCTATGTCCTTTAGGACTCGGCCAGTTCGGTCAGTAGTGGTGCTACCGAACCACTCTTGGTGATGGACATTGAAGTCCCCCACCCAGAGTACATTTTGCGCCCTTGCCACCCTCAGTGCTTCCTCCAAGTGGTGTTCAACATGGAGGAGTACTGAGTCATCAGCTGAGGGAGGGCGGTAGGTGGTAATCAGTTGGAGGTTACCTTGCCCATGTTTGACCTGATACCATGAGACTTCATGGGGTCCTGCGTCGATGTTGAGGGCTCCCAGGGCAACTCCTTCCCACTGTAGACCACTGTCCCGCCACCTCTACAGGGATAGTGATTGCAGTGTCTGGGACATTGTCTGTAAGGTATGATTGCGTGAGTATGACTATGTCAGGCTGTTGCTTGACTAGTCTGAGGGACAGCTCTCCCAACTTTAGCACAAGCCCCCAGATGTTAGTGAGGAAGACTTTGCAGGGTCAACAGGGCTGGGTTTGCCATTGTCATTTCCGGTGCCTAGGTCGATGTTGGGTGGTCCGTCCGGTTTCATTCCTTTTTATTGACTTTGTAGCCGTTAGGTACAACTGAGTGGCTTGCTAGGCCATTACAGAAGGCATGTAAGAGTTAACCACATTGCTGTGAGTCTGGAGCCACATGTCAGCCAGACCAGTTAAGGACAGCAGATTTCCTTCCCTAAATGACATGAGTGAACCAGATGGGTTTTACAACAATTGACAATGGTTTCATGGCCATCATTAGACTAGCTTTTTTTTAAATTCCAGATTTATTAATTCAATTCAAATTCCACCTTCTGCTGTGGTGGGATTCGAACCCATGTCCCCAGAGAAATACCCTGGGTCTCTGGGTTACTAGTCCAGTGATAATACCACTAGGCCACTGCCTCCCCTATTTATTTATAAACTAAAGCTTAACCACTATTAAGATAAACCTATGTCTAAAGATCTTATAACTTATTTAACCTAAGCCTCCCCATTCACACACACATACATTCAAAAACTTATAATGGTGAACCAGTTTTTAAAAAAGTGTTTCTTAGAAATAAAATACGTAGCTGGGTTTTAAGTCCTGGTAAGTTATGTTCCTGGTTGATGAGGTATCCCAGATTCGAACAATCAAATGCCACTCTAAGTCTCCAGGTGAATTTGACAGTCCGTACCGGATAGGCATTCAAAGCACTTCGGTTGAAGCAGGTGTCACACAGTTCTTTCAACATGGAGTATAATGACAGGTCTATATTTGGATTTTAAAATTGGTAGTCTTTTAGCTTTACTGTAAATTCCAGAAAACACAATGAGTCAGGAGAGGGTCAATCTTGAAGCAAAGACTTCTTGAATTGGAAGTAAAGAAAAGGAATTTTGCTCCCTCCAACAATACAAATCTTCTCTTCCAAGGGTTTTTTTTTTTCTCCTTGGGCAAGTAACACAGACTGTAGCTCATTGTAGAATTTCTGCTGAGAGAATTTTCTTCGTTCCAGGCAAGCACACTTCGCCGATCTTCCAGTTCAAACCGGTTTAGCCTTTTTATCCACACAAATAAAAGTTACAGTACACCATGTGACCTTTCTCCTGCTGTGGCTTAGGAAACAGGTGCAGCTGCTGGCACACTGTGCTCATTCTTAAAGGCACACTGTTTTTAAACAGTGTCTCAAAGGTATACTGTTTTAAACAACAGAAAAAAACTCAGTTCCGTGACAATAGTGCATCAACGAATAAGTTCCATGCATTGGAGGTAGTGCAGCTAAGGTTCACTTGATTGGTTCCTGGGATGAGAGGTTGTCCCATGATGATAGGCTGAGTAAATTGGGCCTATAATCTCTGGAGTTGAGAAGAATGTGAGATCATCTCATTAAAACATATAAGTTTCTGAAAGGGCATGGAAGGGCAGACTGTCAGAGTTTGTTTCCCCTGGCTGGGGAATCTTGAACATGGGGGCACAGTCTCAGGATAAGGGGCTGATCTTTTAGGACTGAGATGAGGAGAAATTTCTTCACTCAAAGAGTTGTGAATCTTTGGTATTGCCTATCCCAGAGGGTTGTGGATGCTCCAACTTTGAGAATATTTCAGGCTGAGATAGATTTTTGGTCTCCCAGGGAATTGAGGGATATGGGGATCAGGCAGGAAAGTGGAGTTGAGGCAGAAGATCAACCATGGAGCAGGCTCGCAAGGCCATATAGTCTATTTACTCCTGCTCCTAGCTCTTCAGTTCGAATGTTCTTATGATCAATCTGTTCTCGATACTGTTGAAGTGCAAAATATATCTAGCACTGCACAGGTAAATGAGTCTGCAACTGACACATTGATCACAGGACTAAATGTCCTTGTGACCAGTATAAATGGTTCAGATTCATCACTATCTTCATCCTCTTCCACAGAATTCTCTTCAACATGTGCCTCTCTGCTTTGAGCAGTTCACTGCCTGAAGCTACTTTCAGCCAATGCTGATAAAACTATTAACTGTTTCTTAGACATTCCTGGGATGGAATCCAACTGGAATTCATTTCTCTCATATTGCTGTTCCAATCCTGTCTTCTGCAAAAATGGCCGATCTGCAAAAAAGTATTTTCATCCCCCTTCTGCCTGTCTTTAACTCTTCCATTGTCTTGATGCCTGTGTCCAGTTTCGAGACCATTTTGAAATCTGGCAATCATTGAGTCCTCTATTCTTTTGCCATCATGGAATGTCCCATTTGTTCCACAAAGGATGAAGGAAATGATTGTTTCCCAGGAATTCATTCAAGGCAGCAGACATCTGATCCAACAGGGTCTCCCTCTCTGAGAACCAAACACCAGTTATAACCAGTAGCCTGTACATTAGACACCTCAGCACAATCCAGCAATTTAAATGTTAGTGCTGAAGCATAAGATGATAAGAAATAGGAGGCGGAGTAGTCCATTCAGCCACTCGAGCCTGCCCTGCCATTCAGTAAGATAATGGCTGATCTGATTGTGGCCTTAACTTCACTTTCCTTCCCCAGAAACCTTGGTTCCCTTGTTGATCAAAAATCTGTCTCGCTCAGCTTTGAATATATTCAATGACTCAGCCTTGACTGTTCTCTGGGGAAGAGAATTCCAACGATGACTCTCTGAGGGAAAAAATCCTCATCATCTATATCTCAAATGGGAGATCTCTTATTCTTAAACTGTGCACCCTAATTCTAGATTCCCCCACAAGAGGAAACATCCTCTCAGTATCTATCCTGTCCAGCCCCCTCAGAATCTGATATGATTCAATAAGATCACCTCTCTTTCTTCGAAACGCCAATGAGTATAGGCCCAGTTTGCTCAATCCTCCCTCATAAGGCACCTCTTCATCCCAGGAATCAGCCCAGTGAACCTGCTCTGAACTGCTTCCAATGCAAGTATATGCCTCTCTAAGTAAGGAGACCAAAACTGCAGGCATCCTGAAATTGAATTTCATCAATCAGTTCAAGTCCATGATATATTTCTCCATGAAATGACCATCTGTTTTTGGAAATCCATCAAATTCTGACCGTGCTTCATAGATATTTAACAAATCATCTTTCTTGTACATTTTGCCCAAGCACTCGAATAGAAGGTCCAAACCTTCATCACTATCCAGTTGATGGGCATCCAGCTCACAAAATACTTTATTTCTGATTTTACTTCTGGCAGGAAGCGACAATGCCAAAGCCATACCTTGTTTCCTCTTTGGTAGGGAGGTCACCTGTGTCAATATATCCACTTCATTCTTCACCAGTCACACTGTTCAGCCTCAGAGAACATCCGAGTGTAATGATAGCCCAACAATTTATACTTGCTTTCTGCAATTTTTCACAATGATTACTGGCATTGTAGTTTTCTGTCTGATTTTTTCTTTTTTTTCCAACCTTCACCTTTAAGCAACCATCTTATGTTACTATATTCTAACACCAGAAAGTCAGTTAGTGAAGGATAGAACTGGAGCCAATCTTTGCACACTTTTATATTCATTTACAGAGTTACACATGATAAGTATACATCTCCTAACCCAGCCACTGCAGATTCAGTCTGTATCTATTTATAGGGGCTCTAGTATTTGTGTATATGGACACCAGGATCTCTCTGCTTATCCTAGGAACACATTCTCAGATTTCCCTGGTGCTGCTACTGACAGGTGTTTCCAGGTTCCTTACTGAAATAGGATTGGCCATCTGGCTGATGGTGGTAGAGGAGTGAGGGATAAGCTGGATGCTGAGTTTACAGATTGTGATGGAAAACACATCCACTACTGCTGATGACCCACATAGTCACATGGATGCCCAGATGTGAGCTTCTCGCTCTGTTATACATATACCCTACTTAGCAAGGTGGCATTGCACATGACACAATGGAGAGTACCCGCAGTGTGAGCACTGGAATTAACCTCCACAAGGCCCGTGCGAGGGTCACTCCTACCAATGCTGTTATGGACAGATGCATCTGCAACAGGATGAGGACAAGGTCAAGAGGAGAACATTGGTATTTACTGGACAATAATCCTGAGGCCTGGACTAATATTCACAGAGTGTGAGGTGAAATCCTAGTGTGACACTTTGAAAATTTAACTTCAGTTTCGAAAATCTGCAAATAAAAATATGGAATCTGTAAACATGGTCATGGATCTGTCAAATTGTCAAAATATACCAACTGGTTCTCCAATGTCCTTCAAGGAAAGAAACCTGTTGTCTTTACCCATTCTGGTCTATATGTGAGTCCAGTCCCATAACAACATGGTTGACTCTGAACTTCCCTCTCAGTGGCTGAGCAAGCACTCTTATTGACCATCACTAGCTGTCCTGAGATGGTGAGAGTGGACTTCCTCCTTGAACTGTGCAATTCCCGTAGCAATGGTTTTCCCACTATGGGGTTCATTAGGGAATTCAAGGATATTGACCACCAACTTGGGAACCATGACGGATGTCAAGTCAGGTCAGTTTGATGAAATGACTGAAGATGGATGCTCCCGTGAGGAACTCTTGCAGAGATGTCCTGGGGCTGAGATGTCATGAAATAGTGAAGTAAGTGGATAGAGGGAAAACATTTTTGATTGGTCTTTGGGAAATTTGAGCCAATCAGATATTACTGCCAGGGGCACATTTAATCTGATGTGCTTCAGGTGAGACATTTAATATGTCACTAGCTGACCTCCTGTAGCATTGCGCATCGCAGGCCAGATCATACTCTGGATATAACCACAGGAACACTGTAACTTATAATGTGGCATGTAATATTCTGCTGCAAAAGTGGCTCTGTGTTTCAATGGTCTGTCCCTTTAAGGCTGCAGTCTAGTTACTGACCATCGGGATATCCTGAGATCCATCAGCAGATCATTGCTCTTGGTCAAGAGAACATGTAGATTGGCAGATGCTTGTAAATGTCTGCTTCCTGGATAGAAAAGATCAGCATAAAGTGACTGTCTTTCTCTCTTTGCCTATTCTGATTGTTTGAAGTGTGATGTACATGTGCTGAACACAAGGTTTTTATACTTTTATATAAAGATTGATAATGTGTTGAGGAGTATCACTGCCCTTTCAAAGTAAGCCTAGAGAGGTGATAATGATCTCTGGAGAAACAGTATCACATGATCTAAAGTGTTTTCCTCTTTCAGTTACAGGAATGTCTGAGGAGACAAGAAGCTCCCTCACTGAACTCGGGTCTAAAATTTCACAACTTCCGCAGAGTAAGTTAAATAATCATCAGAGAGACCTTTAATCTCCAATTATTCATACTGGAAACTATCTGAATGTTGACACTGGAATCAGCTGATTGATAATACTGCACAGCTACTCATCACTGACTCCAGTTACTATATACATTTGTATCTGGTGTGATCACATCAGCAAGCAATTTCCCTCCTCTCTCTGCTCCTGGAGATGCTGAATTCCCCAACTGACAGGAGGGGAAAGGTTACCCCAGGGTTTCCAGCTACCCCGGTAGGGGAATGGGGTGGGGCAGAGCTCCTGTGTCTATAACAGGTGCAGGCATTGCAATCGTGTGGATCTGAAGGGAGGGGTCACCAGCCCGGAGTCTGAGTTTTCTCTGAATACAAGTTGCGTGCGGAGTGTTTAAAGATAATGTGGCCTGTCCTTGGGCCTGGAACTTTCAGGAGACAGGCAGCAGGAGCAAGTAGTCAGTGGCCTTCATCCCCCACAGGGAACCATCAGATCCTTTGGCTCTTTTTGTATAGTGGACACGAGGCCTCGCAGCCAGATACATAACTGTGCTGTTTGCCTACATCAGCTCTCTGACTCCACTGCTGGGTCCCCACTGCTGCCTGGGGCCAGGCCTGTATTGGGGTCAGGGCCTTGTTAATGACCAGAACCCAGAACTCCAGAAAGGAGTGGGACTTTGTCAAAAGCCTTCTGAAAGTCCAATTAAACCACCTCCACTGGCTCCCCCTCATCAACTCTACTAGTTACATCCTTGAAGAAGTCTAGTAGTTATAGTGATACAGCACTGAAACAGGCCCTTTGGCCCACCGAGTCTGTGCCGACCAACAACCACCCTACAGTAATCCCAAATTCCCTACCATTCTCCTACCACCTACCACCTACCTACACGAGGGGCAATTTACAGCAGCCAATTTACCTATCAACCTGCAAGTTTTTTGGCTGTGGGAGGAAACCGGAGCACCCGGCGGAAACCCACACGGTCACGGGGAGAACTTGCAAGCTCCGCACAGGCAGTACCCGGAATCGAACCCGGCTCGCTGGAGCTGTGAGGCTGCGGTGCTAACCACTGTGCCACCAACTAGTAGAATAGTCAAGCATGATTTCCCTTTCTTAAGTCCATGTTGACTCTGTCTGATTCTACCACTTTTCTCCAAGTGCTCTGCGATAAAATCTTTGAACATGGACTCTCGCATTTTCCCCACTGCAGACGTCAGGCTGACTGGTCTATAATTCACTGCTTTCTCTCTACCTCCCTTTTTAAATAGTGGGGCTACATTAGCTAACCTCCAATCTGCAGGAACTGTTCCAGAGTCCATAGAATCTTGAAAAATGACCACCAATGCATCCACTATTTCTTGGGCCACTTCCTTACGTAGTCTGGGATGTAGATTATCAGACTCTGGGGATTTATCGTCCTTCAATCCTATCAATTTCCCCAACACCATTTCTCTACTAATATTGATTTCCTTCAGTTCCTCCCTCTCACTAAACCCTGTGTTCTCCAACATTTCTGGTATGTTATTTGTGTCCTCCTTTGTGAAGACAGAACCAAAGTATGCAGTTAATTGGGCAGCCATTTCTTTGTTCCCCATAATAAATTCCCCTGTTTCTGAGTGTAAGGGACCTACATTTGCCTTCACCAATCTTTTTCTCTTCACATACCTATAGAATCTTTTATAGTCAGTTTTTATGTTCCCCGCAAGCTTACTCTCGTATTCTATTTTCCCCTTCTTAATCAATCCCTTGGTCCTCCTTTGCTGAATTCTAAACTGCTCCCAATCCTCAGGTCTGTTGTTTTTTCTGGTGAATTTGTATGCCTCTTCCTTGGATCTAACGCTATCTCTAATTTCCCTTTTGTGCCAGACAGAAATAAACAATTGTTGCAGTTCATCCATGCGCTCTTTGAATGTTTGCCATTGCCAATCCACCGTCATCCCTTTAAGTAACATTTCCCAATCCATCATAGCCAACTCGCACCTCATACCTTTGTAGTTTCCTTTATTAAGATTCAGGACCCTAGTCTCAGAATCAACTACGTCACTCTCCATCTTGATGGAGAATTCTATCATATTATGGTCACTCATCTGTGTGGAAGGCAACAGCAAACACCTCAGTTATTCATTGCTAGGGAGTGACTCAAGAAATCTTGGCCTAGAAATTGAATTGCGCTAAGCCTGTTGTACAGGTGCCGAAGGATCCAATATGGTGGGTGGTGAGTTCATTAATTCTGTGCTGGAAGTGCGGCGCTTCCCAGATTGTGAAAGGACATGCAGCTGAAACATACATTTGACACTTTGCAGATGCAAATAGAAAGTCTGGCAACTTTGCACAATCCACCTCTCGTCCTCCATCCAACTGCTTCCCCTTCCCAGACTGTATCCCTTCCACCTTCCCCCAACACCTCTACTTCATCACTGACTACTTTCCCTGTCAACTACCTCCCCTTCCCCGCTCCCTGCACCCCCATGTCTGTTGCCCCGACTTTCTCCCCTCCCTGGATTCTCCAAAAGGCCTCTGCTGGGCCAGATGATCTTGCTGGCTCCTGGGTCCATTGAGCTGTCTCTGGAGTCTGGTACCTGGGTCTGTGGAGCTGCCTCTGCGATTATGACTGGGGTCTGAAGTCCACTGGTAATAAAACATTAGGCCCAGCGGACTGATTTCCCATGGTCCTTTTTATCCACGTGCAGCGTTTGCCACATTATCATAGAGAGATACAGCACTGAAACAGGCCCTTTGGTCCGCTGAGTCTGTGCCGACTATCAACCACACATTTATACTAATCCTACATTCCCTACCATTTCTCCTACCATCTACCTACACTAGGGGCAATTTACAATGGCCAATTTTACCTATCAACCTTCAAGTCTTTGGCTGTGGGAGGAAACCCACGCAGTCACAGGGATAACTTGCAAACTCCGCACAGGCAGTAGCTGGAACCGAACCTGGGCTACTCGAGCTGTGAGGCTGCAGTGCTAACCACTGCAACACTGTGCCGCCCATTGGAATTATGTCTGGTTCAGGCCAGATCCAATTACCAGACCCTGGAGTGTGATATTCTGAGTTGGATAACTCCTGGGGTCAGACACTTGATGATCTGTAACCAGCAGTTTTACAATGCTGGGTAAAAACTCGGTGAATAAGGAAGTTTGTGAGTGTCCCAGCTGCCTCTAACATTTATTCAAATGTCTTTACAGATCTGCCTCATTTCCAGTGTCCTGCCCAATGGATATGGTTCCGGCAAAACTGTTATTACTTTTCACCAAACAAAAAAAACTGGACAGATGCCCAGAAATCCTGTGCATTAATGGACGCCAATCTGGTTGTCATCAACAGTGCTGTGGAACAGGTAGGAGATCATTATAATTTCCAATTCACCAATGGCTGATCATTTGTCAGCATGTTCAGTGGTGATATAAAAGCTGAAGGACAGAGACAAAGGCCATTCAGCTCTCACTCCTGTGCTGATATTAGCCCTTCAACTCGATCTACTCCAAACAAATACCCTGCCCTTTCATCAAATGCTTTTCTATTCCTGTTCAAATATTTTTCTAATTGCTTTTTAATTGTTGTTATAATCTCTGACCACACAGCATCTCTGGGGTTCCAAATCATGATTCTACCTTCTGCTGCCTTAGAATGAAAACATTGTACTTCATTCCCCTGACAGCATACATTCAGCTGCTCGATCCCCTCTGATCCCCGACATAGATAGGACTAAGAAAGAGGTTCTGCATACGAGCAGCTGGGGGTTAAATTAAAAAGTAGAATCTCTGGATTATTACCTGAGCCACGAGCAAATTGACATCGGGTAAATAAGATTAGACAGTTAAATGCATGGCTCAAAGATTGATGTGGGAGAAATGGGTTTCATGGGGCACTGATACCAGTACTGGGGAAAATGGGAGCTGTAACGTTGGGATGGTCTTCACCTGAACCGTGCTGGACCAGTGTTCTGGCGAGTTGTATAACTAGGATGGTAGAGAGGGCTTTAAACTAAATAGTGGAGGTGTGGGATCAAGTGCGAGAAGATGTAATAATTTAGAGAGAGAGGAGAAGGCAGGAGAGCAATATAGAAATATGGTAATTGATAATCTGAGAGTGGTAAGAAGCGAAGCTTGGAAGAAAGCAAAATTGGGAACAGGATATAGAAAAATAGTAAGCAAAATTAGAACTCAGACGAACTAAAGGAAAACATCAAATAGGATCAGAAGAAGGAATGATAAAAAGAGAAAGTTAAGGGCACTCTATCTGAATGCACATAGCATTTGCAAGAAGGTAGTTGATTTGAAGGCATAAATAGAGATAAATGGGTATGGTTGAACTGCCATTACAGAGACGTGGTTGCAGGGTGACCAAGACTGGGACTGAATATTCAATGATATTCATCATTTACGAATGATCGTCAAAAAGGAAAAGGAGGTGGGTTAGCGCTCTTAATAAGGGACAAGATCAGTTCATTAGTGAGAGAGGATCTTAGATCATAGGATCTAGATGTACAATCAATTTGGGTGGAGCTAAGAAACTGCAATGGGCAGCAAACATTGGTGGGAGTTGTTTATAGACCACCAAATGGTATAAATCAGGAAATTAGAGGTGCATTTAACATGGGTAATACAGTAATAATGGGCAATTTAAATTTATCTATAGACTGGGTAAATCTAATCAGCAGGAATGCCATGGAGAATGAATTCCTGGAATGCGGGCGAGATGGGTTTCGGGCGCAGTACATTTAAGAACCCACTAGGAATCGGGCTATTTTTGATTTCATATTATGTAATGAGAAAAGGCTAATTAATAACCTTTCTGTAAAGGAGCCTTTGGGAAATAGTGACCATAATATGATAGAATTTTACATTAAGTTTGAAAATGATATCGTTCATTCTGAAACTAGTGTCTTAAATCTGAAGAAAGGAAACTACAAAGGTACGAGGGGCAAGTTGGCTATGGTGGATTTGGAAAATACACTAAAAGATTTGACAGTAGACAGGCAATGGCTAGTATTTAAAGAAATATTACATGGTCTGCAACAAATATGCATTCCTGTAAGACACAAAAACCCAATATGAATCAACCATGGCTAAAGTAGTTAAACATTGCATTTGATCAAAGGAAGTGGGTTATATGATTGTCAGGAAAAGTAGTAAGTCCGAGGATTGGGAGCAATTTAGAATCCAGCAACAGATAATGAAGAAACTAATAAAGGGAAAAGAGAATATGAATGCAATGTTTTATTTCAAGATCTTTTAAACTGAATTCCAATTCTCAACCTACTATAGAGGGATTTGATCTCAAAATCTCTGGATTACGAATACAGTAACAACTACAATAATGTCTCATCCAAAAGGCAGCACGTTCTCACTGTCGAATTGAAGTCTCATCTTAGAACATGGACTAAAGTCCTGGCGGGGGTTTGAACTCTTGATCTTCTGACTCAGTCGAAAGTGCAACTGAGCCAAGCTGAAACTGCAATCATCACACATTCCTCTGTCCCATATTCATTTGGGAGGGAAGCTGGTTTAAAATAAATGGGTAAAGGCCTCAGACAGAAGATTGTCAACTGGAGGGTTTGTCACGAATATTGTGAAAATCTATATTGCTCCATATACAGTCGTGACACTTTATTTACATGACAGGCATTTATTGGAACATTGATTGCAAAACGTTCCTGGATTGGCCTCAGTGATTCGATCTCTGAAGGTGACTGGCGCTGGGTGGATGGAACGGATTATACTTCCTCTGTAAAGTGAGTTCTCTTTTCAGTTGTACATTCTGGACAATATCAGTGACACTGAACATTAATGAGGAAGCTGGATTTGTTTTCAAGCTGCCTTCTTGAACCACTGCAGTCCATGTGGGGTAGGTACACCCACAGTGCGGTTAGGAAGGTAGTTCCTGGATTTTGACCCAGCGACAGTGAAGGAACGGCAAAATAGTTCCATGTCAGGATGGTGTGTGGCTTGGAGGGGAACGTGCAGTTGGTGGTGTTCCCATGTATCTGCTGGCCTTGTCCTTCTAGGTGGGAGAGGTTGTGCTTTGGAAGGTGCTGGCAGAGTAGCCTTGGTGAGTTGCTCCAGTCCATCTTGTAGATGGTACACACAGCTGCCACTGTGTGTTGGTGGTGGAAGGAGTGAATGTTGGTGACTGGGGTGCCAATCAAGTGGGCTGCTTTGTTCTGGATGGTGTTGAACTTCTTGAGTGTTGTTGGAGCTGCACATATGCAGGCGAGTGGAGAGTATTCCATCACACTCCTGACCTGTGCCTTGTTGATGGTGGACAGGCTTTGGGGAGTCAGGAGGTGAGTTACTGGCTGCAGGATTCCGAGCCTCTGACCTCCTCTTGTAGCCACGGTATTGATATGGCTACTCCAGTTCAGTTTCTGGTCAATGGTAACCCCCAGGATGTTGATACTTCACGTGACATCAAGGAATGGCTGAAGGCACTGGATACTTGCAAAGGGCTATGGGTCCTGACAATATCCCGCGTTTGCACAATTGTCCATTTTACACTATCACCATTATGCTTGTGTCAGCTGTGTAAGAGCAATTCCACTGTCCTCCTGTCTTCCCATAAACCCCTTCAAATGACCCAAAATCTCAAAATGTTGTGATTTCAAAGGGTGATGTCAGTATAATTGACAAAGTTTAATGATGTTGGCAGTTTACGTGTGTCAAATTAATGCTGCAGATGTGGTAAAGAAATATCATGTGATCAATCACACACAACTCTAAGGTGACCCAACTTTGGGACACAACTTCTCTCCTTTCTATTGCATCCCCTATCCTGTCGATGACCCCTTCCACCCCCCCTCCCCCCATCACTTATCCCTTTCCATATGCACTCTCTCTCTCTCCGTCGCCCTTTGCACTCGATCCATATTTCTCCCTCCCTCTCCATCATTCCTCACACTCCACTGGCCATTCCAATTCATTGCCTCCTCCCTCGCCATCATCTCCACCTCTATCGCCCCTCCCTGTCTATTATCACCTCCCGCATTGCCTCCTCAATTTCCCCTTCTCCATTGCCCCCTCCCACTCTCACACTCTCCTCCACCATCACCTTCCCTCCCCCTCACAGAGTGTGGTGACTATTCCATGTATTGTACCAGTTCTGGGAAAGCATAATGCTGCCCTGGGCAGACTGCCTTTTTCTGTCAGCTGAGTCTGTGGTTGGTCACATGGGACACTCTGCCAAGCTGACAATGTCACAAAGTCTAATGTTTTGCCCCTGAATCAGTGCCAGTCTGTCCCATTCCGGCATGTTCTATGTGGAGGAATAGAACTCACTCTCCGTCCGTCAATTCTTCAGCTTCCACACATCTAGCAAAGCAATTTTTCAAATTAAGAACCACTGCTTGATATTTAACAGTGGAGTAGGATTTAAGGAGCAGTTTACAGGAGCATGTTATTGCTGAGATTCTTTGTTATCAGTGCTGCTTATCAGCACATTAATGGGACATTACAGACTCTGTGCCCATTTTCTGGTGTGCACAGCTTCCAGCAAACACTGCCAGCAAAACGTGCAATTGTAAAATGAACCCTTTATTCTCGAGAAAAATACAAGTTTACTGAACGACCATGGATCTGTCAATTCTAACAGGTTTCTCTCAAACAGGTGCTGTATGATCTCTGGTTACATTACTACACTGCAGTTAAACAGCTCCACCTGACTCTCACTGGAATATCATGACCTGGTTAATTGTTGAGTTTCAGCTTGAAGTTGGAATTCTTATAAAGAATTTTATTCTCATCATGTTTTTGTGTTTAGACTTTGGAATCAGGGGGAGCCCAATAATTCCAACAATGAAGACTGTGTAGAGGAGCTCGGTTCTGGAAAGTGGAATGATATGCCGTGTGGTAATCAGCTACACTGGATCTGTGAAAAGTCAGCACAATGATTATTTTCCTGAATGTTACAGTCAGTGCAAAGTAGAAAGTGAAACTATTTTTCAACATTTTGTCCATGTACACTGGGCAATCAGCCCTGAGCTGATATTGGTATGGTGGGTGTGTGGCTGGGGCTCTCCCTCCCACCCTCTCTCTCCTGTCTGCAACTGTCCTAAAGCCAACTCGACACACTTTGTTCTGCCATTTTATGATAATCCAGAAATATGAAGACCCACATGGTAGAATATCCCTGGATTCACTCAGCAGGTCTGGCAGCATCTGTGGAAAGAGAAGCAGAGTTAACGTTTCGGGTCAGTGACCCTTCTTCGGAACTGACAAATATTAGAAAAATATTTCTAATATTTCTAATATTTGTCAGTTCCGAAGAAGGGTCACTGACCCGAAACGTTAACTCTGCTTCTCTTTCCACAGATGCTGCCAGACCTGCTGAGTGAATCCAGCATTTCTTGTTTTTGTTTCAGATTTCCAGCATCCGCAGTATTTTGCTTTTATATTATTATGGTAGAATATCCCTATTGCCCTGTACTGTTTTGAAGCAAATCCAATTTTCCGGAATGTTGAAATGTGCCAGTCAGTGTTTGTACACCCAGGATTAGGCACCAACATGTTGCACCATGGACATTTGACAAAATTATTGATTCAGCCATGGACATGGGGGCAAGTAATCTTTACATAAAGTATACAGTCAATCTAATGCAATCAAAACACAGTCCGATTTAAAACACATTTCTCCCTATAAATAAAGTAGCTAAGGATGCAAATATCAATGGAGAGCAGCACGACTGTATTAGCTAGCTAGCAAGCAAAATAGTATACAATGCCAATGCGAATTACATTTGCTGTGAGGTTGTTTTAAAACACAAGGCTTGAATCAGGGGTGCCCAACATTTTCTCATGGGGGGGTGGGGTGGGGCTACATTACAATTTTTATCTTACATAGAGGTCCAGTGAGACAATCTTAACAAGATAAAGGCATTAAAAATGTATCTTACCATTAATAAAAACAAAAAGCAAAGGTGCATTTTTGAGAAGAAGCTTGAAATGAGAAGACTAATTTATTGACTTACTTTCTGGTCACTATGTTTGACTCCATGGAGCTCCTGCGATATTAGACGCGGTAGCTGATTTACATGGCTGTGGCGGACCGCCCCCCGCCCCGATGACGTGGAGGGGGCGAGTGCTCAGTCCCCGGAAATGGCGTCCGGTGCCACTGCGCAGGCAGCAGTGCTATTTTTAAAGGGCTTCAAGCCTTACATGTAATTTGAATTTTTAAAGTTAAATAGATGTTAACGTTAAATTAAAACATTTAGTAAAAAATTCAAGCCCCCTCTCCCACCCCCTAATGACTAAACAGTTTATTAATTTCCTTCTCCCCCCAAAAACTTCCTTTGCGATCCCGTCCTTTCCCTCCCAAAGCTTATTATCTTTTACCTTTAACTCCTTCCCACCATCCCTTCCAACAATCACAATCGTTTTCCCCTCTCCCCATACCCCCACCTGAAAACTTACCTGCTCCCCACTCCCAAAAAGTGTGCCGCCTTGGATTTCCAAACGGAGATACGAATGTGCAGGAGTCTGGACAACTGACCGGAAAAGGTCAGTGGGACGGCCGACGGGAGCAGGTAGCCTCATTAATTCTCCAATTTAAATATTTAAATCCTGCTCCCGTCACCAAGTGGCGGGTGTGCTGCCAAGAGGACTCACTCTGCTGGTAATATGGGTCAGGGCCTTCCCAGCATCGTGGCCCATGGCGGGCCTCTCCTGGAGGCATTTTCTGGACTGCCCTGCCATGACCCTTGATGTCTGGGGGCTGGCAAAATCCAGACCTCTGTGTCTGTCTGTCTCTTTCGCTCTATGTGTCCCCCTCTCTGTCATCCTCCCCTCTCCGTGTCAATCCCCCTCCCTCTGTGTCTTCCCCCCTTGTTCTCTGCCCCCTTTCTCTCTCTCTCTGCCCCTTCCCTCTTTCTGTCTCTCTTCTCTCTCTCTCTGCCCTTCTCTCTCCTTCTGCCCCTTCCCTCTCTCTCTCCACCCTTTTCTATCTCTCAGCCTCGTCTTTCTGCTCCCCTCTCTCTGCCCTCCATTCTCTGCGCCCCTCTCTCTCTGCCCCTCTCTCTCTGCCCCCTCTCTCCCTCTCTCTTCCCTCCCTCCTTCTCACTCCCTCCCTCTCCCTCTCTATCCATCTTTCTCCATCTTGCGGACCCCTGTGTACACTAGCATGTCCTGCTTCCTCACATCCCTCCAGCCCAGGCCCATTGGAACAAAGCTGCTCTGGGAATCTCAAACTTGTAGTGACATGTGTCTTCTTCCTTCGAGGGATGTAATGGGCTTTCAACAGTTCCTGCTCCCTTCAGCAATCAGAGTGTAGACAGAAAAATCGATGGCCTTAAATTCACTTAAATCTTATCTCAGCTGACGACTGGAGTCCAGACTCATCCTCATTCCCCTTCTGCCCGTTCCCCTCCCACCTGCCCTGCAATGTTCACCTCCCCCCCCACCTCCTCCTCAACCTCACACCTGCCCATCCACTCCCATCATCCTTCACCTCCCACCACTCCCTCTGCCCTAGCCACCCCCATGACCCACCCACTTTCTGCCCCCAAATACCCTTCATTCCGCCCAGCCCTCCACCACCCACCTCGCCACCTGCTTCCCACCTCCCACTTGCCCCACCTCTCCTGCCCACTTGCTTTCTGGTACCTGGACCATTTAATTAGATTGCTGGGTCTGTAACTCCAAAACTCCAAGATTGTTTTCCAGAACTTTAAATATTATAATCGAGTGAAATCTGCCATTTGCTTTCATCGTGCTTTTTGTAAATTTATTTCTTCACAAAGATGGTATGTAATGTTGGTTTCTCATGGTCTGTTCGTGTGTTGTTTATCAGCAGTTCGAGATATTGGGAGGGTACAGTGTGATTATTGCTATCCCTAAAGTCCATCTGATTGGTACAAGGGGTTCATTGTTTACCCTGAGTCCTACAATCCAGAATGATTTGTGCAACAGGTCATGTTTCAGTCCATAGAGAGTAAGTCCCCATTCAACAGCCATGAGTTCAGTAAATTCGTCAATTGTCTCGGGTTCACTCATGGGAAAATCACACCCCTTTGGCCAAGAACTGATGGAGAAGTTGAGAAATTTATGCAAACCTTGATAAAAATGATAACGTACAGCTCGAGCTGAGAACAAGTCATGGAAACAACATAATTACAGAGCAATATCTCACTCGACTACTGGAAAACCTCCAGCTACAATCATCTTTGCACATCCTACGTGCACACGTTTACCTGAGCTACCCTGCGGAGCTAGTGATCAATGTGTACGTGAAGGCGATCGAGAACAGAAGGATTGAATGAAAATACATGCAGAGTGAAATGTGAAACTTAGAGCTACACCATTAAAACCAGGAGATAAAGTACTTGTGAAACGTGATGGTCGTATTGGAAAATAAACAAACCTTTATGACGTCCACCCATTTGTTGTGACCACACAAAAGAATCAATGATTAATGCAAAGCCCGGTTCACAAATCATCATAAGAAACCAGTCATTCTTCAAAACACTGAAAACACCAAACACAAGCATTGAATCTGATTCCAACATTGACACCTCAGATGAAGAACATAATTCAAACAAGACTACACCTGATGTCAGATAATATTCGACTTGTGAGAGAATATGTCCACCATACATAAGTTGCTCTGTTACAAAGTGAACTATTCATGTTGAAGATTAATGCTTCCATTTTTAGAAACATGCTATGTCTCTCATTTACTAAGAAGGGGAAGGATGCAGTGTTGCAGTGTTTTGAAATTGCTTTGTGTACACTTGGAGCTGCTGAAGAACACAAATGCTAACAAAGTGGAGTGAAAGTGAAAGTGAAATTGAAACAGGATAAAAGGAGAAGCCTTTATGTTCAGCTGCTGCAGTCTTTGTTTCTCAATCTTTGCCTCATATCTTATACTAAACTCGGCGAAACCTTGCTCAAGTCCCAAGGACATCCCAGACCACATGCTTTGTTACAGAGCAAAACTGTAGCTGGAAATAGTCCCATTTCTTATCTGTGCTTTATGAGGACACATTCCTTGGTATTGAGCGGCCTTTCATTAATTTCCTTCAGTGATTTTCTCATTATTCCTAAACCAACTTGCCAACTGTTAAATATATTATTTATCTTAGTTTCACAAGTACAGTTATAAACATCCCACTTTATAATCTAATCTATCTGATTAGTCACTCTGGCTGAAGATTGTTTTGTGCCTAATAATGGACAAGTTCCTGTTATTTCTTTATCCCATTAAATTTTTCCTGTTTACTGACCACAATGGGTGTTTAATCAGTGTTACCCCGATGAACTATCTGCACTGAAGTTCCTGTCTGTCTAACCCAGGCTTGTTTCTACTTCTCATAAGACATATAATATCAGCCATTTTATGTCAATGTATTTCACCATTTTATATTAACATTTGTCTAAAACCTCCAGTGCACACTCAATGGAGCAGGAATGCACACAGTGAAATAAAAGCACACAGGCAATGAAGTGGGCGTACACACTCAGTGGAATTGGATTAAACACTTAATGGAAAGGGGGCACACACTCAACGGAATGGAAGTACACACTTAATAGAATTGGAGTACACACTCAGTGGAATTGAAGTACACACTCAGTGGAATTGGAGTACACACTCAGTGGAATTGGAGTACACACTCAGTGGAATTGGAGTACACACTTAATGGAATGGGAGTACACACTTAATGGAATTGGAGTGCACACTTCATGGAATTGGAGTACACACAATGGGATGGGAGTACACATTTAATGGAATTGGAGTACACACTTAATGGAATGGGAGTACACACTTAATGGAATGGGAGTACACATTTAATGGAATTGGAGTACACACAATGGGATGGGAGTACACATTTAATGGAATTGGAGTACACACTCAGTGGAATTGGAGTACACACTCAGTGGAATTGGAGTACACACTTAGTAGAATTGGAGTACACACTCAGTGGAATTGGAGTACACACTTAATGGAATGGGAGTACACATTTAATAGAATTGGAGTACACACTCATAGGAATTGGAGTACACACTCAATAGAAAGATGCTGAAAGTTTGTGGATGAACAGAAAGGACCTGGAGATTCAAATACACAATTCTGTGAAAATGTGTAAATTAAGCTATACAAAAAAGGCTAATAGCATTGTAATGCATTCTTTATGTTGTCTGATGCACCATAAATGAGATGCGTGTAGTCCAGTTATGTTGAAGATCTCAAATTGGTTTATTACAGCTAAACTATTATATACAGTACAGAGCTAACTATTTATAGAACCTTACCCGAGGTGTTACAGTTTCAGAGTGACTCCGGCTTTGAGTCACATGACTATTTTCAGCACTTAGCTTATAAGCATACTAAGATCTTAACGGGATATCCTCTTAAAGACCATCATACATCACCCCTTTTCTTTCCAAAGATAAATCTCATATGCTAAAAGTAAAAAACATGGACTATGACAGTACGCTTCCATGTACTTTGCTTTTCAACGGGCAGATTTGCCCTTACCAGGCCAGGCCTGTACACCCAATCAAAATTATTCCACAGGCGATTGGCAAATTGTGGTCCCTGCTGGCACCGTTTCAAATAAGCATCGGGCTCTCCTCTGTTGAGGCCAGCTGCATTTAGAATAGCTTGTCTCAGGGGCCCTCCTCTCGTATTTATCTTGTGATAGGATGGAAAATAGGATGGAACTTTTGCTCATGTCAAGCAGTTTCACTTCCTCTGCATCATCAAAGCCGTGCAGAGATTTTAATTGAGTGACAGCACTTGCTTAGCAACAACCTGCTCAGTGACGCTCAGTTTGGGTTCTGCCAGGGCCACTCAGCTCCTGACCTCATTACAGCCTTGGTTCAAACATGGACAAAAGAGCGGAACTCAAGAGGTGAGGTGAGACTGATTGCCCTTGACATCAAGGCAGCATCTGCATCAAGGAGCCCCAGCAAAACTGGAGTCAATGGAAATCAGGAGGAAATCCCTCTGCTGGTTGGAGTCATACTTAGGCAAAGAAAGATGGCTGTGGTTGTTGGAGGTCAATCATCTGAGCTCCAGGAAATCACTGCAGGAGTTCCTCAGGGTAGTGCCCTAGGCCCAGCCATCTTCAGCTGCTTCATCAATGACCTTCCTTCAATCATAAGGTCAGAAGTGGGGATATTCGCTGATGATTGCACAATGTTCAGCACCATTCGCAACTCCTCAGATACTGAAGCAGTCCGTGTAGAAATGCAGCAAGACCTGGACAATATCCAGGCTTGGGCTGATAAGTGGCATGTAACATTTGCGCCACACAAGTGCCAGGCAATGACCATCTCCAACAAGAGAGAATCTAACCATCTCCCCTTGACATTCAAAGACATTACCATTGCTGAATCCCTCACTATCAACATCCAGAGGCGACCATTGACCAGAAACTGAACTGGAGTAGTCATATAAATACCGTGGGTACAAGAGCAGATCAGAGGCTAGGAATCCTGAGGCGAGTAACTCACCTCCTGACTCCCCAAAGCCTGTCCACCATCTACAAGGCACAAGTCAGGAGTGTGATGGAATATTCTCCAGTTGTCTGGATGGGTGCAGCTCCAACAACAGTCAAGAAGCCCGACACCATCCGGAACAAAGCAGCCCGCTTGATTGGCACCCCCGCAGTGGTTAGCACTGCAGCCTCACAGCTCCAGGGACCCGGGTTCGATTCTGGGTACTGCCTGTGTGGAGTTTGCAAGTTCTCCCTGTGTCTGCGTGGGTTTCCTCCGGGTGCTCCGGTTTCCTCCCACAAGCCAAAGACTTGCAGGTTGATAGGTAAATTGGCCATTATAAATTGTCACTAGTGTAGGTAGGTGGTAGGGAAATATAGGGACAGGTGGGGATGTTTGGTAAGAATATGGGATTAGTGTAGGATTAGTATAAATGGGTGGTTGATGGTCGGCACAGACTCGGTGGGCCGAAGGGCCTGTTTCAGTGCTGTATTTCTAATCTAATCTAATCTAATCTAATTCACTCCCTCCACCACCTACTCACAGTGGCAGCAGTCTGTACCATCTACAAGATGCGCTGCAGCAACGCACCAAGGCTCCTTAGACAGCACCTTCCAAACCCGCGACCTCTACCACCTCGAAGGACAAGAGCAGCAGATGCATGGGAACACCACCACCTGCAAGTTCCCGTCCAAGTCACACACCATCCTGACTTGGAACTATATCACCGTTCCTTCACTGTCACTGGGTCAAAATCCTGGAACTCCCTTCCGAACAGCACTGTGGGTGTACCTACCCCACATGGACTGCAGCGGTTCAAGAAGGCAGCTCACCACCACCTTCTCAATGGCAATTAGGGATGGGCAGTAAATGCTGGCATAGCCAGTGACGACCATATCCCATAAATGAATTTTTTTTAAAGTGCCAAACGTGGCGTATGGGTCTCCCGTACCATTTTAGTTGGGTATATCGTTTTTCATTTTGGACAGCTGTGTGATTGTATGTGGGGTGGAATACGTTACTGCCTCTGGCTGTTCGGCTTGTGGTTGTTGTTGCTGTCCTCGTGAGACTGGGACAGCCTGAGCTCCTCCCTGCCCTCCTGCACCCTGATTCTGACTGGCGGGTTGGTCCGCTGCACGTCGTGTCACCAGAGGATGCATCGGCTCTGGTGTAAGCGGTGGAGGCGGGCCGGATGCGTCCTCTGGGGGAGTCTCCTGGGGGTGGTTTATCGTAATCATAGCCATCATGGCCCTGGCCATATCGCCAGGCTTCCTCACCTAATCCTCCCCTGTCGGGTGTATCATTACCCGAATCTCTCCCCTTAGATTTATCTCCAAAGGCACAAATGATCCCTCTTTGGACCAATAACTGATTTCTTAGCCTGTCGATTTCTTTCTGACATTTAGTCTGTCGAGCCTCCTTGTGAGCCCTGCTTGGAGTGCAGCTTGGAGGTCTGTACATTTCTGCTCTCCCTTCCATTTTTCTTCTCGTGCCTGTGTGGGTCTCGTTCTGCTTTACAGTGACTGGACTCCGCCTGCTCGGCCTGAGTCTGAAAACTACTCACATGCAACGTATAATTGGCTCACTGCTCTTCCCAGCGCTGGGCCTTTTCCTTCCACTCGTCAGCCTGTTTCTCCATTTGTTCCAGGCAACATTTTAAAACTACTGTTTCTGCTTCTCTTTCTTCTAATTCGTTCAGGCAACAAGTAATTGCTGCAAACTTTCGCATTTTCGCAGCTTTCCTTTTCCTGTTATTCCCATGGACCTTCGTCCATATTGATTCGGACATGGATCCTGGACTCGCAAAACTGTCCGCATAGTAGTCCATCCATTTGGGCCCCTTCTTATTTGCATAATTGGTATATTTAAACAGCTGTTTTAGGTTTCGGACACGGTGGGATCTCTGGAAATTCGAGTTAACCCTTCAATCCGCGACAACACAGGGACGCCAAATTCTATTGTTCAACCCCTGGCCGACGGCGTCGAGAGCCAACAAGGTAACAGCAGCAAATGTTACAGACACCAATAGTGGAACGAGATTCCACACAGCTGCTGTGGTGGGATTTGAAGCCATGTCCCCAGGACATTAGCCTGGGCCTCTAGATTACTAGTTCAGTGACAATACCACAAACCACCACCTCACCACTTCACCACGTAATTAGTTTCCCCGGAATGTCCTCTACTGTGAAGTCTGACACAAAGCAATGATTCAGTAATTCTGCCATTTCCTTATTTTCATTTGCAATATTACTCACAGTATTTTTTAAAGAGACCACGTTACCCTTGACTGTCTCTTTACTTCCTATATAATTGTGATTAACTTTTTTTATGTTATAGAGTCACAGAGTCATACAGCATAGAAACAGGCCCTTCGGCCCACCGCGTCCATACCGATCATAATGCCTATCTATACTAATCCCACCTGCCTGCATTAATTCCATATCCCTCTATGCCTTGCTCATTCAAGTACCTGTCCAGATGTCTCTTAAATGTCGCTACTGTTCCTGCCTCCACCACCTCCTCAGGCAGCTCATTCCAGATACTCACTATTCTTTGTGTGAAAAATTTACCCCTTTGATCCCCTTTAAACCTCCTCCCTCTCACCTTAAATCTATGCCCTCTAGTTTTAGTCACCCCTACCATGGGAAACAGACTCTGGCTATCTACCCCTATCTATGCCTCTCATAATTTTATATACCTCTATCATGTCCCCTTTCAGCCTCCTTCACTCCAGGGAAAACAGACCCAGCCTATCCAATCTCTCTTTAGAACTCAAGCCCTCCAAACCAGGCAACATCCTTGTGAATCTTTTCTGCACCCTCTCTTGCTTAATCATATCTTTCCTGTAGTGCAGCGACCTGAACTGCACACAGTACTCCAAGTGCAGCCTAACCAACATTATGTACAACTGCAACATGACGTCCCAACTCTTGTACTCAATGCCTCGACCGATGAAGGCAAGCATGCCTTCACCACCCTGTCTACCTGTGTTGCCACTTTCAAGGAACTATGTACTTGCACCTCAAGGTCTCTCTGCTCAACAACACTCCCCAGGGCTCTGCCATTCACTGTATATGTCCTGCCCTGGTTTAACTTCCAAAAATGCATCACTTCACACTTGTCTGTGTTAAATTTCATTTGCCACACCCTTGCCCACTTTCCCGGTTGATCTATATCCTTTTGTAACCTTAGATAACCTTTTTCACTGTCCACTATACCACCAATTCTGGTGTCATCTGCAAATTTACTAATCATTCCCCCTACATTCTCATCCAAGTCATTAATATATATGACAAACAACAGACGGCCCAGCACCGGTCCCTACGGCACACCACTGGTCACTGGCCTCCAATGTTAACCATGGTTAATTTCCCAAATTTCGATTTGTATTCCCTTCTCACAGCTCTTACAACCATTTTTGTCTTCCTTTGCTGTTCTTTATGTTTCCCCCAGTCCCCTGGATTAACATAAAATAAAAGCAAAATACTGCAGATGCTGGAAATCTGAAATAAAAACAAGAAATGCTGGAAATACTCAGCAGGTCTGGCAGCATCTGTGGAGAGAGAAGCAGAGTTAACGTTTCAGGTTAGTGACCCTTCTGCAGAACCCCTGGATTAACACTCTTCTTGCACTTTTATATCCTCTTCCCTTTAGTTTTATATTATCTCTCACCTCTTTTCTTGACCACGGCTGTTATATTCTGTAATTAGAGTTCTTGCCCCTTCGAGGTATGTACAGATCCTGTATTAAGCTAACTTCTGTTTCGAACACTTCTCATCTGTAGTTTTACCCGATAACAGTTTTGACCAATCTTCTGTCATTGATCTCTGCCTCATCCCATTAAAGATACCTTCGTAAATTTTAGAATCTTAGTAACTGTGTTATATTTCTCCATTTTAAACCTAACATTGAATTTGATCATATTATGATCATTGTTTGATAAATGCTCCCTTAACTGTACAATTATTAACTAAATCTGGCTGATTGCTCATTACAAAACCTAGTATGACCTGCTGTCATGTTGGTTCGAGAACATATTGCACCAGAATACTATCTTAAATGCACACAAAGATCATTATTTCAAAGAGGGCTGGAATATGAAGGAGAGGACATTATGCAAGCATTGAATTCCCTTGATTATAGCAGATTGAGGGGTGAAATAATCAAAGCGTTTCAAATATAAAAAGGATTTGATCGGGTGGATGCTGGAACTTGGCCATTCAGGAACGAAGTCAGGAAGCACTTTTTGGCACAAAGGGTAAAAATTTGGAACTCGCTCTCCCCAAAAGCTCTGAATGCTGGGCAATTGCAGCTTCCAAGACTGATAGGATTTTTTTGTTAGGGAATAGCATCAAGGGAAATGAAGCAAAGGCGGAGAAGTAGAGTTGAGGTGTAGATCAGTCATGATCTAATTGAATGACGAAGCAGGTCCAAGGGGCCGAATGGCCTCTTCCTGTTCCTATTGTTCCTATGGCTTGGTTGATATCTGAACAACATCAAAATGGTCATTGCAAATCATTGCAAACCCAAGGCATCACTGCTGGTGGTCCTCACAGCAGCATCCTCAGCCTATCCATTTTCAGTTGCTTCAACAATGATTCTCCCTCCATTTATAGTTCAGAAGTGAAACTGTTCATCGATGATTTCAAAGTTTTCAGCTCATTCATAATTCCTCTGATAATGAAGAAGCTCATGGCAGGTACATCACAACCTGGAATGTGTACTCCCATTCCATTGAGCAAGTATTTCCATTCCATTGAGCATGTATTCGCATTCCATTGAGCATGTATTCACATTCCATTGAGCATGTATTCGCATTCCATTGAGCGTGTATTTCCATTCCATTGAGCATGTATTCGCATTCCATTGAGCATGTATTTCCATTCCATTGAGCATGTATTTCCATTCCATTGAGCATGTATTTCCATTCCATTGAGCATGAATTTCCATTCCATTGAGCGTGTATTCACATTCCATTGAGCATGTATTTCCATTCCATTGAGCATGTATTCGCATTCCATTGAGCATGTATTTCCATTCCATTGAGCATGTATTTCCATTCCATTGAGCTTGAATTTCCATTCCATTGAGCGTGTATTCACATTCCATTGAGCATGTATTTCCATTCCATTGAGCATGTATTCGCATTCCATTGAGCATGTATTTCCATTCCATTGAGCATGTACTTCCATTCCATTGAGCATGCATTCGCATTCCATTGAGCGTGTATTCGCATTCCATTGAGCGTGTATTTCCATTCCATTGAGCATGAATTTCCATTCCATTGAGCGTGTATTCACATTCCATTGAGCATGTATTTCCATTCCATTGAGCATGTATTTCCATTCCATTGAGCATGTATTCGCATTCCATTGAGCATGTATTTCCATTCCATTGAGCGTGTATTTCCATTCCATTGAGCGTTTATTTCAATTCAATTGAGCATGTATTCGCATTCCATTGAGCATGTATTTCCATTCCATTGAGCATGTATTTCCATTCCATTGAGCGTGTATTTCCATTCCATTGAGCATGTATTCGCATTCCACTGAGCATGTATTTCCATTCCATTGAGCATGTATTCGCTTTCCATTGAGCATGTATTTCCATTCCATTGAGCGTGTATTTCCATTCCATTGAGCGTGTATTTCAATTCCATTGAGCATGTATTCGCATTCCATTGAGCATGTATTTCCATTCCATTGAGCGTGTATTTCCATTCCATTGAGCGTGTATTTCAATTCCATTGAGCATGTATTCGCATTCCATTGAGCATGTATTTCCATTCCATTGAGCGTGTATTTCCATTCCATTGAGCGTGTATTTCCATTCCATTGAGCATGTATTCGCATTCCATTGAGCATGTATTTCCATTCCATTGAGCGTGTATTTCCATTCCATTGAGCGTGTATTTCCATTCCATTGAGCATGTATTCGCATTCCATTGAGCATGTATTCGCATGCCATTGAGCATGCATTTCCATTCCATTGAGCGTGTATTTCCATTCCATTGAGCATGTATTCGCATTCCATTGAGCATGTATTCGCATGCCATTGAGCATGTATTTCCATTCCATTGAGCATGTATTCGCATTCCATTGAGCATGTATTCGCATGCCATTGAGCAGGTATTTCCATTCCATTGATCGTGTATTTCCATTCCATTGAGCATGAATTTCCATTCCATTGAGCATGTATTTCCATTCCATTGAGCGTGTATTTCCATTCCATTGAGCATGAATTTCCATTCCATTGAGCATGTATTTCCATTCCATTGAGCGTGTATTCGCATTCCATTGAGCATGTATTTCCATTCCATTGAGCGTGTATTTCCATTCCATTGAGCATGAATTTCCATTCCATTGATCGTGTATTTCCATTCCATTGAGCATGAATTTCCATTCCATTGAGCATGTATTTCCATTCCATTGAGCGTGTATTTCCATTCCATTGAGCATGAATTTCCATTCCATTGAGCATGTATTTCCATTCCATTGAGCATGTATTTCCATTCCATTGATCGTGTATTCGCATTCCATTGAGCGTGTATTTCCATTCCATTGAGCATGTATTTCCATTCTATTGAGCATGTATTCGCATTCCATTGAGCATGTATTTCCATTCCATTGAGCATGTATTTCCATTCTATTGAGCATGTATTCGCATTCCATTGAGCATGTATTTCCATTCCATTGAGCATGTATTTCCATTCCATTGAGTGTGTATTCGCATTCCATTGAGCGTGTATTTCCATTCCATTGAGTGTCTATTCCCATTCAATTTTTTTCCCCCTTCACCTATCCACCTAATCCCACTGGCACTTTACCACATTTGCAATGACAGTGCTGATTTAGAGTGGATATTATGCTGCTGACTGAGGCTCAGTCACTGGGAGGGCGAAGAATTAGGTTGAGCTGTTGCAGTTCAAGGGTTGACACAGGTTACATGCCCAGAAGCACAGCAGATCGATTAGGTCCGAGGGAGTGAGCGAGACCTGCAACACAAGGGAGAATTCCATTGACTGAAGGAGCAGCAATATCTGGAGAATCTGCAATGATCAAAGCCCCTAAACAGGAGTAATTAGCCTCCCGAATAGAGCCTGTGTCAGCTAATCTGGTTTCTTTGAGAGTGGCAATGTTGACACCAAACCTGTGCAGCTCACGGTCAATCAGGCTGTCACGTGTACACTAGCTGTGGAGCGCAGTTTGTTGTTCATTCCAGGGCACATAGTCCTCACGTTGCCTTTCATTGCAGCAGCTTTTTCGGGAGCAGAGTGTGAGCGAGTGAGCAGCTGGGAAGGTCAGTTTGAAAGTAAACTTAATTTCCTTTTGTTTTTCGGCGGAGGCCAGGGGGCTGCTGGGTAAGTAAAACACTATATATTTGGGCGGTTTAAAATAACTTTCCTTTCATTGCATCAGCTTTTTCGGGAGCAGAGTGTGAGCGAGTGAGCAGCTGGGAAGGTCAATTTGAAAGTAAACTTAATTTCCTTTTGTTTTCGGCGGAGGCCAGGGGGCTGCTGGGTAAGTAAAACACTATATATTTGGGCGGTTTCTGAACCTGAGACACCACACTTGTCGTGTCTCCCACCCGCCCTCCTCCTCTAACCAAAAAAAAAGGAATCGGTGGGGTGTTTATAAGGTTATGCTTTTTCTATTTCTCTGGTTTTATCGTGATTGGTAAAAACTTTTCGTTCCTTTTTCATTTAACTAAGTTAAGCTTAAGATTAAAAATGGCAGGAGATCTCAGACCCGTGTCATGCTCCTCTTGCTCAATGTGGGAGCTCAGGGACATGGCTGATGTCCCTGACTCCTTCACGTGCAGGAAGTGTGTCCAACTGCAGCTCTTGTTAGATCGCATGACGGCTCTCGAGCTGCGGATGGACTCACTTTGGAGCATGCGCGATGCTGAGGAGGTCGTGGATAGCACGTTTAGTGAATTGGTCACACCGCAGATTAGGATTGCTGAGGGAAAAAGGGAATGGGTGACCAAAAGGCAGAGAAAGAGCAGGAAGGCAGCGCAGGAGTCCCCTGCGGTCATCTCCCTCCAAAACAAGTATACCGTTTTGGATACTGTTGAGGGAGATGGCTCACCAGGGGAAGGCAGCAGTAGCCAGGTCCATGGCACCGTGGCTGGCTCTGCTGTTCAGAAGGGCGGGAAAAAGCGTGGAAGGGCTATAGTCGTAGGGGATTCGATTGTAAGGGGAGTAGATAGGCAGTTCTGTGGTCGAAAACGAGGCTCCCGAATGGTATGTTGCCTCCCAGGTGCATGGGTCAGGGATGTCTCAGATCGGCTGCAGAACATTCTAAAGGGGGAGGGTGAACAGCCAGTTGTCATTGTGCACATAGGCACCAATGATATAGGTAAAAAACGGGATGAGGTCCTACAAGCAGAGTTTAGGGAGTTAGGAGCCAAGTTAAAAAGCAGGACCTCAGAGGTAGTAATCTCAGGATTGCTACCAGTGCCACGTGATAGTCAGAGTAAAAATGAAAGAATAGTCAGGATGAATGCGTGGCTTGAGAGATGGTGCAGGAAGGAGGGGTTCAGATTTTTGGGACATTGGGACCGGTTCTGGGGGAGGTGGGACTATTACAAATTGGAGGGTCTACACCTGGGCCGGACTGGATCCAATGTCCTTGGGGGTGCTTTTGCTAACGCTGTTGGGGAGGGTTTAAACTAATGTGGCAGGGGGATGGGAACCAATTGAGGTCAGTTGACAGTAAGGAGGTAGTAACAAAAGCCTGTAAGGAACTAGATAATGAAGTCAGTGTGACTAAGGGGAAGAGCAGGCAGGGAGCAGATGATGAATATAAAGGGACTGGTGGTCTGAGGTGCATTTGTTTTAATGCAAGAAGTGTAGTAGGTAAGGCAGATGAACTTAGGGCTTGGATTAGTACCTGGGAGTATGATGTTATTGCTATTACTGAGACTTGGTTGAGGGAAGGGCATGATTGGCAACTAAATATCCCAGGATATCGATGCTTCAGGCGGGATAGAGAGGGAGGTAAAAGGGGTGGAGGAGCTGCATTACTGGTCAAAGAGGATATCACAGCTGTGCTGAAGGAGGGCACTATGGAGGACTCGAGCAGTGAGGCAATATGGACAGAACTCAGAAATAGGAAGGGTGCGGTAACAATGTTGGGGCTGCACTACAGGCCTCCCAACAGCGAGCGTGAGATAGAGGTACAAATATGTAAACAGATTACGGAAAGATGTAGGAGCAACAGGGTGGTGGTGATAGGAGATTTTAATTTTCCCAACATTGACTGGGATTCACTTAGTGTTAGAGGCCTAGATGGAGCAGAATTTGTAAGGAGCATCCAGGAGGGTTTTCTAGAGCAGTATGTAAATAGTCCAACTCGGGAAGGGGCCATACTGGACCTGGTGTTGGGGAATGAGCCCGGCCAGGTGGTTGAAGTTTCAGTAGGGGACTACTTTGGGAATAGTGATCACAATTCCGTAAGCTTTAAAATACTCATGGACAAAGACGAGAGTGGTCCTAAAGGAAGAGTGCTAAATTGGGGGAAGGCCAACTATACCAAAATTCGGCAGGAGCTGGGGAATGTAGATTGGGAGCAGCTGTTTGAAGGTAAATCCACATGTGATATGTGGGAGGCTTTTAAAGAGAGGTTGATTAGCGTGCAGGAGAGACATGTTCCTGTGAAAATGAGGGATAGAAATGGCAAGATTAGGGAACCATGGATGACAGGTGAAATTGTGAGACTAGCTAAGAGAAAAAAGGAAGCATACATAAGGTCTAGGCGGCTGATGAAAGACGAAGCTTTGAAAGAATATCGGGAATGTAGGACCAATATTAAACGAGGAATTAAGAGGGCTAAAAGGGGTCATGAAATATCTTTAGCAAACAGGGTTAAAGAAAATCCCAAAGCCTTTTATTCATATATGAGGAGAAAGAGGGTAACTAGAGAAAGGATTGGCCCACTAAAGGACAAAGGAGGAATGTTATGCTTGGACTCAGAGAAAATGGGTGAGATTCTAAATGAGTACTTTGCATCGGTATTCACCGAGGAGAGGGACATGGCGGATGTTGAGGTTAGGAACAGATGTTTGATTACTCTAGGTCAAGTCGGCATAAGGAGGGAGGAAGTGTTGGGTATTCTAAAGGGCATTAAGGTGGACAAGTCCCCAGGTCCGGATGGGATCTATCCCAGGTTACTGAGGGAAGCGAGAGAGGAAATAGCTGGGGCCTTAACAGATATCTTTGCAGCATCCTTAAACACGGGTGAGGTCCCGGAGGACTGGAGAATTGCTAATGTTGTCCCCTTGTTTAAGAAGGGTAGCAGGGATAATCCAGGTAATTATAGACCGGTGAGCCTGACGTCAGTGGTAGGGAAGCTGCTGGAGAAGAGACTGAGGGATAGGATCTATTCCCATTTGGAAGAAAATGGGGTTATCAGTGATAGGCAACATGGTTTTGTGCAGGGAAGGTCATGTCTTACCAACTTAATAGAATTCTTTGAGGAAGTGACAAAGTTGATTGATGAGGGAAGGGCTGTCGATGTCATATACATGGACTTCAGTAAGGCGTTTGATAAGGTTCCCCATGGCAGGCTGATGGAGAAAGTGAAGGCGCTTGGGGTCCAAGGTGTACTAGCTAGATGGATAAAGAACTGGCTGGGCAACAGGAGACAGAGAGTAGCAGTAGAAGGGAGTTTCTCAAAATGGAGTCGTGTGACCAGTGGTGTTCCACAGGGATCCGTGCTGGGACCACTGTTGTTTGTGATATACATAAATGATTTGGAGGAAAGTATAGGTGGACTGATTAGCAAGTTTGCAGACGACATTAAGATTGGTGGAGTAGCAGATAGTGAAGGGGACTGTCAGAGAATACAGCAGAATATAGATAGATTGGAGAATTGGGCAGAGAAATGGCAGATGGAGTTCAATCAGGGCAAATGCGAGGTGATGCATTTTGGAAGATCCAATTCAAGAGTGAACTATACAGTAAATGGAAAAGTCCTGGGGAAAATTGATGTCCAGAGAGATTTGGGTGTTCAGGTCCTCTGTTCCCTGAAGGTGGCAACGCAGGTAAATAGAGTGGTCAAGAAGGCATACGGCATGCTTTCCTTCATCGGACGGGGTATTGAGTACAAGAGTTGGCAGGTCATGTTACAGTTGTATAGGACTTTGGTTCGGCCACATTTGGAATACTGCGTACAGTTCTGGTCGCCACATTACCAAAAGGATGGAGATGCTTTGGAGAGGGTGCAGAGGAGGTTCACCAGGATGTTGCCTGGTATGGAGGGCGCTAGCTATGAAGAGAGGTTGAGTAGATTAGGATTATTTTCATTAGAAAGACGGAGGTTGAGGGGGGACCTGATTGAGGTGTACAAAATCATGAGAGGTATAGACAGGGTGGATAGCAAGAGGCTTTTTCCCAGAGTGGGGGATTCAATTACTAGAGGACACGAGTTCAAAGTGAAAGGGGAAAAGTTTAGGGGGGGATATGCGTGGAAAGTTCTTTACGCAGAGGGTGGTGGGTGCCTGGAACGCGTTGCCAGCGGAGGTGGTAGATGCGGGCACGATAGCGTCTTTTAAGATGTATCTAGACAGATACATGAATGGGCAGGAAGAAAAGAGATAGAGAACCTTAGAAAATAGGCAACATGTTTAAAGAGAGGATCTGGATCGGCGCAGGCTTGGAGGGCCGAAGGGCCTGTTCCTGTGCTGTAATTATCTTTGTTCTTTGTTCTTTGTTCCAGCTTCCAAGCTGAAAGGTTATCTTTCTTTGTTTGCTGTGTAGTCTATGCATGGTTTCAGGAAGCGCAGACTTGCCTAGCATCTTCAACCCCCTCTCGAACCTCGTGGCCGGTGCCCAGAGGAAAGACGAAAGCCTAAACATCTGGGGCCTATTCGGGTGCAGGAGTTGCTGGAAGGTGCTCCCTTGAGGGAGCCACTAACCACCGAATGGGACTCCACTCCAGAATTTGTCAGGATTACTCCCTTAGCCCTTGATGTTGTTAATGTTGAAGTCACTGACCAGCAGGGCCCAAGATCAGCACACAAGTAGGTGTGATCTTGTCCTCCTGGTGTGCAAAAGGAGCAGCTGCAGGTCCCTGCTTCCCACCTCCAGGTTGCCACCTCCATCCCCCGAACTCTACAACTACTACGCCTTCAGGTGGTCAATCTGAGATCACTGTGGGTCACTTAGGAGTGAACTCAGCGCCGGCAATTTTCTGGCCAAGCTGAAGCAGAAAAACCAGTATAATCAGTAGCCAGTCACAGGCTCAGCCAGAGATTGAAGTCTCTCAATTGCAGCAGTGGTGGGGGAAGGACAGTAAACTGATCAAAGTTACTTTAAATATCGCAACACAGCAGCAATTCAGAGACAAAGTTGGGCCTTGCATTATAACCAGTGTAGTCCAGAGCAAAAACTTCTTCTCAATGTTGAGATAAGTCCAGAATTTTGAAGCCAAGTTTCAAAGAAGATCTAGATGTCGAGTTTTCCAGATGTTTTCCACACCTCACAGATCAGATCTTCTAAACAATTCATTATTGGTAACCTTGGAACCTTTAAAACCAACATCCTCATCCAAGTACTTGAAAAAGTCTTCAGCCAACCAGACATCCAAATTGTCCTTCACAACAACTGTATCCAATTCATTTTGTTTCACCCTATGAGCCTGGGACCCAGTCACAACACAATTCGGGAATAGTCCAGGAAATTCTTCCTGCAAAACCTCAGTTTCCGCAGCCTCAGCTGTCTTCCCCAAAACCATCGGAGACACCAATACCTTATCCCTAGCCAGGTTATTTCCTGTCAAAAAAAATCCAACCTTAAGTCGGCAAACTAGGATCAACACCAATGGACACAAGACACAAGACTAAGTCACATTTCAAATCAACCCTATATCAGTAAATTTCCAACAATACCCTGAATTAACACCTTCGCATTCAGAAAACTATCGGGGTGGGGTGGGGGGGGGGGGGGGCGGGGTACGGAAATTTATCGCACCTGACAAATCAGTGACTGTACCGCCCCTGTATCGCTAAGAATAACAATTGACTTCCCTGTCTCACCAGACAAACACGGGGATACTTCACCCTCAAACGGAAAACATCTATAATTTCCAGCAAACTGATTCATTCTGTCAAGGAATGGGAGAGAAACTATCTGTTTGTCATGAATGTCACCCTATTAGGATAGTATATCCTGGGGGACACCATTTGACTGCAAACATGCCACGGGCTCGTTTTTCCATTTCCAACACTCAGCTTTCACATGTCTTTTTTTATGATAAAAATAGCAGGTCGGTCCCCTCGAACCAAGCTTGTCCGCCGGACTTTCTCTTTTACCAACCTGAGGAGTGTTTGTGTCTTTACCTTTGCCATATTTCTCAATAGAACCAGATCTCTATTCATTATCAAACTTCCTATCTCTTCAAATTCTCTGAAAGTTTCCAAATTGGGGCCTGTGACTAGCTCCTGTGAATCAATTCGTAATCATCTGTGTCTACCTTTATCTTACAAACTGTATGTTCTAGGTGGCACCTTCTCAAATGGCCCAAAGTACATTTCTACTCCCTCCGAAAAATGGCCACCAAGTATATATTCTTTGCCAAATCGTAACTATGATGAGGTTGTTCTGGGTGATCCTTACTTTTCATCTCCAATGCACCTTCACAGACTTTGAGCTTTTCCTTTGCCAATTCTAAGTTCTCCCTTTCCCTTTTCCTTATTCTAAGTCAAGTTTTCATATTTCTCATTTTTTTGTTTCTCTTTCTACATTTTCCTTTTTCCTTTCTCTTTCTCATTTTGATTCAAGGTTTTGCATTTCTCTTTCTTTTTCCTTTTCTTCTCTTTCCCTTTCCAATTTCATGTTCTCTATTTTGAATTGTCTCATTTCCCCAGTAAAAAAAGGAAAAATATTCACTTTTATAATCTTTACTTTAACAATCAAACCAAAATCAACATAGTTTAAACATGAATGAACAGACAAATCATGGACAATTATTACCAAGTATTACCAATATTACGACTGAGGCGGGAGCAATGCACTGTCAATTCAGTCCCATCACTCCACAGGTCGTAGCACAATATTTAAGTTTTCCCACCCAACCGGAAAGCAGCCAAATTAAACACTCCAGCAGCCCACAGAATAAAACAGACCAAACCAGGTATCTTTAGACAACATCAAATTAACTATTTATTAAAATTAAATCTTAAACACTATTAAGATAAACCTGTCTAAAGACCTTATAACTGCTTATTTTAACCAACCTCCCCCATTCACACGCATACACTCAAAAATTATGGTTAACTGGCTTCCTTTTTAAAAAAGAATTATGTTTTAAATATTAGTTGTTTCTTAAGAATAAATAAATAACTGGCATATAAGTCTTTATGGGTTATGTTTCTGATGGGTGAGGTATTCTAATGTGAAAATAATCAAATGCCACTCGAAGTCTCTATGCGGATTTGATGAAATAGCCTCTCAGTAGATAGGCATTCAAAACACTATGGCTGCAGCAGGCATCAAACAGTTCTTTCAACGATGAGCACAGCAATAGGTCTACTTGAATTTTAAAACCGACAGTCTCTCAGTCGAAACTTTACTTCAGATATTTTTTCATTCTTAGGCAATTAACTCGGTCTGTAGCTCCTTGTAAAATGTTTGCTGAGAGAAATAGACAGCTCTTCTTTAGCAGCATGCATTGCTGTTGAGTCTATCAAAACTGGTGTCAGCTGATTTTTATACACAGTTAAATTGTTACAATACACCATGTGACCTCTCTCTCCTGCTGTGGCCGAGGAGCAGGTGCAGCTGGCACACTGTGCCTCTGAAATCCAAAACTTTTCTCCCTGTCCTAAAGGTACACTGTTTTTAGCAGAGTCTGAAAGGCAAATTGTTTTAATCAGAGGAGAAAATAAATATGGTTCCGTGACACCAGTTACACATTAATTATCAGATACAACAAAGATAGATCTCACTGATTTACTGGACAGTCCATTCAGCATAAATGGCACCAATTAGAGTCACAAAGTTCTACAAAGCTCTGACCTTCCTCAATCTATCTCCAGCTCCTTTCTTCCAAGATGCAGCCACTGATTCTCATCTGACACGAGTTTCCTTTTCTCCCTGAGCTCCATGGGTACAGAATTTGCCAAAATTGTACTGTTCTCGAGAAACACCTCAGCTCAAGACAGTCTTGATGGTGTGGATCTACCAGTATTACCTTATGTAACAGAAACAGCTGCAGCAACTTGTATTTGCCTGTGGCCAGCTCCTGGATCTGTGCTTTACTTTCTTCAGCCTGCCTGGACTCCACACCGGCATGATGAGAGCCTGATGGCTCTGTCTTTTAATCTGGTTCCAACCAGCTTCTGTTTCCCCAGAAACCTGAAATTTTAGTTTCTCTTTCAGTTAGGGTCTGTCTAAAAAGAAAACAAGCTTTGAAATTGTACCTAACAGAACATTCAATAAGTCACCTGTCCAGACAACAGTTCACACACGTTCTCCCACTGGTTCCACAGCCGTAGATTCCATCACAATATGATACCGAGCCACAAAAGGAGGTATTAGGGCAAAGGGCAAAAACCTTGGTGAAAGAGGTAAGATCTTAAGGAATGTCTTAAAGGAGGAAAGTGAGGTGGAGAGGTGGAGAGATTTAGGGAGGGCGTTCCAAAACATAGTGCCGAGGCAGCTGAAGACACAGCCACCAGTGGCGAGCAATTAAAATTGGGGATGCACAAGAGGTCAGAGTTAGTGGAGTGCAGATGTCATGGAGAGTTGTAGGGCTGGAGGAGATTACAGAGATCGGAAAAGGGCAGGCCAAGGAGGGTTGTGAAAAATTGAAGTGTTGCTTAACTGGGAGTCAGTGTAAGACAGTGAGCACAGGGGTGATGTGTGAATGGCACTTGATGCGAGTTATACCCCAGACAGCAGAGTTTTGGATGACCTCAAGTTGATGGATGGTAGAACGTGGGAGGCTAGCCAGGAGTACGTCTGAACAGGCAAGTCTGGAGGTCAAGACATTTTATGGTGGCGGAGATACGCAGAATTAATGACAGATTGGATAGGTGGTTGAAAGCACATCTCAAGGTCAAATATGACAACGAGGTTGCAAACAATCAGGTTCAGCCTCAGACAGTTGCCAGAGAAAGTGATGGAGTCAGTAGCCTGGGAATGGAGAGACAAAGTCCGACTGTAGCTACAAGAAACTTTTATTACAGTACTTCTTGGTTACATCATCAGCAAAGCAAACAAAAACAACACCTGGGCTCTCCCTTGTCTCCTCCTGCCCTCTCCGGCCTGAGCAGGGAAATCAAGCCTTTCTTATAGTTCTTCATACAAATCAGTGACACCCCCTTTATGTTCCCAATTGGTTGACAAACTCTGCAGTTTCTTGCTGTCATGGCCTGATTGGGGTACTGCCTTGTCAATTTGTTGCACCTCCTTACTCTAGCAGTTTCTCATCCCCTATTTCCTTGGAATGTTCGGCTCATTGTTGTACAATAGGCTACTCTTTGGCAGGCTGCAGCTGTCCTGTTAGTTTTTAGCTTGTTAGTCTATTTCCACTGATAAGCTGTCTGTGCAGCCCTGAAGCTATGAAGTTATTTTTGATAAGATGTCTGTGCAGCTCCGAGGTTAGTTTGTTAGTAATACATGATTGATTAATTATTTCACCTCAAATGTCCCCATATTATTCTGTTCTCGAAAATTCATTTCTCACAGTCCCCCCTTTGATTCTTCAAAACACTTTTAAGAATCATTCCCTTGATCCCACCTAGGTGCCTTTAATGGTCTCTACTTGTTTAGAAACAGCCTTCAACACCCGGAGGAGTCACATTCAATACGTTGTCTGCTTGTGCCGCAGGAGGGGCCCGCGGGAGCTCTGTAAAGGCATAAGTTTTGCAGGGGCTTCAGTTACTTGTTTACAACAGCACTTAATAAGCAAAAACATCAAATACAGAATTACAACTATAACTAGAAATAAGACCAAACCCTGTACCACTGAAGTCCCTATCGAGCCCAACCAACTGGTCGCCCAGCCCCATAAGGTGGAAGCTGGGGGTTGTTTTAGCTTTTCCACCTCCTTTCGGATGTGTGCTGCCAGATCAGAAATTTCTTCGGAGCTATCTGGAATGTAAGTACAGCACTCGGGTCCTATCAGGGCACATGTACCCCCATTTTCTGCAGGGACAAAATCTAAGGCCATTTGGTTCTGGAGTGCTACGGTGCAGGTAGCTACCATTTCTGCATTTATTTTATCAAGGGCTTCGGCGGTGTCATTGGCCACATTTTCTGGGACAGAAGCAATATTGATGGATTCCCTGGCTCTCTTACCCATACCACGGGAACATGATCGAGAAAAATCTCTCAGTCTCAGTGATAGCTCGTTTCCTTCTTTGTCCCTGAGGTGGCTTATACAGGGAGGTCAAATGATGGATATAAGGTGTAACATAACCTAAATAACATGATCCTGTCCAGAATTTCGGTAACCAGGGATAGGCTTTATTGCCACAAATAAAATAAGTACCATTATAGGCAATGGGGTTTCTAGTTGTTTCGGGGTCCACCTGCCAGGTGGCGTCCCGATCCTTTTCGTTCCTCAAGGTCCCGCAGGAGAATAGCTTTGGCGCCTGGAGTTGCATTGAAATAGTGGGAGCAGTTACTTCGTCCCACTTCTCGTCCACCCCTTTGGTCTCTAACCAGGCTTATGAATCCCTGTGGTCTTCCCACACCTGAGGTGTTAGTAAGGACCAAGAACGGAGGTTCTTGGGTCCGATTGTAATGGGGCCGGTACCACCCCATGAAGGCTCGTCTGTTCCGAGACCCTCTTGCGATCCATTCCGCCGACTCTGATGCATTAAACGGAATGGGACGTAAGGGGATGCCTCCCCTGGACTGGATAGGCACATGTGCACATATCCAACAGCGGGAGAGGTTAGCTTCTTTGGCATAAGTAAAGGTCATGTAAAGGAAAGAGTTAACATGTAATTCTCCGGACACTCGATTCGTTTCCTCATGTGAACAGGTTTGGTAAGACAAAAATGAGCAAATACTTACAATACATGCAAAGAAGATAATACAAATTTTAAACATGGTAGCAATTAACAATTCGGCGTTGAATCACGGGTCGCTCGTTTTACGTGAGAGGCGTGTTTCCAGGCTTTCTTTCCTTCGACTTTAACTGCTGCCTGGGTTGTCAGTAACACTTGGAAAGGTCCCTCCCACTTGGCGCCCAAAGGTTCTTTGTGTATTTTCTTCACGTAGACCCAGATTCCCAGGATGATGTCGTGCCCCCTTCTGGTGGGTCACCCCAACCTGCGAGGAAGCAGAACTGACAGCATTTGTTAAGTTCTGGCAATATTCTAGTAAAGCGTTACTCATCAAGTGACTATCAGCTTTACGCAGGTCAATTATTCCCGGGAAAGCCATGGGTCTCCCTGTTATTACTTCAAATGGGCTCAAGCCTGTAGTTCTGTTCGGGGTCACTTTGATACTACACAGAACTATCGGCAACGCCTGAGGCCACTTTATTCCTTCCTGGTGATACTTGGATAGTCGCTGTTTTAGTGTCTGATTCATTCGTTCCACTTGACCTGATGACTGGGGATGATGAGGACAGTGTAAATCCCACGTAATGTTTAGTAGTCGACTGACTTCCTGACAAACCGCGCCTGTGAAATGAGTTCCTTGGTCAGAGTCAATGCTGACCGGTACTCCCCATCTGGGGATGTACTCCTTACACAGGACCTTCGCGGTGTGATTGGCCGTGGCTTTTCTGGCTGGGACGGCTTCTACCCATCTAGAAAATTTATCGACAATGACTAAAGTGCTGGTGTATCCTTGGCAAGGTGGGAGAGTGATATAGTCAACTTGGAAGCACTGGAATGGGCCGGCTGGAGCAGGGGCTTTTAGTTGAGGCATTATTGTAGTGGGTCTGGCAGCATCTGTGGAAGGAGAAGCAGAGTTAACGTTTCGGGTCAGTGACCCTTCTTCGGAAGGGTCTTCGTTCCGAAGAAGGGTCACTGACCCGAAACGTTAACTCTGCTTCTCTTTCCACAGATGCTGCCAGACCTGCTGAGTGGTTCCAGCATTTCTTGTTTTTATTTCAGATTTCCAGCATCCGCAGTATTTTGCTTTTATATTATTGTAGTGGGTCCTGGATTGTTTTTCTGACAGACCACACAGCGGTCAGCTACCAGCTGTGCGTGTTTCGTGAACCCTCAACCCCACCAGCTTTTCTGGAACCGTGTTGCCATCTGTTATTTAAAAAGTTCTGTCCGTCGGATTGCTAAGCGAACAAGTTTTGACTTTTTTTTTGGTTTTTCAGTAGATTTGTTGGGAATTTAGAATAGTGGGAATGGAGGTTAAGGCAGTTGAATGTTCCTCCTGCAGAATGTGGGAGGTAAGGGTCGCCAAGAGTGTCCCTGCTGACTGCATCTGCGGGAAGTGCACCCAACTCCAGCTCCTCGAGAACCGCGTTAGGGAACTGGAGCTGGAGCTGGATGAACTTCGGATCATTCGGGAGGCGGAGGGGGTTATTGAGAGGAGTTATGGGGAGGTAGTCACACCTCAGGTAAAAGAAGTAGGTAGATGGGTTACCGTCAGGGGAAGGAGAGGGAACCAGCAGGCAGTGCAGGGATCCCCTGTGGCCGTTTCCCTCAACAACAGGTATACCATTTTGGATACTGTTGCGGGGGATGACTTACCAGGGGTAAGCAATGGGGTACAGATATCTGGCACAGAGTCTGTCCCTGTTGCTCAGAAGGGAAGGGGGAAGAGGAGCAGAACATTAGTCATTGGGGACTCCATAGTTAGGGGAACAGATAGGAGGTTCTGTGGGAACGAGAGAGACTCACGGTTGGTGTGTTGCCTCCCAGGTGCCAGGGTTCGTGATGTCTCAGATCGTGTTTTTGGGATCCTTAAGGGGAAGGGGGAGCAGCCCCAAGTCGTGGTCCACATAGGCACCAACGACATAGGTAGGAAGAGAGATGGGGATTTAAGGCGGAAATTCAGGGAGCTAGGTAGGAAGCTTAGAGCGAGAACAAACAGAGTTGTTATCTCTGGGTTGTTGCCCGTGCCACGTGCTAAGGAAGCGAGGAATAGGGGGAGAGAGGAGTTGAACACGTGGCTGCAGGGATGGTGTAGGAGGGAGGGTTTTGGTTTCCTGGATAATTGGGGCTGTTTCTGGGGTAGGTGGGACCTCTACAAACAGGATGGTCTTCACCTGAACCAGAGGGGTACCAATATCCTGGGGGGGGGTGGGGGGGGGGGGGGGGAATTGGTAGTGCTCTTCGGCGGGGGTTTAAACTAATTCAGCAGGGGAATGGGAACCTAAACTGTAGTTCCAGTGCACAGGATGTTGAGAGTAGTGAGGTCAGGGATAAGGTTACAAGGACACAAGAGGGCACTGACAAGCAAGAACTTGGTTTAATGTGTGTCTACTTCAACTCCAGGAGCATCCGGAATAAGGTGGGTGAACTTGCAGCATGGGTTGGTACCTGGGATCTCGATGTTGTGGCCATTTCGGAGACATGAGTAGAGCAGAGGCAGGAATGGATGTTGCAGGTTCCGGGATTTAGATGTTTCAGTAAGAACAGAGAAGATGGTAAAAGAGGGGGGGTGTGGCATTGTTAATCAAGGAGAGTATTACAGCGGCAGAAAGGACGTTTGAGGACTCGTCTACTGAGGTAGTATGGGCTGAGGTTAGAAACGGGAGAGGAGAGGTCACCCTGTTGGGAGTTTTCTATAGACCTCCGAATAGTTCCAGAGATGTAGAGGAAAGGATAGTGAAGATGATTCTCGACAGGAGCGAGAGTAACAGGGTAGTTGTTATGGGGGACTTTAACTTTCCAAATATCGACTGGAAATACTATAGTTCGAGTACTTTAGATGGGTCAGTTTTTGTCCAGTGTGTGCAGGAGGGTTTTCTGAAACAGTATGTAGACAGGCCAACCAGGGGCGATGCCACATTGGATTTGGCACTGGGTAATGAACCCGGCTAGGTGTTAGATTTAGATGTTGGTGAGCACTTTGGCGATAGTGATCACAATTCGGTTAGGTTTACCTTAGCAATGGGCAGAGACAGGTATATACCTCAGGGCAAGAATTATAGCTGGGGGAAAGGAAATTATGATGCGATTAGGCAAGATTTAGGATGCATAAAATGGGGAAGGAAACTGCAGGGGATGGGCACAATCGAAATGTGGAGCTTATTCAAGGAGCAGCTACTGCGTGTCCTTGATAAGTATGTACCTGTCAGGCAGGGAGGAAGTTGTCGAGCGAGGGAGCCGTGGTTTACGAAAGAAGTTGAAGCGCTTGTCAAGAGGAAGAAGAAGGCTTATGTTAGGATGAGACGTGAAGGCTCAGTTAGGGCGCTTGAGAGTTACACGCTAGCCAGGAAGGATCAAAAGGGAGAGCTACGAAGAGCAAGGAGAGGACACGAGAAGTCATTGGCGGATAGGATCAAGGAAAACCCTAAGGCTTTCTATAGGTATATCAGGAATAAAAGAATGACTAGAGTTAGATTATGGCCAATCAAGGATAGTAGTGGGAAGTTGTGTGTGGAATCAGAGGAGATAGGGGAAGCGTTAAATGAATATTTTTCGTCAGTATTTACAGTGGAGAAAGAAAATGTTGTCGAGGAGAATACTGAGATTCAGACTACCAGGCTAGATGGGATTGAGGTTCACAAGGAGGAGGTGTTAGCAATTTTGGAAAGTGTGAAAATAGATAAGTCCCCTGGGCCAGATGGGATTTATCCTAGGATTCTCTGGGAAGCCAGGGATGAGATTGCAGAGCCTTTGTCCTTGATCTTTATGTCATCATTGTCGACAGGAATAGTGCCGGAAGACTGGAGGATAGCAAATGTTGTCCCCTTGTTCAAGAAGGGGAGTAAAGACAGCCCTGGTAATTATCGACCTGTGAGCCTTACTTCGGTTGTGGGTAAAATGTTGGAAAAGGTTATAAGAGATAGGATTTATAATCATCTTGAAAAGAATAAGTTCATTAGCGATAGTCAGCACGGTTTTATGAAGGGTAGGTCGTGCCTCACAAACCTTATTGAATTTTTCGAGAAGGTGACCAAATAGGTGGATGAGGGTAAAGCCGTGGATGTGGTGTATATGGATTTCAGTAAGGCGTTTGATAAGGTTCCCCACGGTAGGCTATTGCAGAAAATACGGAAGTATGGGGTTGAAGGTGATTTAGAGCTTTGGATCAGAAATTGGCTAGCTGAAAGAAGACAGAGGGTGGTGGCTGAAGGCAAATGTTCATCCTGGAGTTTAGTTACTAGTGGTGTACCGCAAGGATCTGTTTTGGGGCCACTGCTGTTTGTCATTTTTATAAATGACCTGGATGAGGGTGTAGAAGGGTGGGTTAGTAAATTTGCGGATGACACGAAGGTCGGTGGAGTTGTGGATAGTGCCGAAGGATGTTGTAGGGTACAGAGGGACATAGATAGGCTGCAGAGCTGGGCTGAGAGATGGCAAATGGAGTTTAATGCTGAAAAGTGTGAGGTGATTCACTTTGGAAGGAGTAACAGGAATGCTGAGTACTGGGCTAATGGGAAGATTCTTGGTAGTGTAGATGAGCAGAGAGATCTTGGTGTCCAGGTACATAAATCCCTGAAAGTTGCTACCCAGGTTAATAGGGCTGTTGAGAAGGCATATGGTGTGTTAGCTTTTATTAGTAGGGGGATCGAGTTTCGGATCCACGAGGTCATGCTGCAGCTGTACAAAACTCTGGTGAGGCCGCACCTGGAGTATTGCGTGCAGTTCTGGTCACCGCATTATAGGAAGGATGTGGAAGCTTTGGAAAGGGTGCAGAGGAGATTTACTCGGATGTTGCCTGGTATGGAGGGAAGGTCTTATGAGGAAAGGCTGAGGGACTTGAGGTTGTTTTCGTTGGAGAGAAGGAGGAGGAGAGGTGATTTAATAGAGACATATAAGATAATCAGAGGGTTAGATAGGGTGGATAGTGAGAGTCTTTTTCCTCGGATGGTGATGACAAACACGAGGGCACATAGCTTTCAGTTGAGGGGTGATAGATATAGGACAGATGTTAGAGGTAGTTTCTTTACTCAGAGAGTAGTAGGGGCGTGGAACGCCCTGCCTGCAACAATAGTAGACTCGCCAACTTTAAGGGCATTTAAGTGGTCATTGGATAGACATATGGATGAAAATGGAATCGTGTAGGTCAGATGGTTTCACAGGTCGGCGCAACATCGAGGGCCGAAGGGCCTGTACTGCGCTGTAATGTTCTAATGTTGCGGGGCCAGGTGTCCCCAGGAGTGAATTTGCTGGGCTAAAAAGGGCATCAACGCCTGTGGTGCGACGGGTTTCCCGGTGTCCCTTTGCCTCCATATGCCGTCGTCACATATCTTCATCCCTGCTTCTATCCAGGTCCATTTTTCCTCTTTGGAACATTCACTCTGCATCACTTGTAGATCTTGTGTCAGACGGGACGCATTCAGTTTACATATTTGCGTCCGTGCGTCCGGGGGATCACCTTGCGAGGCGGCTTCCTTGGCTGCCTTGTCGGCTAGGGCATTCCCCTTTGCCTCTATGGTGTTGTCTTTCGTATGGGCTTTACATTTCAAAATGGATACCTTTGGTGGCAATTGCATGGCCTCCAGTCAGTCCTCTTTCCCATTTCGAATAGGTGTACCAGCAGCCGTGAAAAATCCTCTTTTACGCCACAGCTGACCTAAGTCGTGAGCGACTCCAAAAGCATACCGCGAGTCTGTGTAAATATTAGCTGTCTTCCCCTCTGCTATTCGACACGCTTCCAACAGGGCTCGCAGATCGGCTTGTTGGGCTGATGTCCCTGAAGGCAGGCATCCCACTTCCACAACTTCATGTTGAGTTGTAACTGCCCATCCTGCTTTCCATATACCGTTGTCAACAAAGGATGAGCCGTCTGTGAATAGGATTAAATCTGGGTTGAGCAATGCTTCCTCTGCCGCTAGGGTTAGCTCCTCTGTTTCTTCCATAATCTCCACACAATCATGTTCTTCTTCCTCCATCTCTTCAGACCACGGGAGCATAGTCGCTGGATTTACCGGGCTGGCCCGGATAATGTGGAGATTGGGAGCCATTGTTGTCCATCGGGTCCATCTGGCTGCTGTCACTTGGGATACTCTGTTCATAGATAGCAAAGTGTGGACTGTGTGCGGACACTTAACAGTTAACTTTTGATCTGACACCAGACCTGCAGTCGCCATTACTGCTTGGCATGTCGCTTCCACAGCTCTTAAACAACGGCCCCGTTCTAGGACGACGGTGTCCAGTCTTTTCGAATAGTACCCAATAGGTCTCTGTTTGTCCCCGTGCTCCTGTGTCAGTATGGCAGTCATATATCCCTCTTTTTCGTGCACAAACAGGGTGAACGGTTTCCCGTTGTCGGGGATTCCCAGAGCTGGCGCTGAGCACAAAGCCCTCTTTAAGTTTTCAAAATCTTCTTGTTGTTCTTTGGTTAGGGTAACTGATTCTTTCGAGGCCCGCTTTCCCTTCAAGAGATCGGTTAATGGTTGAGCCAGCTGTGTGTAGGAGTCGATCCAGTTTCTGTTGAAGTTAAACCCAAAAAGGACCTAAGCTCCCGGATAGTGGTGGGCAGTTTGGCAGCTCGAATAGCGGCAGTCCTGTCCTGGGTGAGTTCCCTTTTTCCTTTCGAAATATTTTGTCCCAGATACACGACCTCTCCTTCTGCTATCTGTGCTTTGTCGATACTGGCTTTGTGTCCTCTCTGATGAAGGTGGTCCAGCAGGGTACGCAGATCTTGTTCGTGCTGTTCTTCTGTCTCAGAGGCTAACAGAATGTCGTCCACGTACTGAATGACCGTGGAGTGCATGGAAGGTAACTCCCTCAAATGGTTTTGTAGGGCCATATGAAATACCGTGGGGCTGTTGTGGAAACCCTGTGGCAGGCGAGTCCAGGTGTACTGTTGTTGTTGTACAGTATAGGCAAACCACGGTTGGACTTCGGGTGCCAGTGGCACCGACCAAAATCCGTTGGCCATATCGATAACAGAGAACCATTCGTGTTCCGGCTTCAGGGCGTTAACTACCGTAGAGGGGTCAGCTACCAGAGGGGCCTTTTGATCAATACACTGGTTAGCCTTTCTATAGTCGACAGTAAGCCGCCAGGTCCCGTTTGGCTTCCGTACTGGCCACACAGGGCTGTTTGAGGTACTGTGTGTTTTAACCAGCACGCCTCGCTCCTCTAGCTGTCTAATCACGGGCAGGATTCCTGCAATAGATGTTTGACTGATGGGGTATTGCTTAGTACAGGGCGGAGCAGATCCCGTAAACGTTACCGGTTCCATCTGAAGTAGCCCACAATCGTTCTTATCCTGGGCCCATATTGGGTGCTCCCTCAGCTGCTCTTTCTTCAGACTTCTGATAGACCAAGTTACCTGGCCGCCTTCGAAATGCAACGAAGAGTCCAGCTGAGTGAGAACGTCCATACTGAGAAGTGCTTGGTCCACCGGACCTACCCAGACTGGTATTATCAATTCATGCGGACCAAGACTAATGCGTACGGGCTGGGTCCTCTTAATTACCAACCCATTGCCCCCAGCTGCGGAAGCTCTTTTCGTCTTACCGTAGGGAGTTTCCGTATTGTTGAGGTAGACATGTTAATTCGGCTCCGGTATCCAATAAGAAGTCAATGTCTTGATCGCCCACCCTCACAGTAACATACAATCCATCTTTTCTATTTTCTACTAGCGCTAGGAGAGGCGCCGAAAGGGCGAGGGAGGGCTCCTCTAGTTTTTTGTCGCATCGAGTAAGGAGGACATCTCCTTCTGTTGCTGGGGCGTCAACCGTTTGACCTTCTCAAAGAGGTCGTTGGCATCAGTGGAGGGAGCTGGTTTGGGTACCGAGTTGCGTCCTTGGCGTCCTCTGCCTCGTCCTCTCGCTCTACACGACTTAGCCCAATAGCCTTCCTTCCCGCAGTAATAACAGGGGCCGGGTCGCCTAACTTGCTCTTTGTCAGGCTCTTTCGGTACTGGATCCGTCTGCACGGCTCGAAGTTTGACTCCCATATCCCTGTCCAGCTGAGCGCATCTGTCAATTAACTCTGAGTATTTTACTCTTACCGCGTCCCACTCCGGTAGAGTGGCCTTCAGTATTTTAGACAGTTCTGGCTTTAGTCCATCAACAAAAGCGGTTTTTAAGGGTCCAAAACTGGTGTCGTCCAGATCCTCTGGAGTAGGGTCTACTATCCCTGAGTATTCCACCCAGGTGGACCTAAACCTCTCTTCATACTCCCGCACTTCCTCTGAGTTCTTCTGCTGACAGGCTGCAACTTTGCCCCAGTCCGTTTTTACAGGACAAAACTCTTGCAACCACGTGTTAATCACAATCCATCCGGCGTCAAGTAGCTGTCCATCTTCACCCAAAGCAATTTGGACTTCTCTCCTTAGCTTTCGGCTCGCTCGCCCGGGCACCATTAGGGCTAGAATCTGTACCCCGTCCCACGGGTGGAGATCGTAAATTCCCTTCAATCGTTCCAGTTGCTCCCACGTTTTCAGACCCCCTTTCTTCGGGTCGGGCAATCTTGTGGACCACTTGTCGATTTTCTCAGGGGAAGCCGGGACGTGTGTCCAGTACGCATTGTGCTCGGCCGTGGTGACCTCGCGACCGTTCACAGTCTTCTTTTCCGTCTTGACCTTAACGCATTTCTGTTTAAGGGGAGCTGGTCGCGGAAACGGTAACCCATCATCATTGTTACTTTCTTCACTGGAAGACTCGGCTACACCTGCTTCACGCAGTTGCATCTTCCGTTGTTCCGTTTGTAACGACTTCAAACTCGGATACAAGTTAGTTGGAGGTGGTCGGCGGGGTTTGCAGAGCTGTCCCAGTTCCTTCGGTTGGGTCGTCTGCTGGTCTTGTAGTTGTTTTTTAAGCTCTTTAATTTCAATCTCCAGCTTTTCCTTTTCAAGCTTTTCAATTTTCAGTTGTTCGCAGACCGCTTTCAGTTGATCCTTTGCATCCGTTAGGTCGCGATCACATTGGGCTTGTCGCATAATCTCATTGCGCTGCCGAATGTGGCCCATTACGGCTAGGGACCATTGGGTCCGTTCTTTATCCTTTAAACGGGTTGTTTTTCCCCAGACTCTCTTTATATCTTCCAGGGACCACTGTCCCGTGGAGTTGCCATATTTTTGCCCAATTTCGGTGTACGCTTCAGCCAGATTTAACTGTTGCTCTACATATTCTTTCAACTGCCGAAGTATTTCATCTTCGGGAACGTCAGGTGGGGCTCGCCCACCTTTGACGTTAGTTGGTAACTGTCGGTTGCCTTCGTCTGTCATTTTATCCATTCAGGTAGGGAAGTAGGTCTCGAGCCATCAGGCCTTTCGCCAAATAGGTATTTCGTCAAATACCGCCAAGTTAGACGTCTAGAAAGGGGGTCTCAAGCCGCACAAGAAAGGGTATTTCCATCAAATACCGCCAAGTTTGGGATCGCGTGGCAGGGAACCGAAATTTAGACAACGACCAAGGACTTTTAACATAAAGAGGAGTCCTTACCTCTGGGGGCGCCGATAGGTCCGATGTCTGTGGCTTCAGTCTTTATCCTCCAGCGATCCTGCCGACTACGCCAAGTTGTTGGATCCCATTAGTTACACAAAGAGAGATGAAGTCCGACTGTAGCTTTAAGAAACTTTTATTGCATTACTTCTTGGTTACATCATCAGCAAAGCAAACAACAACAACACCTGGGCTCTCCCTTGTCTCCTCCTGCCTGAGCAGGGTATTCAAGCCTTTCTTATAGTTCTTCTTACAAATAATTGACACCCCCTTTATGTTCCCAATTGGTTTACAAACTCTGCAGTTTCTTGGTGTCATGGCCTGATTGGGGTACTGCCTTGTCAATTGGCACCTCCTTACTCTAGCAGTTTCTCATCCTCCTATTTCCTTGGAATGTTGGGCTGATTGTTGTACAATAGGCTACTCTACGGCAGGCTGCAGCTATCCTGTTAGTTTTTAGCTTGTTAGTCTATTTCCATTGATAAGATGTCTGTGCAGCTCCGAGGTTAGTTTGTTAATAATACATGATTGATTAATTATTTCACCTTAAATGTCCCCATATTATTCTGTTCTCGAAAATTCTGTTCTCACAGGCGGTCTCTATGCCTTTGAGAGTTGTATTTTTCTGAGAAAAGTGTGCGAGCAGCAAGCCTGTTCCTAAGCAACAGCATGAGTGTGGCAATTACATGCCCTACTTTATCAGTTTGACTGTGTGTAAGACTGACTAGAGCCAGTTTGATCTGGCAGAGCAGCGAAGAGTGCTCTCCTTGAAGGAAGTGGGGATTTGCCTCTCTCTCAGCAGAATTCAAAATCTAAATAGACCTGTTGTTACACTCCTTGTTGAAAGATCTGTGTGACACCTGCTGCAGCCAAAGTGCTATGAATGCATATCCATTCCAGATTGTTCCTCAAACTCGCCTGGAGACCTGGAGTGGCATCTGACTATTCAGCTCTGGGACTGCACTGGTCCAGGAAAGTAACCAACCAGGACGTACAACCCAGTTGTTTCATTAGTCCAAAGAAACAATTCTAATTTAAAACATCATTTTTGAACCAGTTAACCATTGGTTTTTGAATGTAAGTGTGCGTGCATGAGGATTAGGAGGAATAAGAAGTTATAAAGTCTTTTCAAACGTAGATTTATCTCTGGATTGTTTAAGAATTAGCTTAATAATAAATAATTAATTTGTTGTTGTTTAAAGATACCTGGTTTAGTGCATTTTATTCTGGGGATTAATAAAGTGCTTAATTTGGCTAATTTACAGGAGATGGGAAACTTTCATAATAAACTGTGACCTGAATGGGACTGAATTGACAGTGCATTACTCCCACCTCAGTCATAACACTGGGAAGGAAGATGTTTAAAGTGACATTTAGTGTAAATTGTGAGGAAAATCACAGAACAACACTGAGCAGAAGGAACTGAAAAAGACTGATGAGGCAAGTAGCTTATGTCCCTGCAGCACCAGAAAAAACAGGCGTCAGGTGAGGAGCTGTCATAACAAGAATCCAGGGAGTCAATCTAGACAGGATTTAGGATTCAAGAGAATAGATGTGATGCACAGGGAGCGATGACAATCTCCTTGTATCCAGAGAGCAGAAACGGTCTCCTCGTGTCCACAGAGTTTAGACAATCTCATCATGTCCAGGGAGTGGAGACAACTTCCTTATGTTGAGGGAGTGGAGACAGTCCCCTCATTTGCAGGGAGTGGAGACAATTTCCTCACGTCCTGAGAGTGGAGAGAATCTCCTCACGAACAGGGAGTGGAGACAATTCCTACACGCTCGGGCAGTTGAGACAATCTCCTCATGTTCAGGGAGTGGAGGCAATGTCTTCATTTACAGAGAGTGGTGACAGACTGCTCACTTTCGGGGAGTGGAGACAATCTCCACATGCACAGGGAGTGGAGGCAATCTCCTCACGTACAGGGATTGGAGTCATTCTCCACATGTTCAGGGAGTGGATGGACTTTCTCCAAACGTTGAGGGAGTGGTGACATCTCCTCATGTACAGGGAGTGGAGACATTCTCCTCACGAACAGGGAGTGGGTACAATCTCCTCATGTACGGAGAGTGGAGACAATCTCCTCACGTACAGTGAGTCGAGACAATCTCCTCATGTTCAGGAAGTGGAGACAATCTCCTCATGTACAGGGAGTGGAGACAATCTCCTCATGTACAGGGAGTGGAGACAATCTCCTCATGTCCAGGGGATGGAAACAATCTCCTCACGGACAGGGAGTGGAGGCAAACTCCTCATGTACAGGGAGTGGAGACAATCTCCTCATGTGCAGAGAGTGCAGACAATCTCCTCATGTGCAGAGAGTGCAGACAATCTCCTCATGTACAGGGAGTAGAGACAATCCCCTCACGGACAGGGAGTGGAGACAATCTCCTCATGTACAGCGAGTGAAGACAATCTACTCACGGACAGGGAGTGGAAACAATCTCCTCATGTACAGGGGGTGGAGTCAATCTCCTCACGGACAGGGAGTGGAGACAATCCCCTCACGGACAGGGAGTGGAGACAATCTCCTCACGGTCAGGGAGTGGAGACAATCTCCTCACGGACAGGGAGTAGAGACAATCTCCTCATGTACAGGGAGTGGAGACAATCTCCTCATGTACAGGGAGTGGAGACAATCTCCTCATGTACAGGGAGTGGAGACAATCTCCTCATGTGCAGAGATGGGAGACAATCTCCTCATGTGCACAGAGAGGAGACAATCTCCTCATGTACAGGGAGTGGAGACAATCTCCTCATGTGCAGAGAGTGGAGACAATCTCCTCATGTAAAGGGAGTGGAGACAATCTCTTCATGTGCAGAGAGTGGAGACGATCTCCTCATGTGCAGAGAGTGGAGACAATCTCCTCATCTACAGGGAGTGGAGACAATCTCCTCATGTGCAGAGAGTGGAGACAATCTCCTCATGTACAGGGAGTGGAGACAATCTCCTCATGTACAGGGAGTGGAGACAATTTCCTTATCTACAGGGAGTGGAGACAATCTACTCATGTGCAGAGAGTGGAGACAATCTCCTCATGTACAGGGAGTGGTGACAATGTCCTTATGTGCAGAGAGTGGAGACAGTCTCCTCATATGCAGGGAGTGGAGACAATCTCCTCATGTGCAGAGAGTGGAGACAATCTCCTCATGTACAGGGAGTGGTGACAATGTCCTCATGTGCAGAGATGGGAGACAATCACCACATGTACAGGGAGTGGAGACAATCTCCTCATGTGCACAGAGTGGAGACAATCTCCCCATGTACAGAGAGTGGAAACAATCTCCTCATGTACAGGGAGTGGAGACAAACTCCTCATGTACAGGGAGTGGCGACAATCTCCTCATGTGCAGAGAGTGGAGACAATCTCCTCATGTACAGGGAGTGGAGACAATCTCCTCATGTGCACAGAGTGGAGACAATCTCCCCATGTGCACAGAGTGGAGACAATCACCTCATGTACAGGGAGTGGAGACAATCTCCTCATGTGCAGAGAGTGGGGACAATCTGCTCATGTACAGAGAGTGGGGACAATCTGCTCATGTACAGAGAGTGTAGACAATCTCCTCATGTACAGGAAGCGGAGACAATCTCCTCATGTGCAGAGATGGGAGACAATCTCCTCATGTACAGGAAGCGGAGACAATCTCCTCATGTGCAGAGATTGGAGACAATCTCCCCATGTACAGAGAGTGGAAACAATCTCCTCATGTACAGGGAGTGGAGACAATCTCCTCATGTACAGGGAGTGGCGACAATCTCCTCATGTGCAGAGAGTGGAGACAATCTCCTCATGTACAGGGAGTGGAGACAATCTCCTCATGTGCACAGAGTGGAGACAATCTCCCCATGGACAGAGAGTGGAGACAATCACCTCATGTACAGGAAGCGGAGACAATCTCCTCATGTGCAGAGATTGGAGACAATCTCCCCATGTACAGAGAGTGGAGACAATCACCTCATGTCCAGGGAGTGGAGACAATCTCCTCATGTGCAGAGAGTGGGGACAATCTGCTCATGTACAGAGAGTGTAGACAATCTCCTCATGTACAGGAAGTGGAGACAATCTCCTCATGTGCAGAGATGGGAGACAATCTCCTCATGTACAGGGAGTGGAGACAATGTCCTCATGTACAGGGAGTGGAGACAATGTCCTCATGTGCAGAGAGTGGAGACAATCTCCTCATGTACAGGGAGTGGAGACAATCTCCTCATGTGCAGAGATTGGAGACAATCTCCCCATGTACAGAGAGTGGAAACAATCTCCTCATGTACAGGGAGTGGAGACAATCTCCTCATGTACAGGGAGTGGAGAAAAGCTCCTCATGTGCAGAGAGTGGAGACAATCTCCTCATGTACAGGGAGTGGTGACAATGTCCTTATGTGCAGAGAGTGGAGACAGTCTCTTCATATGCAGGGAGTGGAGACAATCTCCTCATGTGCAGAGAATGGAGACAATCTCCTCATGTACAGGGAGTGTGACAATGTCCTCATGTGCAGAGAGTGGAGACAATCTCCTCATGTTCAGGGAGTGGAGACAATCTGCTCATGTGCAGAGATGGGAGACAATCACCTCATGTACAGGGAGTGGAGACAATCTCCTCATGTGCACAGAGTGGAGACAATCTCCCCATGTACAGAGAGTGGAAACAATCTCCTCATGTACAGGGAGTGGAGACAAACTCCTCATGTACAGGAGTGGCGACAATCTCCTCATGTGCAGAGAGTGGAGACAATCTCCTCATGTACAGGGAGTGGAGACAATCTCCTCATGTGCACAGAGTGGAGACAATCTCCCCATGTACAGAGAGTGGAGACAATCTCCTCATGTACAGGGAGTGGTGACAATGTCCTCATGTGCAGAGAGTGGAGACAATCACCTCATGTACAGGGAGTGGAGACAATCTCCTCATGTGCAGAGAGTGGAGACAATCTCCTCATGTGCAGAGAGTGGAGACAATCTCCTCATGTACAGAGAGTGGAGACAATCACCTCATGTACAGGGAGTGGAGACAATCTCCTCATGTGCAGAGATGGGAGACAATCTCCACATGTGCAGAGAGTGGAGACAATCTCCTCATGTGCAGAGAGTGGAGACAATCTCCTCATGTACAGAGAGTGGAGACAATCACCTCATGTACAGGGAGTGGAGACAATCTCCTCATGTGCAGAGATGGGAGACAATCTCCACAAGTGCACAGAGTGGAGACAATCTCCTCATGTACAGGGAGTGGAGACAATCTCCTCATGTGCAGAGAATGGAGACAATCTCCTCATGTACAGAGAGTGGAGACAATCTCCTCATGTACAGGGAGTGGAGACAATCTCCTCATGTGCAGAGATGGGAGACAATCTCCTCATGTGCACAGAGTGGAGGCAATCTCCTCATGTACAGGGAGTGGAGACAATCTCCTCATGTGCAGAGAGTGGAGACAATCTCCTCATGTACAGGGAGTGGAGACAATCTCCTCATGTGCAGAGAGTGGAGACAATCTCCTCATGTGCAGAGAGTGGAGACAATCTCCTCATGTACAGGGAGTGGAGACAATCTCCTCATGTACAGGAAGTGGAGACAATCTCCTCATGTACAGGGAGTGGAGACAATCTCCTCATGTACAGGGAGTGGAGACAATCTCCTCATGTACAGAGAGTGCAGACAATCTCCTCATGTACAGGAAGTGGAGACAATCTCCTCATGTACATGGAGTGGAGACAATCTCCTCATGTACAGGGAGTGGAGACAATCTCCTCATGTGCAGAGAGTGGAGACAATCTCCTCATGTTCAGGGAGTGGAGACAATCTCCTCATGTGCAGAGAGTGGAGACAATCTCCTCATGTACAGGGAGTGGAGACAATATCCTCATGTACAGGGAGTGGAGACAATCTCCTTATCTACAGGGAGTGGAGACAATCTACTCATGTGCAGAGAGTGGAGACAATCTCCTCATGTACAGGGAGTGGTGACAATGTCCTCATGTGCAGAGAGTGGAGACAGTCTCCTCATATGCAGGGAGTGGAGACAATCTCCTCATGTGCAGAGAGTGGAGACAATCTCCTCATGTACAGGGAGTGGTGACAATGTCCTCATGTGCAGAGATGGGAGACAATCGCCACATGTACAGAGAGTGGAGACAATCTCCTCATGTACAGAGAGTGGAAACAATCTCCTCATGTACAGGGAGTGGAGACAAACTCCTCATGTACAGGGAGTGGCGACAATCTCCTCATGTGCAGATAGTGGAGACAATCTCCTCATGTACAGGGAGTGGAGACAATCTCCTCATGTGCACAGAGTGGAGACAATCTCGCCATGTACAGAGAGTGGAGACAATCACCTCATGTACAGGGAGTGGAGACAATCTCCTCATGTGCAGAGAATGGGGACAATCTGCTCATGTACAGAGAGTGGGGACAATCTGCTCATGTACAGAGAGTGTAGACAATCTCCTCATGTACAGGAAGTGGAGACAATCTCCTCATGTGCAGAGATGGGAGACAATCTCCTCATATACAGGGAGTGGAGACAATCTCCTCATGTACAGGGAGTGGAGACAATCTCCTCATGTCCAGGGGATGGAGACAATCTCCTCACGGACAGGGAGTGGAGGCAAACTCCTCATGTACAGGGAGTGGAGACAATCTCCTCATGTGCAGAGAGTGCAGACAATCTCCTCATGTGCAGAGAGTGCAGACAATCTCCTCATGTACAGGGAGTGGAGACAATCTCCTCATGTACAGGGAGTGAAGACAATCTACTCACGGACAGGGAGTGGAGACAATCTCCTCATGTACAGGGGGTGGAGTCAATCTCCTCACGGACAGGGAGTGGAGACAATCCCCTCACGGACAGGGAGTGGAGACAATCTCCTCACGGACAGGGAGTGGAGACAATCTCCTCACGGACAGGGAGTAGAGACAATCTCCTCATGTGCAGAGAGTGGAGACAATCTCCTCATGTACAGGGAGGGGAGACAATCTCCTCATGTGCACAGAGTGGAGACAATCTCCTCATGTACAGGGAGTGGAGACAATCTCCTCATGTGCAGAGAGTGGAGACAATCTCCTCATGTACAGGGAGTGGTGACAATCTCCTCATGTGCACAGAGTGGAGACAAACTCCTCATGTACAGGGAGTGGTGACAATCTCCTCATGTGCACAGAGTGGAGACAAACTCCTCATGTACAGGGAGTGGCGACAATCTCCTCATGTGCACAGAGTGGAGACAATCTCCTCATGTGCACAGAGTGGAGACAATCTCCCCATGTACAGAGAGTGGAAACAATCTCCTCATGTACAGGGAGTGGAGACAATCTCCTCATGTGCAGAGAATGGGGACAATCTGCTCATGTACAGAGAGTGGGGACAATCTGCTCATGTACAGAGAGTGTAGACAATCTCCTCATGTACAGGAAGTGGAGACAATCTACTCATGTGCAGAGATGCGAGACAATCTCCTCATGTACAGGGAGTGGAGACAATCTCCTCATGTACAGGGAGTGGAGACAATCTCCTCATGTCCAGGGGATGGAGACAATCTCCTCACGGACAGGGAGTGGAGGCAAACTCCTCATGTACAGGGAGTGGAGACAATCTCCTCATGTGCAGAGAGTGCAGACAATCTCCTCATGTGCAGAGAGTGCAGACAATCTCCTCATGTACAGGGAGTGGAGACAATCTCCTCATGTACAGGGAGTGAAGACAATCTACTCACGGACAGGGGTGGAGACAATCTCCTCATGTACAGGGGGTGGAGTCAATCTCCTCACGGACAGGGAGTGGAGACAATCCCCTCACGGACAGGGAGTGGAGACAATCTCCTCACGGACAGGGAGTGGAGACAATCTCCTCACGGACAGGGAGTAGAGACAATCTCCTCATGTGCAGAGAGTGGAGACAATCTCCTCATGTACAGGGTGTGGAGACAATCTCCTCATGTGCAGAGAGTGGAGACAATCTCCTCATGTACAGGGAGTGGAGACAATCTCCTCATGTACAGGGAGTGGAGACAATCTCCTTATCTACAGGGAGTGGAGACAATCTACTCATGTGCAGAGAGTGGAGACAATCTCCTCATGTACAGTGAGTGGTGACAATGTCCTTATGTGCAGAGAGTGGAGACAGTCTCCTGATATGCAGGGAGTGGAGACAATCTCCTCATGTGCAGAGAGTGGAGACAATCTCCTCATGTACAGGGAGTGGTGACAATCTCCTCATGTGCACAGAGTGGAGACAAACTCCTCATGTACAGGGAGTGGCGACAATCTCCTCATGTGCAGAGAGTGGAGACAATCTCCTCATGTGCACAGAGTGGAGACAATCTCCCCATGTACAGAGAGTGGAAACAATCTCCTCATGTACAGGGAGTGGAGACAAACTCCTCATGTCCAGGGAGTGGCGACAATCTCCTCATGTGCAGAGAGTGGAGACAATCTCCTCATGTACAGGGAGTGGAGACAATCTCCTCATGTGCACAGAGTGGAGACAATCTCCCCATGTACAGAGAGTGGAGACAATCACCTCATGTACAGGGAGTGGAGACAATCTCCTCATGTGCAGAGAGTGGGGACAATCTGCTCATGTACAGAGAGTGGGGACAATCTGCTCATGTACAGAGAGTGTAGACAATCTCCTCATGTACAGGAAGTGGAGACAATCTCCTCATGTGCAGAGATGGGAGACAATCTCCTCATGTACAGGGAGTGGAGACAATCTCCTCATGTGCAGAGAGTGCAGACAATCTCCTCATGTGCAGAGAGTGCAGACAATCTCCTCATGTACAGGGAGTAGAGACAATCCCCTCACGGACAGGGAGTGGAGACAATCTCCTCATGTACAGGGAGTGAAGACAATCTACTCACGGACAGGGAGTGGAGACAATCTCCTCATGTACAGGGGGTGGAGTCAATCTCCTCACGGACAGGGAGTGGAGACAATCCCCTCACGGACAGGGAGTGGAGACAATCTCCTCACGGACCGGGAGTGGAGACAATCTCCTCACGGACAGGGAGTAGAGACAATCTCCTCATGTACAGGGAGTGGAGACAATCTCCTCATGTACAGGGAGTGGAGACAATCTCCTCATGTGCAGAGAGCGGAGACAATCTCCTCATGTGCAGAGAGCGGAGACAATCTCCTCATGTGCAGAGAGCAGAGACAATCTCCTCATGTACAGGGAGTGGAGACAATCTCCTCATGTGCAGAGAATGGAGACAATCTCCTCATGTACAGAGAGTGGAGACAATCTCCTCATGTACAGGGAGTGGAGACAATCTCCTCATGTGCAGAGATGGGAGACAATCTCCTCATGTGCAGAGAGTGGAGACAATCTCCTCATGTACAGGGAGTGGAGACAATCTCCTCATGTGCAGAGAGTGGAGACAATCTCCTCATGTACAGGGAGTGGAGACAATCTCCTCATGTGCAGAGAGTGGAGACAATCTCTTCATGTGCAGAGAGTGGAGACAATCTCCTCATGTACAGGGAGTGGAGACAATCTCCTCATGTGCAGAGAATGGAGACAATCTCCTCATGTACAGAGAGTGGAGACAATCTCCTCATGTACAGGGAGTGGAGACAATCTCCTCATGTGCAGAGATGGGAGACAATCTCCTCATGTGCAGAGAGTGGAGACAATCTCCTCATGTACAGGGAGTGGAGACAATCTCCTCATGTGCAGAGAGTGGAGACAATCTCCTCATGTACAGGGAGTGGAGACAATCTCCTCATGTGCAGAGAGTGGAGACAATCTCTTCATGTGCAGAGAGTGGAGACAATCTCCTCATGTACAGGGAGTGGAGACAATCTCCTCATATACAGGAAGTGGAGACAATCTCCTCATGTACAGGGAGTGGAGACAATCTCCTCATGTACAGGGAGTGGAGACAATCTCCTCATGTACAGAGAGTGCAGACAATCTCCTCATGTACAGGAAGTGGAGACAATCTCCTCATGTACATGGAGTGGAGACAATCTCCTCATGTACAGGGAGTGGAGACAATCTCCTCATGTGCAGAGTGTGGAGACAATCTCCTCATGTACAGGGAGTGGAGACAATCTCCTCATGTGCAGAGAGTGGAGACAATCTCCTCATGTACAGGGAGTGGAGACAATCTCCTCATGTACAGGGAGTGGAGACAATCTCCTTATCTACAGGGAGTGGAGACAATCTAATCATGTGCAGAGAGTGGAGACAATCTCCTCATGTACAGGGAGTGGTGACAATGTCCTTATGTGCAGAGAGTGGAGACAGTCTCCTCATATGCAGGGAGTGGAGACAATCTCCTCATGTGCAGAGAGTGGAGACAATCTCCTCATGTACAGGGAGTGGTGACAATGTCCTCATGTGCAGAGATGGGAGACAATCACCACATGTACAGGGAGTGGAGACAATCTCCTCATGTGCACAGAGTGGAGACAATCTCCCCATGTACAGAGAGTGGAAACAATCTCCTCATGTACAGGGAGTGGAGACAAACTCCTCATGTACAGGGAGTGGCGACAATCTCCTCATGTGCAGAGAGTGGAGACAATCTCCTCATGTACAGGGAGTGGAGACAATCTCCTCATGTGCACAGAGTGGAGACAATCTCCCCATGTACAGAGAGTGGAGACAATCACCTCATGTACAGGGAGTGGAGACAATCTCCTCATGTGCAGAGAGTGGGGACAATCTGCTCATGTACAGAGAGTGGGGACAATCTACTCATGTACAGAGAGTGTAGACAATCTCCTCATGTACAGGAAGTGGAGACAATCTCCTCATGTGCAGAGATGGGAGACAATCTCCTCATGTACAGGGAGTGGAGACAGTCTCCTCATGTACAGGGAGTGGAGACAATGTCCTCATGTGCAGAGAGTGGAGACAATCTCCTCATGTACAGGGAGTGGAGACAATCTCCTCATGTGCAGAGATTGGAGACAATCTCCCCATGTACAGAGAGTGGAAACAATCTCCTCATGTACAGGGAGTGGAGACAATCTCCTCATGTACAGGGAGTGGAGAAAAGCTCCTCATGTGCAGAGAGTGGATACAATCTCCTCATGTACAGGGAGTGGTGACAATGTCCTTATGTGCAGAGAGTGGAGACAGTCTCCTCATATGCAGGGAGTGGAGACAATCTCCTCAAGTGCAGAGAGTGGAGACAATCTCCTCATGTACAGGGAGTGGTGACAATGTCCTCATGTGCAGAGAGTGGAGACAATCTCCTCATGTTCAGGGAGTGGAGACAATCTGCTCATGTGCAGAGATGGGAGACAATCACCTCATGTACTGGGAGTGGAGACAATCTCCTCATGTGCAGAGAGTGGAGACAATCTCCTCATGTACAGAGAGTGGAGACAATCACCTCATGTACAGGGAGTGGAGACAATCTCCTCATGTGCAGAGATGGGAGACAATCTCCACATGTGCACAGAGTGGAGACAATCTCCTCATGTACAGGGAGTGGAGACAATCTCCTCATGTGCAGAGAGTGGAGACAATCTCCTCATGTACAGGGACTGGAGACAATCTCCTCATGTGCAGATAGTGGAGACAATCTCCTCATGTGCAGAGAGTGGAGACAATCTCCTCATGTACAGAGAGTGCAGACAATCTCCTCATGTACAGGAAGTGGAGACAATCTCCTCATGTACAGGGAGTGGAGACAATCTCCTCATGTACAGGGAGTGGAGACAATCTCCTCATGTGCAGAGAGTGGAGACAATCTCCTCATGTACGGGGAGTGGAGACAATCTCCTCATGTGCAGAGAGTGGAGACAATCTCCTCATGTACAGGGAGTGGAGACAATCTCCTCATGTACAGGGAGTGGCGACAATCTCCTTATGTACAGGGGATGGAGACAATCTCCTCACGGACAGGGAGTGGAGGCAAACTCCTCATGTACAGGGAGTGCAGACAATCTCCTCATGTGCAGAGAGTGCAGACAATCTCCTCATGTACAGGGAGTGGAGACAATCCCCTCATGGACAGGGAGTGGAGACAATCTCCTCATGTACAGGGAGTGAAGACAATCTACTCACGGACAGGGAGTGGAGACAATCTCCTCATGTACAGGGGGTGGAGTGAATCTCCTCACTTACAAGGAGTGGAGACAATCCCCTCACGGACAGGGAGTGGAGACAATCTCCTCACGGACAGGGAGTGGAGACAATCTCCTCACGGACAGGGAGTAGAGACAATCTCCTCATGTACAGGGAGTGGAGACAATCTCCTCATGTACAGGGAGTGGAGACAATCTCCTCATGTGCAGAGAGTGGAGACAATGTCCTCATGTGCAGAGAGTGGAGACAATCTCCTCATGTACAGAGAGTGCAGACAATCTCCTCATGTACAGGAAGTGGAGACAATCTCCTCATGTACAGGGAGTGGAGACAATCTCCTCATGTGCAGAGAGTGGAGACAATCTCCTCATGTACAGGGACTGGAGACAATCTCCTCATGTGCATAGAGTGGAGACAATCTCCTCATGTACAGGGAGTGGAGACAATCTCCTCATTTACAGGGAGTGGAGACAATCTCCTTATCTACAGGGAGTGGAGACAAGCTACTCATGTGCAGCGAGTGGAGACAATCTCCTCATGTACAGGGAGTGGTGACAATGTCCTTATGTGCAGAGAGTGGAGACAGTCTCCTCATATGCAGGGAGTGGTGACAATCTCCTCATGTGCAAAGAGTGGAGACAATCTCCTCATGTACAGGGAGTGGTGACAATGTCCTCATGTGCAGAGATGGGAGACAATCACCACATGTACAGGGAGAGGAGACAATCTCCTCATGTGCACAGAGTGGAGACAATCTCCCCATGTACAGGGAGTGGAGACAATGTCCTCATGTGCAGAGAGTGGAGACAATCCCCTCATGTACAGGGAGTGGAGACAATCTCCTCATGTGCAGAGATTGGAGACAATCTCCCCATGTACAGAGAGTGGAAACAATCTCCTCATGTACAGGGAGTGGAGACAATCTCCTCATGTACAGGGAGTGGGGAAAAGCTCCTCATGTGCAGAGAGTGGAGACAATCACCTCATGTACAGGGAGTGGTGACAATGTCCTTAGTGCAGAGAGTGGAGACAGTCTCCTCATATGCAGGGAGTGGAGACAATCTCCTCATGTGCAGAGAGTGGAGACAATCTCCTCATGTACAGGGAGTGGTGACAATGTCCTCATGTGCAGAGAGTGGAGACAATCTCCTCAAGTTCAGGGAGTGGAGACAATCTGCTCATGTGCAGAGATGGGAGACAATCACCTCATGTACAGGGAGTGGAGACAATCTCCTCATGTGCAGAGAGTGGAGACAATCTCCTCATGTACAGAGAGTGGAGACAATCACCTCATGTACAGGGAGTGGAGACAATCTCCTCATGTGCAGAGAGTGGAGACAATCTCCTCATGTACAGGGAGTGGTGACAATGTCCTCATGTGCAGAGAGTGGAGACAATCTCCTCATGTTCAGGGAGTGGAGACAATCTGCTCATGTGCAGAGATGGGAGACAATCACCTCATGTACAGGGAGTGGAGACAATCTCCTCATGTGCAGAGAGTGGAGACAATCTCCTCATGTACAGAGAGTGGAGACAATCACCTCATGTACAGGGAGTGGAGACAATCTCCTCATGTGCAGAGATGGGAGACAATCTCCACATGTGCACAGAGTGGAGACAATCTCCTCATGTACAGGGAGTGGAGACAATGTCCTCATGTGCAGAGAGTGGAGACAATCTCCTCATGTACAGGGACTGGAGACAATCTCCTCATGTGCAGAGAGTGGAGACAATCTCCTCATGTGCAGAGAGTGGAGACAATCTCCTCATGTACAGAGAGTGCAGACAATCTCCTCATGTACAGGAAGTGGAGACAATCTCCTCATGTACAGGGAGTGGAGACAATCTCCTCATGTACAGGGAGTGGAGACAATCTCCTCATGTGCAGAGAGTGGAGACAATCTCCTCATGTACAGGGAGTGGAGACAATCTCCTCATGTGCAGAGAGTGGAGACAATCTCCTCATGTACAGGGAGTGGAGACAATCTCCTCATGTACAGGGAGTGGCGACAATCTCCTTATGTACAGGGGATGGAGACAATCTCCTCACGGACAGGGAGTGGAGGCAAACTCCTCATGTACAGGGAGTGGAGACAATCTCCTCATGTGCAGAGAGTGCAGACAATCTCCTCATGTGCAGAGAGTGCAGACAATCTCCTCATGTACAGGGAGTAGAGACAATCCCCTGACGGACAGGGAGTGGAGACAATCTCCTCATGTACAGGGAGTGAAGACAATCTACTCACGGACAGGGAGTGGAGACAATCTCCTCATGTACAGGGGGTGGAGTCAATCTCCTCACGGACAGGGAGTGGAGACAATCCCCTCACGGACAGGGAGTGGAGACAATCTCCTCACGGACAGGGAGTGGAGACAATCTCCTCACGGACAGGGAGTAGAGACAATCTCCTCATCTACAGGGAGTGGAGACAATCTCCTCATGTACAGGGAGTGGAGACAATCTCCTCATGTGCAGAGAGTGGAGACAATCTCCTCATGTGCAGAGATTGGAGACAATCTCCTCATGTACAGAGAGTGCAGACAATCTCCTCATGTACATGGAGTGGAGACAATCTCCTCATGTACAGGGAGTGGAGACAATCTCCTCATGTGCAGAGAGTGGAGACAATCTCCTCATGTACAGGGAGTGGAGACAATCTCCTCATGTGCAGAGAGTGGAGACAATCTCCTCATTTACAGGGAGTGGAGACAATCTCCTCATGTACAGGTAGTGGAGAAAATCTCCTTATCTACAGGGAGTGGAGACAATCTACTCATGTGCAGAGAGTGGCTACAATCTCCTCATGCACAGGGAGTGGTGACAATGTCCTTATGTGCAGAGAGTGGAGACAGTCTCCTCATATGCAGGGAGTGGAGACAATCTCCTCATGTACAGAGAGTGGAGACAATCTCCTCATGTACAGGGAGTGGTGACAATGTCCTCATGTGCAGAGATGGGAGACAATCACCACATGTACAGGGAGTGGAGACAATCTCCTCATGTGCACAGAGTGGAGACAATCTCCCCATGTACAGAGAGTGGAAACAATCTCCTCATGTACAGGGAGTGGAGACAAACTCCTCATGTACAGAGAGTGGAGACAATCTCCTCATGTACAGGGAGTGGTGACAATGTCCTCATGTGCAGAGATGGGAGACAATCACCACATGTACAGGGAGTGGAGACAATCTCCTCATGTGCACAGAGTGGAGACAATCTCCCCATGTACAGAGAGTGGAGACAATCACCTCATGTACAGGGAGTGGAGACAATCTCCTCATGTGCAGAAAGTGGGGACAATCTGCTCATGTACAGAGAGTGGGGACAATCTGCTCATGTACAGAGAGTGTAGACAATCTCCTCATGTACAGGAAGTGGAGACAATCTCCTCATGTGCAGAGATGGGAGACAATCTCCTCATGTACAGGGAGTGGAGACAATCTCCTCATGTACAGGGAGTGGAGACAATGTCCTCATGTGCAGAGAGTGGAGACAATCTCCTCATGTACAGGGAGTGGCGACAATCTCCTCATGTGCAGAGATTGGAGACAATCTCCCCATGTACAGAGAGTGGAAACAATCTCCTCATGTACAGGGAGTGGAGACAATCTCCTCATGTACAGGGAGTGGAGAAAAGCTCCTCATGTGCAGAGAGTGGAGACAATCTCCTCATGTGCAGAGAGTGGAGACAATCTCCTCATGTACAGAGAGTGCAGACAATCTCCTCATGTACAGGAAGTGGAGACAATCTCCTCATGTACAGGGAGTGGAGACAATCTCCTCATGTACAGGGAGTGGAGACAATCTCCTCATGTGCAGAGAGTGGAGACAATCTCCTCATGTACAGGGAGTGGAGACAATCTCCTCATGTGCAGAGAGTGGAGACAATCTCCTCATGTACAGGGAGTGGAGACAATCTCCTCATGTACAGGGAGTGGCGACAATCTCCTTATGTACAGGGGATGGAGACAATCTCCTCACGGACAGGGAGTGGAGGCAAACTCCTCATGTACAGGGAGTGGAGACAATCTCCTCATGTGCAGAGAGTGCAGACAATCTCCTCATGTGCAGAGAGTGCAGACAATCTCCTCATGTACAGGGAGTAGAGACAATCCCCTGACGGACAGGGAGTGGAGACAATCTCCTCATGTACAGGGAGTGAAGACAATCTACTCACGGACAGGGAGTGGAGACAATCTCCTCATGTACAGGGGGTGGAGTCAATCTCCTCACGGACAGGGAGTGGAGACAATCCCCTCACGGACAGGGAGTGGAGACAATCTCCTCACGGACAGGGAGTGGAGACAATCTCCTCACGGACAGGGAGTAGAGACAATCTCCTCATCTACAGGGAGTGGAGACAATCTCCTCATGTACAGGGAGTGGAGACAATCTCCTCATGTGCAGAGAGTGGAGACAATCTCCTCATGTGCAGAGATTGGAGACAATCTCCTCATGTACAGAGAGTGCAGACAATCTCCTCATGTACATGGAGTGGAGACAATCTCCTCATGTACAGGGAGTGGAGACAATCTCCTCATGTGCAGAGAGTGGAGACAATCTCCTCATGTACAGGGAGTGGAGACAATCTCCTCATGTGCAGAGAGTGGAGACAATCTCCTCATTTACAGGGAGTGGAGACAATCTCCTCATGTACAGGTAGTGGAGAAAATCTCCTTATCTACAGGGAGTGGAGACAATCTACTCATGTGCAGAGAGTGGCTACAATCTCCTCATGTACAGGGAGTGGTGACAATGTCCTTATGTGCAGAGAGTGGAGACAGTCTCCTCATATGCAGGGAGTGGAGACAATCTCCTCATGTGCAGAGAGTGGAGACAATCTCCTCATGTACAGGGAGTGGTGACAATGTCCTCATGTGCAGAGATGGGAGACAATCACCACATGTACAGGGAGTGGAGACAATCTCCTCATGTGCACAGAGTGGAGACAATCTCCCCATGTACAGAGAGTGGAAACAATCTCCTCATGTACAGGGAGTGGAGACAAACTCCTCATGTACAGAGAGTGGAGACAATCTCCTCATGTACAGGGAGTGGTGACAATGTCCTCATGTGCAGAGATGGGAGACAATCACCACATGTACAGGGAGTGGAGACAATCTCCTCATGTGCACAGAGTGGAGACAATCTCCCCATGTACAGAGAGTGGAGACAATCACCTCATGTACAGGGAGTGGAGACAATCTCCTCATGTGCAGAAAGTGGGGACAATCTGCTCATGTACAGAGAGTGGGGACAATCTGCTCATGTACAGAGAGTGTAGACAATCTCCTCATGTACAGGAAGTGGAGACAATCTCCTCATGTGCAGAGATGGGAGACAATCTCCTCATGTACAGGGAGTGGAGACAATCTCCTCATGTACAGGGAGTGGAGACAATGTCCTCATGTGCAGAGAGTGGAGACAATCTCCTCATGTACAGGGAGTGGCGACAATCTCCTCATGTGCAGAGATTGGAGACAATCTCCCCATGTACAGAGAGTGGAAACAATCTCCTCATGTACAGGGAGTGGAGACAATCTCCTCATGTACAGGGAGTGGAGAAAAGCTCCTCATGTGCAGAGAGTGGAGACAATCTCCTCATGTTCAGGGAGTGGTGACAATGTCCTTATGTGCAGAGAGTGGAGACAGTCTCCGCATATGCAGGGAGTGGAGACAATCTCCTCATGTGCAGAGAGTGGAGACAATCTCCTCATGTACAGGGAGTGGTGACAATGTCCTCATGTGCAGAGAGTGGAGACAATCTCCTCATGTTCAGGGAGTGGAGACAATCTGCTCATGTGCAGAGATGGGAGACAATCACCTCATGTACAGGGAGTGGAGACAATCTCCTCATGTGCAGAGAGTGGAGACAATCTCCTCATGTACAGAGAGTGGAGACAATCACCTCATGTACAGGGAGTGGAGACAATCTCCTCATGTGCAGAGAGTGGAGACAATCTCCTCATGTACAGGGGCTGCAGACAATCTCCTCATGTGCAGAGAGTGGAGACAATCTCCTCATGTGCAGAGAGTGGAGACAATCTCCTCATGTACAGAGAGTGCAGACAATCTCCTCATGTACAGGAAGTGGAGACAATCTCCTCATGTACAGGGAGTGGAGACAATCTCCTCATGTACAGGGAGTGGAGACAATCTCCTCATGTGCAGAGAGTGGAGACAATCTCCTCATGTACGGGGAGTGGAGACAATCTCCTCATGTGCTGAGAGTGGAGACAATCTCCTCATGTACAGGGAGTGGAGACAATCTCCTCATGTACAGGGAGTGGCGACAATCTCCTTATGTACGGGTAGTGGAGACAATCTCCTCATGTGCAGAGAGTGGAGACAATCTCCTCATGTACAGGGAGTGGTGACAATGTCCTTATGTGCAGAGAGTGGAGACAGTCTCCTCATATGCAGGGATTGGAGACAATCTCCTCATGTGCAGAGAGTGGAGACAATCTCCTCATGTACAGGGAGTGGTGACAATGTCCTCATGTGCAGAGAGTGGAGACAATCTCCTCATGTACAGGGAGTGGAGACAATCTCCTCATGTGCAGAGATGGGAGACAATCACCACATGTACAGGGAGTGGAGACAATCTCCTCATGTGCACAGAGTTGGGACAATCTCCTCATGTACAGAGAGTGGAAACAATCTCCTCATGTACAGGGAGTGGAGACAAATTTCCTCATGTCCAGGGAGTGGCGACAATCTCCTCATGTGCAGAGAGTGGAGACAATCTCCTCATGTACAGGGAGTGGAGACAATCTCCTCATGTGCACAGAGTGGAGACATTCTCCCCATGTACAGAGAGTGGAGACAATCTCCTCATGTACAGGGAGTGGTGACAATGTCCTTATGTGCAGAGAGTGGAGACAGTCTCCTCATATGCAGGGATTGGAGACAATCTCCTCAAGTGCAGAGAGTGGAGACAATCTCCTCATGTACAGGGAGTGATGACAATGTCCTCATGTGCAGAGAATGGAGACAGTCTCCTCATGTACAGGGAGTGGAGACAATCTCCTCATGTGCAGAGATGGGAGACAATCACCACATGTACAGGGAGTGGAGACAATCTCCTCATGTGCACAGAGTTGGGACAATCTCCTCATGTACAGGGAGTGGAAACAATCTCCTCATGTACAGGGAGTGGAGACAAATTTCCTCATGTCCAGGGAGTGGCGACAATCTCCTCATGTGCAGAGAGTGGAGACAATCTCCTCATGTACAGGGAGTGGAGACAATCTCCTCATGTGCAGGGAGTGGAGACAATGTCCTCATGTGCAGAGAATGGAGACAATCACTTCATGTACAGGGAGTGGAGACAATCTCCTCATCTGCAGAGAGTGGGGATAATCTGCTCATGTACAGAGAGTGGGGACAATCTGCTCATGTACAGAGAGTGTAGACAATCTCCTCATGTACAGGAGGTGGAGACAATCTCCTCATGTGCAGAGATGGGAGACAATCTCCGCATGTACAGGGAGTGGAGACAATCTCCTCATGTGCACAGAGTGGAAACAATCTCCTCATGTACAGGGAGTGGAGACAATCTCCTCATGTACAGGGAGTGGAGACAATGTCCTCATGTGCAGAGAGTGGAGACAATCTCCTCATGTACAGGGAGTGGAGACAATCTCCTCATGTACAGGGAGTGGAGACAATCTCCTCATGTGTGGAGAGCGGAGACAATCTCCTCATGTACAGAGAGCGGAGACAATCTCCTCATGTGCAGAGAGCAGAGACAATCTCCTCATGTACAGGGAGTGGAGACAATCTCCTCACGGACAGGGAGTAGAGACAATCTCCTCATGTACAGGGAGTGGAGACAATCTCCTCATGTACAGGGAGTGGAGACAATCACCTCATGTGCGGAGAGCGGAGACAATCTCCTCATGTGCAGAGAGCGGAGACAATCTCCTCATGTGCAGAGAGCAGAGACAATCTCCTCATGTACAGGGAGTGGAGACAATCTCCTCATGTGCAGAGAATGGAGACAATCTCCTCATGTACAGAGAGTGGAGACAATCTCCTCATGTACAGGGAGTGGAGACAATCTCCTCATGTGCAGAGATGGGAGACAATCTCCTCATGTGCACAGAGTGGAGACAATCTCCTCATGTACAGGGAGTGGAGACAATCTCCTCTTGTGCAGAGAGTGGAGACAATCTCCTCATGTACAGGGAGTGGAGACAATCTCCTCATGTGCAGAGAGTGGAGACAATCTCCTCACGTGCAGAGAGTGGAGACAATCTCCTCATGTACAGGGAGTGGAGACAATCTCCTCATGGACAGGAAGTGGAGACAATCTCCTCATGTACAGGGAGTGGAGACAATCTCCTCATGTACAGGGAGTGGAGACAATCTCCTCATGTACAGAGAGTGCAGACAATCTCCTCATGTACAGGAAGTGGAGACAATCTCCTCATGTACATGGAGTGGAGACAATCTCCTCATGTACAGGGAGTGGAGACAATCTCCTCATGTGCAGAGAGTGGAGACAATCTCCTCATGGACAGGGAGTGGAGACAATCTCCTCATGTGCAGAGAGTGGAGACAATCTCCTCATGTACAGGGAGTGGAGACAATCTCCTCATGTACAGGGAGTGGAGACAATCTCCTTATCTACAGGGAGTGGAGACAATCTACTCATGTGCAGAGAGTGGAGACAATATCCTCATGTACAGGGAGTGGTGACAATGTCCTTATGTGCAGAGAGTGGAGACAGTCTCCTCATATGCAGGGAGTGGAGACAATCTCCTCATGTGCAGAGAGTGGAGACAATCACCACATGTACAGGAAGTGGAGACAATCTCCTCATGTGCACAGAGTGGAGACAATCTCCCCATGTACAGAGAGTGGAAACAATCTCCTCATGTACAGGGAGTGGAGACAAACTCCTCATGTACAGGGAGTGGCGACAATCTCCTCATTTGCAGAGAGTGGAGACAATCTCCTCATGTACAGGGAGTGGAGACAATCTCCTCATGTGCACAGAGTGGAGACAATCTCCCCATGTACAGAGAGTGGAGAAAATCACCTCATGTACAGGGAGTGGAGACAATCTCCTCATGTGCAGAGAGTGGGGACAATCTGCTCATGTACAGAGAGTGGGGACAATCTGCTCATGTACAGAGAGTGTAGACAATCTCCTCATGTACAGGAAGTGGAGACAATCTCCTCATGTGCAGAGATGGGAGACAATCTCCTCATGTACAGGGAGTGGAGACAATCTCCTCATGTACAGGGAGTGGAGACAATGTCCTCATGTGCAGAGAGTGGAGACAATCTCCTCATGTCCAGGGAGTGGAGTCAATCTCCTCATGTGCAGAGATTGGAGACAATCTCCCCATGTACAGAGAGTGGAAACAATCTCCTCATGTACAGGGAGTGGAGACAATCTCCTCATGTGCAGGGAGTGGAGAAAAGCTCCTCATGTGCAGAGAGTGGAGACAATCTCCTCATGTACAGGGAGTGGTGACAATGTCCTTATGTGCAGAGAGTGGAGACAGTCTCCTCATATGCAGGGAGTGGAGACAATCTCCTCATGTGCAGAGAGTGGAGACAATCTCCTCATGTACAGGGAGTGGTGACAATGTCCTCATGTGCAGAGAGTGGAGACAATCTCCTCATGTTCAGGGAGTGGAGACAATCTGCTCATGTGCAGAGATGGGAGACAATCACCTCATGTACAGGGAGTGGAGACAATCTCCTCATGTGCAGAGAGTGGAGACAATCTCCTCATGTACAGAGAGTGGAGACAATCACCTCATGTACAGGGAGTGGAGACAATCTCCTCATGTGTGGAGAGCGGAGACAATCTCCTCATGTACAGAGAGTGGAGACAATCTCCTCATGTGCAGAGAGCAGAGAGCAGAGACAATCTCCTCATGTACAGGGAGTGGAGACAATCTCCTCACGGACAGGGAGTAGAGACAATCTCCTCATGTACAGGGAGTGGAGACAATCTCCTCATGTACAGGGAGTGGAGACAATCACCTCATGTGCGGAGAGCGGAGACAATCTCCTCAGGTGCAGAGAGCGGAGACAATCTCCTCATGTGCAGAGAGCAGAGACAATCTCCTCATGTACAGGGAGTGGAGACAATCTCCTCATGTGCAGAGAATGGAGACAATCTCCTCATGTACAGAGAGTGGAGACAATCTCCTCATGTACAGGGAGTGGAGACAATCTCCTCATGTGCAGAGATGGGAGACAATCTCCTCATGTGCACAGAGTGGAGACAATCTCCTCATGTACAGGGAGTGGAGACAATCTCCTCATGTGCAGAGAGTGGAGACAATCTCCTCATGTACAGGGAGTGGAGACAATCTCCTCATGTGCAGAGAGTGGAGACAATCTCCTCACGTGCAGAGAGTGGAGACAATCTCCTCATGTACAGGGAGTGGAGACAATCTCCTCATGGACAGGAAGTGGAGACAATCTCCTCATGTACAGGGAGTGGAGACAATCTCCTCATGTACAGGGAGTGGAGACAATCTCCTCATGTACAGAGAGTGCAGACAATCTCCTCATGTACAGGAAGTGGAGACAATCTCCTCATGTACATGGAGTGGAGACAATCTCCTCATGTACAGGGAGTGGAGACAATCTCCTCATGTGCAGAGAGTGGAGACAATCTCCTCATGTACAGGGAGTGGAGACAATCTCCTCATGTGCAGAGAGTGGAGACAATCTCCTCATGTACAGGGAGTGGAGACAATCTCCTCATGTACAGGGAGTGGAGACAATCTCCTTATCTACAGGGAGTGGAGACAATCTACTCATGTGCAGAGAGTGGAGACAATCTCCTCATGTTCAGGGAGTGGTGACAATGTCCTCATGTGCAGAGAGTGGAGACAGTCTCCTCATATGCAGGGAGTGGAGACAATCTCCTCATGTGCAGAGAGTGGAGACAATCACCACATGTACAGGAAGTGGAGACAATCTCCTCATGTGCACAGAGTGGAGACAATCTCCCCATGTACAGAGAGTGGAAACAATGTCCTCATGTACAGGGAGTGGAGACAAACTCCTCATGTACAGGGAGTGGCGACAATCTCCTCATTTGCAGAGAGTGGAGATAATCTCCTCATGTACAGGGAGTGGAGACAATCTCCTCATGTGCACAGAGTGGAGACAATCTCCCCATGTACAGAGAGTGGAGAAAATCACCTCATGTACAGGGAGTGGAGACAATCTCCTCATGTGCAGAGAGTGGGGACAATCTGCTCATGTACAGAGAGTGGGGACAATCTGCTCATGTACAGAGAGTGTAGACAATCTCCTCATGTACAGGAAGTGGAGACAATCTCCTCATGTGCAGAGATGGGAGACAATCTCCTCATGTACAGGGAGTGGAGACAATCTCCTCATGTACAGGGAGTGGAGACAATGTCCTCATGTGCAGAGAGTGGAGACAATCTCCTCATGTCCAGGGAGTGGAGACAATCTCCTCATGTGCAGAGATTGGAGACAATCTCCCCATGTACAGAGAGTGGAAACAATCTCCTCATGTACAGGGAGTGGAGACAATCTCCTCATGTGCAGGGAGTGGAGAAAAGCTCCTCATGTGCAGAGAGTGGAGACAATCTCCTCATGTACAGGGAGTGGTGACAATGTCCTTATGTGCAGAGAGTGGAGACAGTCTCCTCATATGCAGGGAGTGGAGACAATATCCTCATGTGCAGAGAGTGGAGACAATCTCCTCATGTACAGGGAGTGGTGACAATGTCCTCATGTGCAGAGAGTGGAGACAATCTCCTCATGTTCAGGGAGTCGAGACAATCTGCTCATGTGCAGAGATGGGAGACAATCACCTCATGTACAGGGAGTGGAGACAATCTCCTCATGTGCAGAGAGTGGAGACAATCTCCTCATGTACAGAGAGTGGAGACAATCACCTCATGTACAGGGAGTGGAGACAATCTCCTCATGTGCAGAGATGGGAGACAATCTCCACATGTGCACAGAGTGGAGACAATCTCCTCATGTACAGGGAGTGGAGACAATCTCCTCATGTGCAGAGAGTGGAGACAATCTCCGCATGTACAGGGACTGGAGACAATCTCCTCATGTGCAGAGAGTGGAGACAATCTCCTCATGTGCAGAGAGTGGAGACAATCTCCTCATGTACAGAGAGTGCAGACAATCTCCTCATGTACAGGAAGTGGAGACAATCTCCTCATGTACAGGGAGTGGAAACAATCTCCTCATGTACAGGGAGTGGAGACAATCTCCTCATGTACAGGGAGTGGAGACAATGTCCTCATGTGCAGAGAGTGGAGACAATCTCCTCATGTACAGGGAGTGGAGACAATCTCCTCATGTACAGGGAGTGGAGACAATCTCCTCATGTGCGGAGAGCGGAGACAATCTCCTCATGTGCAGAGAGCGGAGACAATCTCCTCATGTGCAGAGAGCAGAGACAATCTCCTCATGTACAGGGAGTGGAGACAATCTCCTCACGGACAGGGAGTAGAGACAATCTCCTCATGTACAGGGAGTGGAGATAATCTCCTCATGTACAGGTAGTGGAGACAATCTCCTCATGTGCGGAGAGCGGAGACAATCTCCTCATGTGCAGAGAGCGGAGACAATCTCCTCATGTGCAGAGAGCAGAGACAATCTCCTCATGTACAGGGAGTGGAGACAATCTCCTCATGTGCAGAGAATGGAGACAATCTGCTCATGTACAGAGAGTGGAGACAATCTCCTCATGTACAGGGAGTGGAGACAATCTCCTCATGTGCAGAGATGGGAGACAATCTCCTCATGTGCACAGAGTGGAGACAATCTCCTCATGTACAGGGAGTGGAGACAATCTCCTCATGTGCAGAGAGTGGAGACAATCTCCTCATGTACAGGGAGTGGAGACAATCTCCTCATGTGCAGAGAGTGGAGACAATCTCCTCATGTGCAGAGAGTGGAGACAATCTCCTCATGTACAGGGAGTGGAGACAATCTCCTCATGTACAGGAATTGGAGACAATCTCCTCATGTACAGGGAGTGGAGACAATCTCCTCATGTACAGGGAGTGGAGACAATCTCCTCATGTACAGAGAGTGCAGACAATCTCCTCATGTACAGGAAGTGGAGACAATCTCCTCATGTACATGGAGTGGAGACAATCTCCTCATGTACAGGGAGTGGAGACAATCTCCTCATGTGCAGAGAGTGGGGACAATCTCCTCATGTACAGGGAGTGGAGACAATCTACTCATGTGCAGAGAGTGGAGACAATCTCCTCATGTACAGGGAGTGGAGACAATCTCCTCATGTACAGGGAGTGGAGACAATCTCCTTATCTACAGGGAGTGGAGACAATCTACTCATGTGCAGAGAGTGGAGACAATCTCCTCATGTACAGGGAGTGGTGACAATGTCCTTATGTGCAGAGAGTGGAGACAGTCTCCTCATATGCAGGGAGTGGAGACAATCTCCTCATGTGCAGAGAGTGGAGACAATCTCCTCATGTACAGGGAGTGGTGACAATGTCCTCATGTGCAGAGAGTGGAGACAATCTCCTCATGTTCAGGGAGTGGAGACAATCTGCTCATGTGCAGAGATGGGAGACAATCACCTCATGTACAGGGAGTGGAGACAATCTCCTCATGTGCAGAGAGTGGAGACAATCTCCTCATGTACAGAGAGTGGAGACAATCACCTCATGTACAGGGAGTGGAGACAATCTCCTCATGTGCAGAGATGGGAGACAATCTCCACATGTGCACAGAGTGGAGACAATCTCCTCATGTACAGGGAGTGGAGACAATCTCCTCATGTGCAGAGAGTGGAGACAATCTCCGCATGTACAGGGACTGGAGACAATCTCCTCATGTGCAGAGAGTGGAGACAATCTCCTCATGTGCAGAGAGTGGAGACAATCTCCTCATGTACAGAGAGTGCAGACAATCTCCTCATGTACAGGAAGTGGAGACAATCTCCTCATGTACAGGGAGTGGAAACAATCTCCTCATGTACAGGGAGTGGAGACAATCTCCTCATGTACAGGGAGTGGAGACAATGTCCTCATGTGCAGAGAGTGGAGACAATCTCCTCATGTACAGGGAGTGGAGACAATCTCCTCATGTACAGGGAGTGGAGACAATCTCCTCATGTGCGGAGAGCGGAGACAATCTCCTCATGTGCAGAGAGCGGAGACAATCTCCTCATGTGCAGAGAGCAGAGACAATCTCCTCATGTACAGGGAGTGGAGACAATCTCCTCACGGACAGGGAGTAGAGACAATCTCCTCATGTACAGGGAGTGGAGATAATCTCCTCATGTACAGGTAGTGGAGACAATCTCCTCATGTGCGGAGAGCGGAGACAATCTCCTCATGTGCAGAGAGCGGAGACAATCTCCTCATGTGCAGAGAGCAGAGACAATCTCCTCATGTACAGGGAGTGGAGACAATCTCCTCATGTGCAGAGAATGGAGACAATCTGCTCATGTACAGAGAGTGGAGACAATCTCCTCATGTACAGGGAGTGGAGACAATCTCCTCATGTGCAGAGATGGGAGACAATCTCCTCATGTGCACAGAGTGGAGACAATCTCCTCATGTACAGGGAGTGGAGACAATCTCCTCATGTGCAGAGAGTGGAGACAATCTCCTCATGTACAGGGAGTGGAGACAATCTCCTCATGTGCAGAGAGTGGAGACAATCTCCTCATGTGCAGAGAGTGGAGACAATCTCCTCATGTACAGGGAGTGGAGACAATCTCCTCATGTACAGGAATTGGAGACAATCTCCTCATGTACAGGGAGTGGAGACAATCTCCTCATGTACAGGGAGTGGAGACAATCTCCTCATGTACAGAGAGTGCAGACAATCTCCTCATGTACAGGAAGTGGAGACAATCTCCTCATGTACATGGAGTGGAGACAATCTCCTCATGTACAGGGAGTGGAGACAATCTCCTCATGTGCAGAGAGTGGGGACAATCTCCTCATGTACAGGGAGTGGAGACAATCTACTCATGTGCAGAGAGTGGAGACAATCTCCTCATGTACAGGGAGTGGAGACAATCTCCTCATGTACAGGGAGTGGAGACAATCTCCTTATCTACAGGGAGTGGAGACAATCTACTCATGTGCAGAGAGTGGAGACAATCTCCTCATGTACAGGGAGTGGTGACAATGTCCTTATGTGCAGAGAGTGGAGACAGTCTCCTCATATGCAGGGAGTGGAGACAATCTCCTCATGTGCAGAGAGTGGAGACAATCTCCTCATGTACAGGGAGTGGTGACAATGTCCTCATGTGCAGAGATGGGAGACAATCACCACATGTACAGGGAGTGGAGACAATCTCCTCATGTGCACAGAGTGGAGACAATCTCCCCATGTACAGAGAGTGGAAACAATCTCCTCATGTACAGGGAGTGGAGACAAACTCCTCATGTACAGGGAGTGGCGACAATCTCCTCATTTGCAGATTTTGGAGACAATCTCCTCATGTACAGGGAGTGGAGACAATCTCCTCATGTGCACAGAGTGGAGACAATCTCCCCATGTACAGGGAGTGGTGACAATGTCCTCATGTGCAGAGAGTGGAGACAATCTCCTCATGTTCAGGGAGTGGAGACAATCTGCTCATGTGCAGAGATGGGAGACAATCACCTCATGTACAGGGAGTGGAGACAATCTCCTCATGTGCAGAGAGTGGAGACAATCTCCTCATGTACAGAGAGTGGAGACAATCACCTCATGTACAGGGAGTGGAGACAATCTCCTCATGTGCAGAGATGGGAGACAATCTCCACATGTGCACAGAGTGGAGACAATCTCCTCATGTACAGGGAGTGGAGACAATCTCCTCATGTGCAGAGAGTGGAGACAATCTCCGCATGTACAGGGACTGGAGACAATCTCCTCATGTGCAGAGAGTGGAGACAATCTCCTCATGTGCAGAGAGTGGAGACAATCTCCTCATGTACAGAGAGTGCAGACAATCTCCTCATGTACAGGAAGTGGAGACAATCTCCTCATGTACAGGGAGTGGAAACAATCTCCTCATGTACAGGGAGTGGAGACAATCTCCTCATGTACAGGGAGTGGAGACAATGTCCTCATGTGCAGAGAGTGGAGACAATCTCCTCATGTACAGGGAGTGGAGACAATCTCCTCATGTACAGGGAGTGGAGACAATCTCCTCATGTGCGGAGAGCGGAGACAATCTCCTCATGTGCAGAGAGCGGAGACAATCTCCTCATGTGCAGAGAGCAGAGACAATCTCCTCATGTACAGGGAGTGGAGACAATCTCCTCACGGACAGGGAGTAGAGACAATCTCCTCATGTACAGGGAGTGGAGATAATCTCCTCATGTACAGGTAGTGGAGACAATCTCCTCATGTGCGGAGAGCGGAGACAATCTCCTCATGTGCAGAGAGCGGAGACAATCTCCTCATGTGCAGAGAGCAGAGACAATCTCCTCATGTACAGGGAGTGGAGACAATCTCCTCATGTGCAGAGAATGGAGACAATCTGCTCATGTACAGAGAGTGGAGACAATCTCCTCATGTACAGGGAGTGGAGACAATCTCCTCATGTGCAGAGATGGGAGACAATCTCCTCATGTGCACAGAGTGGAGACAATCTCCTCATGTACAGGGAGTGGAGACAATCTCCTCATGTGCAGAGAGTGGAGACAATCTCCTCATGTACAGGGAGTGGAGACAATCTCCTCATGTGCAGAGAGTGGAGACAATCTCCTCATGTGCAGAGAGTGGAGACAATCTCCTCATGTACAGGGAGTGGAGACAATCTCCTCATGTACAGGAATTGGAGACAATCTCCTCATGTACAGGGAGTGGAGACAATCTCCTCATGTACAGGGAGTGGAGACAATCTCCTCATGTACAGAGAGTGCAGACAATCTCCTCATGTACAGGAAGTGGAGACAATCTCCTCATGTACATGGAGTGGAGACAATCTCCTCATGTACAGGGAGTGGAGACAATCTCCTCATGTGCAGAGAGTGGGGACAATCTCCTCATGTACAGGGAGTGGAGACAATCTACTCATGTGCAGAGAGTGGAGACAATCTCCTCATGTACAGGGAGTGGAGACAATCTCCTCATGTACAGGGAGTGGAGACAATCTCCTTATCTACAGGGAGTGGAGACAATCTACTCATGTGCAGAGAGTGGAGACGATCTCCTCATGTACAGGGAGTGGTGACAATGTCCTTATGTGCAGAGAGTGGAGACAGTCTCCTCATATGCAGGGAGTGGAGACAATCTCCTCATGTGCAGAGAGTGGAGACAATCTCCTCATGTACAGGGAGTGGTGACAATGTCCTCATGTGCAGAGATGGGAGACAATCACCACATGTACAGGGAGTGGAGACAATCTCCTCATGTGCACAGAGTGGAGACAATCTCCCCATGTACAGAGAGTGGAAACAATCTCCTCATGTACAGGGAGTGGAGACAAACTCCTCATGTACAGGGAGTGGCGACAATCTCCTCATTTGCAGATTTTGGAGACAATCTCCTCATGTACAGGGAGTGGAGACAATCTCCTCATGTGCACAGAGTGGAGACAATCTCCCCATGTACAGAGAGTGGAGAAAATCACCTCATGTACAGGGAGTGGAGACAATCTCCTCATGTGCAGAGAGTGGGGACAATCTGCTCATGTACAGAGAGTGGGGACAATCTGCTCATGTACAGAGAATGTAGACAATCTCCTCATGTACAGGAAGTGGAGACAATCTCCTCATGTGCAGAGATGGGAGACAATCTCCTCATGTACAGGGAGTGGAGACAATCTCCTCATGTACAGGGAGTGGAGACAATGTCCTCATGTGCAGAGAGTGGAGACAATCTCCTCATGTCCAGGGAGTGGAGACAATCTCCTCATGTGCAGAGATTGGAGACAATCTCCCCATGTACAGAGAGTGGAAACAATCTCCTCATGTACAGGGAGTGGAGACAATCTCCTCATGCACAGGGAGTGGAGAAAAGCTCCTCATGTGCAGAGAGTGGAGACAATCTCCTCATGTACAGGGAGTGTTGACAATGTCCTTATGTGCAGAGAGTGGAGACAGTCTCCTCATATGCAGGGAGTGGAGACAATCTCCTCATGTGCAGAGAGTGGAGACAATCTCCTCATGTTCAGGGAGTGGAGACAATCTGCTCATGTGCAGAGATGGGAGACAATCACCTCATGTACAGGGAGTGGAGACAATCTCCTCAAGTGCAGAGAGTGGAGACAATCTCCTCATGTACAGAGAGTGGAGACAATCTCCTCATGTACAGGGAGTGGAGACAATCTCCTCATGTGCAGAGATGGGAGACAATCTCCACATGTGCACAGAGTGGAGACAATCTCCTCATGTACAGGGAGTGGAGACAATCTCCTCATGTGCAGAGAGTGGAGACAATCTCCGCATGTACAGGGACTGGAGACAATCTCCTCATGTGCAGAGAGTGGAGACAATTTCCTCATGTGCAGAGAGTGGAGACAATCTCCTCATGTACAGAGAGTGCAGACAATCTCCTCATGCACAGGAAGTGGAGACAATCTCCTCATGTACAGGGAGTGGAAACAATCTCCTCATGTACAGGGAGTGGAGACAATCTCCTCATGTACAGGGAGTGGAGACAATGTCCTCATGTGCAGAGAGTGGAGACAATCTCCTCATATACAGGGAGTGGAGACAATCTCCTCATGTACAGGGAGTGGAGACAATCTCCTCATGTGCGGAGAGCGGAGACAATCTCCTCATGTGCAGAGAGCGGAGACAATCTCCTCATGTGCAGAGAGCAGAGACAATCTCCTCATGTACAGGGAGTGGAGACAATCTCCTCACGGACAGGGAGTAGAGACAATCTCCTCATGTACAGGGAGTGGAGATAATCTCCTCATGTACAGGGAGTGGAGACAATCTCCTCATGTGCGGAGAGCGGAGACAATCTCCTCATGTGCAGAGAGCGGAGACAATCTCCTCATGTGCAGAGAGCAGAGACAATCTCCTCATGTACAGGGAGTGGAGACAATCTCCTCATGTGCAGAGAATGGAGACAATCTCCTCATGTACAGAGAGTGGAGACAATCTCCTCATGTACAGGGAGTGGAGACAATCTCCTCATGTGCAGAGATGGGAGACAATCACCTCATGTGCACAGAGTGGAGACAATCTCCTCATGTACAGGGAGAGGAGACAATCTCCTCATGTGCAGAGAGTGGAGACAATCTCCTCATGTACAGGGAGTGGAGACAATCTCCTCATGTGCAGAGAGTGGAGACAATCTCCTCATGTGCAGAGAGTGGAGACAATCTCCTCATGTACAGGGAGTGGAGACAATCTCCTCATGTACAGGAAGTGGAGACAATCTCCTCATGTACAGGGAGTGGAGACAATCTCCTCATGTACAGGGAGTGGAGACAATCTCCTCATGTACAGAGAGTGCAGACAATCTCCTCAAGTACAGGAAGTGGAGACAATCTCCTCATGTACATGGAGTGGAGACAATCTCCTCATGTACAGGGAGTGGAGACAATCTCCTCATGTGCAGAGAGTGGAGACAATCTCCTCATGTACAGGGAGTGGAGACAATCTCCTCATGTGCAGAGAGTGGAGACAATCTCCTCATGTACAGGGAGTGGAGACAATCTCCTCATGTACAGGGAGTGGAGACAATCTCCTTATCTCCAGGGAGTGGAGACAATCTACTCATGTGCAGAGAGTGGAGACAATCTCCTCATCTACAGGGAGTGGTGACAATGTCCTTATGTGCAGAGAGTGGAGACAGTCTCCTCATATGCAGGGAGTGGAGACAATCTCCTCATGTGCAGAGAGTGGAGACAAACTCCTCATGTACAGGGAGTGGCGACAATCTCCTCATTTGCAGAGAGTGGAGACAATCTCCTCATGTACAGGGAGTGGAGACAATCTCCTCATGTGCAGAGAGTGGGGACAATCTGCTCATGTACAGAGAGTGGGGACAATCTGCTCATGTACAGAGAGTGTAGACAATCTCCTCATGTACAGGAAGTGGAGACAATCTCCTCATGTGCAGAGATGGGAGACAATCTCCTCATGTACAGGGAGTGGAGACAATCTCCTCATGTACAGGGAGTGGAGACAATGTCCTCATGTGCAGAGAGTGGAGACAATCTCCTCATGTCCAGGGAGTGGAGACAATCTCCTCATGTGCAGAGATTGGAGACAATCTCCCCATGTCCAGAGAGTGGAAACAATCTCCTCATGTACAGGGAGTGGAGACAATCTCCTCATGTACAGGGAGTGGAGAAAAGCTCCTCATGTGCAGAGAGTGGAGACAATCTCCTCATGTACAGGGAGTGGTGACAATGTCCTTATGTGCAGAGAGTGGAGACAGTCTCCTCATATGCAGGGAGTGGAGACAATCTCCTCATGTGCAGAGAGTGGAGACAATCTCCTCATGTACAGGGAGTGGTGACAATGTCCTCATGTGCAGAGAGTGGAGACAATCTCCTCATGTTCAGGGAGTGGAGACAATCTGCTCATGTGCAGAGATGGGAGACAATCACCTCATGTACAGGGAGTGGAGACAATCTCCTCATGTGCAGAGAGTGGAGACAATCTCCTCATGTACAGAGAGTGGAGACAATCACCTCATGTACAGGGAGTGGAGACAATCTCCTCATGTGCAGAGATGGGAGACAATCTCCACATGTGCACAGAGTGGAGACAATCTCCTCATGTACAGGGAGTGGAGACAATCTCCTCATGTGCAGAGAGTGGAGACAATCTCCTCATGTACAGGGACTGGAGACAATCTCCTCATGTGCAGAGAGTGGAGACAATCTCCTCATGTGCAGAGAGTGGAGACAATCTCCTCATGTACAGAGAGTGCAGACAATCTCCTCATGTACAGGAAGTGGAGACAATCTCCTCATGTACAGGGAGTGGAGACAATCTCCTCATGTACAGGGAGTGGAGACAATCTCCTCATGTGCAGAGAGTGGAGACAATCTCCTCATGTACGGGGAGTGGAGACAATCTCCTCATGTGCAGAGAGTGGAGACAATCTCCTCATGGACAGGGAGTGGAGACAATCTCCTCATGTACAGGGAGTGGTGACAATGTCCTTATGTGCAGAGAGTGGAGACAGTCTCCTCATATGCAGGGAGTGGAGACAATCTCCTCAGGTGCAGAGAGTGGAGACAATCTCCTCATGCACAGGGACTGGTGACAATGTCCTCATGTGCAGAGAGTGGAGACAATCTCCTCATGTTCAGGGAGTGGAGACAATCTGCTCATGTGCAGAGATGGGAGACAATCACCTCATGTACAGGGAGTGGAGACAATCTCCTCATGTGCAGAGAGTGGAGACAATCTCCTCATGTACAGAGAGTGGAGACAATCACCTCATGTACAGGGAGTGGAGACAATCTCCTCATGTGCAGAGATGGGAGACAATCTCCACATGTGCACAGAGTGGAGACAATCTCCTCATGTACAGGGAGTGGAGACAATCTCCTCATGTGCAGAGAGTGGAGACAATCTCCGCATGTACAGGGACTGGAGACAATCTCCTCATGTGCAGAGAGTGGAGACAATCTCCTCATGTGCAGAGAGTGGAGACAATCTCCTCATGTACAGAGAGTGCAGACAATCTCCTCATGTACAGGAAGTGGAGACAATCTCCTCATGTACAGGGAGTGGAAACAATCTCCTCATGTACAGGGAGTGGAGACAATCTCCTCATGTACAGGGAGTGGAGACAATGTCCTCATGTGCAGAGAGTGGAGTCAATCTCCTCATGTACAGGGAGTGGAGACAATCTCCTCATGTACAGGGAGTGGAGACAATCTCCTCATGTGCGGAGAGCGGAGACAATCTCCTCATGTGCAGAGAGCGGAGACAATCTCCTCATGTGCAGAGAGCAGAGACAAGCTCCTCATGTACAGGGAGTGGAGACAATCTCCTCACGGACAGGGAGTAGAGACAATCTCCTCATGTACAGGGAGTGGAGATAATCTCCTCATGTACAGGGAGTGGAGACAATCTCCTCATGTGCGGAGAGCGGAGACAATCTCCTCATGTGCAGAGAGCGGAGACAATCTCCTCATGTGCAGAGAGCAGAGACAATCTCCTCATGTACAGGGAGTGGAGACAATCTCCTCATGTGCAGAGAATGGAGACAATCTCCTCATGTGCAGAGAGTGGAGACAATCTCCTCATGTACAGGGAGTGGAGACAATCTCCTCATGTACAGGAAGTGGAGACAATCTCCTCATGTACAGGGAGTGGAGACAATCTCCTCATGTACAGGGAGTGGAGACAATCTCCTCATGTACAGAGAGTGCAGACAATCTCCTCATGTACAGGAAGTGGAGACAATCTCCTCATGTACATGGAGTGGAGACAATCTCCTCATGTACAGGGTGTGGAGACAATCTCCTCATGTGCAGAGAGTGGAGACAATCTCCTCATGTACAGGGAGTGGAGACAATCTCCTCATGTGCAGAGAGTGGAGACAATCTCCTCATGTACAGGGAGTGGAGACAATCTCCTCATGTACAGGGAGTGGAGACAATCTCCTTATCTCCAGGGAGTGGAGACAATCTCCTCATGTGCAGAGAGTGGAGACAATCTCCTCATGTACAGGGAGTGGTGACAATGTCCTTATGTGCAGAGAGTGGAGACAGTCTCCTCATATGCAGGGAGTGGAGACAATCTCCTCATGTGCAGAGAGTGGAGACAATCTCCTCATGACAGGGAGTGGTGACAATGTCCTCATGTGCAGAGATGGGAGACAATCACCACATGTACAGGGAGTGGAGACAATCTCCTCATGTGCACAGAGTGGAGACAATCTCCCCATGTACAGAGAGTGGAAACAATCTCCTCAAGTACAGGGAGTGGAGACAAACTCCTCATGTACAGGGAGTGGCGACAATCTCCTCATTTGCAGAGAGTGGAGACAATCTCCTCATGTACAGGGAGTGGAGACAATCTCCTCATGTGCACAGAGTGGAGACAATCTCCCCATGTACAGAGAGTGGAGAAAATCACCTCATGTACAGGGAGTGGAGACAATCTCCTCATGTGCAGAGAGTGGGGACAATCTGCTCATGTACAGAGAGTGGGGACAATCTGCTCATGTACAGAGAGTGTAGACAATCTCCTCATGTACAGGAAGTGGAGACAATCTCCTCATGTGCAGAGATGGGAGAAAATCTCCTCATGTACAGGGAGTGGAGACAATCTCCTCATGTACAGGGAGTGGAGACAATGTCCTCATGTGCAGAGAGTGGAGACAATCTCCTCATGTCCAGGGAGTGGAGACAATCTCCTCATGTGCAGAGATTGGAGACAATCTCCCCATGTCCAGAGAGTGGAAACAATCTCCTCATGTACAGGGAGTGGAGACAATCTCCTCATGTACAGGGAGTGGAGAAAAGCTCCTCAAGTGCAGAGAGTGGAGACAATCTCCTCATGTACAGGGAGTGGTGACAATGTCCTTATGTGCAGAGAGTGGAGACAGTCTCCTCATATGCAGGGAGTGGAGACAATCTCCTCATGTGCAGAGAGTGGAGACAATCTCCTCATGTACAGGGAGTGGTGACAATGTCCTCATGTGCAGAGAGTGGAGACAATCTCCTCATGTTCAGAGAGTGGAGACAATCTGCTCATGTGCAGAGATGGGAGACAATCACCTCATGTACAGGGAGTGGAGACAATCTCCTCATGTGCAGAGAGTGGAGACAATCTCCTCATGTACAGAGAGTGGAGACAATCACCTCATGTACAGGGAGTGGAGACAATCTCCTCATGTGCAGAGATGGGAGACAATCTCCACATGTGCACAGAGTGGAGACAATCTCCTCATGTACAGGGAGTGGAGACAATCTCCTCATGTGCAGAGAGTGGAGACAATCTCCTCATGTACAGGGACTGGAGACAATCTCCTCATGTGCAGAGAGTGGAGACAATCTCCTCATGTGCAGAGAGTGGAGACAATCTCCTCATGTACAGAGAGTGCAGACAATCTCCTCATGTACAGGAAGTGGAGACAATCTCCTCATGTACAGGGAGTGGAGACAATCTCCTCATGTACAGGGAGTGGAGACAATCTCCTCATGTGCAGAGAGTGGAGACAATCTCCTCATGTACGGGGAGTGGAGACAATCTCCTCATGTGCAGAGAGTGGAGACAATCTCCTCATGGACAGGGAGTGGAGACAATCTCCTCATGTACAGGGAGTGGTGACAATGTCCTTATGTGCAGAGAGTGGAGACAGTCTCCTCATATGCAGGGAGTGGAGACAATCTCCTCATGTGCAGAGAGTGGAGACAATCTCCTCATGTACAGGGAGTGGTGACAATGTCCTCATGTGCAGAGAGTGGAGACAATCTCCTCATGTTCGGGGAGTGGAGACAATCTGCTCATGTGCAGAGATGGGAGACAATCACCTCATGTACAGGGAGTGGAGACAATCTCCTCATGTGCAGAGAGTGGAGACAATCTCCTCATGTACAGAGAGTGGAGACAATCACCTCATGTACAGGGAGTGGAGACAATCTCCTCATGTGCAGAGATGGGAGACAATCTCCACATGTGCCAAGAGTGGAGACAATCTCCTCATGTACAGGGAGTGGAGACAATCTCCTCATGTGCAGAGAGTGGAGACAATCTCCGCATGTACAGGGACTGGAGACAATCTCCTCATGTGCAGAGAGTGGAGACAATCTCCTCATGTGCAGAGAGTTGAGACAATCTCCTCATGTACAGAGAGTGCAGACAATCTCCTCATGTACAGGAAGTGGAGACAATCTCCTCATGTACAGGGAGTGGAAACAATCTCCTCATGTACAGGGAGTGGAGACAATCTCCTCATGTACAGGGAGTGGAGACAATGTCCTCATGTGCAGAGAGTGGAGACAATCTCCTCATGTACAGGGAGTGGAGACAATCTCCTCATGTACAGGGAGTGGAGACAATCTCCTCATGTGCGGAGAGCGGAGACAATCTCCTCATGTGCAGAGAGCGGAGACAATCTCCTCATGTGCAGAGAGCAGAGACAATCTCCTCATGTACAGGGAGTGGAGACAATCTCCTCACGGACAGGGAGTAGAGACAATCTCCTCATGTACAGGGAGTGGAGATAATCTCCTCATGTACAGGGAGTGGAGACAATCTCCTCATGTGCGGAGAGCGGAGACAATCTCCTCATGTGCAGAGATCGGAGACAATCTCCTCATGTGCAGAGAGCAGAGACAATCTCCTCATGTACAGGGAGTGGAGACAATCTCCTCATGTGCAGAGAATGGAGACAATCTCCTCATGTACAGAGAGTGGAGACAATCTCCTCATGTACAGGGAGTGGAGACAATCTCCTCATGTGCAGAGATGGGAGACAATCTGCCTCATGTGCACAGAGTGGAGACAATATCCTCATGTACAGGGAGTGGAGACAATCTCCTCATGTGCAGAGAGTGGAGACAATCTCCTCATGTACAGGGAGTGGAGACAATCTCCTCATGTGCAGAGAGTGGAGACAATCTCCTCTTGTGCAGAGAGTGGAGACAATCTCCTCATGTACAGGGAGTGGAGACAATCTCCGCATGTACAGGGACTGGAGACAATCTCCTCATGTGCAGAGAGTGGAGACAATCTCCTCATGTGCAGAGAGTTGAGACAATCTCCTCATGTACAGAGAGTGCAGACAATCTCCTCATGTACAGGAAGTGGAGACAATCTCCTCATGTACAGGGAGTGGAGACAATCTCCTCATGTGCAGAGATGGGAGACAATCTCCTCATGTGCACAGAGTGGAGACAATCTCCTCATGTACAGGGAGTGGAGACAATCTCCTCATGTGCAGAGAGTGGAGACAATCTCCGCATGTACAGGGACTGGAGACAATCTCCTCATGTGCAGAGAGTGGAGACAATCTCCTCATGTGCAGAGAGTTGAGACAATCTCCTCATGTACAGAGAGCGCAGACAATCTCCTCATGTACAGGAAGTGGAGACAATGTCCTCATGTGCAGAGAGTGGAGACAATCTCCTCATGTACAGGGAGTGGAGACAATCTCCTCATGTGCAGAGATGGGAGACAATCTCCTCATGTGCACAGAGTGGAGACAATCTCCTCATGTACAGGGAGTGGAGACAATCTCCTCATGTGCAGAGAGTGGAGACAATCTCCGCATGTACAGGGACTGGAGACAATCTCCTCATGTGCAGAGAGTGGAGACAATCTCCTCATGTGCAGAGAGTTGAGACAATCTCCTCATGTACAGAGAGTGCAGACAATCTCCTCATGTACAGGAAGTGGAGACAATCTCCTCATGTACAGGGAGTGGAAACAATCTCCTCATGTACAGGGAGTGGAGACAATCTCCTCATGTACAGGGAGTGGAGACAATGTCCTCATGTGCAGAGAGTGGAGACCATCTCCTCATGTACAGGGAGTGGAGACAATCTCCTCATGTACAGGGAGTGGAGACAATCTCCTCATGTGCGGAGAGCGGAGACAATCTCCTCATGTGCAGAGAGCGGAGACAATCTCCTCATGTGCAGAGAGCAGAGACAATCTCCTCATGTACAGGGAGTGGAGACAATCTCCTCACGGACAGGGAGTAGAGACAATCTCCTCATGTACAGGGAGTGGAGATAATCTCCTCATGTACAGGGAGTGGAGACAATCTCCTCATGTGCGGAGAGCGGAGACAATCTCCTCATGTGCAGAGAGCGGAGACAATCTCCTCATGTGCAGAGAGCAGAGACAATCTCCTCATGTACAGGGAGTGGAGACAATCTCCTCATGTGCAGAGAATGGAGACAATCTCCTCATGTACAGAGAGTGGAGACAATCTCCTCGTGTACAGGGAGTGGAGACAATCTCCTCATGTGCAGAGATGGGAGACAATCTCCTCATGTGCAGAGAGTGGAGACAATCTCCTCATGTACAGGGAGTGGAGACAATCTCCTCATGTGCAGAGAGTGGGGACAATCTCCTCATGTACAGGGAGTGGAGACAATCTCCTCATGTGCAGAGAGTGGAGACAATCTCCTCATGTGCAGAGAGTGGAGACAATCTCCTCATGTACAGGGAGTGGAGACAATCTCCTCATGTACAGGAAGTGGAGACAATCTCCTCATGTACAGGGAGTGGAGACAATCTCCTCATGTACAGGGAGTGGAGACAATCTCCTCATGTACAGAGAGTGCAGACAATCTCCTCATGTACAGGGAGTGGAGACAATCTCCTCATGTGCAGAGAGTGGAGACAATCTGCTCATGTACAGGGAGTGGAGACAATCTCCTCATGTGCAGAGAGTGGAGACAATCTCCTCATGTACAGGGAGTGGAGGCAATCTCCTCATGTACAGGGAGTGGAGACAATCTCCTTATCTCCAGGGAGTGGAGACAATCTACTCATGTGCAGAGAGTGGAGACAATCTCCTCATGTACAGGGAGTGGTGACAATGTCCTTATGTGCAGAGAGTGGAGACAGTCTCCTCATATGCAGGGAGTGGAGACAATCTCCTCATGTGCAGAGAGTGGAGACAATCTCCTCATGTACAGGGAGTGGTGACAATCTCCTCATGTGCAGAGATGGGAGACAATCTCCTCATGTGCACAGAGTGGAGACAATCTCCTCATGTACAGGGAGTGGAGACAATCTCCTCATGTGCAGAGAGTGGAGACAATCTCCTCATGTACAGGGAGTGGAGACAATCTCCTCATGTGCAGAGAGTGGAGACAATCTCCTCATGTGCAGAGAGTGGAGACAATCTCCTCATGTACAGGGAGTGGAGACAATCTCCTCATGTACAGGAAGTGGAGACAATCTCCTCATGTACAGGGAGTGGAGACAATCTCCTCATGTACAGGGAGTGGAGACAATCTCCTCATGTACAGAGAGTGCAGACAATCTCCTCATGTACAGGGAGTGGAGACAATCTCCTCATGTGCAGAGAGTGGAGACAATCTCCTCATGTACAGGGAGTGCAGACAATCTCCTCATGTGCAGAGAGTGGAGACAATCTCCTCATGTACAGGGAGTGGAGCCAATCTCCTCATGTACAGGGAGTGGAGACAATCTCCTTATCTCCAGGGAGTGGAGACAATCTACTCATGTGCAGAGAGTGGAGACAATCTCCTCATGTACAGGGAGTGGTGACAATGTCCTTATGTGCAGAGAGTGGAGACAGTCTCCTCATATGCAGGGAGTGGAGACAATCTCCTCATGTGCAGAGAGTGGAGACAATCTCCTCATGTACAGGGAGTGGTGACAATGTCCTCATGTGCAGAGATGGGAGACAATCACCACATGTACAGGGAGTGGAGACAATCTCCTCATGTGCACACAGTGGAGACAATCTCCCCATGTACAGAGAGTGGAAACAATCTCCTCATGTACAGGGAGTGGAGAAAAACTCCTCATGTACAGGGAGTGGCGACAATCTCCTCATTTGCAGAGAGTGGAGACAATCTCCTCATGTACAGGGAGTGGAGACAATCTCCTCATGTGCACAGAGTGCAGACAATCTCCCCATGTACAGAGAGTGGAGAAAATCACCTCATGTACAGGGAGTGGAGACAATCTCCTCATGTGCAGAGAGTGGGGACAATATGCTCATGTACAGAGAGTGGGGACAATCTGCTCATGTACATAGAGTGTAGACAATCTCCTCATGTACAGGAAGTGGAGACAATCTCCTCATGTGCAGAGATGGGAGACAATCTCCTCATGTACAGGGAGTGGAAACAATCTCCTCATGTACAGGGAGTGGAGACAATGTCCTCATGTGCAGAGAGTGGAGACAATCTCCTCATGTCCAGGGAGAGGAGACAATCTCCTCATGTGCAGAGATTGGAGACAATCTCCCCATGTCCAGAGAGTGGAAACAATCTCCTCATGTACAGGGAGTGGAGACAATCTCCTCATGTACAGGGAGTGGAGAAAAGCTCCTCATGTGCAGAGAGTTGAGACAATCTCCTCATGTACAGGGACTGGTGACAATGTCCTTAAGTGCAGAGAGTGGAGACAGTCTCCTCATATGCAGGGAGTGGAGACAATCTCCTCATGTGCAGAGAGTGGAGACAATCTCCTCATGTACAGGGAGTGGTGACAATGTCCTCATGTGCAGAGAGTGGAGACAATCTCCTCATGTTCAGGGAGTGGAGACAATCTGCTCATGTGCAGAGATGGGAGACAATCACCTCATGCACAGGGAGTGGAGACAATCTCCTCATGTGCAGAGAGTGGAGACAATCTCCTCATGTACAGAGAGTGGAGACAATCACCTCATGTACAGGGAGTGGAGACAATCTCCTCATGTGCAGAGATGGGAGACAATCTCCACATGTGCACAGAGTGGAGACAATCTCCTCATGTACAGGGAGTGGAGACAATCTCCTCATGTGCAGAGAGTGGAGACAATCTCCTCATGTACAGGGACTGGAGACAATCTCCTCATGTGCAGAGAGTGGAGACAATCTCCTCATGTGCAGAGAGTGGAGACAATCTCCTCATGTACAGAGAGTGCAGACAATCTACTCATGTACAGGAAGTGGAGACAATCTCCTCATGTACAGGGAGTGGAGACAATCTCCTCATGTACAGGGAGTGGAGACAATCTCCTCATGTGCAGAGAGTGGAGACAATCTCCTCATGTACGGGGAGTGGAGACAATCTCCTCAAGTGCAGAGAGTGGAGACAATCTCCTCATGGACAGGGAGTGGAGACAATCTCCTCATGTACAGGGAGTGGCGACAATCTCCTTATGTACAGGTAGTGGAGACAATCTCCTCATGTGCAGAGAGTGGAGACAATCTCCTCATGTACAGGGAGTGGTGACAATGTCCTTCTGTGCAGAGAGTGGAGACAGTCTCTTCATATGCAGGGATTGGAGACAATCTCCTCATGTGCAGAGAGTGGAGACAATCTCCTCATGTACAGGGAGTGGTGACAATGTCCTCATGTGCAGAGAGTGGAGACAATCTCCTCATGTACAGGGACTGGAGACAATCTCCTCATGTGCAGAGATGGGAGACAATCACCACATGTACAGGGAGTGGAGACAATCTCCTCATGTGCACATTTGGAGACAATCTCCCCATGTACAGGGAGTGGAAACAATCTCCTCATGTACAGGGAGTGGAGACAAAGTCCTCATGTACAGGGAGTGGCGACAATCTCCTCATGTGCAGAGAGTGGAGACAATCTCCTCATGTACAGGGAGTGGAGACAATCTCCTCAAGTGCACAGAGTGGAGACATTCTCCCCATGTACAGAGAGTGGAGACAATCTCCTCATGTACAGGGAGTGGTGACAATGTCCTCATGTGCAGAGAATGGAGACAATCACCTCATGTACAGGGAGTGGAGACAATCTCCTCATGTGCAGAGAGTGGGGACAATCTGCTCATGTACAGAGAGTGGGGACAATCTGCTCATGTACAGAGAGTGTAGACAATCTCCTCAAGTACAGGAGGTGGAGACAATCTCCTCATGTGCAGAGATGGGAGACAATCCACTCATGTACAGGGAGTGGAGAAAATCTCCTCATGTGCAGAGAGTGGAGACAATCTCCTCATGTACAGGGTGTGGTGACAATGTCCTTATGTGCAGAGAGTGGAGACAGTCTCCTCATATGCAGGGAGTGGAGACAATCTCCTCATGTGCAGAGAGTGGAGACAATCTACTCATGTACAGGGAGTGGTGACAATGTCCTCATGTGCAGAGAGTGGAGACAATCTCCTCATGTACAGGGAGTGGAGACAATCTCCTCATGTGCACAGATGGGAGACAATCACCTCATGTACAGGGAGTGGAGACAATCTCCTCATGTGCACAGAGTGGAGACGATCTCCCCATGTACAGAGAGTGGAAACAATCTCCTCATGTACAGGGAGTGGAGACAAACTCCTCATGTACAGGAGTGGCGACAATCTCCTCATGTGCAGAGAGTGGAGACAATCTCCTCATGGACAGGGAGTGGAGACAATCTCCTCATGTGCACAGAGTGGAGACAATCTCCCCATGTGCAGAGAGTGGAGACAATCTCCTCATGTACAGGGAGTGGTGACAATGTCATCATGTGCAGAGAGTGGGGACAATCTGCTCATGTACAGAGAGTGGGGACAATCTGCTCATGTACAGAGAGTGTAGACAATCTCCTCATGTACAGGAAGTGGAGACAATCTCCTCATGTGCAGAGATGGGAGACAATCTCCTCATGTACAGGGAGTGGAGACAATCTCCTCATGTGCACAGAGTGGAAACAATCTCCTCATGTACAGGGAGTGGAGACAATCTCCTCATGTACAGGGACTGGAGACAATCTCCTCATGTGCAGAGAGTGGAGACAATCTCCTCATGTACAGGGAGTGGAGACAATCTCCTCATGTGCAGAGATTGGAGACAATCTCACCATGTACAGAGAGTGGAAACAATCTCCTCATGTACAGGGAGTGGAGACAATCTCCTCATGTACAGGGAGTGGAGAAAATCTCCTCATGTGCAGAGAGTGGAGACAATCTCCTCATGTGCAGAGAGTGGAGACAATCTCCTCATGTGCAGAGAGTGGAGACAATCTCCTCATGTGCAGAGAGTGGAGACAATCTCCCCATGTACAGAGAGTGGAGACAATCACCTCATGTGCAGAGATGGGAGACAATCTCCACATGTGCACAGAGTGGAGACAATCTCCTCATGTACAGGGAGTGGAGACAATCTCCTCATGTGCAGAGAGTGGAGACAATCTCCGCATGTACAGGGACTGGAGACAATCTCCTCATGTGCAGAGAGTGGAGACAATCTCCTCATGTGCAGAGAGTGGAGACAATCTCCTCATGTGCAGAGAGTGCAGACAATCTCCTCATGTACAGGAAGTGGAGACAATCTCCTCATGTACAGGGAGTGGAAACAATCTCCTCATGTACAGGGAGTGGAGACAATCTCCTCATATACAGGGAGTGGAGACAATGTCCTCATGTGCAGAGAGTGGAGACAATCTCCTCATGTACAGGGAGTGGAGACAATCTCCTCATGTACAGGGAGTGGAGACAATCTCCTCATGTGCGGAGAGCGGAGACAATCTCCTCATGTGCAGAGAGCGGAGACAATCTCCTCATGTGCAGAGAGCAGAGACAATCTCCTCATGTACAGGGAGTGGAGACAATCTCCTCACGGACAGGGAGTAGAGACAATCTCCTCATGTACAGGGAGTGGAGATAATCTCCTCATGTACAGGGAGTGGAGACAATCTCCTCATGTGCGGAGAGCGGAGACAATCTCCTCATGTGCAGAGAGCGGAGACAATCTCCTCATGTGCAGAGAGCAGAGACAATCTCCTCATGTACAGGGAGTGGAGACAATCTCCTCATGTGCAGAGAATGGAGACAATCTCCTCATGTACAGAGAGTGGAGACAATCTCCTCATGTACAGGGAGTGGAGACAATCTCCTCATGTGCAGAGATGGGAGACAATCTCCTCATGTGCGCAGAGTGGAGACAATCTCCTCATGTACAGGGAGTGGAGACAATCTCCTCATGTGCAGAGAGTGGAGACAATCTCCTCATGTACAGGGAGTGGAGACAATCTCCTCATGTGCAGAGAGTGGAGACAATCTCCTCATGTGCAGAGAGTGGAGACAATCTCCTCATGTACAGGGAGTGGAGACAATCTCCTCATGTACAGGAAGTGGAGACAATCTCCTCATGTACAGGGAGTGGAGACAATCTCCTCATGTACAGGGAGTGGAGACAATCTCCTCATGTACAGAGAGTGCAGACAATCTCCTCATGTACAGGAAGTGGAGACAATCTCCTCATGTACATGGAGTGGAGACAATCTCCTCATGTGCAGGGAGTGGAGACAATCTCCTCATGTGCAGAGAGTGGAGACAATCTCCTCATGTACAGGGAGTGGAGACAATGTCCTCATGTGCAGAGAGTGGAGACTATCTCCTCATGTACAGGGAGTGGAGACAATCTCCTCATGTACAGGGAGTGGAGACAATCTCCTTATCTCCAGGGAGTGGAGACAATCTACTCATGTGCAGAGAGTGGAGACAATCTCCTCATGTACAGGGAGTGGTGACAATGTCCTTATGTGCAGAGAGTGGAGACAGTCTCCTCATATGCAGGGAGTGGAGACAATCTCCTCATGTTCAGAGAGTGGAGACAATCTCCTCATGTACAGGGAGTGGTGACAATGTCCTCATGTGCAGAGATGGGAGACAATCACCACATGTACAGGGAGTGGAGACAATCTCCTCATGTGCACAGAGTGGAGACAATCTCCCCATGTACAGAGAGTGGAAACAATCTCCTCATGTACAGGAGTGGAGACAAACTCCTCATGTACAGGGAGTGGCGACAATCTCCTCATTTGCAGAGAGTGGAGACAATCTCCTCATGTACAGGGAGTGGAGACAATCTCCTCATGTGCAAAGAGTGGAGACAATCTCCCCATGTACAGAGAGTGGAGAAAATCACCTCATGTACAGGGAGTGGAGACAATCTCCTCATGTGCAGAGAGTGGGGACAATCTGCTCATGTACAGAGAGTGGGGACAATCTGCTCATGTACAGAGAGTGTAGACAATCTCCTCATGTACAGGAAGTGGAGACAATCTCCTCATGTGCAGAGATGGGAGACAATCTCCTCATGTACAGGGAGTGGAGACAATCTCCTCATGTACAGGGAGTGGAGACAATGTCCTCATGTGCAGAGAGTGGAGACAATCTCCTCATGTCCAGGGAGTGGAGACAATCTCCTCATGTGCCGAGATTGGAGACAATCTCCCCATGTCCAGAGAGTGGAAACAATCTCCTCATGTACAGGGAGTGGAGACAATCTCCTCATGTACAGGGAGTGGAGAAAAGCTCCTCATGTGCAGAGAGTGGAGACAATCTCCTCATGTACAGGGAGTGGTGACAATGTCCTTATGTGCAGAGAGTGGAGACAGTCTCCTCATATGCAGGGAGTGGAGACAATCTCCTCATGTGCAGAGAGTGGAGACAATCTCCTCATGTACAGGGAGTGGTGACAATGTCCTCATGTGCAGAGAGTGGAGACAATCTCCTCATGTTCAGGGAGTGGAGACAATCTGCTCATGTGCAGAGATGGGAGACAATCACCTCATGTACAGGGAGTGGAGACAATCTCCTCATGTGCAGAGAGTGGAGACAATCTCCTCATGTACAGGGAGTGGAGACAATCTCCTCACGGACAGGGAGTAGAGACAATCTCCTCATGTACAGGGAGTGGAGATAATCTCCTCATGTACAGGGAGTGGAGACAATCTCCTCATGTGCGGAGAGCGGAGACAATCTCCTCATGTGCAGAGAGCGGAGACAATCTCCTCATGTGCAGAGAGCAGAGACAATCTCCTCATGTACAGGGAGTGGAGACAATCTCCTCATGTGCAGAGAATGGAGACAATCTCCTCATGTACAGAGAGTGGAGACAATCTCCTCATGTACAGGGAGTGGAGACAATCTCCTCATGTGCAGAGATGGGAGACAATCTCCTCATGTGCGCAGAGTGGAGACAATCTCCTCATGTACAGGGAGTGGAGACAATCTCCTCATGTGCAGAGAGTGGAGACAATCTCCTCATGTACAGGGAGTGGAGACAATCTCCTCATGTGCAGAGAGTGGAGACAATCTCCTCATGTGCAGAGAGTGGAGACAATCTCCTCATGTACAGGGAGTGGAGACAATCTCCTCATGTACAGGAAGTGGAGACAATCTCCTCATGTACAGGGAGTGGAGACAATCTCCTCATGTACAGGGAGTGGAGACAATCTCCTCATGTACAGAGAGTGCAGACAATCTCCTCATGTACAGGAAGTGGAGACAATCTCCTCATGTACATGGAGTGGAGACAATCTCCTCATGTGCAGGGAGTGGAGACAATCTCCTCATGTGCAGAGAGTGGAGACAATCTCCTCATGTACAGGGAGTGGAGACAATGTCCTCATGTGCAGAGAGTGGAGACTATCTCCTCATGTACAGGGAGTGGAGACAATCTCCTCATGTACAGGGAGTGGAGACAATCTCCTTATCTCCAGGGAGTGGAGACAATCTACTCATGTGCAGAGAGTGGAGACAATCTCCTCATGTACAGGGAGTGGTGACAATGTCCTTATGTGCAGAGAGTGGAGACAGTCTCCTCATATGCAGGGAGTGGAGACAATCTCCTCATGTGCAGAGAGTGGAGACAATCTCCTCATGTACAGGGAGTGGTGACAATGTCCTCATGTGCAGAGATGGGAGACAATCACCACATGTACAGGGAGTGGAGACAATCTCCTCATGTGCACAGAGTGGAGACAATCTCCCCATGTACAGAGAGTGGAAACAATCTCCTCATGTACAGGAGTGGAGACAAACTCCTCATGTACAGGGAGTGGCGACAATCTCCTCATTTGCAGAGAGTGGAGACAATCTCCTCATGTACAGGGAGTGGAGACAATCTCCTCATGTGCAAAGAGTGGAGACAATCTCCCCATGTACAGAGAGTGGAGAAAATCACCTCATGTACAGGGAGTGGAGACAATCTCCTCATGTGCAGAGAGTGGGGACAATCTGCTCATGTACAGAGAGTGGGGACAATCTGCTCATGTACAGAGAGTGTAGACAATCTCCTCATGTACAGGAAGTGGAGACAATCTCCTCATGTGCAGAGATGGGAGACAATCTCCCCATGTACAGGGAGTGGAGACAATCTCCTCATGTACAGGGAGTGGAGACAATGTCCTCATGTGCAGAGAGTGGAGACAATCTCCTCATGTCCAGGGAGTGGAGACAATCTCCTCATGTGCCGAGATTGGAGACAATCTCCCCATGTCCAGAGAGTGGAAACAATCTCCTCATGTACAGGGAGTGGAGACAATCTCCTCATGTACAGGGAGTGGAGAAAAGCTCCTCATGTGCAGAGAGTGGAGACAATCTCCTCATGTACAGGGAGTGGTGACAATGTCCTTATGTGCAGAGAGTGGAGACAGTCTCCTCATATGCAGGGAGTGGAGACAATCTCCTCATGTGCAGAGAGTGGAGACAATCTCCTCATGTACAGGGAGTGGTGACAATGTCCTCATGTGCAGAGAGTGGAGACAATCTCCTCATGTTCAGGGAGTGGAGACAATCTGCTCATGTGCAGAGATGGGAGACAATCACCTCATGTACAGGGAGTGGAGACAATCTCCTCATGTGCAGAGAGTGGAGACAATCTCCTCATGTACAGAGAGTGGAGACAATCACCTCATGTACAGGGAGTGGAGACAATCTCCTCATGTGCAGAGATGGGAGACAATCTCCTCATGTACAGGGAGTGGAAACAATCTCCTCATGTGCAGAGAGTGGAGACAATCTCCTCATGTACAGGGACTGGAGACAATCTCCTCATGTGCAGAGAGTGGAGACAATCTCCTCATGTGCAGAGAGTGGAGACAATCTCCTCATGTACAGAGAGTGCAGACAATCTCCTCATGTACAGGAAGTGGAGACAATCTCCTCATGTACAGGGAGTGGAGACAATCTCCTCATGTACAGGGAGTGGAGACAATCTCCTCATGTGCAGAGACTGGAGACAATCTCCTCATGTACGGGGAGTGGAGACAATCTCCTCATGTGCAGAGAGTGGAGACAATCTCCTCATGGACAGGGAGTGGAGACAATCTCCTCATGTACAGGGAGTGGCGACAATCTCCTTATGTACAGGTAGTGGAGACAATCTCCTCATGTGCAGAGAGTGGAGACAATCTCCTCATGTACAGGGAGTGGTGACAATGTCCTTATGTGCAGAGAGTGGAGACAGTCTCCTCATATGCAGGGATTGGAGACAATCTCCTCATGTGCAGAGAGTGGAGACAATCTCCTCATGTACAGGGAGTGGTGACAATGTCCTCATGTGCAGAGAGTGGAGACAATCTCCTCATGTACAGGGAGTGGAGACAATCTCCTCATGTGCAGAGATGGGAGACAATCACCACATGTACAGGGAGTGGAGACAATCTCCTCATGTGCACATTTGGAGACAATCTCCCCATGTACAGGGAGTGGAAACAATCTCCTCATGTACAGGGAGTGGAGACAAAGTCCTCATGTACAGGGAGTGGCGACAATCTCCTCATGTGCAGAGAGTGGAGACAATCTCCTCATGTACAGGGAGTGGAGACAATCTCCTCATGTGCACAGAGTGGAGACATTCTCCCCATGTACAGAGAGTGGAGACAATCTCCTCATGTACAGGGAGTGGTGACAATGTCCTCATGTGCAGAGAATGGAGACAATCACCTCATGTACAGGGAGTGGAGACAATCTCCTCATGTGCAGAGAGTGGGGACAATCTGCTCATGTACAGAGAGTGGGGACAATCTGCTCATGTACAGAGAGTGTAGGCAATCTCCTCATGGACAGGAGGTGGAGACAATCTCCTCATGTGCAGAGATGGGAGACAATCTCCTCATGTACAGGGAGTGGAGACAATCTCCTCATGTGCACAGAGTGGAAACAATCTCCTCATGTACAGGGAGTGGAGACAATCTCCTCATGTACAGGGAGTGGAGACAATCTCCTCATGTACAGGGAGTGGAGAAAATCTCCTCATGTGCAGAGAGTGGAGACAATCTCCTGATGTACAGGGTGTGGTGACAATGTCCTTATGTGCAGAGAGTGGAGACAGTCTCCTCATATGCAGGGAGTGGAGACAATCTCCTCATGTGCAGAGAGTGGAGACAATCTCCTCATGTACAGGGAGTGGAGACAATCTCCTCATGTGCACAGATGGGAGACAATCACCTCATGTACAGGGAGTGGAGACAATCTCCTCATGTGCACAGAGTGGAGACGATCTCCCCATGTACAGAGAGTGGAAACAATCTCCTCATGTACAGGGAGTGGAGACAAACTCCTCATGTACAGGAGTGGCGACAATCTCCTCATGTGCAGAGAGTGGAGACAATCTCCTCATGTACAGGGAGTGGAGACAATCTCCTCATGTGCACAGAGTGGAGACAATCTCCCCATGTACAGAGAGTGGAGACAATCTCCTCATGTACAGGGAATGGTGACAATGTCATCATGTGCAGAGAGTGGGGACAATCTGCTCATGTACAGAGAGTGGGGACAATCTGCTCATGTACAGAGAGTGTAGACAATCTCCTCATGTACAGGAAGTGGAGACAATCTCCTCATGTGCAGAGATGGGAGACTATCTCCTCATGTACAGGGAGTGGAGACAATCTCCTCATGTGCACAGAGTGGAAACAATCTCCTCATGTACAGGGAGTGGAGACAATCTCCTCATGTACAGGGACTGGAGACAATCTCCTCATGTGCAGAGAGTGGAGACAATCTCCTCATGTACAAGGAGTGGAGACAATCTCCTCATGTGCAGAGATTGGAGACAATCTCCCCATGTACAGAGAGTGGAAACAATCTCCTCATGTACAGGGAGTGGAGACAATCTCCTCATGTACAGGGAGTGGAGAAAATCTCCTCATGTGCAGAGAGTGGAGACAATCTCCTCATGTGCAGAGAGTGGAGACAATCTCCTCATGTGCAGAGAGTGGAGACAATCTCCTCATGTGCAGAGAGTGGAGACAATCTCCTGATCTGCAGAGAGTGGAGACAATCTCCTCATGTGCAGAGAGTGGAGACAATCTCGTCATGTGCAGAGAGTGGGGACAATCTGCTCATGTGCAGAGAGTGGAGACAATCTGCTCATGTACAGAGAGTGTAGACAATCTCCTCATGAGCAGAGAGTGGAGACAATCTCCTCATGTGCAGAGAGTGGAGACATTCTCCTGATCTGCAGAGAGTGGAGACAATCACCTCATGTACAGGGAGTGGAGACAATCTCGTCATGTGCAGAGAGTGGGGACAATCTGCTCATGTGCAGAGAGTGGGGACAATCTGCTCATGTACAGAGAGTGTAGACAATCTCCTCATGTGCAGAGATGGGAGACAATCTCCTCATGTACAGGGAGTGGAGACAATCTCCTCATGTACAGGGAGTGGAGACAATGTCCTCATGTGCAGAGAGTGGAGACAATCTCCTCATGTACAGGGAGTGGAGACAATCTCTTCATGTGCAGAGATTGGAGACAATCTCCCCATGTACAGAGAGTGGAAACAATCTCCTCATGTACAGGGAGTGGAGACAATCTCCTCATGTACAGGGAGTGGAGAAAAGCTCCTCATGTGCAGAGAGTGGAGACAATCTCCTCATGTACAGGGAGTGGTGACAATGTCCTTATGTGCAGAGAGTGGAGACCGTCTCCTCATATGCAGGGAGTGGAGACAATCTCCTCATGTGCAGAGAGTGGAGACAATCTCCTCATGTGCAGGGAGTGGTGACAATGTCCTCATGTGCAGAGAGTGGAGATAATCTCCTCATGTACAGGGATTGGAGACAATCTGCTCATGTGCAGAGATGGGAGACAATCACCTCATATACAGGGAGTGGAGACAATCTCCTCATGTGCACAGAGTGGAGACAATCTCCCCATGTACAGAGAGTGGAAACAATCTCCTCATGTACAGGGAGTGGAGACAAACTCCTCATGTACAGGAGTGGCGACAATCTCCTCATGTGCAGAGAGTGGAGACCATCTCCTCATGTACAGGGAGTGCAGACAATCTCCTCATGTGCACAGAGTGGAGACAATCTCCCCATGTACAGAGAGTGGAGACAATCTCCTCATGTACAGGGAGTGGTGACAATGTCCTCATGTGCAGAGAGTGGAGACAATCACCTCATGTACAGGGGGTGGAGACAATCTCCTCATGTGCAGAGAGCGGAGACAATCTCCTCATGTGCAGAGAGTGGAGACAATCTCCTCATGTACAGAGAGTGGAGACAATCACCTCATGTCCAGTGAGTGGAGACAATCTCCTCATGTGCAGAGATGGGAGACAATCTCCTCATGTGCACAGAGTGGAGACAATCTCCTCATGTACAGAGAGTGGAAACAATCTCCTCATGTGCAGAGAGTGGAGACAATCTCCTCATGTACAGGGACTGGAGACAATCTCCTCATTTGCAGAGAGTGGAGACAATCTCCTCATGTGCAGAGAGTGGAGACAATCTCCTCATGTACAGAGAGTGCAGACAATCTCCTCATGTACAGGAAGTGGAGACAATCTCCTCATGTACAGGGAGTGGAGACAATCTCCTCATGTACAGGGAGTGGAGACAATATCCTCATGTGCAGAGAGTGGAGACAATCTCCTCATGTACGGGGAGTGGAGACAATCTCCTCATGTGCAGAGAGTGGAGACAATCTCCTCATGTACAGGGAGTGGAGACAATCTCCTCATGTACAGGGAGTGGCGACAATCTCCTTATGTACAGGTAGTGGAGACAATCTCCTCATGTGCAGAGAGTGGAGACAATCTCCTCATGTACAGAGAGTGCAGACAATCTCCTCATGTACAGGAAGTGGAGACAATCTCCTCATGTACAGGGAGTGGAGACAATCTCCTCATGTACAGGGATTGGAGACAATATCCTCATGTGCAGAGAGTGGAGACAATATCCTCATGTACGGGGAGTGGAGACAATCTCCTCATGTGCAGAGATGGGAGACAATCTCCTCATGTACAGGGAGTGGGGACAATCTCCTCATGTACAGGGAGTGGAGACAATGTCCTCATGTGCAGAGAGTGGAGACAATCTCCTCATGTCCAGGGAGTGGAGACAATCTCCTCATGTGCAGAGATTGGAGACAATCTCCCCATGTACAGAGAGTGGAAACAATCTCCTCATGTACAGGGAGTGGAGACAATCTCCTCATGTACAGGGAGTGGAGAAAAGCTCCTCATGTGCAGAGAGTGGAGACAATCTCCTCATGTACAGGGAGTGGTGACAATGTCCTTATGTGCAGAGAGTGGAGACAGTCTCCTCATATGCAGGGAGTGGAGACAATCTCCTCATGAGCAGAGAGTGGAGACAATCTCCTCATGTACAGGGAGTGGTGACAATGTCCTCATGTGCAGAGAGTGGAGACAATCTCCTCATGTTCAGGGAGTGGAGACAATCTCCTCATGTGCAGAGATGGGAGACAATCATCTCATGTACAGGGAGTGGAGACAATCTCCTCATGTGCAGAGAGTGGAGACAATCTCCTCATGTACAGAGAGTGGAGACAATCACCTCATGTACAGGGAGTGGAGACAATCTCCTCATGTGCAGAGATGGGAGACAATCTCCACATGTGCACAGAGTGGAGACAATCTCCTCATGTACAGGGAGTGGAGACAATCTCCTCATGTGCAGAGAGTGGAGACAATCTCCTCATGTACAGGGACTGGAGACAATCTCCTCATGTGCAGAGAGTGGAGACAATCTCCTCATGTGCAGAGAGTGGAGACAATCTCCTCATGTACAGAGAGTGCAGACAATCTCCTCATGTACAGGAAGTGGAGACAATCTCCTCATGTACAGGGAGTGGAGACAATCTCCTCATGTACAGGGAGTGGAGACAATCTCCTCATGTGCAGAGAGTGGAGACAATCTCCTCATGTACGGGGAGTGGAGACAATCTCCTCATGTGCAGAGAGTGGAGACAATCTACTCATGGACAGGGAGTGGAGACAATCTCCTCATGTACAGGGAGTGGCGACAATCTCCTTATGTACAGGTAGTGGAGACAATCTCCTCATGTGCAGAGAGTGGAGACAATCTCCTTATGTACAGGGAGTGGTGACAATGTCCTTATGTGCAGAGAGTGGAGACAGTCTCCTGATATGCAGGGATTGGAGACAATCTCCTCATGTGCAGAGAGTGGAGACAATCTCCTCATGTACAGGGAGTGGTGACGATGTCCTCATGTGCAGAGAGTGGAGACAATCTCCTCATGTACAGGGAGTGGAGACAATCTCCTCATGTGCAGAGATGGGAGACAATCACCACATGTACAGGGAGTGGAGACAATCTCCTCATGTGCACATTTGGAGACAATCTCCCCATGTACAGGGAGTGGAAACAATCTCCTCATGTACAGGGAGTGGAGACAAAGTCCTCATGTACAGGGAGTGGCGACAGTCTCCTCATGTGCAGAGAGTGGAGACAATCTCCTCATGTACAGGGAGTGGAGACAATCTCCTCATGTGCACAGAGTGGAGACATTCTCCCCATGTACAGAGAGTGGAGACATTCTCCTCATGTACAGGGAGTGGTGACAATGTCCTCATGTGCAGAGAATGGAGACAATCACCTCATGTACAGGGAGTGGAGACAATCTCCTCATGTGCAGAGAGTGGGGACAATCTGCTCATGTACAGAGAGTGGGGACAATCTGCTCATGTACAGAGAGTGTAGACAATCTCCTCATGTACAGGAGGTGGAGACAATCTCCTCATGTGCAGAGATGGGAGACAATCTCCTCATGTACAGGGAGTGGAGACAATCTCCTCATGTGCACAGAGTGGAAACAATCTCCTCATGTACAGGGAGTGGAGACAATCTCCTCATGTACAGGGAGTGGAGACAATCTCCTCATGTACAGGGAGTGGAGAAAATCTCCTCATGTGCAGAGAGTGGAGACAATCTCCTCATGTACAGGGTGTGGTGACAATGTCCTTATGTGCAGAGAGTGGAGACAGTCTCCTCATATGCAGGGAGTGGAGACAATCTCCTCATGTGCAGAGAGTGGAGACAATCTCCTCATGTACAGGGAGTGGTGACAATGTCCTCATGTGCAGAGAGTGGAGACAATCTCCTCATGTGCACAGATGGGAGACAATCACCTCATGTACAGGGAGTGGAGACAATCTCCTCATGTGCACAGAGTGGAGACGATCTCCCCATGTACAGAGAGTGGTAACAATCTCCTCATGTACAGGGAGTGGAGACAAACTCCTCATGTACAGGAGTGGCGACAATCTCCTCATGTGCAGAGAGTGGAGACAATCTCCTCATGTACAGGGAGTGGAGACAATCTCCTCATGTGCACAGAGTGGAGACAATCTCCCCATGTACAGAGAGTGGAGACAATCTCCTCATGTACAGGGAGTGGTGACAATGTCATCATGTGCAGAGAGTGGGGACAATCTGCTCATGTACAGAGAGTGGGGACAATCTGCTCATGTACAGAGAGTGTAGACAATCTCCTCATGTACAGGAAGTGGAGACAATCTCCTCATGTGCAGAGATGGGAGACAATCTCCTCATGTACAGGGAGTGGAGACAATCTCCTCATGTGCACAGAGTGGAAACAATCTCCTCATGTACAGGGAGTGGAGACAATCTCCTCATGTACAGGGAGTGGAGACAATGTCCTCATGTGCAGAGAGTGGAGACAATCTCCTCATGTACAGGGAGTGGAGACAATCTCCTCATGTGCAGAGATTGGAGACAATCTCCCCATGTACAGAGAGTGGAAACAATCTCCTCATGTACAGGGAGTGGAGACAATCTCCTCATGTACAGGGAGTGGAGAAAATCTCCTCATGTGCAGAGAGTGGAGACAATCTCCTCATGTGCAGAGAGTGGAGACAATCTCCTCATGTGCAGAGAGTGGAGACAATCTCCTCATGTGCAGAGAGTGGAGACAATCTCCCCATGTACAGAGAGTGGAGACAATCACCTCATGTACAGGGAGTGGAGACAATCTCGTCATGTGCAGAGAGTGGGGACAATCTGCTCATGTGCAGAGAGTGGGGACAATCTGCTCATGTACAGAGAGTGTAGACAATCTCCTCATGTGCAGAGATGGGAGACAATCTCCTCATGTACAGGGAGTGGAGACAATCTCCTCATGTACAGGGAGTGGAGACAATGTCCTCATGTGCAGAGAGTGGAGACAATCTCCTCATGTACAGGGAGTGGAGACAATCTCCTCATGTGCAGAGATTGGAGACAATCTCCCCATGTACAGAGAGTGGAAACAATCTCCTCATGTACAGGGAGTGGAGACAATCTCCTCATGTACAGGGAGTGGAGAAAAGCTCCTCATGTGCAGAGAGTGGAGACAATCTCCTCATGTACAGGGAGTGGTGACAATGTCCTTATGTGCAGAGAGTGGATACAGTCTCCTCATATGCAGGGAGTGGAGACAATCTCCTCATCTGCAGGGAGTGGTGACAATGTCCTCATGTGCAGAGAGTGGAGACAATCTCCTCATGTACAGGGATTGGAGACAATCTGCTCATGTGCAGAGATGGGAGACAATCACCTCATGTACAGGGAGTGGAGACAATCTCCTCATGTGCACAGAGTGTAGACAATCTCCCCATGTACAGAGAGTGGAAACAATCTCCTCATGTACAGGGAGTGGAGACAATCTCCTCATGTACAGGGAGTGGAGACAATCTCCTCATGTGCAGAGAGTGGAGACAATCTCCTCATGTACAGGGACTGGAGACAATCTCCTCATGTGCAGAGAGTGGAGACAATCTCCTCATGTGCAGAGAGTGGAGACAATCTCCTCATGTACAGAGAGTGCAGACAATCTCCTCATGTACAGGAAGTGGAGACAATCTCCTCATGTACAGGGAGTGGAGACAATCTCCTCATGTACAGGGAGTGGAGACAATCTCCTCATGTGCAGAGAGTGGAGACAATCTCCTCATGTACGGGGAGTGGAGACAATCTCCTCATGTGCAGAGAGTGGAGACAATCTACTCATGGACAGGGAGTGGAGACAATCTCCTCATGTACAGGGAGTGGCGACAATCTCCTTATGTACAGGTAGTGGAGACAATCTCCTCATGTGCAGAGAGTGGAGACAATCTCCTCATGTACAGGGAGTGGAGACAATCTCCTCATGTGCAGAGATTGGAGACAATCTCCCCATGTACAGAGAGTGGAAACAATCTCCTCATGTACAGGGAGTGGAGACAATCTCCTCATGTACAGGGAGTGGAGAAAATCTCCTCATGTGCAGAGAGTGGAGACAATCTCCTCATGTGCAGAGAGTGGAGACAATCTCCTCATGTGCAGAGAGTGGAGACAATCTCCTCATGTGCAGAGAGTGGAGACAATCTCCTGATCTGCAGAGAGTGGAGACAATCTCCTCATGTGCAGAGAGTGGAGACAATCTCGTCATGTGCAGAGAGTGGGGACAATCTGCTCATGTGCAGAGAGTGGGGACAATCTGCTCATGTACAGAGAGTGTAGACAATCTCCTCATGAGCAGAGAGTGGAGACAATCTCCTCATGTGCAGAGAGTGGAGACATTCTCCTGATCTGCAGAGAGTGGAGACAATCACCTCATGTACAGGGAGTGGAGACAATCTCGTCATGTGCAGAGAGTGGGGACAATCTGCTCATGTGCAGAGAGTGGGGACAATCTGCTCATGTACAGAGAGTGTAGACAATCTCCTCATGTGCAGAGATGGGAGACAATCTCCTCATGTACAGGGAGTGGAGACAATCTCCTCATGTACAGGGAGTGGAGACAATGTCCTCATGTGCAGAGAGTGGAGACAATCTCCTCATGTACAGGGAGTGGAGACAATCTCTTCATGTGCAGAGATTGGAGACAATCTCCCCATGTACAGAGAGTGGAAACAATCTCCTCATGTACAGGGAGTGGAGACAATCTCCTCATGTACAGGGAGTGGAGAAAAGCTCCTCATGTGCAGAGAGTGGAGACAATCTCCTCATGTACAGGGAGTGGTGACAATGTCCTTATGTGCAGAGAGTGGAGACCGTCTCCTCATATGCAGGGAGTGGAGACAATCTCCTCATGTGCAGAGAGTGGAGACAATCTCCTCATGTGCAGGGAGTGGTGACAATGTCCTCATGTGCAGAGAGTGGAGATAATCTCCTCATGTACAGGGATTGGAGACAATCTGCTCATGTGCAGAGATGGGAGACAATCACCTCATATACAGGGAGTGGAGACAATCTCCTCATGTGCACAGAGTGGAGACAATCTCCCCATGTACAGAGAGTGGAAACAATCTCCTCATGTACAGGGAGTGGAGACAAACTCCTCATGTACAGGAGTGGCGACAATCTCCTCATGTGCAGAGAGTGGAGACCATCTCCTCATGTACAGGGAGTGCAGACAATCTCCTCATGTGCACAGAGTGGAGACAATCTCCCCATGTACAGAGAGTGGAGACAATCTCCTCATGTACAGGGAGTGGTGACAATGTCCTCATGTGCAGAGAGTGGAGACAATCACCTCATGTACAGGGGGTGGAGACAATCTCCTCATGTGCAGAGAGTGGAGACAATCTCCTCATGTGCAGAGAGTGGAGACAATCTCCTCATGTACAGAGAGTGGAGACAATCACCTCATGTCCAGTGAGTGGAGACAATCTCCTCATGTGCAGAGATGGGAGACAATCTCCTCATGTGCACAGAGTGGAGACAATCTCCTCATGTACAGAGAGTGGAAACAATCTCCTCATGTGCAGAGAGTGGAGACAATCTCCTCATGTACAGGGACTGGAGACAATCTCCTCATTTGCAGAGAGTGGAGACAATCTCCTCATGTGCAGAGAGTGGAGACAATCTCCTCATGTACAGAGAGTGCAGACAATCTCCTCATGTACAGGAAGTGGAGACAATCTCCTCATGTACAGGGAGTGGAGACAATCTCCTCATGTACAGGGAGTGGAGACAATATCCTCATGTGCAGAGAGTGGAGACAATCTCCTCATGTACGGGGAGTGGAGACAATCTCCTCATGTGCAGAGAGTGGAGACAATCTCCTCATGTACAGGGAGTGGAGACAATCTCCTCATGTACAGGGAGTGGCGACAATCTCCTTATGTACAGGTAGTGGAGACAATCTCCTCATGTGCAGAGAGTGGAGACAATCTCCTCATGTACAGAGAGTGCAGACAATCTCCTCATGTACAGGAAGTGGAGACAATCTCCTCATGTACAGGGAGTGGAGACAATCTCCTCATGTACAGGGATTGGAGACAATATCCTCATGTGCAGAGAGTGGAGACAATATCCTCATGTACGGGGAGTGGAGACAATCTCCTCATGTGCAGAGATGGGAGACAATCTCCTCATGTACAGGGAGTGGGGACAATCTCCTCATGTACAGGGAGTGGAGACAATGTCCTCATGTGCAGAGAGTGGAGACAATCTCCTCATGTCCAGGGAGTGGAGACAATCTCCTCATGTGCAGAGATTGGAGACAATCTCCCCATGTACAGAGAGTGGAAACAATCTCCTCATGTACAGGGAGTGGAGACAATCTCCTCATGTACAGGGAGTGGAGAAAAGCTCCTCATGTGCAGAGAGTGGAGACAATCTCCTCATGTACAGGGAGTGGTGACAATGTCCTTATGTGCAGAGAGTGGAGACAGTCTCCTCATATGCAGGGAGTGGAGACAATCTCCTCATGAGCAGAGAGTGGAGACAATCTCCTCATGTACAGGGAGTGGTGACAATGTCCTCATGTGCAGAGAGTGGAGACAATCACCTCATATACAGGGAGTGGAGACAATCTCCTCATGTGCACAGAGTGGAGACAATCTCCCCATGTACAGAGAGTGGAAACAATCTCCTCATGTACAGGGAGTGGAGACAAACTCCTCATGTACAGGAGTGGCGACAATCTCCTCATGTGCAGAGAGTGGAGACCATCTCCTCATGTACAGGGAGTGCAGACAATCTCCTCATGTGCACAGAGTGGAGACAATCTCCCCATGTACAGAGAGTGGAGACAATCTCCTCATGTACAGGGAGTGGTGACAATGTCCTCATGTGCAGAGAGTGGAGACAATCACCTCATGTACAGGGGGTGGAGACAATCTCCTCATGTGCAGAGAGTGGAGACAATCTCCTCATGTGCAGAGAGTGGAGACAATCTCCTCATGTACAGAGAGTGGAGACAATCACCTCATGTCCAGTGAGTGGAGACAATCTCCTCATGTGCAGAGATGGGAGACAATCTCCTCATGTGCACAGAGTGGAGACAATCTCCTCATGTACAGAGAGTGGAAACAATCTCCTCATGTGCAGAGAGTGGAGACAATCTCCTCATGTACAGGGACTGGAGACAATCTCCTCATTTGCAGAGAGTGGAGACAATCTCCTCATGTGCAGAGAGTGGAGACAATCTCCTCATGTACAGAGAGTGCAGACAATCTCCTCATGTACAGGAAGTGGAGACAATCTCCTCATGTACAGGGAGTGGAGACAATCTCCTCATGTACAGGGAGTGGAGACAATATCCTCATGTGCAGAGAGTGGAGACAATCTCCTCATGTACGGGGAGTGGAGACAATCTCCTCATGTGCAGAGAGTGGAGACAATCTCCTCATGTACAGGGAGTGGAGACAATCTCCTCATGTACAGGGAGTGGCGACAATCTCCTTATGTACAGGTAGTGGAGACAATCTCCTCATGTGCAGAGAGTGGAGACAATCTCCTCATGTACAGAGAGTGCAGACAATCTCCTCATGTACAGGAAGTGGAGACAATCTCCTCATGTACAGGGAGTGGAGACAATCTCCTCATGTACAGGGATTGGAGACAATATCCTCATGTGCAGAGAGTGGAGACAATATCCTCATGTACGGGGAGTGGAGACAATCTCCTCATGTGCAGAGATGGGAGACAATCTCCTCATGTACAGGGAGTGGGGACAATCTCCTCATGTACAGGGAGTGGAGACAATGTCCTCATGTGCAGAGAGTGGAGACAATCTCCTCATGTCCAGGGAGTGGAGACAATCTCCTCATGTGCAGAGATTGGAGACAATCTCCCCATGTACAGAGAGTGGAAACAATCTCCTCATGTACAGGGAGTGGAGACAATCTCCTCATGTACAGGGAGTGGAGAAAAGCTCCTCATGTGCAGAGAGTGGAGACAATCTCCTCATGTACAGGGAGTGGTGACAATGTCCTTATGTGCAGAGAGTGGAGACAGTCTCCTCATATGCAGGGAGTGGAGACAATCTCCTCATGAGCAGAGAGTGGAGACAATCTCCTCATGTACAGGGAGTGGTGACAATGTCCTCATGTGCAGAGAGTGGAGACAATCTCCTCATGTTCAGGGAGTGGAGACAATCTCCTCATGTGCAGAGATGGGAGACAATCATCTCATGTACAGGGAGTGGAGACAATCTCCTCATGTGCAGAGAGTGGAGACAATCTCCTCATGTACAGAGAGTGGAGACAATCACCTCATGTACAGGGAGTGGAGACAATCTCCTCATGTGCAGAGATGGGAGACAATCTCCACATGTGCACAGAGTGGAGACAATCTCCTCATGTACAGGGAGTGGAGACAATCTCCTCATGTGCAGAGAGTGGAGACAATCTCCTCATGTACAGGGACTGGAGACAATCTCCTCATGTGCAGAGAGTGGAGACAATCTCCTCATGTGCAGAGAGTGGAGACAATCTCCTCATGTACAGAGAGTGCAGACAATCTCCTCATGTACAGGAAGTGGAGACAATCTCCTCATGTACAGGGAGTGGAGACAATCTCCTCATGTACAGGGAGTGGAGACAATCTCCTCATGTGCAGAGAGTGGAGACAATCTCCTCATGTACGGGGAGTGGAGACAATCTCCTCATGTGCAGAGAGTGGAGACAATCTACTCATGGACAGGGAGTGGAGACAATCTCCTCATGTACAGGGAGTGGCGACAATCTCCTTATGTACAGGTAGTGGAGACAATCTCCTCATGTGCAGAGAGTGGAGACAATCTCCTTATGTACAGGGAGTGGTGACAATGTCCTTATGTGCAGAGAGTGGAGACAGTCTCCTGATATGCAGGGATTGGAGACAATCTCCTCATGTGCAGAGAGTGGAGACAATCTCCTCATGTACAGGGAGTGGTGACGATGTCCTCATGTGCAGAGAGTGGAGACAATCTCCTCATGTACAGGGAGTGGAGACAATCTCCTCATGTGCAGAGATGGGAGACAATCACCACATGTACAGGGAGTGGAGACAATCTCCTCATGTGCACATTTGGAGACAATCTCCCCATGTACAGGGAGTGGAAACAATCTCCTCATGTACAGGGAGTGGAGACAAAGTCCTCATGTACAGGGAGTGGCGACAGTCTCCTCATGTGCAGAGAGTGGAGACAATCTCCTCATGTACAGGGAGTGGAGACAATCTCCTCATGTGCACAGAGTGGAGACATTCTCCCCATGTACAGAGAGTGGAGACATTCTCCTCATGTACAGGGAGTGGTGACAATGTCCTCATGTGCAGAGAATGGAGACAATCACCTCATGTACAGGGAGTGGAGACAATCTCCTCATGTGCAGAGAGTGGGGACAATCTGCTCATGTACAGAGAGTGGGGACAATCTGCTCATGTACAGAGAGTGTAGACAATCTCCTCATGTACAGGAGGTGGAGACAATCTCCTCATGTGCAGAGATGGGAGACAATCTCCTCATGTACAGGGAGTGGAGACAATCTCCTCATGTGCACAGAGTGGAAACAATCTCCTCATGTACAGGGAGTGGAGACAATCTCCTCATGTACAGGGAGTGGAGACAATCTCCTCATGTACAGGGAGTGGAGAAAATCTCCTCATGTGCAGAGAGTGGAGACAATCTCCTCATGTACAGGGTGTGGTGACAATGTCCTTATGTGCAGAGAGTGGAGACAGTCTCCTCATATGCAGGGAGTGGAGACAATCTCCTCATGTGCAGAGAGTGGAGACAATCTCCTCATGTACAGGGAGTGGTGACAATGTCCTCATGTGCAGAGAGTGGAGACAATCTCCTCATGTGCACAGATGGGAGACAATCACCTCATGTACAGGGAGTGGAGACAATCTCCTCATGTGCACAGAGTGGAGACGATCTCCCCATGTACAGAGAGTGGTAACAATCTCCTCATGTACAGGGAGTGGAGACAAACTCCTCATGTACAGGAGTGGCGACAATCTCCTCATGTGCAGAGAGTGGAGACAATCTCCTCATGTACAGGGAGTGGAGACAATCTCCTCATGTGCACAGAGTGGAGACAATCTCCCCATGTACAGAGAGTGGAGACAATCTCCTCATGTACAGGGAGTGGTGACAATGTCATCATGTGCAGAGAGTGGGGACAATCTGCTCATGTACAGAGAGTGGGGACAATCTGCTCATGTACAGAGAGTGTAGACAATCTCCTCATGTACAGGAAGTGGAGACAATCTCCTCATGTGCAGAGATGGGAGACAATCTCCTCATGTACAGGGAGTGGAGACAATCTCCTCATGTGCACAGAGTGGAAACAATCTCCTCATGTACAGGGAGTGGAGACAATCTCCTCATGTACAGGGAGTGAAGACAATGTCCTCATGTGCAGAGAGTGGAGACAATCTCCTCATGTACAGGGAGTGGAGACAATCTCCTCATGTGCAGAGATTGGAGACAATCTCCCCATGTACAGAGAGTGGAAACAATCTCCTCATGTACAGGGAGTGGAGACAATCTCCTCATGTACAGGGAGTGGAGAAAATCTCCTCATGTGCAGAGAGTGGAGACAATGTCCTCATGTGCAGAGAGTGGAGACAATCTCCTCATGTGCAGAGAGTGGAGACAATCTCCTCATGTGCAGAGAGTGGAGACAATCTCCCCATGTACAGAGAGTGGAGACAATCACCTCATGTACAGGGAGTGGAGACAATCTCGTCATGTGCAGAGAGTGGGGACAATCTGCTCATGTGCAGAGAGTGGGGACAATCTGCTCATGTACAGAGAGTGTAGACAATCTCCTCATGTGCAGAGATGGGAGACAATCTCCTCATGTACAGGGAGTGGAGACAATCTCCTCATGTACAGGGAGTGGAGACAATGTCCTCATGTGCAGAGAGTGGAGACAATCTCCTCATGTACAGGGAGTGGAGACAATCTCCTCATGTGCAGAGATTGGAGACAATCTCCCCATGTACAGAGAGTGGAAACAATCTCCTCATGTACAGGGAGTGGAGACAATCTCCTCATGTACAGGGAGTGGAGAAAAGCTCCTCATGTGCAGAGAGTGGAGACAATCTCCTCATGTACAGGGAGTGGTGACAATGTCCTTATGTGCAGAGAGTGGAGACAGTCTCCTCATATGCAGGGAGTGGAGACAATCTCCTCATCTGCAGGGAGTGGTGACAATGTCCTCATGTGCAGAGAGTGGAGACAATCTCCTCATGTACAGGGATTGGAGACAATCTGCTCATGTGCAGAGATGGGAGACAATCACCTCATGTACAGGGAGTGGAGACAATCTCCTCATGTGCACAGAGTGTAGACAATCTCCCCATGTACAGAGAGTGGAAACAATCTCCTCATGTACAGGGAGTGGAGACAATCTCCTCATGTACAGGGAGTGGAGACAATCTCCTCATGTGCAGAGAGTGGAGACAATCTCCTCATGTACAGGGACTGGAGACAATCTCCTCATGTGCAGAGAGTGGAGACAATCTCCTCATGTGCAGAGAGTGGAGACAATCTCCTCATGTACAGAGAGTGCAGACAATCTCCTCATGTACAGGAAGTGGAGACAATCTCCTCATGTACAGGGAGTGGAGACAATCTCCTCATGTACAGGGAGTGGAGACAATCTCCTCATGTGCAGAGAGTGGAGACAATCTCCTCATGTACGGGGAGTGGAGACAATCTCCTCATGTGCAGAGAGTGGAGACAATCTACTCATGGACAGGGAGTGGAGACAATCTCCTCATGTACAGGGAGTGGCGACAATCTCCTTATGTACAGGTAGTGGAGACAATCTCCTCATGTGCAGAGAGTGGAGACAATCTCCTTATGTACAGGGAGTGGTGACAATGTCCTTATGTGCAGAGAGTGGAGACAGTCTCCTGATATGCAGGGATTGGAGACAATCTCCTCATGTGCAGAGAGTGGAGACAATCTCCTCATGTACAGGGAGTGGTGACAATGTCCTCATGTGCAGTGAGTGGAGACAATCTCCTCATGTACAGGGAGTGGAGACAATCTCCTCATGTGCAGAGATGGGGGACAATCACCACATGTACAGGGAGTGGAGACAATCTCCTCATGTGCACATTTGGAGACAATCTCCCCAGGTACAGGGAGTGGAAACAATCTCCTCATGTACAGGGAGTGGAGACAAAGTCCTCATGTACAGGGAGTGGCGACAATCTCCTCATGTGCAGAGAGTGGAGACAATCTCCTCATGTACAGGGAGTGGAGACAATCTCCTCATGTGCACAGAGTGGAGACATTCTCCCCATGTACAGAGAGTGGAGACAATCTCCTCATGTACAGGGAGTGGTGACAATGTCCTCATGTGCAGAGAATGGAGACAATCACCTCATGTACAGGGAGTGGAGACAATCTCCTCATGTGCAGAGAGTGGGGACAATCTGCTCATGTACAGAGAGTGGGGACAATCTGCTCATGTACAGAGAGTGTAGACAATCTCCTCATGTACAGGAGGTGGAGACAATCTCCTCATGTGCAGAGATGGGAGACAATCTCCTCATGTACAGGGAGTGGAGACAATCTCCTCATGTGCACAGAGTGGAAACAAACTCCTCATGTACAGGGAGTGGAGACAATCTCCTCATGTACAGGGAGTGGAGACAATCTCCTCATGTACAGGGAGTGGAGAAAATCTCCTCATGTGCAGAGAGTGGAGACAATCTCCTCATGTACAGGGAGTGGTGACAATGTCCTCATGTGCAGAGAGTGGAGACAATCTCCTCATGTGCACAGATGGGAGACAATCACCTCATGTACAGGGAGTGGAGACAATCTCCTCATGTGCACAGAGTGGAGACGATCTCCCCATGTACAGAGAGTGGAAACAATCTCCTCATGTACAGGGAGTGGAGACAAAGTCCTCATGTACAGGGAGTGGCGACAATCTCCTCATGTGCAGAGAGTGGAGACAATCTCCTCATGTACAGGGAGTGGAGACAATCTCCTCATGTGCACAGAGTGGAGACATTCTCCCCATGTACAGAGAGTGGAGACAATCTCCTCATGTACAGGGAGTGGTGACAATGTCCTCATGTGCAGAGAATGGAGACAATCACCTCATGTACAGGGAGTGGAGACAATCTCCTCATGTGCAGAGAGTGGGGACAATCTGCTCATGTACAGAGAGTGGGGACAATCTGCTCATGTACAGAGAGTGTAGACAATCTCCTCATGTACAGGAGGTGGAGACAATCTCCTCATGTGCAGAGATTGGAGACAATCTCCTCATGTACAGGGAGTGGAGACAATCTCCTCATGTGCACAGAGTGGAAACAAACTCCTCATGTACAGGGAGTGGAGACAATCTCCTCATGTACAGGGAGTGGAGACAATCTCCTCATGTACAGGGAGTGGAGAAAATCTCCTCATGTGCAGAGAGTGGAGACAATCTCCTCATGTACAGGGAGTGGTGACAATGTCCTCAAGTGCAGAGAGTGGAGACAATCTCCTCATGTGCACAGATGGGAGACAATCACCTCATGTACAGGGAGTGGAGACAATCTCCTCATGTGCACAGAGTGGAGACGATCTCCCCATGTACAGAGAGTGGAAACAATCTCCTCATGTACAGGGAGTGGAGACAAACTCCTCATGTACAGGAGTGGCGACAATCTCCTCATGTGCAGAGAGTGGAGACAATCTCCTCATGTACAGGGAGTGGAGACAATCTCCTCATGTGCACAGAGTGGAGACAATCTCCCCATGTACAGAGAGTGGAGACAATCTCCTCATGTACAGGGAGTGGTGACAATGTCATCATGTGCAGAGAGTGGGGACAATCTGCTCATGTACAGAGAGTGGGGACAATCTGCTCATGTACAGAGAGTGTAGACAATCTCCTCATGTACAGGAAGTGGAGACAATCTCCTCATGTGCAGAGATGGGAGACAATCTCCTCATGTACAGGGAGTGGAGACAATCTCCTCATGTGCACAGAGTGGAAACAATCTCCTCATGTACAGGGAGTGGAGACAATCTCCTCATGTACAGGGAGTGGAGACAATGTCCTCATGTGCAGAGAGTGGAGACAATCTCCTCATGTACAGGGAGTGGAGACAATCTCCTCATGTGCAGAGATTGGAGACAATCTCCCCATGTACAGAGAGTGGAAACAATCTCCTCATGTACAGGGAGTGGAGACAATCTTCTCATGTACAGGGAGTGGAGAAAATCTCCTCATGTGCAGAGAGTGGAGACAATCTCCTCATGTGCAGAGAGTGGAGACAATCTCCTCATGTGCAGAGAGTGGAGACAATCTCCTCATGTGCAGAGAGTGGAGACAATCTCCCCATGTACAGAGAGTGGAGACAATCACCTCATGTACAGGGAGTGGAGATAATCTCGTCATGTGCAGAGAGTGGGGACAATCTGCTCATGTGCAGAGAGAGGGGACAATCTGCTCATGTACAGAGAGTGTAGACAATCTCCTCATGTGCAGAGATGGGAGACAATCTCCTCATGTACAGGGAGTGGAGACAATCTCCTCATGTACAGGGAGTGGAGACAATGTCCTCATGTGCAGAGAGTGGAGACAATCTCCTCATGTACAGGGAGTGGAGACAATCTCCTCATGTGCAGAGATTGGAGACAATCTCCCCATGTACAGAGAGTGGAAACAATCTCCTCATGTACAGGGAGTGGAGACAATCTCCTCATGTACAGGGAGTGGAGAAAAGCTCCTCATGTGCAGAGAGTGGAGACAATCTCCTCATGTACAGGGAGTGGTGACAATGTCCTTATGTGCAGAGAGTGGAGACAGTCTCCTCATATGCAGGGAGTGGAGACAATCTCCTCATCTGCAGGGAGTGGTGACAATGTCCTCATGTGCAGAGAGTGGAGACAATCTCCTCATGTACAGGGATTGGAGACAATCTGCTCATGTGCAGAGATGGGAGACAATCACCTCATGTACAGGGAGTGGAGACAATCTCCTCATGTGCACAGAGTGTAGACAATCTCCCCATGTACAGAGAGTGGAAACAATCTCCTCATGTACAGGGAGTGGAGACAATCTCCTCATGTACAGGGAGTGGAGACAATCTCCTCATGTGCAGAGAGTGGAGACAATCTCCTCATGTACAGGGAGTGGAGACAATCTCCTCATGTGCAGAGAGTGGAGACAATCTCCTCAGGTGCAGAGAGTGGAGACAATCTCCTCATGTACAGAGAGTGCAGACAATCTCCTCATGTACAGGAAGTGGAGACAATCTCCTCATGTACAGGGAGTGGAGACAATCTCCTCATGTACAGGGAGTGGAGACAATCTCCTCATGTGCAGAGAGTGGAGACAATCTCCTCATGTACGGGGAGTGGAGACAATCTCCTCATGTGCAGAGAGTGGAGACAATCTACTCATGGACAGGGAGTGGAGACAATCTCCTCATGTACAGGGAGTGGCGACAATCTCCTTATGTACAGGTAGTGGAGACAATCTCCTCATGTGCAGAGAGTGGAGACAATCTCCTTATGTACAGGGAGTGGTGACAATGTCCTTATGTGCAGAGAGTGGAGACAGTCTCCTGATATGCAGGGATTGGAGACAATCTCCTCATGTGCAGAGAGTGGAGACAATCTCCTCATGTACAGGGAGTGGTGACAATGTCCTCATGTGCAGAGAGTGGAGACAATCTCCTCATGTACAGGGAGTGGAGACAATCTCCTCATGTGCAGAGATGGGAGACAATCACCACATGTACAGGGAGTGGAGACAATCTCCTCATGTGCACATTTGGAGACAATCTCCCCATGTACAGGGAGTGGAAACAATCTCCTCATGTACAGGGAGTGGAGACAAAGTCCTCATGTACAGGGAGTGGCGACAATCTCCTCATGTGCAGAGAGTGGAGACAATCTCCTCATGTACAGGGAGTGGAGACAATCTCCTCATGTGCACAGAGTGGAGACATTCTCCCCATGTACAGAGAGTGGAGACAATCTCCTCATGTACAGGGAGTGGTGACAATGTCCTCATGTGCAGAGAATGGAGACAATCACCTCATGTACAGGGAGTGGAGACAATCTCCTCATGTGCAGAGAGTGGGGACAATCTGCTCATGTACAGAGAGTGGGGACAATCTGCTCATGTACAGAGAGTGTAGACAATCTCCTCATGTACAGGAGGTGGAGACAATCTCCTCATGTGCAGAGATGGGAGACAATCTCCTCATGTACAGGGAGTGGAGACAATCTCCTCAGGTGCACAGAGTGGAAACAATCTCCTCATGTACAGGGAGTGGAGACAATCTCCTCATGTACAGGGAGTGGAGACAATCTCCTCATGTACAGGGAGTGGAGAAAATCTCCTCATGTGCAGAGAGTGGAGACAATCTCCTCATGTACAGGGAGTGGTGACAATGTCCTCATGTGCAGAGAGTGGAGACAATCTCCTCATGTGCACAGATGGGAGACAATCACCTCATGTACAGGGAGTGGAGACAATCTCCTCATGTGCACAGAGTGGAGACGATCTCCCCATGTACAGAGAGTGGAAACAATCTCCTCATGTACAGGGAGTGGAGACAAACTGCTCATGTACAGGAGTGGCGACAATCTCCTCATGTGCAGAGAGTGGAGACAATCTCCTCATGTACAGGGAGTGGAGACAATCTCCTCATGTGCACAGAGTGGAGACAATCTCCCCATGTACAGAGAGTGGAGACAATCTCCTCATGTACAGGGAGTGGTGACAATGTCATCATGTGCAGAGAGTGGGGACAATCTGCTCATGTACAGAGAGTGGGGACAATCTCCTCATGTACAGAGAGTGTAGACAATCTCCTCATGTACAGGAAGTGGAGACAATCTCCTCATGTGCAGAGATGGGAGACAATCTCCTCATGTACAGGGAGTGGAGACAATCTCCTCATGTGCACAGAGTGGAAACAATCTCCTCATGTACAGGGAGTGGAGACAATCTCCTCATGTACAGGGAGTGGAGACAATGTCCTCATGTGCAGAGAGTGGAGACAATCTCCTCATGTACAGGGAGTGGAGACAATCTCCTCATGTGCAGAGATTGGAGACAATCTCCCCATGTACAGAGAGTGGAAACAATCTCCTCATGTACAGGGAGTGGAGACAATCTCCTCATGTACAGGGAGTGGAGAAAATCTCCTCATGTGCAGAGAGTGGAGACAATCTCCTCATGTGCAGAGAGTGGAGACAATCTCCTCATGTGCAGAGAGTGGAGACAATCTCCTCATGTGCAGAGAGTGGAGACAATCTCCCCATGTACAGAGAGTGGAGACAATCACCTCATGTACAGGGAGTGGAGACAATCTCGTCATGTGCAGAGAGTGGGGACAATCGGCTCATGTGCAGAGAGTGGGGACAATCTGCTCATGTACAGAGAGTGTAGACAATCTCCTCATGTGCAGAGATGGGAGACAATCTCCTCATGTACAGGGAGTGGAGACAATCTCCTCATGTACAGGGAGTGGAGACAATGTCCTCATGTGCAGAGAGTGGAGACAATCTCCTCATGTACAGGGAGTGGAGACAATCTCCTCATGTGCAGAGATTGGAGACAATCTCCCCATGTACAGAGAGTGGAAACGATCTCCTCATGTACAGGGAGTGGAGACAATCTCCTCATGTACAGGGAGTGGAGAAAAGCTCCTCATGTGCAGAGAGTGGAGACAATCTCCTCATGTACAGGGAGTGGTGACAATGTCCTTATGTGCAGAGAGTGGAGACAGTCTCCTCATATGCAGGGAGTGGAGACAATCTCCTCATCTGCAGGGAGTGGTGACAATGTCCTCATGTGCAGAGAGTGGAGACAATCTCCTCATGTACAGGGATTGGAGACAATCTGCTCATGTGCAGAGATGGGAGACAATCACCTCATGTACAGGGAGTGGAGACAATCTCCTCATGTGCACAGAGTGTAGACAATCTCCCCATGTACAGAGAGTTTAAACAATCTCCTCATGTACAGGGAGTGGAGACAAACTCCTCATGTACAGGAGTGGCGACAATCTCCTCATGTGCAGAGAGTGGAGACAATCTCCTCATGTACAGGGAGTGGAGACAATCTCCTCATGTGCACAGAGTGGAGACAATCTCCCCATGTACAGAGAGTGGAGACAATCACCTCATGTACAGGGAGTGGCAGACACTCTCCTCATGTGCAGAGAGTGGAGACAATCTCCTCATGTGCAGAGAGTGGAGACAATCTCCTCATGTACAGAGAGTGGAGACAATCACCTCATTTCCAGGGAGTGGAGACATTCTCCTCATGTGCAGAGATGGGAGACAATCTCCTCATGTGCACAGAGTGGAGACAATCTCCTCATGTACAGAGAGTGGAAACAATCTCCTCATGTGCAGAGAGTGGAGACAATCTCCTCATGTACAGGGACTGGAGACAATCTCCTCATGTGCAGAGAGTGGAGACAATCTCCTCATGTGCAGAGAGTGGAGACAATCTCCTCATGTACAGAGAGTGCAGACAATCCCCTCATGTACAGGAAGTGGAGACAATCTCCTCATGTACAGGGAGTGGAGACAATCTCCTCATGTACAGGGAGTGGAGACAATATCCTCATGTGCAGAGAGTGGAGACAATCTCCTCATGTACGGGGAGTGGAGACAATCTCCTCCTGTGCAGAGAGTGGAGACAATCTCCTCATGTACAGGGAGTGGAGACAATCTCCTCATGTACAGGGAGTGGCGACAATCTCCTTATGTACAGGTAGTGGAGACAATCTCCTCATGTGCAGAGAGTGGAGACAATCTCCTCATGTACAGGGAGTGGTGACAATGTCCTTATGTGCAGAGAGTGGAGACAGTGTCCTCATATGCAGGGATTGGAGACAATCTCCTCATGTGCAGAGAGTGGAGACAATCTCCTCATGTACAGGGAGTGGTGACAATGTCCTCATGTGCAGAGAGTGGAGACAATCTCCTCATGTACAGGGAGTGGAGACAATCTCCTCATGTGCAGAGATGGGAGACAATCACCACATGTAGAGGGAGTGGAGACAATCTCCTCATGTGCACAGAGTGGAGACAATCTCCCCATGTACAGGGAGTGGAAACAATCTCCTCATGTCCAGGGAGTGGAGACAAACTCCTCATGTACAGGGAGTGGCGACAATCTCCTCATGTGCAGAGAGTGGAGACAATCTCCTCATGTACAGGGAGTGGAGACAATCTCCTCATGTGCACAGAGTGGAGACAATCTCCTCATGTACAGGGAGTGGTGACAATGTCCTCATGTGCAGAGAGTGGAGACAATCACCTCATGTACAGGGAGTGGAGACAATCTCCTCATGTGCAGAGAGTGGGGACAATCTGCTCATGTACAGAGAGTGGGGACAATCTGCTCATGTACAGAGAGTGTAGACAATCTCCTCATGTACAGCAGGTGGAGACAATCTCCTCATGTGCAGAGATGGGAGACAATCTCCTGATGTACAGGGAGTGCAGACAATCTCCTCATGTGCACAGAGTGGAAACAATCTCCTCATGTACAGGGAGTGGAGACAATCTCCTCATGTACAGGGAGTGGAGACAATGTCCTCATGTGCAGAGAGTGGAGACAATCTCCTCATGTACAGGGAGTGGAGACAATCTCCTCGTGTGCAGAGATTGGAGACAATCTCCCCATGTACAGAGAGTGGAAACAATCTCCTCATGTACAGGGAGTGGAGACAATCTCCTCATGTACAGGGAGTGGAGAAAATCTCCTCATGTGCAGAGAGTGGAGACAATCTCCTCATGTACAGGGTGTGGTGACAATGTCCTTATGTGCAGAGAGTGGAGACAGTCTCCTCATATGCAGGGAGTGGAGACAATCTCCTCATGTGCAGAGAGTGGAGACAATCTCCTCATGTACAGGGAGTGGTGACAATGTCCTCATGTGCAGAGAGTGGAGACAATCTCCTCATGTACAGGGAGTGGAGACAATCTCCTCATGTGCACAGATGGGAGACAATCACCTCATGTACAGGGAGTGGAGACAATCTCCTCATGTGCACAGAGTGGAGACAATCTCCCCATGTACAGAGAGTGGAAACAATCTCCTCATGTACAGGGAGTGGAGACAAACTCCTCATGTACAGGAGTGGCGAAAATCTCCTCATGTGCAGAGAGTGGAGACAATCTCCTCATGTACAGGGAGTGGAGACAATCTCCTCATGTGCACAGAGTGGAGACAATCTCCCCATGTACAGAGAGTGGAGACAATCTCCTCATGTACAGGGAGTGGTGACAATCTCCTCATGTACAGGGAGTGGAGACAATATCCTCATGTGCAGAGAGTGGAGACAATCTCCTCATGTACGGGGAGTGGAGACAATCTCCTCCTGTGCAGAGAGTGGAGACAATCTCCTCATGTACAGGGAGTGGAGACAATCTCCTCATGTACAGGGAGTGGCGACAATCTCCTTATGTACAGGTAGTGGAGACAATCTCCTCATGTGCAGAGAGTGGAGACAATCTCCTCATGTACAGGGAGTGGTGACAATGTCCTTATGTGCAGAGAGTGGAGACAGTCTCCTCATATGCAGGGATTGGAGACAATCTCCTCATGTGCAGAGAGTGGAGACAATCTCCTCATGTACAGGGAGTGGTGACAATGTCCTCATGTGCAGAGAGTGGAGACAATCTCCTCATGTACAGGGAGTGGAGACAATCTCCTCATGTGCAGAGATGGGAGACAATCACCACATGTACAGGGAGTGGAGACAATCTCCTCATGTGCACAGAGTGGAGACAATCTCCCCATGTACAGGGAGTGGAAACAATCTCCTCATGTACAGGGAGTGGAGACAAACTCCTCATGTACAGGGAGTGGCGACAATCTCCTCATGTGCAGAGAGTGGAGACAATCTCCTCATGTACAGGGAGTGGAGACAATCTCCTCATGTGCACAGAGTGGAGACAATCTCCTCATGTACAGGGAGTGGTGACAATGTCCTCATGTGCAGAGAGTGGAGACAATCACCTCATGTACAGGGAGTGGAGACAATCTCCTCATGTGCAGAGAGTGGGGACAATCTGCTCATGTACAGAGAGTGGGGACAATCTGCTCATGTACAGAGAGTGTAGACAATCTCCTCATGTACAGCAGGTGGAGACAATCTCCTCATGTGCAGAGATGGGAGACAATCTCCTGATGTACAGGGAGTGCAGACAATCTCCTCATGTGCACAGAGTGGAAACAATCTCCTCATGTACAGGGAGTGGAGACAATCTCCTCATGTACAGGGAGTGGAGACAATGTCCTCATGTGCAGAGAGTGGAGACAATCTCCTCATGTACAGGGAGTGGAGACAATCTCCTCGTGTGCAGAGATTGGAGACAATCTCCCCATGTACAGAGAGTGGAAACAATCTCCTCATGTACAGGGAGTGGAGACAATCTCCTCATGTACAGGGAGTGGAGAAAATCTCCTCATGTGCAGAGAGTGGAGACAATCTCCTCATGTACAGGGTGTGGTGACAATGTCCTTATGTGCAGAGAGTGGAGACAGTCTCCTCATATGCAGGGAGTGGAGACAATCTCCTCATGTGCAGAGAGTGGAGACAATCTCCTCATGTACAGGGAGTGGTGACAATGTCCTCATGTGCAGAGAGTGGAGACAATCTCCTCATGTACAGGGAGTGGAGACAATCTCCTCATGTGCACAGATGGGAGACAATCACCTCATGTACAGGGAGTGGAGACAATCTCCTCATGTGCACAGAGTGGAGACAATCTCCCCATGTACAGAGAGTGGAAACAATCTCCTCATGTACAGGGAGTGGAGACAAACTCCTCATGTACAGGAGTGGCGACAATCTCCTCATGTGCAGAGAGTGGAGACAATCTCCTCATGTACAGGGAGTGGAGACAATCTCCTCATGTGCACAGAGTGGAGACAATCTCCCCATGTACAGAGAGTGGAGACAATCTCCTCATGTACAGGGAGTGGTGACAATGTCCTCATGTGCAGAGAGTGGGGACAATCTGCTCATGTACAGAGAGTGTAGACAATCTCCTCATGTACAGGAAGTGGAGACAATCTCCTCATGTGCAGAGATGGGAGACAATCTCCTCATGTACAGGGACTGGAGACAATCTCCTCATGTGCACAGAGTGGAAACAATCTCCTCATGTACAGGGAGTGGAGACAATCTCCTCATGTACAGGGAGTGGAGACAATCTCCTCATGTGCAGGGAGTGGAGACAATCTCCTCATGTACAGGGAGTGGTGACAATGTCCTCATGTGCAGAGAGTGGAGACAATCTCCTCATGTACAGGGAGTGGAGACAATCTCCTCATGTGCAGAGATGGGAGACAATCACCACATGTACAGGGAGTGGAGACAATCTCCTCATGTACACAGAGTGGAGACAATCTCCCCATGTACAGGGAGTGGAAACAATCTCCTCATGTACAGGGAGTGGAGACAAACTCCTCATGTACAGGGAGTGGCGACAATCTCCTCATGTGCAGAGAGTGGAGACAATCTCCTCATGTACAGGGAGTGGAGACAATCTCCTCATGTGCACAGAGTGGAGACAATCTCCCCATGTACAGAGAGTGGAGACAATCTCCTCATGTACAGGGAGTGGTGACAATGTCCTCATGTGCAGAGAGTGGAGACAATCACCTCATGTACAGGGAGTGGAGACAATCTCCTCATGTGCAGAGAGTGGGGACAATCTGCTCATGTACAGAGAGTGGGGACAATCTGCTCATGTACAGAGAGTGTAGACAATCTCCTCATGTACAGCAGGTGGAGACAATCTCCTCATGTGCAGAGATGGGAGACAATCTCCTGATGTACAGGGAGTGCAGACAATCTCCTCATGTGCACAGAGTGGAAACAATCTCCTCATGTACAGGGAGTGGAGACAATCTCCTCATGTACAGGGAGTGGAGACAATGTCCTCATGTGCAGAGAGTGGAGACAATCTCCTCATGTACAGGGAGTGGAGACAATCACCTCGTGTGCAGAGATTGGAGACAATCTCCTCATGTGCAGAGATGGGAGACAATCTCCTGATGTACAGGGAGTGCAGACAATCTCCTCATGTGCACAGAGTGGAAACAATCTCCTCATGTACAGGGAGTGGAGACAATCTCCTCATGTACAGGGAGTGGAGACAATGTCCTCATGTGCAGAGAGTGGAGACAATCTCCTCATGTGCAGAGAGTGGAGACAATCTCCTCATGTACAGGGAGTGGTGACAATGTCCTCATGTGCAGAGAGTGGAGACAATCTCCTCATGTACAGGGAGTGGAGACAATCTCCTCATGTGCACAGATGGGAGACAATCACCTCATGTACAGGGAGTGGAGACAATCTCCTCATGTGCACAGAGTGGAGACAATCTCCCCATGTACAGAGAGTGGAAACAATCTCCTCATGTACAGGGAGTGGAGACAAACTCCTCATGTACAGGAGTGGCGACAATCTCCTCATGTGCAGAGAGTGGAGACAATCTCCTCATGTACAGGGAGTGGAGACAATCTCCTCGTGCACAGAGTGGAGACAATCTCCCCATGTACAGAGAGTGGAGACAATCTCCTCATGTACAGGGAGTGGTGACAATGTCCTCATGTGCAGAGAGTGGGGACAATCTGCTCATGTACAGAGAGTGTAGACAATCTCCTCATGTACAGGAAGTGGAGACAATCTGCTCATGTGCAGAGATGGGAGACAATCTCCTCATGTACAGGGACTGGAGACAATCTCCTCATGTGCACAGAGGGGAAACAATCTCCTCATGTACAGGGAGTGGAGACAATCTCCTCATGTACAGGGAGTGGAGACAATGTCCTCATGTGCAGAGAGTGGAGACAATCTCCTCATGTGCAGGGAGTGGAGACAATCTCCTCATGTGCAGAGAGTGGAGACAATCACCTCATGTACAGGGAGTGGAGACAATCTCCTCATGTGCAGAGAGTGGGGACAATCTGCTCATGTACAGAGAGTGGGGACAATCTGCTCATGTACAGAGAGTGTAGACAATCTCCTCATGTACAGCAGGTGGAGACAATCTCCTCATGTGCAGAGATGGGAGACAATCTCCTGATGTACAGGGAGTGCAGACAATCTCCTCATGTGCACAGAGTGGAAACAATCTCCTCATGTACAGGGAGTGGAGACAATCTCCTCATGTACAGGGAGTGGAGACAATGTCCTCATGTGCAGAGAGTGGAGACAATCTCCTCATGTACAGGGAGTGGAGACAATCTCCTCGTGTGCAGAGATTGGAGACAATCTCCCCATGTACAGAGAGTGGAAACAATCTCCTCATGTACAGGGAGTGGAGACAATCTCCTCATGTACAGGGAGTGGAGAAAATCTCCTCATGTGCAGAGAGTGGAGACAATCTCCTCATGTACAGGGTGTGGTGACAATGTCCTTATGTGCAGAGAGTGGAGACAGTCTCCTCATATGCAGGGAGTGGAGACAATCTCCTCATGTGCAGAGAGTGGAGACAATCTCCTCATGTACAGGGAGTGGTGACAATGTCCTCATGTGCAGAGAGTGGAGACAATCTCCTCATGTACAGGGAGTGGAGACAATCTCCTCATGTGCACAGATGGGAGACAATCACCTCATGTACAGGGAGTGGAGACAATCTCCTCATGTGCACAGAGTGGAGACAATCTCCCCATGTACAGAGAGTGGAAACAATCTCCTCATGTACAGGGAGTGGAGACAAACTCCTCATGTACAGGAGTGGCGACAATCTCCTCATGTGCAGAGAGTGGAGACAATCTCCTCATGTACAGGGAGTGGAGACAATCTCCTCATGTGCACAGAGTGGAGACAATCTCCCCATGTACAGAGAGTGGAGACAATCTCCTCATGTACAGGGAGTGGTGACAATGTCCTCATGTGCAGAGAGTGGGGACAATCTGCTCATGTACAGAGAGTGTAGACAATCTCCTCATGTACAGGAAGTGGAGACAATCTCCTCATGTGCAGAGATGGGAGACAATCTCCTCATGTACAGGGACTGGAGACAATCTCCTCATGTGCACAGAGTGGAAACAATCTCCTCATGTACAGGGAGTGGAGACAATCTCCTCATGTACAGGGAGTGGAGACAATCTCCTCATGTGCAGGGAGTGGAGACAATCTCCTCATGTACAGGGAGTGGTGACAATGTCCTCATGTGCAGAGAGTGGAGACAATCTCCTCATGTACAGGGAGTGGAGACAATCTCCTCATGTGCAGAGATGGGAGACAATCACCACATGTACAGGGAGTGGAGACAATCTCCTCATGTACACAGAGTGGAGACAATCTCCCCATGTACAGGGAGTGGAAACAATCTCCTCATGTACAGGGAGTGGAGACAAACTCCTCATGTACAGGGAGTGGCGACAATCTCCTCATGTGCAGAGAGTGGAGACAATCTCCTCATGTACAGGGAGTGGAGACAATCTCCTCATGTGCACAGAGTGGAGACAATCTCCCCATGTACAGAGAGTGGAGACAATCTCCTCATGTACAGGGAGTGGTGACAATGTCCTCATGTGCAGAGAGTGGAGACAATCACCTCATGTACAGGGAGTGGAGACAATCTCCTCATGTGCAGAGAGTGGGGACAATCTGCTCATGTACAGAGAGTGGGGACAATCTGCTCATGTACAGAGAGTGTAGACAATCTCCTCATGTACAGCAGGTGGAGACAATCTCCTCATGTGCAGAGATGGGAGACAATCTCCTGATGTACAGGGAGTGCAGACAATCTCCTCATGTGCACAGAGTGGAAACAATCTCCTCATGTACAGGGAGTGGAGACAATCTCCTCATGTACAGGGAGTGGAGACAATGTCCTCATGTGCAGAGAGTGGAGACAATCTCCTCATGTACAGGGAGTGGAGACAATCTCCTCGTGTGCAGAGATTGGAGACAATCTCCCCATGTACAGAGAGTGGAAACAATCTCCTCATGTACAGGGAGTGGAGACAATCTCCTCATGTACAGGGAGTGGAGAAAATCTCCTCATGTGCAGAGAGTGGAGACAATCTCCTCATGTACAGGGTGTGGTGACAATGTCCTTATGTGCAGAGAGTGGAGACAGTCTCCTCATATGCAGGGAGTGGAGACAATCTCCTCATGTGCAGAGAGTGGAGACAATCTCCTCATGTACAGGGAGTGGTGACAATGTCCTCATGTGCAGAGAGTGGAGACAATCTCCTCATGTACAGGGAGTGGAGACAATCTCCTCATGTGCACAGATGGGAGACAATCACCTCATGTACAGGGAGTGGAGACAATCTCCTCATGTGCACAGAGTGGAGACAATCTCCCCATGTACAGAGAGTGGAAACAATCTCCTCATGTACAGGGAGTGGAGACAAACTCCTCATGTACAGGAGTGGCGACAATCTCCTCATGTGCAGAGAGTGGAGACAATCTCCTCATGTACAGGGAGTGGAGACAATCTCCTCATGTGCACAGAGTGGAGACAATCTCCCCATGTACAGAGAGTGGAGACAATCTCCTCATGTACAGGGAGTGGTGACAATGTCCTCATGTGCAGAGAGTGGGGACAATCTGCTCATGTACAGAGAGTGTAGACAATCTCCTCATGTACAGGAAGTGGAGACAATCTCCTCATGTGCAGAGATGGGAGACAATCTCCTCATGTACAGGGACTGGAGACAATCTCCTCATGTGCACAGAGGGGAAACAATCTCCTCATGTACAGGGAGTGGAGACAATCTCCTCATGTACAGGGAGTGGAGACAATGTCCTCATGTGCAGAGAGTGGAGACAATCTCCTCATGTGCAGGGAGTGGAGACAATCTCCTCATGTGCAGAGAGTGGAGACAATGTCCTCATGTGCAGAGAGTGGAGACAATCTCCTCATGTGCAGAGAGTGGAGACAATCTCCTCATGTGCAGAGATTGGAGACAATCTCCTGATCTGCAGAGAGTGGAGACAATCTCCTCATGTGCAGAGAGTGGAGACAATCTCCTCATGTGCAGAGATTGGAGACAATCTCCTCATGTGCAGAGAGTGGAGACAATCTCCTCATGTGCAGAGAGTGGAGACAATCTCCTCATGTGCAGAGAGTGGAGACAATCTCCTCATGTGCAGAGAGTGGAGACAATCTCCTCATGTGCAGAGAGTGGAGACAATCTCCTCATGCGCAGAGAGTGGAGACAATCTCCTCATGTGCAGAGAGTGGGGACAATCTGCTCATGTACAGAGAGTGTAGACAATCTCCTCATGTGCAGAGATGGGAGACAATCTCCTCATGTACAGGGAGTGGAGACAATCTCCTCATGTACAGGGAGTGGAGACAATGTCCTCATGTGCAGAGAGTGGAGACAATCTCCTCATGTACAGGGAGTGGAGACAATCTCCTCATGTGCAGAGATTGGAGACAATCTCCCCATGTACAGAGAGTGGAAACAATCTCCTCATGTACAGGGAGTGGAGACAATCTCCTCATGTACAGGGAGTGGAGAAAAGCTCCTCATGTGCAGAGAGTGGAGACAATCTCCTCATGTACAGGGAGTGGTGACAATGTCCTTATGTGCAGAGAGTGGAGACAGTCTCCTCATATGCAGGGAGTGGAGACAATCTCCTCATCTGCAGGGAGTGGTGACAATGTCCTCATGTGCAGAGAGTGGAGACAATCTCCTCATGTACAGGGATTGGAGACAATCTGCTCATGTGCAGAGATGGGAGACAATCAACTCATGTACAGGGAGTGGAGACAATCTCCTCATGTGCACAGAGTGTAGACAATCTCCCCATGTACAGAGAGTGGAAACAATCTCCTCATTTACAGGGAGTGGAGACAAACTCCTCATGAACAGGAGTGGCGACAATCTCCTCATGTGCAGAGAGTGGAGACAATCTCCTCATGTACAGGGAGTGGAGACAATCTCCTCATGTGCACAGAGTGGAGACAATCTCCCCATGTACAGAGAGTGGAGACAATCTCCTCATGTACAGGGAGTGGTGACAATGTCCTCATGTGCAGAGAGTGGAGACAATCACCTCATGTACAGGGAGTGGAGACAATCTCCTCATGTGCAGAGAGTGGAGACAATCTCCTCATGTGCAGAGACTGGAGACAATCACCTCATTTCCAGGGAGTGGAGACAATCTCCTCATGTGCAGAGATGGGAGACAATCTCCTCATGTGCACAGAGTGGAGACAATCTCCTCATGTACAGAGAGTGGAAACAATCTCCTCATGTGCAGAGAGTGGAGACAATCTCCTCATGTACAGGGACTGGAGACAATCTCCTCATGTGCAGAGAGTGGAGACAATCTCCTCATGTGCAGAGAGTGGAGACAATCCCCTCATGTACAGAGAGTGCAGACAATCCTTTCATGTACTGGAAGTGGAGACAATCTCCTCATGTACAGGGAGTGGAGACAATCTCCTCATGTACAGGGAGTGGAGACAACATCCTCATGTGCAGAGAGTGGAGACAATCTCCTCATGTACGGGGAGTGGAGACAATCTCCTCATGTGCAGAGAGTGGAGACAATCTCCTCATGTACAGGGAGTGGAGACAATCTCCTCATGTACAGGGAGTGGCGACAATCTCCTTATGTACAGGTAGTGGAGACAATCTCCTCATGTGCAGAGAGTGGAGACAATCTCCTCATGTACAGGGAGTGGTGACAATGTCCTTATGTGCAGAGAGTGGAGACAGTCTCCTCATATGCAGGGATTGGAGACAATCTCCTCATGTGCAGAGAGTGGAGACAATCTCCTCATGTACAGGGAGTGGTGACAATGTCCTCATGTGCAGAGTGTGGAGACAATCTCCTCATGTACAGGGAGTGGAGACAATCTCCTCATGTGCAGAGATGGGAGACAATCACCACATGTACAGGGAGTGGAGACAATCTCCTCATGTGCACAGAGTGGAGACAATCTCCCCATGTACAGGGAGTGGAAACAATCTCCTCATGTACAGGGAGTGGAGACAAACTCCTCATGTACAGGGAATGGCGACAATCTCCTCATGTGCAGAGAGTGGAGACAATCTCCTCATGTACAGGGAGTGGAGACAATCTCCTCATGTGCACAGAGTGGAGACAATCTCCCCATGTACAGAGAGTGGAGACAATCTCCTCATGTACAGGGAGTGGAGACAATCTCCTCATGTGCACAGAGTGGAGACAATCTCCCCATGTACAGAGAGTGGAGACAATCTCCTCATGTACAGGGAGTGGTGACAATGTCCTCATGTGCAGAGAGTGGAGACAATCACCTCATGTACAGGGAGTGGAGACAATCTCCTCATGTGCAGAGAGTGGAGACAATCTCCTCATGTGCAGAGAGTGGAGACAATCTCCTCATGTACAGAGAGTGGAGACAATCACCTCATTTCCAGGGAGTGGAGACAATCTCCTCATGTGCAGAGATGGGAGACAATCTCCTCATGTGCACAGAGTGGAGACAATCTCCTCATGTACAGAGAGTGGAAACAATCTCCTCATGTGCAGAGAGTGGAGACAATCTCCTCATGTACAGGGACTGGAGACAATCTCCTCATGTGCAGAGAGTGTAGACAATCTCCTCTTGTGCAGAGAGTGGAGACAATCTCCTCATGTACAGAGAGTGCAGACAATCCCCTCATGTACAGGAAGTGGAGACAATCTCCTCATGTCCAGGGAGTGGAGACAATCTCCTCATGTACAGGGAGTGGAGACAATATCCTCATGTGCAGAGAGTGGAGACAATGTACTCATGTACGGGGAGTGGAGACAATCTCCTCATGTGCAGAGAGTGGAGACAATCTCCTCATGTACAGGGAGTGGAGACAATCTCCTCATGTACAGGGAGTGGCGACAATCTCCTTATGTACAGGTAGTGGAGACAATCTCCTCATGTGCAGAGAGTGGAGACAATCTCCTCATGTACAGGGAGTGGTGACAATGTCCTTATGTGCAGAGAGTGGAGACAGTCTCCTCATATGCAGGGATTGGAGACAATCTCCTCATGTGCAGAGAGTGGAGACAATCTCCTCATGTACAGGGAGTGGAGACAATCTCCTCATGTGCAGAGATGGGAGACAATCACCACATGTACAGGGAGTGGAGACAATCTCCTCATGTGCACAGAGTGGAGACAATCTCCCCATGGACAGGGAGTGGAAACAATCTCCTCATGTACAGGGAGTGGAGACAAACTCCTCATGTACAGGGAGTGGCGACAATCTCCTCATGTGCAGAGAGTGGAGACAATCTCCTCATGTACAGGGAGTGGAGACAACTCCTCATGTGCACAGAGTGGAGACAATCTCCCCATGTACAGAGAGTGGAGACAATCTCCTCATGTACAGGGAGTGGTGACAATGTCCTCATGTGCAGAGAGTGGAGACAATCACCTCATGTACAGGGAGTGCAGACAATCTCCTCATGTGCACAGAGTGGAAACAATCTCCTCATGTACAGGGAGTGGAGACAATCTCCTCATGTACAGGGAGTGGAGACAATGTCCTCATGTGCAGAGAGTGGAGACAATCTCCTCATGTACAGGGAGTGGAGACAATCTCCTCGTGTGCAGAGATTGGAGACAATCTCCCCATGTACAGAGAGTGGAAACAATCTCCTCATGTACAGGGAGTGGAGACAATCTCCTCATGTACAGGGAGTGGAGAAAATCTCCTCATGTGCAGAGAGTGGAGACAATCTCCTCATGTACAGGGTGTGGTGACAATGTCCTTATGTGCAGAGAGTGGAGACAGTCTCCTCATATGCAGGGAGTGGAGACAATCTCCTCATGTGCAGAGAGTGGAGACAATCTCCTCATGTACAGGGAGTGGTGACAATGTCCTCATGTGCAGAGTGTGGAGACAATCTCCTCATGTACAGGGAGTGGAGACAATCTCCTCATGTGCACAGATGGGAGACAATCACCTCATGTACAGGGAGTGGAGACAATCTCCTCATGTGCACAGAGTGGAGACAATCTCCCCATGTACAGAGAGTGGAAACAATCTCCTCATGTACAGGGAGTGGAGACAAACTCCTCATGTACAGGAGTGGCGACAATCTCCTCATGTGCAGAGAGTGGAGACAATCTCCTCATGTACAGGGAGTGGAGACAATCTCCTCATGTGCACAGAGTGGAGACAATCTCCCCATGTACAGAGAGTGGAGACAATCTCCTCATGTACAGGGAGTGGTGACAATGTCCTCATGTGCAGAGAGTGGGGACAATCTGCTCATGTACAGAGAGTGTAGACAATCTCCTCATGTACAGGAAGTGGAGACAATCTCCTCATGTGCAGAGATGGGAGACAATCTCCTCATGTACAGGGACTGGAGACAATCTCCTCATGTGCACAGAGTGGAAACAATCTCCTCATGTACAGGGAGTGGAGACAATCTCCTCATGTACAGGGAGTGGAGACAATGTCCTCATGTGCAGAGAGTGGAGACAATCTCCTCATGTGCAGGGAGTGGAGACAATCACCTCATGTGCAGAGAGTCGAGACAATGTCCTCATGTGCAGAGAGTGGAGACAATCTCCTCATGTGCAGAGAGTGGAGACAATCTCCTCATGTGCAGAGATTGGAGACAATCTCCTGATCTGCAGAGAGTGGAGACAATCTCCTCATGTGCAGAGAGTGGAGACAATCTCCTCATGTGCAGAGATTGGAGACAATCTCCTCATGTGCAGATAGTGGAGACAATCTCCTCATGTGCAGAGAGTGGAGACAATCTCCTCATCTGCAGAGAGTGGAGACAATCTCCTCATGTGCAGAGAGTGGAGACAATCTCCTCATGTGCAGAGAGTGGAGACAATCTCCTCATGCGCAGAGAGTGGAGACAATCTCCTCATGTGCAGAGAGTGGAGTCAAGCTCCTCATGTGCAGAGAGTGGAGACAATCTCCTCATGTGCAGAGAGTGGAGACAATCTCCTCATGTGCAGAGAGTGGAGACAATCTCCTCATGTGCAGAGAGTGGAGACAATCTCCTCATTTGCAGAGAGTGGAGACAATCTCCTCATGTGCAGAGAGTGGAGACAATCTCCTCATGTGCAAAGAGTGGAGACAATCTCCTCATGTACAGGGAGTGGAGACAATCTCCTCATGTGCAGAGAGTGTAGACAATCTCCTCATGTGCAGAGAGTGGAGACAATCTCCTCATGTACAGGGAGTGGAGACAATCTCCTCATGTGCAGAGAGTGGAGACAATCTCCTCATGTGCAGAGAGTTTAGACAATCTCCTCATGTGCAGAGAGTGGAGACAATCTCCTCATGTGCAGAGAGTGGAGACAATCTCCTCATGTGCAGAGAGTGGAGACAATCTCCTCATGTACAGAGAGTGCAGACAATCTCCTCATGTACAGGAAGTGGAGACAATCTCCTCATGTACAGGGAGTGGAGACAATCTCCTCATGTACAGGGAGTGGAGATAATCTCCTCATGTGCAGAGAGTGGAGACAATCTCCTCATGTACAGGGAGTGGAGACAATCTCCTCATGTGCAGAGAGTGGAGACAATCTCCTCATGTACAGAGAGTGCAGACAATCTCCTCATGTACAGGAATTGGAGACAATCTCCTCATGTACAGGGAGTGGAGACAATCTCCTCATGTACAGGGAGTGGAGACAATCTCCTCATGTGCAGAGAGTGGAGACAATCTCCTCATGTACAGGGAGTGGAGACAATCTCCTCAAGTGCAGAGAGTGGAGACAATCTCCTCATGTACAGAGAGTGCAGACAATCTCCTCATGTACAGGAAGTGGAGACAATCTCCTCATGTACAGGGAGTGGAGACAATCTCCTCATGTACAGTGAGTGGAGACAATCTCCTCATGTGCAGAGTGTGGAGACAATCTCCTCATGTACAGGGAGTGGAGACAATCTCCTCATGTGCAGAGAGTGGAGACAATCTCCTCATGTACAGGCGGTGGAGACAATCTCCTCATGTACAGGGAGTGGAGACAATCTCCTCATGCGCAGAGAGTGGAGACAATCTCCTCATGTGCAGAGAGTGGAGACAATCTCCTCAGTGCAGAGAGTGGGGACAATCTGCTCATGTACAGAGAGTGGGGACAATCTGCTCATGTACAGAGAGTGTAGACAATCTCCTCATGTGCAGAGATGGGAGACAATCTCCTCATGTACAGGGAGTGGAGACAATCTCCTCATGTGCACAGAGTGGAAACAATCTCCTCATGTACAGGGAGTGGAGACAATCTCCTCATGTACAGGGACTGGAGACAATCTCCTCATGTGCAGAGAGTGGAGACAATCTCCTCATGTACAGGGAGTGGAGACAATATCCTCATGTGCAGAGAGTGGAGACAATCTCCTCATGTACGGGGAGTGGAGACAATCTCCTCATGTGCAGATAGTGGAGACAATCTCCTCATGTACAGGGAGTGGAGACAATCTCCTCATGTACAGGGAGTGGCGACAATCTCCTTATGTACAGGTAGTGGAGACAATCTCCTCATGTGCAGAGAGTGGAGACAATCTCCTCATGTACAGGGAGTGGTGACAATGTCCTTATGTGCAGAGAGTGGAGACAGTCTCCTCATATGCAGGGATTGGAGACAATCTCCTCATGTGCAGAGAGTGGAGACAATCTCCTCATGTACAGGGAGTGGTGACAATGTCCTCATGTGCAGAGTGTGGAGACAATCTCCTCATGTACAGGGAGTGGAGACAATCTCCTCATGTGCAGAGATGGGAGACAATCACCACATGTACAGGGAGTGGAGACAATCTCCTCATGTGCACAGAGTGGAGACAATCTCCCCATGTACAGGGAGTGGAAACAATCTCCTCATGTACAGGGAGTGGAGACAAACTCCTCATGTACAGGGAGTGGCGACAATCTCCTCATGTGCAGAGAGTGGAGACAATCTCCTCATGTACAGGGAGTGGAGACAATCTCCTCATGTGCACAGAGTGGAGACAATCTCCCCATGTACAGAGAGTGGAGACAATCTCCTCATGTACAGGGAGTGGTGACAATGTCCTCATGTGCAGAGAGTGGAGACAATCACCTCATGTACAGGGAGTGGAGACAATCTCCTCATGTGCAGAGAGTGGGGACAATCTGCTCATGTACAGAGAGTGGGGACAATCTGCTCATGTACAGAGAGTGTAGACAATCTCCTCATGTACAGGAGGTGGAGACAATCTCCTCATGTGCAGAGATGGGAGACAATCTCCTCATGTACAGGGAGTGCAGACAATCTCCTCATGTGCACAGAGTGGAAACAATCTCCTCATGTACAGGGAGTGGAGACAATCTCCCCATGTACAGAGAGTGGAAACAATCTCCTCATGTACAGGGAGTGGAGACAATCTCCTCATGTACAGGGAGTGGAGAAAATCTCCTCATGTGCAGAGAGTGGAGACAATCTCCTCATGTACAGGGTGTGGTGACAATGTCCTTATGTGCAGAGAGTGGAGACAGTCTCCTCATATGCAGGGAGTGGAGACAATCTCCTCATGTGCAGAGAGTGGAGACAATCTCCTCATGTACAGGGAGTAGTGACAATGTCCTCATGTGCAGAGAGTGGAGACAATCTCCTCATGTACAGGGAGTGGAGACAATCTCCTCATGTGCACAGATGGGAGACAATCACCTCATGTACAGGGAGTGGAGACAATCTCCTCATGTGCACAGAGTGGAGACAATCTCCCCATGTACAGAGAGTGGAAACAATCTCCTCATGTACAGGGAGTGGAGACAAACTCCTCATGTACAGGAGTGGCGACAATCTCCTCATGTGCAGAGAGTGGAGACAATCTCCTCATGTACAGGGAGTGGAGACAATCTCCTCATGTGCACAGAGTGGAGACAATCTCCCCATGTACAGAGAGTGGAGACAATCACCTCATGTACAGGGAGTGGTGACAATGTCCTCATGTGCAGAGAGTGGGGACAATCTGCTCATGTACAGAGAGTGTAGACAATCTCCTCATGTACAGGAAGTGGAGACAATCTCCTCATGTGCAGAGATGGGAGACAATCTCCTCATGTACAGGGACTGGAGACAATCTCCTCATGTGCACAGAGTGGAAACAATCTCCTCATGTACAGGGAGTGGAGACAATCTCCTCATGTACAGGGAGTGGAGACAATGTCCTCATGTGCAGAGAGTGGAGACAATCTCCTCATGTGCAGGGAGTGGAGACAATCTCCTCATGTGCAGAGAGTGGAGACAATGTCCTCAGGTGCAGAGAGTGGAGACAATCTCCTCATGTGCAGAGAGTGGAGACAATCTCCTCATGTGCAGAGATTGGAGACAATCTCCTGATCTGCAGAGAGTGGAGACAATCTCCTCATGTGCAGAGAGTGGAGCCAATCTCCTCATGTGCAGAGATTGGAGACAATCTCCTCATGTGCAGAGAGTGGAGACAATCTCCTCATGTGCAGAGAGTGGAGACAATCTCCTCATGTGAAGAGAGTGGAGACAATCTCCTCATGTGCAGAGAGTGGAGACAATCTCCTCATGTGCAGAGAGTGGAGACAATCTCCTCAGGCGCAGAGAGTGGAGACAATCTCCTCATGTGCAGAGAGTGGAGTCAAGCTCCTCATGTGCAGAGAGTGGAGACAATCTCCTCATGTACAGGGAGTGGAGACAATCTCCTCATGTGCAGAGAGTGGAGACAATCTCCTCATGTGCAGAGAGTGGAGACAATCTCCTCATTTGCAGAGAGTGGAGACAATCTCCTCATGTGCAGAGAGTGGAGACAATCTCCTCATGTGCAAAGAGTGGAGACAATCTCCTCATGTACAGGGAGTGGAGACAATCTCCTCATGTGCAGAGAGTGTAGACAATCTCCTCATGTGCAGAGAGTGGAGACAATCTCCTCATGTACAGGGAGTGGAGACAATCTCCTCATGTGCAGAGAGTGGAGACAATCTCCTCATGTGCAGAGAGTTTAGACAATCTCCTCATGTGCAGAGAGTGGAGACAATGTCCTCATGTGCAGAGAGTGGAGACAATCTCCTCATGTGCAGAGAGTGGAGACAATCTCCTCATGTACAGAGAGTGCAGACAATCTCCTCATGTACAGGAAGTGGAGACAATCTCCTCATGTACAGGGAGTGGAGACAATCTCCTCATGTACAGGGAGTGGAGACAATCTCCTCATGTGCAGAGAGTGGAGACAATCTCCTCATGTACAGGGAGTGGAGACAATCTCCTCATGTGCAGAGAGTGGAGACAATCTCCTCATGTACAGAGAGTGCAGACAATCTCCTCATGTACAGGAATTGGAGACAATCTCCTCATGTGCAGGGAGTGGAGACAATCTCCTCATGTACAGGGAGTGGAGACAATCTCCTCATGTGCAGAGAGTGGAGACAATCTCCTCATGTACAGGGAGTGGAGACAATCTCCTCATGTGCAGAGAGTGGAGACAATCTCCTCATGTACAGAGAGTGCAGACAATCTCCTCATGTACAGGAAGTGGAGACAATCTCCTCATGTACAGGGAGTGGAGACAATCTCCTCATGTACAGTGAGAGGAGACAATCTCCTCATGTGCAGAGAGTGGAGACAATCTCCTCATGTACAGGGAGTGGAGACAATCTCCTCATGTGCAGAGAGTGGAGACAATCTCCTCATGTACAGGCGGTGGAGACAATCTCCTCATGTACAGGGAGTGGAGACAATCTCCTCATGTGCAGAGAGTGGAGACAATCTCCTCATGTGCAGAGAGTGGAGACAATCTCCTCATGTGCAGAGAGTGGAGACAATCTCCTCATGCGCAGAGAGTGGGGACAATCTCCTCATGTGCAGAGAGTGGAGTCAAGCTCCTCATGTGCAGAGAGTGGAGACAATCTCCTCATGTACAGGGAGTGGAGACAATCTCCTCATGTGCAGAGAGTGGAGACAATCTCCTCATGTGCAGAGAGTGGAGACAATCTCCTCATTTGCAGAGAGTGGAGACAATCTCCTCATGTGCAGAGAGTGGAGACAATCTCCTCATGTGCAAAGAGTGGAGACAATCTCCTCATGTACAGGGAGTGGAGACAATCTCCTCATGTGCAGAGAGTGTAGACAATCTCCTCATGTGCAGAGAGTGGAGACAATCTCCTCATGTACAGGGAGTGGAGACAATCTCCTCATGTGCACAGAGTGGAAACAATCTCCTCATGTACAGGGAGTGGAGACAATCTCCTCATGTACAGGGACTGGAGACAATCTCCTCATGTGCAGAGAGTGGAGACAATCTCCTCATGTACAGGGAGTGGAGACAATCTCCTCGTGTGCAGAGATTGGAGACAATCTCCCCATGTACAGAGCGTGGAAACAATCTCCTCATGTACAGGGAGTGGAGACAGTCTCCTCATATGCAGGGAGTGGAGACAATCTCCTCATGTGCTGAGAGTGGAGACAATCTCCTCATGTACAGGGAGTGGTGACAATGTCCTCATGTGCAGAGAGTGGAGACAATCTCCTCATGTACAGGGAGTGGAGACAATCTCCTCATGTGCACAGATGGGAGACAATCACCTCATGTACAGGGAGTGGAGACAATCTCCTCATGTGCACAGAGTGGAGACAATCTCCCCATGTACAGAGAGTGGAAACAATCTCCTCATGTACAGGGAGTGGAGACAAACTCCTCATGTGCAGAGAGTGGAGACAATATCCTCATGTGCAGAGCGTGGAGTCAAGCTCCTCATTTGCAGAGAGTGGAGACAATCTCCTCATGTGCAGAGAGTGGAGACAATCTCCTCATGTGCAGGGAGTGGAGATAATCTCCTCATGGACAGGGAGTGGAGACAATCTCCTCATGTGCAGAGAGTGTAGACAATCTCCTCATGTATAGGGAGTGGAGACAATCTCCTCATGTGCAGGGAGTGGAGACAATCTCCTCATGTGCAGAGAGTGGAGACAATCTCCTCATGTGCAGAGAGTGGAGACAATCTCCTCATGTGCAGAGAATGGAGACAATCTCCTCATGTGCAGAGAGTGGAGACAATCTCCTCATGTGCAGAGAGTGGAGACAATCTCCTCATGTACAGAGAGTGCAGACAATCTCCTCATGTACAGGAAGTGGAGACAATCTCCTCATGTACAGGGAGTGGAGACAATCTCCTCATGTACAGGGAGTGGAGACAATCTCCTCATGTGCAGAGAGTGGAGACAATCTCCTCATGTACAGGGAGTGGAGACAACCTCCTCATGTGCAGAGAGTGGAGACAATCTCCTCATGTACAGAGAGTGCAGACAATCTCCTCATGTACAGGAATTGGAGACAATTTCCTCATGTACAGGGAGTGGAGACAATCTCCTCATGTACAGGGAGTGGAGACAATCTCCTCATGTGCAGAGAGTGGAGACAATCTCCTCATGTACAGGGAGTGGAGACAATCTCCTCATGTGCAGAGAGTGGAGACAATCTCCTCATGTACAGAGAGTGCAGACAATCTCCTCATGTACAGGAAGTGGAGACAATCTCCTCATGTACAGGGAGTGGAGACAATCTCCTCATGTACAGGGAGTGGAGACAATCTCCTCATGTGCAGAGAGTGGAGACAATCTCCTCATGTACAGGGAGTGGAGACAATCTCCTCATGTGCAGAGAGTGGAGACAATCTCCTCATGTACAGGCGGTGGAGACAATCTCCTCATGTACAGGGAGTGGAGACAATCTCCTCATGTGCAGAGAGTGGAGACAATCTCCTCATGTGCAGAGAGTGGAGAAAATCTCCTCATGTGCAGAGAGTGGGGACAATCTGCTCATGTACAGAGAGTGGGGACAATCTGCTCATGTACAGAGAGTGTAGACAATCTCCTCATGTGCAGAGATGGGAGACAATCTCCTCATGTACAGGGAGTGGAGACAATCTCCTCATGTGCACAGAGTGGAAACAATCTCCTCATGTACAGGGAGTGGAGACAATCTCCTCATGTACAGGGACTGGAGACAATCTCCTCATGTGCAGAGAGTGGAGACAATCTCCTCATGTACAGGGAGTGGAGACAATCTCCTCGTGTGCAGAGATTGGAGACAATCTCCCCATGTACAGAGAGTGGAAACAATCTCCTCATGTACAGGGAGTGGAGACAATCTCCTCATGTACAGGGAGTGGAGAAAATCTCCTCATGTGCAGAGAGTGGAGACAATCTCCTCATGTACAGGGTGTGGTGACAATGTCCTTATGTGCAGAGAGTGGAGACAGTCTCCTCATATGCAGGGAGTGGAGACAATCTCCTCATGTGCTGAGAGTGGAGACAATCTCCTCATGTACAGGGAGTGGTGACAATGTCCTCATGTGCAGAGAGTGGAGACAATCTCCTCATGTACAGGGAGTGGAGACAATCTCCTCATGTGCACAGATGGGAGACAATCACCTCATGTACAGGGAGTGGAGACAATCTCCTCATGTGCACAGAGTGGAGACAATCTCCCCATGTACAGAGAGTGGAAACAATCTCCTCATGTACAGGGAGTGGAGACAAACTCCTCATGTGCAGAGAGTGGAGACAATATCCTCATGTGCAGAGCGTGGAGTCAAGCTCCTCATGTGCAGAGAGTGGAGACAATCTCCACATGTGCAGAGAGTGGAGACAATCTCCTCATGTGCAGAGAGTGGAGACAATCTCCTCATGTGCAGAGAGTGGAGACAATCTCCTCATTTGCAGAGAGTGGAGACAATCTCCTCATGTGCAGAGAGTGGAGACAATCTCCTCATGTGCAGGGAGTGGAGATAATCTCCTCATGGACAGGGAGTGGAGACAATCTCCTCAGGTGCAGAGAGTGTAGACAATCTCCTCATGTATAGGGAGTGGAGACAATCTCCTCATGTGCAGGGAGTGGAGACAATCTCCTCATGTGCAGAGAGTGGAGACAATCTCCTCATGTGCAGAGAGTGGAGACAATCTCCTCATGTGCAGAGAATGGAGACAATCTCCTCATGTGCAGAGAGTGGAGACAATCTCCTCATGTGCAGAGAGTGGAGACAATCTCCTCATGTACAGAGAGTGCAGACAATCTCCTCATGTACAGGAAGTGGAGACAATCTCCTCATGTACAGGGAGTGGAGACAATCTCCTCATGTACAGGGAGTGGAGACAATCTCCTCATGTGCAGAGAGTGGAGACAATCTCCTCATGTACAGGGAGTGGAGACAACCTCCTCATGTGCAGAGAGTGGAGACAATCTCCTCATGTACAGAGAGTGCAGACAATCTCCTCATGTACAGGAATTGGAGACAATTTCCTCATGTACAGGGAGTGGAGACAATCTCCTCATGTACAGGGAGTGGAGACAATCTCCTCATGTGCAGAGAGTGGAGACAATCTCCTCATGTACAGGGAGTGGAGACAATCTCCTCATGTGCAGAGAGTGGAGACAATCTCCTCATGTACAGAGAGTGCAGACAATCTCCTCATGTACAGGAAGTGGAGACAATCTCCTCATGTACAGGGAGTGGAGACAATCTCCTCATGTACAGGGAGTGGAGACAATCTCCTCATGTGCAGAGAGTGGAGACAATCTCCTCATGTACAGGGAGTGGAGACAATCTCCTCATGTGCAGAGAGTGGAGACAATCTCCTCATGTACAGGCGGTGGAGAGAATCTCCTCATGTACAGGGAGTGGAGACAATCTCCTCATGTGCAGAGAGTGGAGACAATCTCCTCATGTGCAGAGAGTGGAGAAAATCTCCTCATGTGCAGAGAGTGGGGACAATCTGCTCATGTACAGAGAGTGGGGACAATCTGCTCATGTACAGAGAGTGTAGACAATCTCCTCATGTGCAGAGATGGGAGACAATCTCCTCATGTACAGGGAGTGGAGACAATCTCCTCATGTGCACAGAGTGGAAACAATCTCCTCATGTACAGGGAGTGGAGACAATCTCCTCATGTACAGGGACTGGAGACAATCTCCTCATGTGCAGAGAGTGGAGACAATCTCCTCATGTACAGGGAGTGGAGACAATCTCCTCGTGTGCAGAGATTGGAGACAATCTCCCCATGTACAGAGAGTGGAAACAATCTCCTCATGTACAGGGAGTGGAGACAATCTCCTCATGTACAGGGAGTGGAGAAAATCTCCTCATGTGCAGAGAGTGGAGACAATCTCCTCATGTACAGGGTGTGGTGACAATGTCCTTATGTGCAGAGAGTGGAGACAGTCTCCTCATATGCAGGGAGTGGAGACAATCTCCTCATGTGCTGAGAGAGGAGACAATCTCCTCATGTACAGGGAGTGGTGACAATGTCCTCATGTGCAGAGAGTGGAGACAATCTCCTCATGTACAGGGAGTGGAGACAATCTCCTCATGTGCACAGATGGGAGACAATCACCTCATGTACAGGGAGTGGAGACAATCTCCTCATGTGCACAGAGTGGAGACAATCTCCCCATGTACAGAGAGTGGAAACAATCTCCTCATGTACAGGGAGTGGAGACAAACTCCTCATGTGCAGAGAGTGGAGACAATATCCTCATGTGCAGAGCGTGGAGTCAAGCTCCTCATGTGCAGAGAGTGGAGACAATCTCCACATGTGCAGAGAGTGGAGACAATCTCCTCATGTGCAGAGAGTGGAGACAATCTCCTCATGTGCAGAGAGTGGAGACAATCTCCTCATTTTCAGAGAGTGGAGACAATCTCCTCATGTGCAGAGAGTGGAGACAATCTCCTCATGTGCAGGGAGTGGAGATAATCTCCTCATGGACAGGGAGTGGAGACAATCTCCTCATGTGCAGAGAGTGTAGACAATCTCCTCATGTATAGGGAGTGGAGACAATCTCCTCATGTGCAGGGAGTGGAGACAATCTCCTCATGTGCAGAGAGTGGAGACAATCTCCTCATGTGCAGAGAGTGGAGACAATCTCCTCATGTGCAGAGAATGGAGACAATCTCCTCATGTGCAGAGAGTGGAGACAATCTCCTCATGTGCAGAGAGTGGAGACAATCTCCTCATGTACAGAGAGTGCAGACAATCTCCTCATGTACAGGAAGTCAAGACAATCTCCTCATGTACAGGGAGTGGAGACAATCTCCTCATGTACAGGGAGTGGAGACAATCTCCTCATGTGCAGAGAGTGGAGACAATCTCCTCATGTACAGGGAGTGGAGACAATCTCCTCATGTGCAGAGAGTGGAGACAATCTCCTCATGTACAGGGAGTGGAGACAATCTCCTCATGTACAGGGAGTGGAGACAATCTCCTCATGTGCAGAGAGTGGAGACAATCTCCTCATGTGCAGAGAGTGGAGACAATCTCCTCATGTGCAGAGAGTGGGGACAATCTGCTCATGTACAGAGAGTGGGGACAATCTCCTCGTGTGCAGAGATTGGAGACAATCTCCCCATGTACAGAGATTGGAAACAATCTCCTCATGTACAGGGAGTGGAGACAATCTCCTCATGTACAGGGAGTGGAGAAAATCTCCTCATGTGCAGAGAGTGGAGACAATCTCCTCATGTACAGGGTGTGGTGACAATGTCCTTATGTGCAGAGAGTGGAGACAGTCTCCTCATATGCAGGGAGTGGAGACAATCTCCTCATGTGCTGAGAGTGGAGACAATCTCCTCATGTACAGGGAGTGGTGACAATGTCCTCATGTGCAGAGAGTGGAGGCAATCTCCTCATGTACAGGGAGTGGAGACAATCTCCTCATGTGCACAGATGGGAGACAATCACCTCATGTACAGGGAGTGGAGACAATCTCCTCATGTGCACAGAGTGGAGACAATCTCCCCATGTACAGAGAGTGGAAACAATCTCCTCATGTACAGGGAGTGGAGACAAACTCCTCATGTGCAGAGAGTGGAGACAATATCCTCATGTGCAGAGCGTGGAGTCAAGCTCCTCATGTGCAGAGAGTGGAGACAATCTCCACATGTGCAGAGAGTGGAGACAATCTCCTCATGTGCAGAGAGTGGAGACAATCTCCTCATGTGCAGAGAGTGGAGACAATCTCCTCATTTGCAGAGAGTGGAGACAATCTCCTCATTTGCAGAGAGTGGAGACAATCTCCTCATGTGCAGGGAGTGGAGATAATCTCCTCATGGACAGGGAGTGGAGACAATCTCCTCATGTGCAGAGAGTGTAGACAATCTCCTCATGTATAGGGAGTGGAGACAATCTCCTCATGTGCAGGGAGTGGAGACAATCTCCTCATGTGCAGAGAGTGGAGACAATCTCCTCATGTGCAGAGAGTGGAGACAATCTCCTCATGTGCAGAGAATGGAGACAATCTCCTCATGTGCAGAGAGTGGAGACAATCTCCTCATGTGCAGAGAGTGGAGACAATCTCCTCATGTACAGAGAGTGCAGACAATCTCCTCATGTACAGGAAGTCAAGACAATCTCCTCATGTACAGGGAGTGGAGACAATCTCCTCATGTACAGGGAGTGGAGACAATCTCCTCATGTGCAGAGAGTGGAGACAATCTCCTCATGTACAGGGAGTGGAGACAATCTCCTCATGTGCAGAGAGTGTAGACAATCTCCTCATGTATAGGGAGTGGAGACAATCTCCTCATGTACAGGGAGTGGAGACAATCTCCTCATGTGCAGAGAGTGGAGACAATCTCCTCATGTGCAGAGAGTGGAGACAATCTCCTCATGTGCAGAGAATGGAGACAATCTCCTCATGTGCAGAGAGTGGAGACAATCTCCTCATGTGCAGAGAGTGGAGACAATCTCCTCATGTACAGAGAGTGCAGACAATCTCCTCATGTACAGGAAGTCAAGACAATCTCCTCATGTACAGGGAGTGGAGACAATCTCCTCATGTACAGGGAGTGGAGACAATCTCCTCATGTGCAGAGAGTGGAGACAATCTCCTCATGTACAGGGAGTGGAGACAATCTCCTCATGTGCAGAGAGTGGAGACAATCTCCTCATGTCCAGGGAGTGGAGACAATCTCCTCATGTACAGGGAGTGGAGACAATCTACTCATGTGCAGAGAGTGGAGACAATCTCCTCATGTGCAGAGAGTGGAGACAATCTCCTCATGTGCAGAGAGTGGGGACAATCTGCTCATGTACAGAGAGTGGGGACAATCTGCTCATGTACAGAGAGTGTAGACAATCTCCTCATGTACAGGAGGTGGAGACAATCACCTCATGTGCAGAGATGGGAGACAATCTCCTCATGTACAGGGAGTGGAGACAATCTCCTCATGTGCACAGAGTGGAAACAATCTCCTCATGTACAGGGAGTGGAGACAATCTCCTCATGTCCAGGGAGTGGAGACAATGTCCTCATGTGCAGAGAGTGGAGACAATCTCCTCATGTACAGGGAGTGGAGACAATCTCCTCATGTGCAGAGATTGGAGACAATCTCCACATGTACAGAGAGTGGAAACAATCTCCTCATGTACAGGGAGTGGAGACAATCTCCTCATGTACAGGGAGTGGAGAAAATCTCCTCATGTGCAGAGAGTGGAGACAATCTCCTCATGTGCCGAGAGTGGAGACAATCTCCTCATGTGCAGAGAGTGGAGACAATCTCCTCATGTGCAGAGAGTGGAGACAATCTCCTCATGTACAGGGAGTGGAGACAATCTCCTCATGTACAGGGAGTGGAGACAATCTCCTCATGTGCAGAGAGTGGAGACAATCTCCTCATTTACAGGGAGTGGAGACAACCTCCTCATGTGCAGAGAGTGGAGACAATCTCCTCATGTACAGAGAGTGCAGACAATCTCCTCATGTACAGGAATTGGAGACAATTTCCTCATGTACAGGGAGTGGAGACAATCTCCTCATGTACAGGGAGTGGAGACAATCTCCTCATGTGCAGAGAGTGGAGACAATCTCCTCATGTACAGGGAGTGGAGACAATCTCCTCATGTGCAGAGAGTGGAGACAATCTCCTCATGTACAGAGAGTGCAGACAATCTCCTCATGTACAGGAAGTGGAGACAATCTCCTCATGTACAGGGAGTGGAGACAATCTCCTCATGTACAGGGAGTGGAGACAATCTCCTCATGTGCAGAGAGTGGAGACAATCTCCTCATGTACAGGGAGTGGAGACAATCTCCTCATGTGCAGAGAGTGGAGACAATCTCCTCATGTACAGGCGGTGGAGACAATCTCCTCATGTACAGGGAGTGGAGACAATCTCCTCATGTGCAGAGAGTGGAGACAATCTCCTCATGTGCAGAGAGTGGAGAAAATCTCCTCATGTGCAGAGAGTGGGGACAATCTGCTCATGTACAGAGAGTGGGGACAATCTGCTCATGTACAGAGAGTGTAGACAATCTCCTCATGTGCAGAGATGGGAGACAATCTCCTCATGTACAGGGAGTGGAGACAATCTCCTCATGTGCACAGAGTGGAAACAATCTCCTCATGTACAGGGAGTGGAGACAATCTCCTCATGTACAGGGACTGGAGACAATCTCCTCATGTGCAGAGAGTGGAGACAATCTCCTCATGTACAGGGAGTGGAGACAATCTCCTCGTGTGCAGAGATTGGAGACAATCTCCCCATGTACAGAGAGTGGAAACAATCTCCTCATGTACAGGGAGTGGAGACAATCTCCTCATGTACAGGGAGTGGAGAAAATCTCCTCATGTGCAGAGAGTGGAGACAATCTCCTCATGTACAGGGTGTGGTGACAATGTCCTTATGTGCAGAGAGTGGAGACAGTCTCCTCATATGCAGGGAGTGGAGACAATCTCCTCATGTGCTGAGAGAGGAGACAATCTCCTCATGTACAGGGAGTGGTGACAATGTCCTCATGTGCAGAGAGTGGAGACAATCTCCTCATGTACAGGGAGTGGAGACAATCTCCTCATGTGCACAGATGGGAGACAATCACCTCATGTACAGGGAGTGGAGACAATCTCCTCATGTGCACAGAGTGGAGACAATCTCCCCATGTACAGAGAGTGGAAACAATCTCCTCATGTACAGGGAGTGGAGACAAACTCCTCATGTGCAGAGAGTGGAGACAATATCCTCATGTGCAGAGCGTGGAGTCAAGCTCCTCATGTGCAGAGAGTGGAGACAATCTCCACATGTGCAGAGAGTGGAGACAATCTCCTCATGTGCAGAGAGTGGAGACAATCTCCTCATGTGCAGAGAGTGGAGACAATCTCCTCATTTTCAGAGAGTGGAGACAATCTCCTCATGTGCAGAGAGTGGAGACAATCTCCTCATGTGCAGGGAGTGGAGATAATCTCCTCATGGACAGGGAGTGGAGACAATCTCCTCATGTGCAGAGAGTGTAGACAATCTCCTCATGTATAGGGAGTGGAGACAATCTCCTCATGTGCAGGGAGTGGAGACAATCTCCTCATGTGCAGAGAGTGGAGACAATCTCCTCATGTGCAGAGAGTGGAGACAATCTCCTCATGTGCAGAGAATGGAGACAATCTCCTCATGTGCAGAGAGTGGAGACAATCTCCTCATGTGCAGAGAGTGGAGACAATCTCCTCATGTACAGAGAGTGCAGACAATCTCCTCATGTACAGGAAGTCAAGACAATCTCCTCATGTACAGGGAGTGGAGACAATCTCCTCATGTACAGGGAGTGGAGACAATCTCCTCATGTGCAGAGAGTGGAGACAATCTCCTCATGTACAGGGAGTGGAGACAATCTCCTCATGTGCAGAGAGTGGAGACAATCTCCTCATGTACAGGGAGTGGAGACAATCTCCTCATGTACAGGGAGTGGAGACAATCTCCTCATGTGCAGAGAGTGGAGACAATCTCCTCATGTGCAGAGAGTGGAGACAATCTCCTCATGTGCAGAGAGTGGGGACAATCTGCTCATGTACAGAGAGTGGGGACAATCTCCTCGTGTGCAGAGATTGGAGACAATCTCCCCATGTACAGAGATTGGAAACAATCTCCTCATGTACAGGGAGTGGAGACAATCTCCTCATGTACAGGGAGTGGAGAAAATCTCCTCATGTGCAGAGAGTGGAGACAATCTCCTCATGTACAGGGTGTGGTGACAATGTCCTTATGTGCAGAGAGTGGAGACAGTCTCCTCATATGCAGGGAGTGGAGACAATCTCCTCATGTGCTGAGAGTGGAGACAATCTCCTCATGTACAGGGAGTGGTGACAATGTCCTCATGTGCAGAGAGTGGAGGCAATCTCCTCATGTACAGGGAGTGGAGACAATCTCCTCATGTGCACAGATGGGAGACAATCACCTCATGTACAGGGAGTGGAGACAATCTCCTCATGTGCACAGAGTGGAGACAATCTCCCCATGTACAGAGAGTGGAAACAATCTCCTCATGTACAGGGAGTGGAGACAAACTCCTCATGTGCAGAGAGTGGAGACAATATCCTCATGTGCAGAGCGTGGAGTCAAGCTCCTCATGTGCAGAGAGTGGAGACAATCTCCACATGTGCAGAGAGTGGAGACAATCTCCTCATGTGCAGAGAGTGGAGACAATCTCCTCATGTGCAGAGAGTGGAGACAATCTCCTCATTTGCAGAGAGTGGAGACAATCTCCTCATGTGCAGAGAGTGGAGACAATCTCCTCATGTGCAGGGAGTGGAGATAATCTCCTCATGGACAGGGAGTGGAGACAATCTCCTCATGTGCAGAGAGTGTAGACAATCTCCTCATGTATAGGGAGTGGAGACAATCTCCTCATGTGCAGGGAGTGGAGACAATCTCCTCATGTGCAGAGAGTGGAGACAATCTCCTCATGTGCAGAGAGTGGAGACAATCTCCTCATGTGCAGAGAATGGAGACAATCTCCTCATGTGCAGAGAGTGGAGACAATCTCCTCATGTGCAGAGAGTGGAGACAATCTCCTCATGTACAGAGAGTGCAGACAATCTCCTCATGTACAGGAAGTCAAGACAATCTCCTCATGTACAGGGAGTGGAGACAATCTCCTCATGTACAGGGAGTGGAGACAATCTCCTCATGTGCAGAGAGTGGAGACAATCTCCTCATGTACAGGGAGTGGAGACAATCTCCTCATGTGCAGAGAGTGTAGACAATCTCCTCATGTATAGGGAGTGGAGACAATCTCCTCATGTACAGGGAGTGGAGACAATCTCCTCATGTGCAGAGAGTGGAGACAATCTCCTCATGTGCAGAGAGTGGAGACAATCTCCTCATGTGCAGAGAATGGAGACAATCTCCTCATGTGCAGAGAGTGGAGACAATCTCCTCATGTGCAGAGAGTGGAGACAATCTCCTCATGTACAGAGAGTGCAGACAATCTCCTCATGTACAGGAAGTCAAGACAATCTCCTCATGTACAGGGAGTGGAGACAATCTCCTCATGTACAGGGAGTGGAGACAATCTCCTCATGTGCAGAGAGTGGAGACAATCTCCTCATGTACAGGGAGTGGAGACAATCTCCTCATGTGCAGAGAGTGGAGACAATCTCCTCATGTACAGGGAGTGGAGACAATCTCCTCATGTACAGGGAGTGGAGACAATCTCCTCATGTGCAGAGAGTGGAGACAATCTCCTCATGTGCAGAGAGTGGAGACAATCTCCTCATGTGCAGAGAGTGGGGACAATCTGCTCATGTACAGAGAGTGGGGACAATCTGCTCATGTACAGAGAGTGTAGACAATCTCCTCATGTACAGGAGGTGGAGACAATCACCTCATGTGCAGAGATGGGAGACAATCTCCTCATGTACAGGGAGTGGAGACAATCTCCTTATTTGCACAGAGTGGAAACAATCTCCTCATGTACAGGGAGTGGAGACAATCTCCTCATGTCCAGGGAGTGGAGACAATGTCCTCATGTGCAGAGAGTGGAGACAATCTCCTCATGTACAGGGAGTGGAGACAATCTCCTCATGTGCAGAGATTGGAGACAATCTCCACATGTACAGAGAGTGGAAACAATCTCCTCATGTACAGGGAGTGGAGACAATCTCCTCATGTACAGGGAGTGGAGAAAATCTCCTCATGTGCAGAGAGTGGAGACAATCTCCTCATGTGCCGAGAGTGGAGACAATCTCCTCATGTGCAGAGAGTGGAGACAATCTCCTAATGTGCAGAGAGTGGAGACAATGTCCTCATGTGCAGAGAGTGGAGACAATCTCCTCATGTGCAGAGTGGAGACAATCTCCTCATGTGCAGGGAGTGGAGATAATCTCCTCATGTACAGGGAGTGGAGACAATCTCCTCATGTGCAGAGAGTGTAGACAATCTCCTCATGTATAGGGAGTGGAGACAATCTCCTCATGTACAGGGAGTGGAGACAATCTCCTCATGTGCAGAGAGTGGAGACAATCTCCTCATGTGCAGAGAGTGGAGACAATCTCCTCATGTGCAGAGAATGGAGACAATCTCCTCATGTGCAGAGAGTGGAGACAATCTCCTCATGTGCAGAGAGTGGAGACAATCTCCTCATGTACAGAGAGTGCAGACAATCTCCTCATGTACAGGAAGTCAAGACAATCTCCTCATGTACAGGGAGTGGAGACAATCTCCTCATGTACAGGGAGTGGAGACAATCTCCTAATGTGCAGAGAGTGGAGACAATCTCCTCATGTACAGGGAGTGGAGACAATCTCCTCATGTGCAGAGAGTGGAGACAATCTCCTCATGTACAGGGAGTGGAGACAATCTCCTCATGTACAGGGAGTGGAGACAATCTCCTCATGTGCAGAGAGTGGAGACAATCTCCTCATGTGCAGAGAGTGGAGACAATCTCCTCATGTGCAGAGAGTGGGGACAATCTGCTCATGTACAGAGAGTGGGGACAATCTGCTCATGTACAGAGAGTGTAGACAATCTCCTCATGTACAGGAGGTGGAGACAATCACCTCATGTGCAGAGATGGGAGACAATCTCCTCATGTACAGGGAGTGGAGACAATCTCCTCATGTGCACAGAGTGGAAACAATCTCCTCATGTACAGGGAGTGGAGACAATCTCCTCATGTCCAGGGAGTGGAGACAATGTCCTCATGTGCAGAGAGTGGAGACAATCTCCTCATGTACAGGGAGTGGAGACAATCTCCTCATGTGCAGAGATTGGAGACAATCTCCACATGTACAGAGAGTGGAAACAATCTCCTCATGTACAGGGAGTGGAGACAATCTCCTCATGTACAGGGAGTGGAGAAAATCTCCTCATGTGCAGAGAGTGGAGACAATCTCCTCATGTGCCGAGAGTGGAGGCAATCTCCTCATGTGCAGAGAGTGGAGACAATCTCCTTATGTGCAGAGAGTGGAGACAATGTCCTCATGTGCAGAGAGTGGAGACAATCTCCTCATGTGCAGAGAGTGGAGACAATCTCCTCATGTGCAGAGATTGGAGACAATCTCCTCATGTGCAGAGAGTGGAGACAATCTCCTCATGTACAGGGAGTGGTGACAATGTCCTCATGTGCAGAGTGTGAAGACAATCTCCTCATGTACAGGGAGTGGAGACAATCTCCTCATGTGCAGAGATGGGAGACAATCACCACATGTACAGGGAGTGGAGACAATCTCCTCATGTGCACAGAGTGGAGACAATCTCCTCATGTGCAGAGAGTGGAGACAATCTCCTCATGTACAGGGAGTGGAGACAATCTCCTCATGCACAGGGAGTGGCGACAATCTCCTTATGTACAGGTAGTGGAGACAATCTCCTCATGTGCAGAAAGTGGAGACAATCTCCTCATGTACAGGGAGTGGTGACAATGTCCTTATGTGCAGAGAGTGGAGACAGTCTCCTCATATGCAGGGATTGGAGACAATCTCCTCATGTGCAGAGAGTGGAGACAATCTCCTCATGTACAGGGAGTGGTGACAATGTCCTCATGTGCAGAGTGTGGAGACAATCTCCTCATGTACAGGGAGTGGAGACAATCTCCTCATGTGCAGAGATGGGAGACAATCACCACATGTACAGGGAGTGGAGACAATCTCCTCATGTACAGGGAGTGGTGACAATGTCCTCATGTGCAGAGAGTGGAGACAATCACCTCATGTACAGGGAGTGGAGACAATCTCCTCATGTACAGGTGGTGGAGACAATCTCCTCATGTGCAGAGATGGGAGACAATCACCACATGTACAGGGAGTGGAGACAATCTCCTCATGTACAGGGAGTGGTGACAATCTGCTCATGTACAGAGAGTGGGGACAATCTGCTCATGTGCAGAGAGTGTAGACAATCTCCTCATGTACAGGTGGTGGAGACAATCTCCTCATGTGCAGAGATGGGAGACAATCTCCCCATGTACAGAGAGTGGAGACAATCTCCTCATGTACAGGGAGTGGTGACAATGTCCTCATGTGCAGAGAGTGGAGACAATCACCTCATGTACAGGGAGTGGAGACAATCTCCTCATGTGCAGGGAGTGGGGACAATCTGCTCATGTACAGAGAGTGGGGACAATCTGCTCATGTACAGAGAGTGTAGACAATCTCCTCATGTACAGGTGGTGGAGACAATCTCCTCATGTGCAGAGATGGGAGACAATCTCCTCATGTACAGGGAGTGCAGACAATCTCCTCATGTGCACAGAGTGGAAACAATCTCCTCATGTACAGGGAGTGGAGACAATCTCCTCATGTACAGGGAGTGGAGACAATGTCCTCATGTGCAGAGAGTGGAGACAATCTCCTCATGTACAGGGAGTGGAGACAATCTCCTCGTGTGCAGAGATTGGAGACAATCTCCCCATGTACAGAGAGTGGAAACAATCTCCTCATGTACAGGGAGTGGAGACAATCTCCTCATGTACAGGGTGTGGAGAAAATCTCCTCATGTGCAGAGAGTGGAGACAATCTCCTCATGTACAGGGTGTGGTGACAATGTCCTTATGTGCAGAGAGTGGAGACAGTCTCCTCATATGCAGGGAGTGGAGACAATCTCCTCATGTGCAGAGAGTGGAGACAATCTCCTCATGTACAGGGAGTGGTGACAATGTCCTCATGTGCAGAGAGTGGAGACAATCTCCTCATGTACAGGGAGTGGAGACAATCTCCTCATGTGCACAGATGGGAGACAATCACCTCATGTACAGGGAGTGGAGACAATCTCCTCATGTGCACAGAGTGGAGACAATCTCCCCATGGACAGAGAGTGGAAACAATCTCCTCATGTACAGGGAGTGGAGACAATCTGCTCATGTACAGGAGTGGCCACAATCTCCTCATGTGCAGAGAGTGGAGACAATCTCCTCATGTACAGGGAGTGGAGACAATCTCCTCATGTGCAGAGAGTGGGGACAATCTGCTCATGTACAGAGAGTGGGGACAATCTGCTCATGTACAGAGAGTGTAGACAATCTCCTCATGTACAGGAGGTGGAGACAATCACCTCATGTGCAGAGATGGGAGACAATCTCCTCATGTACAGGGAGTGGAGACAATCTCCTCATGTGCACAGAGTGGAAACAATCTCCTCATGTACAGGGAGTGGAGACAATCTCCTCATGTCCAGGGAGTGGAGACAATGTCCTCATGTGCAGAGAGTGGAGACAATCTCCTCATGTACAGGGAGTGGAGACAATCTCCTCATGTGCAGAGATTGGAGACAATCTCCACATGTACAGAGAGTGGAAACAATCTCCTCATGTACAGGGAGTGGAGACAATCTCCTCATGTACAGGGAGTGGAGAAAATCTCCTCATGTGCAGAGAGTGGAGACAATCTCCTCATGTGCCGAGAGTGGAGACAATCTCCTCATGTGCAGAGAGTGGAGACAATCTCCTCATGTGCAGAGAGTGGAGACAATGTCCTCATGTGCAGAGAGTGGAGACAATCTCCTCATGTGCAGAGTGGAGACAATCTCCTCATGTGCAGGGAGTGGAGATAATCTCCTCATGTACAGGGAGTGGAGACAATCTCCTCATGTGCAGAGAGTGTAGACAATCTCCTCATGTATAGGGAGTGGAGACAATCTCCTCATGTACAGGGAGTGGAGACAATCTCCTCATGTGCAGAGAGTGGAGACAATCTCCTCATGTGCAGAGAGTGGAGACAATCTCCTCATGTGCAGAGAATGGAGACAATCTCCTCATGTGCAGAGAGTGGAGACAATCTCCTCATGTGCAGAGAGTGGAGACAATCTCCTCATGTACAGAGAGTGCAGACAATCTCCTCATGTACAGGGAGTGGAGACAATCTCCTCATGTGCAGAGATTGGAGACAATCTCCACATGTACAGAGAGTGGAAACAATCTCCTCATGTACAGGGAGTGGAGACAATCTCCTCATGTACAGGGAGTGGAGAAAATCTCCTCATGTGCAGAGAGTGGAGACAATCTCCTCATGTGCAGAGAGTGGAGACAATCTCCTCATGTGCAGAGAGTGGAGACAATCTCCTCATGTGCAGAGAGTGGAGACAATGTCCTCATGTGCAGAGAGTGGAGACAATCTCCTCATGTGCAGAGTGGAGACAATCTCCTCATGTGCAGGGAGTGGAGATAATCTCCTCATGTACAGGGAGTGGAGACAATCTCCTCATGTGCAGAGAGTGTAGACAATCTCCTCATGTATAGGGAGTGGAGACAATCTCCTCATGTACAGGGAGTGGAGACAATCTCCTCATGTGCAGAGAGTGGAGACAATCTCCTCATGTGCAGAGAGTGGAGACAATCTCCTCATGTGCAGAGAATGGAGACAATCTCCTCATGTGCAGAGAGTGGAGACAATCTCCTCATGTGCAGAGAGTGGAGACAATCTCCTCATGTACAGAGAGTGCAGACAATCTCCTCATGTACAGGAAGTCAAGACAATCTCCTCATGTACAGGGAGTGGAGACAATCTCCTCATGTACAGGGAGTGGAGACAATCTCCTCATGTGCAGAGAGTGGAGACAATCTCCTCATGTACAGGGAGTGGAGACAATCTCCTCATGTGCAGAGAGTGGAGACAATCTCCTCATGTACAGGGAGTGGAGACAATCTCCTCATGTACAGGGAGTGGAGACAATCTCCTCATGTGCAGAGAGTGGAGACAATCTCCTCATGTGCAGAGAGTGGAGACAATCTCCTCATGTGCAGAGAGTGGGGACAATCTGCTCATGTACAGAGAGTGGGGACAATCTGCTCATGTACAGAGAGTGTAGACAATCTCCTCATGTACAGGAGGTGGAGACAATCACCTCATGTGCAGAGATGGGAGACAATCTCCTCATGTACAGGGAGTGGAGACAATCTCCTCATGTGCACAGAGTGGAAACAATCTCCTCATGTACAGGGAGTGGAGACAATCTCCTCATGTCCAGGGAGTGGAGACAATGTCCTCATGTGCAGAGAGTGGAGACAATCTCCTCATGTACAGGGAGTGGAGACAATCTCCTCATGTGCAGAGATTGGAGACAATCTCCACATGTACAGAGAGTGGAAACAATCTCCTCATGTACAGGGAGTGGAGACAATCTCCTCATGTACAGGGAGTGGAGAAAATCTCCTCATGTGCAGAGAGTGGAGACAATCTCCTCATGTGCCGAGAGTGGAGGCAATCTCCTCATGTGCAGAGAGTGGAGACAATCTCCTTATGTGCAGAGAGTGGAGACAATGTCCTCATGTGCAGAGAGTGGAGACAATCTCCTCATGTGCAGAGAGTGGAGACAATCTCCTCATGTGCAGAGATTGGAGACAATCTCCTCATGTGCAGAGAGTGGAGACAATCTCCTCATGTACAGGGAGTGGTGACAATGTCCTCATGTGCAGAGTGTGAAGACAATCTCCTCATGTACAGGGAGTGGAGACAATCTCCTCATGTGCAGAGATGGGAGACAATCACCACATGTACAGGGAGTGGAGACAATCTCCTCATGTGCACAGAGTGGAGACAATCTCCTCATGTGCAGAGAGTGGAGACAATCTCCTCATGTACAGGGAGTGGAGACAATCTCCTCATGCACAGGGAGTGGTGACAATCTCCTTATGTACAGGTAGTGGAGACAATCTCCTCATGTGCAGAAAGTGGAGACAATCTCCTCATGTACAGGGAGTGGTGACAATGTCCTTATGTGCAGAGAGTGGAGACAGTCTCCTCATATGCAGGGATTGGAGACAATCTCCTCATGTGCAGAGAGTGGAGACAATCTCCTCATGTACAGGGAGTGGTGACAATGTCCTCATGTGCAGAGTGTGGAGACAATCTCCTCATGTACAGGGAGTGGAGACAATCTCCTCATGTGCAGAGATGGGAGACAATCACCACATGTACAGGGAGTGGAGACAATCTCCTCATGTACAGGGAGTGGTGACAATGTCCTCATGTGCAGAGAGTGGAGACAATCACCTCATGTACAGGGAGTGGAGACAATCTCCTCATGTACAGGTGGTGGAGACAATCTCCTCATGTGCAGAGATGGGAGACAATCACCACATGTACAGGGAGTGGAGACAATCTCCTCATGTACAGGGAGTGGTGACAATCTGCTCATGTACAGAGAGTGGGGACAATCTGCTCATGTGCAGAGAGTGTAGACAATCTCCTCATGTACAGGTGGTGGAGACAATCTCCTCATGTGCAGAGATGGGAGACAATCTCCCCATGTACAGAGAGTGGAGACAATCTCCTCATGTACAGGGAGTGGTGACAATGTCCTCATGTGCAGAGAGTGGAGACAATCACCTCATGTACAGGGAGTGGAGACAATCTCCTCATGTGCAGAGAGTGGGGACAATCTGCTCATGTACAGAGAGTGGGGACAATCTGCTCATGTACAGAGAGTGTAGACAATCTCCTCATGTACAGGTGGTGGAGACAATCTCCTCATGTGCAGAGATGGGAGACAATCTCCTCATGTACAGGGAGTGCAGACAATCTCCTCATGTGCACAGAGTGGAAACAATCTCCTCATGTACAGGGAGTGGAGACAATCTCCTCATGTACAGGGAGTGGAGACAATGTCCTCATGTGCAGAGAGTGGAGACAATCTCCTCATGTACAGGGAGTGGAGACAATCTCCTCGTGTGCAGAGATTGGAGACAATCTCCCCATGTACAGAGAGTGGAAACAATCTCCTCATGTACAGGGAGTGGAGACAATCTCCTCATGTACAGGCAGTGGAGAAAATCTCCTCATGTGCAGAGAGTGGAGACAATCTCCTCATGTACAGGGTGTGGTGACAATGTCCTTATGTGCAGAGAGTGGAGACAGTCTCCTCATATGCAGGGAGTGGAGACAATCTCCTCATGTGCAGAGAGTGGAGACAATCTCCTCATGTACAGGGAGTGGTGACAATGTCCTCATGTGCAGAGAGTGGAGACAATCTCCTCATGTACAGGGAGTGGAGACAATCTCCTCATGTGCACAGATGGGAGACAATCACCTCATGTACAGGGAGTGGAGACAATCTCCTCATGTGCACAGAGTGGAGACAATCTCCCCATGGACAGAGAGTGGAAACAATCTCCTCATGTACAGGGAGTGGAGACAATCTGCTCATGTACAGGAGTGGCCACAATCTCCTCATGTGCAGAGAGTGGAGACAATCTCCTCATGTACAGGGAGTGGAGACAATCTCCTCATGTGCAGAGAGTGGGGACAATCAGCTCATGTACAGAGAGTGGGGACAATCTGCTCATGTACAGAGAGTGTAGACAATCTCCTCATGTACAGGAGGTGGAGACAATCACCTCATGTGCAGAGATGGGAGACAATCTCCTCATGTACAGGGAGTGGAGACAATCTCCTCATGTGCACAGAGTGGAAACAATCTCCTCATGTACAGGGAGTGGAGACAATCTCCTCATGTCCAGGGAGTGGAGACAATGTCCTCATGTGCAGAGAGTGGAGACAATCTCCTCATGTACAGGGAGTGGAGACAATCTCCTCATGTGCAGAGATTGGAGACAATCTCCACATGTACAGAGAGTGGAAACAATCTCCTCATGTACAGGGAGTGGAGACAATCTCCTCATGTACAGGGAGTGGAGAAAATCTCCTCATGTGCAGAGAGTGGAGACAATCTCCTCATGTGCCGAGAGTGGAGACAATCTCCTCATGTGCAGAGAGTGGAGACAATCTCCTCATGTGCAGAGAGTGGAGACAATGTCCTCATGTGCAGAGAGTGGAGACAATCTCCTCATGTGCAGAGTGGAGACAATCTCCTCATGTGCAGGGAGTGGAGATAATCTCCTCATGTACAGGGAGTGGAGACAATCTCCTCATGTGCAGAGAGTGTAGACAATCTCCTCATGTATAGGGAGTGGAGACAATCTCCTCATGTACAGGGAGTGGAGACAATCTCCTCATGTGCAGAGAGTGGAGACAATCTCCTCATGTGCAGAGAGTGGAGACAATCTCCTCATGTGCAGAGAGTGGAGACAATCTCCTCATGTGCAGAGAGTGGAGACAATCTCCTCATGTACAGAGAGTGCAGACAATCTCCTCATGTACAGGAAGTCAAGACAATCTCCTCATGTACAGGGAGTGGAGACAATCTCCACATGTACAGGGAGTGGAGACAATCTCCTCATGTGCAGAGAGTGGAGACAATCTCCTCATGTACAGGGAGTGGAGACAATCTCCTCATGTGCAGAGAGTGGAGACAATCTCCTCATGTACAGGGAGTGGAGACAATCTCCTCATGTACAGGGAGTGGAGACAATCTCCTCATGTGCAGAGAGTGGAGACAATCTCCTCATGTGCAGAGAGTGGAGACAATCTCCTCATGTGCAGAGAGTGGGGACAATCTGCTCATGTACAGAGAGTGGGGACAATCTGCTCATGTACAGAGAGTGTAGACAATCTCCTCATGTACAGGAGGTGGAGACAATCACCTCATGTGCAGAGATGGGAGACAATCTCCTCATGTACAGGGAGTGGAGACAATCTCCTCATGTGCACAGAGTGGAAACAATCTCCTCATGTACAGGGAGTGGAGACAATCTCCTCATGTCCAGGGAGTGGAGACAATGTCCTCATGTGCAGAGAGTGGAGACAATCTCCTCATGTACAGGGAGTGGAGACAATCTCCTCATGTGCAGAGATTGGAGACAATCTCCACATGTACAGAGAGTGGAAACAATCTCCTCATGTACAGGGAGTGGAGACAATCTCCTCATGTACAGGGAGTGGAGAAAATCTCCTCATGTGCAGAGAGTGGAGACAATCTCCTCATGTGCCGAGAGTGGAGGCAATCTCCTCATGTGCAGAGAGTGGAGACAATCTCCTTATGTGCAGAGAGTGGAGACAATGTCCTCATGTGCAGAGAGTGGAGACAATCTCCTCATGTACAGGGAGTGGAGACAATCTCCTCATGTGCACAGAGTGGAGACAATCTCCCCATGTACAGAGAGTGGAGACAATCTCCTCATGTACAGGGAGTGGTGACAATGTCCTCATGTGCAGAGAGTGGGGACAATCTGCTCATGTACAGAGAGTGTAGACAATCTCCTCATGTACAGGAAGTGGAGACAATCTCCTCATGTGCAGAGATGGGAGACAATCTCCTCATGCACAGGGACTGGAGACAATCTCCTCATGTGCACAGAGTGGAAACAATCTCCTCATGTACAGGGAGTGGAGACAATCTCCTCATGTACAGGGAGTGGAGACAATGTCCTCATGTGCAGAGAGTGGAGACAATCTCCTCATGTGCAGGGACTGGAGACAATCTCCTCATGTGCAGAGAGTGGAGACAATGTCCTCATGTGCAGAGAGTGGAGACAATCTCCTCATGTGCAGAGAGTGGAGACAATCTCCTCATGTGCAGAGATTGGAGACAATCTCCTGATCTGCAGAGAGTGGAGACAATCTCCTCATGTGCAGAGAGTGGAGACAATCTCCTCATGTGCAGAGATTGGAGACAATCTCCTCATGTGCAGAGAGTGGAGACAATCTCCTCATGTGCAGAGAGTGGAGACAATCTCCTCATGTGCAGAGAGTAGAGACAATCTCCTCATGTGCAGAGAGTGGAGACAATCTCCTCATGCGCAGAGAGTGGAGACAATCTCCTCATGTGCAGAGAGTGGAGTCAAGCTCCTCATGTGCAGAGAGTGGAGACAATCTCCTCATGTGCAGAGAGTGGAGACAATCTCCTCATGTGCAGAGAGTGGAGACAATCTCCTCATGTGCAGAGAGTGGAGACAATCTCCTCATTTGCAGAGAGTGGAGACAATCTCCTCATGTGCAGAGAGTGGAGACAATCTCCTCATGTGCAAAGAGTGGAGACAATCTCCTCATGTACAGGGAGTGGAGACAATCTCCTCATGTGCAGAGAGTGTAGACAATCTCCTCATGTGCAGAGAGTGGAGACAATCTCCTCATGTACAGGGAGTGGAGACAATCTCCTCATGTGCAGAGAGTGGAGACAATCTCCTCATGTGCAGAGAGTTTAGACAATCTCCTCATGTGCAGAGAGTGGAGACAATCTCCTCATGTACAGAGAGTGCAGACAATCTCCTCATGTACAGGAAGTGGAGACAATCTCCTCATGAACAGGGAGTGGAGACAATCTCCTCATGTACAGGGAGTGGAGACAATCTCCTCATGTGCAGAGAGTGGAGACAATCTCCTCATGTACAGGGAGTGGAGACAATCTCCTCATGTGCAGAGAGTGGAGACAATCTCCTCATGTACAGAGAGTGCAGACAATCTCCTCATGTCCAGGAACTGGAGACAATCTCCTCATGTACAGGGAGTGGAGACAATCTCCTCATGTGCAGAGAGTGGAGACAATCTCCTCATGTACAGAGAGTGCAGACAATCTCCTCATGTCCAGGAACTGGAGACAATCTCCTCATGTACAGGGAGTGGAGACAATCTCCTCATGTACAGAGAGTGGGGACAATCTGCTCATGTACAGAGAGTGTAGACAATCTCCTCATGTACAGGTGGTGGAGACAATCTCCTCATGTGCAGAGATGGGAGACAATCTCCTCATGTACAGGGAGTGCAGACAATCTCCTCATGTGCACAGAGTGGAAACAATCTCCTCATGTACAGGGAGTGGAGACAATCTCCTCATGTACAGGGAGTGGAGACAATGTCCTCATGTGCAGAGAGTGGAGACAATCTCCTCATGTACAGGGAGTGGAGACAATCTCCTCGTGTGCAGAGATTGGAGACAATCTCCCCATGTACAGAGAGTGGAAACAATCTCCTCATGTACAGGGAGTGGAGACAATCTCCTCATGTACAGGGAGTGGAGAAAATCTCCTCATGTGCAGAGAGTGGAGACAATCTCCTCATGTACAGGGTGTGGTGACAATGTCCTTATGTGCAGAGAGTGGAGACAGTCTCCTCATATGCAGGGAGTGGAGACAATCTCCTCATGTGCAGAGAGTGGAGACAATCTCCTCATGTACAGGGAGTGGTGACAATGTCCTCATGTGCAGAGAGTGGAGACAATCTCCTCATGTACAGGGAGTGGAGACAATCTCCTCATGTGCACAGATGGGAGACAATCACCTCATGTACAGGGAGTGGAGACAATCTCCTCATGTGCACAGAGTGGAGACAATCTCCCCATGGACAGAGAGTGGAAACAATCTCCTCATGTACAGGGAGTGGAGACAATCTGCTCATGTACAGGAGTGGCCACAATCTCCTCATGTGCAGAGAGTGGAGACAATCTCCTCATGTACAGGGAGTGGAGACAATCTCCTCATGTGCACAGAGTGGAGACAATCTCCCCATGCACAGAGAGTGGAGACAATCTCCTCATGTACATGGAGTGGTGACAATGTCCTCATGTGCAGAGAGTGGGGACAATCTGCTCATGTACAGAGAGTGTAGACAATCTCCTCATGTACAGGAAGTGGAGACAATCTCCTCATGTGCAGAGATGGGAGACAATCTCCTCATGCACAGGGACTGGAGACAATCTCCTCATGTGCACAGAGTGGAAACAATCTCCTCATGTACAGGGAGTGGAGACAATCTCCTCATGTGCACAGAGTGGAGACAATCTCCTCATGTGCAGAGAGTGGAGACAATCTCCTCATGTACAGGGAGTGGAGACAATCTCCTCATGCACAGGGAGTGGCGACAATCTCCTTATGTACAGGTAGTGGAGACAATCTCCTCATGTGCAGAAAGTGGAGACAATCTCCTCATGTACAGGGAGTGGTGACAATGTCCTTATGTGCAGAGAGTGGAGACAGTCTCCTCATATGCAGGGATTGGAGACAATCTCCTCATGTGCAGAGAGTGGAGACAATCTCCTCATGTACAGGGAGTGGTGACAATGTCCTCATGTGCAGAGTGTGGAGACAATCTCCTCATGTACAGGGAGTGGAGACAATCTCCTCATGTGCAGAGATGGGAGACAATCACCACATGTACAGGGAGTGGAGACAATCTCTTCATGTGCACAGAGTGGAGACAATCTCCCCATGTACAGGTAGTGGAGACAAACTCCTCATGTACAGGGAGTGGTGACAATGTCCTCATGTGCAGAGAGTGGAGACAATCACCTCATGTACAGGGAGTGGAGACAATCTCCTCATGTGCAGAGAGTGGGGACAATCTGCTCATGTACAGAGAGTGGGGACAATCTGCTCATGTACAGAGAGTGTAGACAATCTCCTCATGTACAGGTGGTGGAGACAATCTCCTCATGTGCAGAGATGGGAGACAATCTCCTCATGTACAGGGAGTGCAGACAATCTCCTCATGTGCACAGAGTGGAAACAATCTCCTCATGTACAGGGAGTGGAGACAATCTCCTCATGTACAGGGAGTGGAGACAATGTCCTCATGTGCAGAGAGTGGAGACAATCTCCTCGTGTGCAGAGATTGGAGACAATCTCCCCATGTACAGAGAGTGGAAACAATCTCCTCATGTACAGGGAGTGGAGACAATCTCCTCATGTACAGGGAGTGGAGAAAATCTCCTCATGTGCAGAGAGTGGAGACAATCTCCTCATGTACAGGGTGTGGTGACAATGTCCTTATGTGCAGAGAGTGGAGACAGTCTCCTCATATGCAGGGAGTGGAGACAATCTCCTCAAGTGCAGAGAGTGGAGACAATCTCCTCATGTACAGGGAGTGGTGACAATGTCCTCATGTGCAGAGAGTGGAGACAATCTCCTCATGTACAGGGAGTGGAGACAATCTCCTCATGTGCACAGATGGGAGACAATCACCTCATGTACAGGGAGTGGAGACAATCTCCTCATGTGCACATAGTGGAGACAATCTCCCCATGGACAGAGAGTGGAAACAATCTCCTCATGTACAGGGAGTGGAGACAATCTGCTCATGTACAGGAGTGGCCACAATCTCCTCATGTGCAGAGAGTGGAGACAATCTCCTCATGTACAGGGAGTGGAGACAATCTCCTCATGTGCACAGAGTGGAGACAATCTCCCCATGTACAGAGAGTGGAGACAATCTCCTCATGTACATGGAGTGGTGACAATGTCCTCATGTGCAGAGAGTGGGGACAATCTGCTCATGTACAGAGAGTGTAGACAATCTCCTCATGTACAGGAAGTGGAGACAATCTCCTCATGTGCAGAGATGGGAGACAATCTCCTCATGCACAGGGACTGGAGACAATCTCCTCATGTGCACAGAGTGGAAACAATCTCCTCATGTACAGGGAGTGGAGACAATCTCCTCATGTACAGGGAGTGGAGACAATGTCCTCATGTGCAGAGAGTGGAGACAATCTCCTCATGTGCAGGGACTGGAGACAATCTCCTCATGTGCAGAGAGTGGAGACAATGTCCTCATGTGCAGAGAGTGGAGACAATCTCCTCATGTGCAGAGAGTGGAGACAATCTCCTCATGTGCAGAGATTGGAGACAATCTCCTGATCTGCAGAGAGTGGAGACAATCTCCTCATGTGCAGAGAGTGGAGACAATCTCCTCATGTGCAGAGATTGGAGACAATCTCCTCATGTGCAGAGAGTGGAGACAATCTCCTCATGTGCAGAGAGTGGAGACAATCTCCTCATGTGCAGAGAGTGGAGACAATCTCCTCATGTGCAGAGAGTGGAGACAATCTCCTCATGTGCAGAGAGTGGAGACAATCTCCTCATCTGCAGAGAATGGAGACAATCTCCTCATGTGCAGAGAGTGGAGACAATCTCCTCATGTGCAGAGAGTGGAGACAATCTCCTCATGTACAGAGAGTGCAGACAATCTCCTCATGTACAGGAAGTCAAGACAATCTCCTCATGTACAGGGAGTGGAGACAATCTCCTCATGTACAGGGAGTGGAGACAATCTCCTCATGTGCAGAGAGTGGAGACAATCTCCTCATGTACAGGGAGTGGAGACAATCTCCTCATGTGCAGAGAGTGGAGACAATCTCCTCATGTACAGGGAGTGGAGACAATCTCCTCATGTACAGGGAGTGGAGACAATCTCCTCATGTGCAGAGAGTGGAGACAATCTCCTCATGTGCAGAGAGTGGAGACAATCTCCTCATGTGCAGAGAGTGGGGACAATCTGCTCATGTACAGAGAGTGGGGACAATCTGCTCATGTACAGAGAGTGTAGACAATCTCCTCATGTACAGGAGGTGGAGACAATCACCTCATGTGCAGAGATGGGAGACAATCTCCTCATGTACAGGGAGTGGAGACAATCTCCTCATGTGCACAGAGTGGAAACAATCTCCTCATGTACAGGGAGTGGAGACAATCTCCTCATGTCCAGGGAGTGGAGACAATGTCCTCAAGTGCAGAGAGTGGAGACAATCTCCTCATGTACAGGGAGTGGAGACAATCTCCTCATGTGCAGAGATTGGAGACAATCTCCACATGTACAGAGAGTGGAAACAATCTCCTCATGTACAGGGAGTGGAGACAATCTCCTCATGTACAGGGAGTGGAGAAAATCTCCTCATGTGCAGAGAGTGGAGACAATCTCCTCATGTGCCGAGAGTGGAGACAATCTCCTCATGTGCAGAGAGTGGAGACAATCTCCTCATGTGCAGAGAGTGGAGACAATGTCCTCATGTGCAGAGAGTGGAGACAATCTCCTCATGTGCAGAGAGTGGAGACAATCTCCTCATGTGCAGAGATTGGAGACAATCTCCTCATGTGCAGAGAGTGGAGACAATCTCCTCATGTACAGGGAGAGGTGACAATGTCCTCATGTGCAGAGTGTGAAGACAATCTCCTCATGTACAGGGAGTGGAGACAATCTCCTCATGTGCAGAGATGGGAGACAATCACCACATGTACAGGGAGTGGAGACAATCTCCTCATGTGCAGAGAGTGGAGACAATCTCCTCATGTACAGGGAGTGGAGACAATCTCCTCATGCACAGGGAGTGGCGACAATCTCCTTATGTACAGGTAGTGGAGACAATCTCCTCATGTGCAGAAAGTGGAGACAATCTCCTCATGAACAGGGAGTGGTGACAATGTCCTTATGTGCAGAGAGTGGAGACAGTCTCCTCATATGCAGGGATTGGAGACAATCTCCTCATGCGCAGAGAGTGGAGACAATCTCCTCATGTACAGGGAGTGTTGACAATGTCCTCATGTGCAGAGTGTGGAGACAATCTCCTCATGTACAGGGAGTGGAGACAATCTCCTCATGTGCAGAGATGGGAGACAATCTCCACATGTACAGGGAGTGGAGACAATCTCTTCATGTGCACAGAGTGGAGACAATCTCCCCATGTACAGGGAGTGGAGACAAACTCCTCATGTACAGGGAGTGGCGACAATCTCCTCATGTGCAGAGAGTGGAGAAAATCTCCTCATGTACAGGGAGTGGAGACAATCTCCTCATGTGCACAGAGTGGAGACAATCTCCCCATGTACAGAGAGTGGAGACAATCTCCTCATGTACAGGGAGTGGTGACAATGTCCTCATGTGCAGAGAGTGGAGACAATCACCTCATGTACAGGGAGTGGAGACAATCTCCTCATGTGCAGAGAGTGGGGACAATCTGCTCATGTACAGAGAGTGGGGACAATCTGCTCATGTACAGAGAGTGTAGACAATCTCCTCATGTACAGGTGGTGGAGACAATCTCCTCATGTGCAGAGATGGGAGACAATCTCCTCATGTACAGGGAGTGCAGACAATCTCCTCATGTGCACAGAGTGGAAACAATCTCCTCATGTACAGGGAGTGGAGACAATCTCCTCATGTACAGGGAGTGGAGACAATGTCCTCATGTGCAGAGAGTGGAGACAATCTCCTCATGTACAGGGAGTGGAGACAATCTCCTCGTGTGCAGAGATTGGAGACAATCTCCCCATGTACAGAGAGTGGAAACAATCTCCTCATGTACAGGGAGTGGAGACAATCTCCTCATGTACAGGGAGTGGAGACAATCTCCTCATGTGCAGAGAGTGGAGACAATCTCCTCATGTACAGGGTGTGGTGACAATATCCTTATGTGCAGAGAGTGGAGACAGTCTCCTCATATGCAGGGAGTGGAGACAATCTCCTCATGTGCAGAGAGTGGAGACAATCTCCTCATGTACAGGGAGTGGTGACAATGTCCTCATGTGCAGAGAGTGGAGACAATCTCCTCATGTACAGGGAGTGGAGACAATCTCCTCATGTGCACAGATGGGAGACAATCACCTCATGTACAGGGAGTGGAGACAATCTCCTCATGTGCACAGAGTGGAGACAATCTCCCCATGGACAGAGAGTGGAAACAATCTCCTCATGTACAGGGAGTGGAGACAATCTGCTCATGTACAGGAGTGGCCACAATCTCCTCATGTGCAGAGAGTGGAGACAATCTCCTCATGTACAGGGAGTGGAGACAATCTCCTCATGTGCACAGAGTGGAGACAATCTCCCCATGTACAGAGAGTGGAGACAATCTCCTCATGTACAGGGAGTGGTGACAATGTCCTCATGTGCAGAGAGTGGGGACAATCTGCTCATGTACAGAGAGTGTAGACAATCTCCTCATGTACAGGAAGTGGAGACAATCTCCTCATGTGCAGAGATGGGAGACAATCTCCTCATGCACAGGGACTGGAGACAATCTCCTCATGTGCACAGAGTGGAAACAATCTCCTCATGTACAGGGAGTGGAGACAATCTCCTCATGTACAGGGAGTGGAGACAATGTCCTCATGTGCAGAGAGTGGAGACAATCTCCTCATGTGCAGGGACTGGAGACAATCTCCTCATGTGCAGAGAGTGGAGACAATGTCCTCATGTGCAGAGAGTGGAGACAATCTCCTCATGTGCAGAGAGTGGAGACAATCTCCTCATGTGCAGAGATTGGAGACAATCTCCTGATCTGCAGAGAGTGGAGACAATCTCCTCATGTGCAGAGAGTGGAGACAATCTCCTCATCTGCAGAGATTGGAGACAATCTCCTCATGTGCAGAGAGTGGAGACAATCTCCTCATGTGCAGAGAGTGGAGACAATCTCCTCATGTGCAGAGAGTGGAGACAATCTCCTCATGTGCAGAGAGTGGAGACAATCTCCTCATGTGCAGAGAGTGGAGACAATCTCCTCATGCGCAGAGAGTGGAGACAATCTCCTCATGTGCAGAGAGTGGAGTCAAGCTCCTCATGTGCAGAGAGTGGAGACAATCTCCTCATGTGCAGAGAGTGGAGACAATCTCCTCATGTGCAGAGAGTGGAGACAATCTCCTCATGTGCAGAGAGTGGAGACAATCTCCTCATTTGCAGAGAGTGGAGACAATCTCCTCATGTGCAGAGAGTGGAGACAATCTCCTCATGTGCAAAGAGTGGAGACAATCTCCTCATGTACAGGGAGTGGAGACAATCTCCTCATGTGCAGAGAGTGTAGACAATCTCCTCATGTGCAGAGAGTGGAGACAATCTCCTCATGTACAGGGAGTGGAGACAATCTCCTCATGTGCAGAGAGTGGAGACAATCTCCTCATGTGCAGAGAGTTTAGACAATCTCCTCATGTGCAGAGAGTGGAGACAATCTCCTCATGTACAGAGAGTGCAGACAATCTCCTCATGTACAGGAAGTGGAGACAATCTCCTCATGTACAGGGAGTGGAGACAATCTCCTCATGTACAGGGAGTGGAGACAATCTCCTCATGTGCAGAGAGTGGAGACAATCTCCTCATGTACAGGGAGTGGAGACAATCTCCTCATGTGCAGAGAGTGGAGACAATCTCCTCATGTACAGAGAGTGCAGACAATCTCCTCATGTCCAGGAACTGGAGACAATCTCCTCATGTACAGGGAGTGGAGACAATCTCCTCATGTACAGGGAGTGGAGACAATCTCCTCATGTGCAGAGAGTGGAGACAATCTCCTCATGTACAGGGAGTGGAGACAATCTCCTCATGTGCAGAGAGTGGAGACAATCTCCTCATGTACAGAGAGTGCAGACAATCTCCTCATGTACAGGAAGTGGAGACAATCTCCTCATGTACAGGGAGTGGAGACAATCTCCTCATGTACAGGGAGTGGAGACAATCTCCTCATGTGCAGAGAGTGGAGACAATCTCCTCATGTACAGGGAGTGGAGACAATCTCCTCATGTGCAGAGAGTGGAGACAATCTCCTCATGTACAGGGGGTGGAGACAATCTCCTCATGTACAGGGAGTGGAGACAATCTCCTCATGTGCAGAGAGTGGAGACAATCTCCTCATGTGCAGAGAGTGGAGACAATCTCCTCATGTGCAGAGAGTGGGGACAATCTGCTCATGTACAGAGAGTGGGGACAATCTGCTCATGTACAGAGAGTGTACACAATCTCCTCATGTGCAGAGATGGGAGACAATCTCCTCATGTACAGGGAGTGGAGACAATCTCCTCATGTGCACAGAGTGGAAACAATCTCCTCATGTACAGGGAGTGGAGACAATCTCCTCATGTACAGGGACTGGAGACAATCTCCTCATGTGCAGAGAGTGGAGACAATCTCCTCATGTACAGGGAGTGGAGACAATCTCCTCGTGTGCAGAGATTGGAGACAATCTCCCCATGTACAGAGAGTGGAAACAATCTCCTCATGTACAGGGAGTGGAGACAATCTCCTCATGTACAGGGAGTGGAGAAAATCTCCTCATGTGCAGAGAGTGGAGACAATCTCCTCATCTACAGGGTGTGGTGACAATGTCCTTATGTGCAGAGAGTGGAGACAGTCTCCTCATATGCAGGGAGTGGAGACAATCTCCTCATGTGCTGAGAGTGGAGACAATCTCCTCATGTACAGGGAGTGGTGACAATGTCCTCATGTGCAGAGAGTGGAGACAATCTCCTCAGCGCAGAGAGTGTAGACAATCTCCTCATGTATAGGGAGTGGAGACAATCTCCTCATGTACAGGGAGTGGAGACAATCTCCTCATGTGCAGAGAGTGGAGACAATCTCCTCATGTGCAGAGAGTGGAGACAATCTCCTCATGTGCAGAGAATGGAGACAATCTCCTCATGTGCAGAGAGTGGAGACAATCTCCTCATGTGCAGAGAGTGGAGACAATCTCCTCATGTACAGAGAGTGCAGACAATCTCCTCATGTACAGGAAGTCAAGACAATCTCCTCATGTACAGGGAGTGGAGACAATCTCCTCATGTACAGGGAGTGGAGACAATCTCCTCATGTGCAGAGAGTGGAGACAATCTCCTCATGTACAGGGAGTGGAGACAATCTCCTCATGTGCAGAGAGTGGAGACAATCTCCTCATGTACAGGGAGTGGAGACAATCTCCTCATGTACAGGGAGTGGAGACAATCTCCTCATGTGCAGAGAGTGGAGACAATCTCCTCATGTGCAGAGAGTGGAGACAATCTCCTCATGTGCAGAGAGTGGGGACAATCTGCTCATGTACAGAGAGTGGGGACAATCTGCTCATGTTCAGAGAGTGTAGACAATCTCCTCATGTACAGGAGGTGGAGACAATCACCTCATGTGCAGAGATGGGAGACAATCTCCTCATGTACAGGGAGTGGAGACAATCTCCTCATGTGCACAGAGTGGAAACAATCTCCTCATGTACAGGGAGTGGAGACAATCTCCTCATGTCCAGGGAGTGGAGACAATGTCCTCATGTGCAGAGAGTGGAGACAATCTCCTCATGTACAGGGAGTGGAGACAATCTCCTCATGTGCAGAGATTGGAGACAATCTCCACATGTACAGAGAGTGGAAACAATCTCCTCATGTACAGGGAGTGGAGACAATCTCCTCATGTACAGGGAGTGGAGAAAATCTCCTCATGTGCAGAGAGTGGAGACAATCTCCTCATGTGCCGAGAGTGGAGACAATCTCCTCATGTGCAGAGAGTGGAGACAATCTCCTCATGTGCAGAGAGTGGAGACAATGTCCTCATGTGCAGAGAGTGGAGACAATCTCCTCATGTGCAGAGTGGAGACAATCTCCTCATGTGCAGGGAGTGGAGATAATCTCCTCATGTACAGGGAGTGGAGACAATCTCCTCATGTGCAGAGAGTGTAGACAATCTCCTCATGTATAGGGAGTGGAGACAATCTCCTCATGTACAGGGAGTGGAGACAATCTCCTCATGTGCAGAGAGTGGAGACAATCTCCTCATGTGCAGAGAGTGGAGACAATCTCCTCATGTGCAGAGAATGGAGACAATCTCCTCATGTGCAGAGAGTGGAGACAATCTCCTCATGTGCAGAGAGTGGAGACAATCTCCTCATGTACAGAGAGTGCAGACAATCTCCTCATGTACAGGAAGTCAAGACAATCTCCTCATGTACAGGGAGTGGAGACAATCTCCTCATGTACAGGGAGTGGAGACAATCTCCTCATGTGCAGAGAGTGGAGACAATCTCCTCATGTACAGGGAGTGGAGACAATCTCCTCATGTGCAGAGAGTGGAGACAATCTCCTCATGTACAGGGAGTGGAGACAATCTCCTCATGTACAGGGAGTGGAGACAATCTCCTCATGTGCAGAGAGTGGAGACAATCTCCTCATGTGCAGAGAGTGGAGACAATCTCCTCATGTGCAGAGAGTGGGGACAATCTGCTCATGTACAGAGAGTGGGGACAATCTGCTCATGTACAGAGAGTGTAGACAATCTCCTCATGTACAGGAGGTGGAGACAATCACCTCATGTGCAGAGATGGGAGACAATCTCCTCATGTACAGGGAGTGGAGACAATCTCCTCATGTGCACAGAGTGGAAACAATCTCCTCATGTACAGGGAGTGGAGACAATCTCCTCATGTCCAGGGAGTGGAGACAAAGTCCTCATGTGCAGAGAGTGGAGTCAATCTCCTCATGTACAGGGAGTGGAGACAATCTCCTCATGTGCAGAGATTTGAGACAATCTCCACATGTACAGAGAGTGGAAACAATCTCCTCATGTACAGGGAGTGGAGACAATCTCCTCATGTACAGGGAGTGGAGAAAATCTCCTCATGTGCAGAGAGTGGAGACAATCTCCTCATGTGCCGAGAGTGGAGACAATCTCCTCATGTGCAGAGAGTGGAGACAATCTCCTCATGTGCAGAGAGTGGAGACAATGTCCTCATGTGCAGAGAGTGGAGACAATCTCCTCATGTGCAGAGAGTGGAGACAATCTCCTCATGTGCAGAGATTGGAGACAATCTCCTCATGTGCAGAGAGTGGAGACAATCTCCTCATGTGCAGGGAGTGGTGACAATGTCCTCATGTGCAGAGTGTGAAGACAATCTCCTCATGTACAGGGAGTGGAGACAATCTCCTCATGTGCAGAGATGGGAGACAATCACCACATGTACAGGGAGTGGAGACAATCTCCTCATGTGCACAGAGTGGAGACAATCTCCTCATGTATAGGGAGTGGAGACAATCTCCTCATGTACAGGGAGTGGAGACAATCTCCTCATGTACAGAGAGTGGAGACAATCTCCTCATGTGCAGAGAGTGGAGACAATCTCCTCATGTGCAGAGAATGGAGACAATCTCCTCATGTGCAGAGAGTGGAGACAATCTCCTCATGTGCAGAGAGTGGAGACAATCTCCTCATGTACAGAGAGTGCAGACAATCTCCTCATGTACAGGAAGTCAAGACAATCTCCTCATGTACAGGGAGTGGAGACAATCTCCTCATGTACAGGGAGTGGAGACAATCTCCTCATGTGCAGAGAGTGGAGACAATCTCCTCATGTACAGGGAGTGGAGACAATCTCCTCATGTGCAGAGAGTGGAGACAATCTCCTCATGTACAGGGAGTGGAGACAATCTCCTCATGTACAGGGAGTGGAGACAATCTCCTCATGTGCAGAGAGTGGAGACAATCTCCTCATGTGCAGAGAGTGGAGACAATCTCCTCATGTGCAGAGAGTGGGGACAATCTGCTCATGTACAGAGAGTGGGGACAATCTGCTCATGTACAGAGAGTGTAGACAATCTCCTCATGTACAGGAGGTGGAGACAATCACCTCATGTGCAGAGATGGGAGACAATCTCCTCATGTACAGGGAGTGGAGACAATCTCCTCATGTGCACAGAGTGGAAACAATCTCCTCATGTACAGGGAGTGGAGACAATCTCCTCATGTCCAGGGAGTGGAGACAATGTCCTCATGTGCAGAGAGTGGAGACAATCTCCTCATGTACAGGGAGTGGAGACAATCTCCTCATGTGCAGAGATTGGAGACAATCTCCACATGTACAGAGAGTGGAAACAATCTCCTCATGTACAGGGAGTGGAGACAATCTCCTCATGTACAGGGAGTGGAGAAAATCTCCTCATGTGCAGAGAGTGGAGACAATCTCCTCATGTGCCGAGAGTGGAGACAATCTCCTCATGTGCAGAGAGTGGAGACAATCTCCTCATGTGCAGAGAGTGGAGACAATGTCCTCATGTGCAGAGAGTGGAGACAATCTCCTCATGTGCAGAGTGGAGACAATCTCCTCATGTGCAGGGAGTGGAGATAATCTCCTCATGTACAGGGAGTGGAGACAATCTCCTCATGTGCAGAGAGTGTAGACAATCTCCTCATGTATAGGGAGTGGAGACAATCTCCTCATGTACAGGGAGTGGAGACAATCTCCTCATGTGCAGAGAGTGGAGACAATCTCCTCATGTGCAGAGAGTGGAGACAATCTCCTCATGTGCAGAGAATGGAGACAATCTCCTCATGTGCAGAGAGTGGAGACAATCTCCTCATGTGCAGAGAGTGGAGACAATCTCCTCATGTACAGAGAGTGCAGACAATCTCCTCATGTACAGGAAGTCAAGACAATCTCCTCATGTACAGGGAGTGGAGACAATCTCCTCATGTACAGGGAGTGGAGACAATCTCCTCATGTGCAGAGAGTGGAGACAATCTCCTCATGTACAGGGAGTGGAGACAATCTCCTCATGTGCAGAGAGTGGAGACAATCTCCTCATGTACAGGGAGTGGAGACAATCTCCTCATGTACAGGGAGTGGAGACAATCTCCTCATGTGCAGAGAGTGGAGACAATCTCCTCATGTGCAGAGAGTAGAGACAATCTCCTCATGTGCAGAGAGTGGGGACAATCTGCTCATGTACAGAGAGTGGGGACAATCTGCTCATGTACAGAGAGTGTAGACAATCTCCTCATGTACAGGAGGTGGAGACAATCACCTCATGTGCAGAGATGGGAGACAATCTCCTCATGTACAGGGAGTGGAGACAATCTCCTCATGTGCACAGAGTGGAAACAATCTCCTCATGTACAGGGAGTGGAGACAATCTCCTCATGTCCAGGGAGTGGAGACAAAGTCCTCATGTGCAGAGAGTGGAGACAATCTCCTCATGTACAGGGAGTGGAGACAATCTCCTCATGTGCAGAGATTGGAGACAATCTCCACATGTACAGAGAGTGGAAACAATCTCCTCATGTACAGGGAGTGGAGACAATCTCCTCATGTACAGGGAGTGGAGAAAATCTCCTCATGTGCAGAGAGTGGAGACAATCTCCTCATGTGCCGAGAGTGGAGACAATCTCCTCATGTGCAGAGAGTGGAGACAATCTCCTCATGTGCAGAGAGTGGAGACAATGTCCTCATGTGCAGAGAGTGGAGACAATCTCCTCATGTGCAGAGAGTGGAGACAATCTCCTCATGTGCAGAGATTGGAGACAATCTCCTCATGTGCAGAGAGTGGAGACAATCTCCTCATGTACAGGGAGTGGTGACAATGTCCTCATGTGCAGAGTGTGAAGACAATCTCCTCATGTACAGGGAGTGGAGACAATCTCCTCATGTGCAGAGATGGGAGACAATCACCACATGTACAGGGAGTGGAGACAATCTCCTCATGTGCACAGAGTGGAGACAATCTCCTCATGTGCAGAGAGTGGAGACAATCTCCTCATGTGCAGGGAGTGGAGACAATCTCCTCATGCACAGGGAGTGGCGACAATCTCCTTATGTACAGGTAGTGGAGACAATCTCCTCATGTGCAGAAAGTGGAGACAATCTCCTCATGTACAGGGAGTGGTGACAATGTCCTTATGTGCAGAGAGTGGAGACAGTCTCCTCATATGCAGGGATTGGAGACAATCTCCTCATGTGCAGAGAGTGGAGACAATCTCCTCATGTACAGGGAGTGGTGACAATGTCCTCATGTGCAGAGTGTGGAGACAATCTCCTCATGTACAGGGAGTGGAGACAATCTCCTCATGTGCAGAGATGGGAGACAATCACCACATGTACAGGGAGAGGAGACAATCTCCTCATGTGCACAGAGTGGAGACAATCTCCCCATGTACAGGGAGTGGAGACAAACTCCTCATGTACAGGGAGTGGCGACAATCTCCTCATGTGCAGAGAGTGGAGAAAATCTCCTCATGTACAGGGAGTGGAGACAATCTCCTCATGTGCACAGAGTGGAGACAATCTCCCCATGTACAGAGAGTGGAGACAATCTCCTCATGTACAGGGAGTGGTGACAATGTCCTCATGTGCAGAGAGTGGAGACAATCACCTCATGTACAGGGAGTGGAGACAATCTCCTCATGTGCAGAGAGTGGGGACAATCTGCTCATGTACAGAGAGTGGGGACAATCTGCTCATGTACAGAGAGTGTAGACAATCTCCTCATGTACAGGTGGTGGAGACAATCTCCTCATGTGCAGAGATGGGAGACAATCTCCTCATGTACAGGGAGTGCAGACAATCTCCTCATGTGCACAGAGTGGAAACAATCTCCTCATGTACAGGGAGTGGAGACAATCTCCTCATGTACAGGGAGTGGAGACAATGTCCTCATGTGCAGAGAGTGGAGACAATCTCCTCATGTACAGGGAGTGGAGACAATCTCCTCGTGTGCAGAGATTGGAGACAATCTCCCCATGTACAGAGAGTGGAAACAATCTCCTCATGTACAGGGAGTGGAGACAATCTCCTCATGTACAGGGAGTGGAGAAAATCTCCTCATGTGCAGAGAGTGGAGACAATCTCCTCATGTACAGGGTGTGGTGACAATGTCCTTATGTGCAGAGAGTGGAGACAGTCTCCTCATATGCAGGGAGTGGAGACAATCTCCTCATGTGCAGAGAGTGGAGACAATCTCCTCATGTACAGGGAGTGGTGACAATGTCCTCATGTGCAGAGAGTGGAGACAATCTCCTCATGTACAGGGAGTGGAGACAATCTCCTCATGTGCACAGATGGGAGACAATCACCTCATGTACAGGGAGTGGAGACAATCTCCTCATGTGCACAGAGTGGAGACAATCTCCCCATGGACAGAGAGTGGAAACAATCTCCTCATGTACAGGGAGTGGAGACAATCTGCTCATGTACAGGAGTGGCCACAATCTCCTCATGTGCAGAGAGTGGAGACAATCTCCTCATGTACAGGGAGTGGAGACAATCTCCTCATGTGCACAGAGTGGAGACAATCTCCCCATGTACAGAGAGTGGAGACAATCACCTCATGTACAGGGAGTGGTGACAATGTCCTCATGTGCAGAGAGTGGGGACAATCTGCTCATGTACAGAGAGTGGAGACAATCTCCTCATGTACAGGAAGTGGAGACAATCTCCTCATGTGCAGAGATGGGAGACAATCTCCTCATGCACAGGGACTGGAGACAATCTCCTCATGTGCACAGAGTGGAAACAATCTCCTCATGTACAGGGAGTGGAGACAATCTCCTCATGTACAGGGAGTGGAGACAATGTCCTCATGTGCAGAGAGTGGAGACAATCTCCTCATGTGCAGGGAGTGGAGACAATCTCCTCATGTGCAGAGAGTGGAGACAATGTCCTCATGTGCAGAGAGTGGAGACAATCTCCTCATGTGCAGAGAGTGGAGACAATCTCCTCATGTGCAGAGATTGGAGACAATCTCCTGATCTGCAGAGAGTGGAGACAATCTCCTCATGTGCAGAGAGTGGAGACAATCTCCTCATGTGCAGAGATTGGAGACAATCTCCTCATGTGCAGAGAGTGGAGACAATCTCCTCATGTGCAGAGAGTGGAGACAATCTCCTCATGTGCAGAGAGTGGAGACAATCTCCTCATGTGCAGAGAGTGGAGACAATCTCCTCATGTGCAGAGAGTGGAGACAATCTCCTCATGCGCAGAGAGTGGAGACAATCTCCTCATGTGCAGAGAGTGGAGTCAAGCTCCTCATGTGCAGAGAGTGGAGACAATCTCCTCATGTGCAGAGAGTGGAGACAATCTCCTCATGTGCAGAGCGTGGAGACAATCTCCTCATGTGCAGAGAGTGGAGACAATCTCCTCATTTGCAGAGAGTGGAGACAATCTCCTCATGTGCAGAGAGTGGAGACAATCTCCTCATGTGCAAAGAGTGGAGACAATCTCCTCATGTACAGGGAGTGGAGACAATCTCCTCATGTGCAGAGAGTGTAGACAATCTCCTCATGTGCAGAGAGTGGAGACAATCTCCTCATGTACAGGGAGTGGAGCCAATCTCCTCATGTGCAGAGAGTGGAGACAATCTCCTCATGTGCAGAGAGTTTAGACAATCTCCTCATGTGCAGAGAGTGGAGACAATCTCCTCATGTACAGAGAGTGCAGACAATCTCCTCATGTACAGGAAGTGGAGACAATCTCCTCATGTACAGGGAGTGGAGACAATCTCCTCATGTACAGGGAGTGGAGACAATCTCCTCATGTGCAGAGAGTGGAGACAATCTCCTCATGTACAGGGAGTGGAGACAATCTCCTCATGTGCAGAGAGTGGAGACAATCTCCTCATGTACAGAGAGTGCAGACAATCTCCTCATGTCCAGGAACTGGAGACAATCTCCTCATGTACAGGGAGTGGAGACAATCTCCTCATGTACAGGGAGTGGAGACAATCTCCTCATGTGCAGAGAGTGGAGACAATCTCCTCATGTACAGGGAGTGGAGACAATCTCCTCATGTGCAGAGAGTGGAGACAATCTCCTCATGTACAGAGAGTGCAGACAATCTCCTCATGTACAGGAAGTGGAGACAATCTCCTCATGTACAGGGAGTGGAGACAATCTCCTCATGTACAGGGAGTGGAGACAATCTCCTCATGTGCAGAGAGTGGAGACAATCTCCTCATGTACAGGGAGTGGAGACAATCTCCTCATGTGGAGAGAGTGGAGACAATCTCCTCATGTACAGGGGGTGGAGACAATCTCCTCATGTACAGGGAGTGGAGACAATCTCCTCATGTGCAGAGAGTGGAGACAATCTCCTCAGGTGCAGAGAGTGGAGACAATCTCCTCATGTGCAGAGAGTGGGGACAATCTGCTCATGTACAGAGAGTGGGGACAATCTGCTCATGTACAGAGAGTGTACACAATCTCCTCATGTGCAGAGATGGGAGACAATCTCCTCATGTACAGGGAGTGGAGACAATCTCCTCATGTGCACAGAGTGGAAACAATCTCCTCATGTACAGGGAGTGGAGACAATCTCCTCATGTACAGGGACTGGAGACAATCTCCTCATGTGCAGAGAGTGGAGACAATCTCCTCATGTACAGGGAGTGGAGACAATCTCCTCGTGTGCAGAGATTGGAGACAATCTCCCCATGTACAGAGAGTGGAAACAATCTCCTCATGTACAGGGAGTGGAGACAATCTCCTCATGTACAGGGAGTGGAGAAAATCTCCTCATGTGCAGAGAGTGGAGACAATCTCCTCATGTACAGGGTGTGGTGACAATGTCCTTATGTGCAGAGTGTGGAGACAGTCTCCTCATATGCAGGGAGTGGAGACAATCTCCTCATGTGCAGAGAGTGGAGACAATCTCCTCATGTACAGGGAGTGGTGACAATGTCCTCATGTGCAGAGAGTGGAGACAATCTCCTCATGTACAGGGAGTGGAGACAATCTCCTCATGTGCACAGATGGGAGACAATCACCTCATGTACAGGGAGTGGAGACAATCTCCTCATGTGCACAGAGTGGAGACAATCTCCCCATGTACAGAGAGTGGAAACAATCTCCTCATGTACAGGGAGTGGAGACAAACTCCTCATGTGCAGAGAGTGGAGACAATATCCTCATGTGCAGAACATGGAGTCAAGCTCCTCATGTGCAGAGAGTGGAGACAATCTCCACATGTGCAGCGAGTGGAGACAATCTCCTCATGTGCAGAGAGTGGAGACAATCTCCTCATGTGCAGAGAGTGGAGACAATCTCCTCATTTGCAGAGAGTGGAGACAATCTCCTCATGTGCAAAGAGTGGAGACAATCTCCTCATGTGCAGGGAGTGGAGATAATCTCCTCATGGACAGGGAGTGGAGACAATCTCCTCATGTGCAGAGAGTGTAGACAATCTCCTCATGTATAGGGAGTGGAGACAATCTCCTCATGTACAGGGAGTGGAGACAATCTCCTCATGTGCAGAGAGTGGAGACAATCTCCTCATGTGCAGAGAGTGGAGACAATCTCCTCATGTGCAGAGAATGGAGACAATCTCCTCATGTGCAGAGAGTGGAGACAATCTCCTCATGTGCAGAGAGTGGAGACAATCTCCTCATGTACAGAGAGTGCAGACAATCTCCTCATGTACAGGAAGTCAAGACAATCTCACCTCATCACCTCATTCCATGACAATATGAAAGGCACAATTCAACATGGTGGCTCCTCATCAGAGCCCTTTCCTATCCTGAGTGGTGTGAAACAGGGCTGTGTTCTCGCACCCACACTTTTTGGGATTTTCTTCTCCCTGCTGCTTTCACATGCGTTCAAATCCTCTGAAGAAGGAATTTTCCTCCACACAAGATCAGGGGGCAGGTTGTTCAACCTTGCCCGTCTAAGAGCGAAGTCCAAAGTACGGAAAGTCCTCATCAGAGAACTCCTCTTTGCTGACGATGCTGCTTTAACATCTCACACTGAAGAATGCCTGCAGAGTCTCATCGACAGGTTTGCGTCTGCCTGCAATGAATTTGGCCTAACCATCAGCCTCAAGAAAACGAACATCATGGGGCAGGATGTCAGAAATGCTCCATCCATCAATATTGGCGACCACGCTCTGGAAGTGGTTCAAGAGTTCACCTACCTAGGCTCAACTATCACCAGTAACCTGTCTCTAGATGCAGAAATCAACAAGCGCATGGGTAAGGCTTCCACTGCTATGTCCAGACTGGCCAAGAGAGTGTGGGAAAATGGCGCACTGACACGGAACACAAAAGTCCGAGTGTATCAGGCCTGTGTCCTCAGTACCTTGCTCTACGGCAGCGAGGCCTGGACAACGTATGCCAGCCAAGAGCGACGTCTCAATTCATTCCATCTTCGCTGCCTTCGGAGAATACTTGGCATCAGGTGGCAGGACTATATCTCCAACACAGAAGTCCTTGAAGCGGCCAACACCCCCAGCTTATACACACTACTGAGTCAGCGGCGCTTGAGATGGCTTGGCCATGTGAGCCGCATGGAAGATGGCAGGATCCCCAAAGACACATTGTACAGCGAGCTCGCCACTGGTATCAGACCCACCGGCCGTCCATGTCTCCGTTATAAAGACGTCTGCAAACGCGACATGAAATCGTGTGACATTGATCACAAGTCGTGGGAGTCAGTTGCCAGCATTCGCCAGAGCTGGCGGGCAGCCATAAAGACAGGGCTAAATTGTGGCGAGTTGAAGAGACTTAGTAGTTGGCAGGAAAAAAGACAGAGGCGCAAGGGGAGAGCCAACTGTGCAACAGCCCCAACAAACAAATTTCTCTGCAGCACCTGTGGAAGAGCCTGTCACTCCAGAATTGGCCTTTATAGCCACTCCAGGCGCTGCTTCACAAACCACTGACCACCTCCAGGCGCGTATCCATTGTCTCTCGAGATAAGGAGGCCCAAAGAGAAACAGAGAGTGCAGACAATCTCCTCATGTACAGGAAGTCAAGACAATCTCCTCGTGTACAGGGAGTGGAGACAATCTCCTCATGTACAGGGAGTGGAGACAATCTCCTCATGTGCAGAGAGTGGAGACAATCTCCTCATGTACAGGGAGTGGAGACAATCTCCTCATGTGCAGAGAGTGGAGACAATCTCCTCATGTACAGGGAGTGGAGACAATCTCCTCATGTACAGGGAGTGGAGACAATCTCCTCATGTGCAGAGAGTGGAGACAATCTCCTCATGTGCAGAGAGTGGAGACAATCTCCTCATGTGCAGAGAGTGGGGACAATCTGCTCATGTACAGAGAGTGGGGACAATCTGCTCATGTACAGAGAGTGTAGACAATCTCCTCATGTACAGGAGGTGGAGACAATCACCTCATGTGCAGAGATGGGAGACAATCTCCTCATGTACAGGGAGTGGAGACAATCTCCTCATGTGCACAGAGTGGAAACAATCTCCTCATGTACAGGGAGTGGAGACAATCTCCTCATGTCCAGGGAGTGGAGACAATGTCCTCATGTGCAGAGAGTGGAGACAATCTCCTCATGTACAGGGAGTGGAGACAATCTCCTCATGTGCAGAGATTGGAGACAATCTCCACATGTACAGAGAGTGGAAACAATCTCCTCATGTACAGGGAGTGGAGACAATCTCCTCATGTACAGGGAGTGGAGAAAATCTCCTCATGTGCAGAGAGTGGAGACAATCTCCTCATGTGCCGAGAGTGGAGACAATCTCCTCATGTGCAGAGAGTGGAGACAATCTCCTCATGTGCAGAGAGTGGAGACAATCTCCTCATGTGCAGAGAGTGGAGACAATCTCCTCATGTGCAGAGAGTGGAGACAATCTCCTCATGTGCAGGGAGTGGAGATAATCTCCTCATGTACAGGGAGTGGAGACAATCTCCTCATGTGCAGAGAGTGTAGACAATCTCCTCATGTATAGGGAGTGGAGACAATCTCCTCATGTACAGGGAATGGAGACAATCTCCTCATGTGCAGAGAGTGGAGACAATCTCCTCATGTGCAGAGAGTGGAGACAATCTCCTCATGTGCAGAGAATGGAGACAATCTCCTCATGTGCAGAGAGTGGAGACAATCTCCTCATGTGCAGAGAGTGGAGACAATCTCCTCATGTACAGAGAGTGCAGACAATCTCCTCATGTACAGGAAGTCAAGACAATCTCCTCATGTACAGGGAGTGGAGACAATCTCCTCATGTACAGGGAGTGGAGACAATCTCCTCAAGTGCAGAGAGTGGAGACAATCTCCTCATGTACTGGGAGTGGAGACAATCTCCTCATGTGCAGAGATTGGAGATAATCTCCTCATGTACAGGGAGTGGAGACAATCTCCTCATGTACAGGGAGTGGAGACAATCTCCTCATGTGCAGAGAGTGGAGACAATCTCCTCATGTGCAGAGAGTGGAGACAATCTCCTCATGTGCAGAGAGTGGCGACAATCTGCTCATGTACAGAGAGTGGGGACAATCTGCTCATGTACAGAGAGTGTAGACAATCTCCTCATGTACAGGAGGTAGAGACAATCACCTCATGTGCAGAGATGGGAGACAATCTCCTCATGTACAGGGAGTGGAGACAATCTCCTCATGTGCACAGAGTGGAAACAATCTCCTCATGTACAGGGAGTGGAGACAATCTCCTCATGTCCAGGGAGTGGAGACAATGTCCTCATGTGCAGAGAGTGGAGACAATCTCCTCATGTACAGGGAGTGGAGACAATCTCCTCATGTGCAGAGATTGGAGACAATCTCCACATGTACAGAGAGTGGAAACAATCTCCTCATGTACAGGGAGTGGAGACAATCTCCTCATGTACAGGGAGGGGAGAAAATCTCCTCATGTGCAGAGAGTGGAGACAATCTCCTCATGTGCCGAGAGTGGAGACAATCTCCTCATGTGCAGAGAGTGGAGACAATCTCCTCATGTGCAGAGAGTGGAGACAATGTCCTCATGTGCAGAGAGTGGAGACAATCTCCTCATGTGAAGAGAGTGGAGACAATCTCCTCATGTGCAGAGATTGGAGACAATCTCCTCATGTGCAGAGAGTGGAGACAATCTCCTCATGTGCAGAGAGTGGAGTCAAGCTCCTCATGTGCAGAGAGTGGAGACAATCTCCTCATGTGCAGAGAGTGGAGACAATCTCCTCATGTGCAGAGAGTGGAGACAATCTCCTCATGTGCAGAGAGTGGAGTCAAGCTCCTCATGTGCAGAGAGTGGAGACAATCAACTCATGTGCAGAGAGTGGAGACAATCTCCTCATGTGCAGAGAGTGGAGACAATCTCCTCAGGTGCAGAGAGTGGAGTCAAGCTCCTCATGTGCAGAGAGTGGAGACAATCTCCTCATGTGCAGAGAGTGGAGACAATCTCCTCATGTGCAGAGAGTGGCGACAATCTCCTCATGTACAGGGAGTTGAGACAATCTCCTCATGTGCAGAGAGTGGAGACAATCTCCTCATGTACAGGGAGTGGAGACAATCTCCTCATGTGCAGTGAGTGGAGACAATCTCCTCATGTGCAGAGAGTGGAGACAATCTCCTCATGTGCAGAGAGTGGAGACAATCTCCTCATGTGCAGAGAGTGGAGACAATCTCCTCATGTGCAGAGAGTGGAGACAATCTCCTCATGTGCAGAGAGTGGAGACAATCTCCTCATGTGCAGAGAGTGGAGACAATCTCCTCATGTACAGAGAGTGCAGACAATCTCCTCATGTACAGGAAGTGGAGACAATCTCCTCATGTACAGGGTGTGGAGACAATCTCCTCATGGACAGGGAGTGGAGACAATCTCCTCATGTGCAGAGAATGGAGACAATCTCCTCATGTACAGGGAGTGGAGACAATCTCCTCATGTGCAGAGAGTGGAGACAATCTCCTCATGTACAGGGAGTGGAGACAATCTCCTCATGTACAGAGAGTGCAGACAATCTCCTCATGTACAGGAAGTCAAGACAATCTCACCTCATCACCTCATTCCATGACAATATGAAAGGCACAATTCAACATGGTGGCTCCTCATCAGAGCCCTTTCCTATCCTGAGTGGTGTGAAACAGGGCTGTGTTCTCGCACCCACACTTTTTGGGATTTTCTTCTCCCTGCTGCTTTCACATGCGTTCAAATCCTCTGAAGAAGGAATTTTCCTCCACACAAGATCAGGGGGCAGGTTGTTCAACCTTGCCCGTCTAAGAGCGAAGTCCAAAGTACGGAAAGTCCTCATCAGAGAACTCCTCTTTGCTGACGATGCTGCTTTAACATCTCACACTGAAGAATGCCTGCAGAGTCTCATCGACAGGTTTGCGTCTGCCTGCAATGAATTTGGCCTAACCATCAGCCTCAAGAAAACGAACATCATGGGGCAGGATGTCAGAAATGCTCCATCCATCAATATTGGCGACCACGCTCTGGAAGTGGTTCAAGAGTTCACCTACCTAGGCTCAACTATCACCAGTAACCTGTCTCTAGATGCAGAAATCAACAAGCGCATGGGTAAGGCTTCCACTGCTATGTCCAGACTGGCCAAGAGAGTGTGGGAAAATGGCGCACTGACACGGAACACAAAAGTCCGAGTGTATCAGGCCTGTGTCCTCAGTACCTTGCTCTACGGCAGCGAGGCCTGGACAACGTATGCCAGCCAAGAGCGACGTCTCAATTCATTCCATCTTCGCTGCCTTCGGAGAATACTTGGCATCAGGTGGCAGGACTATATCTCCAACACAGAAGTCCTTGAAGCGGCCAACACCCCCAGCTTATACACACTACTGAGTCAGCGGCGCTTGAGATGGCTTGGCCATGTGAGCCGCATGGAAGATGGCAGGATCCCCAAAGACACATTGTACAGCGAGCTCGCCACTGGTATCAGACCCACCGGCCGTCCATGTCTCCGTTATAAAGACGTCTGCAAACGCGACATGAAATCGTGTGACATTGATCACAAGTCGTGGGAGTCAGTTGCCAGCATTCGCCAGAGCTGGCGGGCAGCCATAAAGACAGGGCTAAATTGTGGCGAGTTGAAGAGACTTAGTAGTTGGCAGGAAAAAAGACAGAGGCGCAAGGGGAGAGCCAACTGTGCAACAGCCCCAACAAACAAATTTCTCTGCAGCACCTGTGGAAGAGCCTGTCACTCCAGAATTGGCCTTTATAGCCACTCCAGGCGCTGCTTCACAAACCACTGACCACCTCCAGGCGCGTATCCATTGTCTCTCGAGATAAGGAGGCCCAAAGAGAAACAGAGAGTGCAGACAATCTCCTCATGTACAGGAAGTCAAGACAATCTCCTCGTGTACAGGGAGTGGAGACAATCTCCTCATGTACAGGGAGTGGAGACAATCTCCTCATGTGCAGAGAGTGGAGACAATCTCCTCATGTACAGGGAGTGGAGACAATCTCCTCATGTGCAGAGAGTGGAGACAATCTCCTCATGTACAGGGAGTGGAGACAATCTCCTCATGTACAGGGAGTGGAGACAATCTCCTCATGTGCAGAGAGTGGAGACAATCTCCTCATGTGCAGAGAGTGGAGACAATCTCCTCATGTGCAGAGAGTGGGGACAATCTGCTCATGTACAGAGAGTGGGGACAATCTGCTCATGTACAGAGAGTGTAGACAATCTCCTCATGTACAGGAGGTGGAGACAATCACCTCATGTGCAGAGATGGGAGACAATCTCCTCATGTACAGGGAGTGGAGACAATCTCCTCATGTGCACAGAGTGGAAACAATCTCCTCATGTACAGGGAGTGGAGACAATCTCCTCATGTCCAGGGAGTGGAGACAATGTCCTCATGTGCAGAGAGTGGAGACAATCTCCTCATGTACAGGGAGTGGAGACAATCTCCTCATGTGCAGAGATTGGAGACAATCTCCACATGTACAGAGAGTGGAAACAATCTCCTCATGTACAGGGAGTGGAGACAATCTCCTCATGTACAGGGAGTGGAGAAAATCTCCTCATGTGCAGAGAGTGGAGACAATCTCCTCATGTGCCGAGAGTGGAGACAATCTCCTCATGTGCAGAGAGTGGAGACAATCTCCTCATGTGCAGAGAGTGGAGACAATCTCCTCATGTGCAGAGAGTGGAGACAATCTCCTCATGTGCAGAGAGTGGAGACAATCTCCTCATGTGCAGGGAGTGGAGATAATCTCCTCATGTACAGGGAGTGGAGACAATCTCCTCATGTGCAGAGAGTGTAGACAATCTCCTCATGTATAGGGAGTGGAGACAATCTCCTCATGTACAGGGAGTGGAGACAATCTCCTCATGTGCAGAGAGTGGAGACAATCTCCTCATGTGCAGAGAGTGGAGACAATCTCCTCATGTGCAGAGAATGGAGACAATCTCCTCATGTGCAGAGAGTGGAGACAATCTCCTCATGTGCAGAGAGTGGAGACAATCTCCTCATGTACAGAGAGTGCAGACAATCTCCTCATGTACAGGAAGTCAAGACAATCTCCTCATGTACAGGGAGTGGAGACAATCTCCTCATGTACAGGGAGTGGAGACAATCTCCTCAAGTGCAGAGAGTGGAGACAATCTCCTCATGTACTGGGAGTGGAGACAATCTCCTCATGTGCAGAGATTGGAGATAATCTCCTCATGTACAGGGAGTGGAGACAATCTCCTCATGTACAGGGAGTGGAGACAATCTCCTCATGTGCAGAGAGTGGAGACAATCTCCTCATGTGCAGAGAGTGGAGACAATCTCCTCATGTGCAGAGAGTGGCGACAATCTGCTCATGTACAGAGAGTGGGGACAATCTGCTCATGTACAGAGAGTGTAGACAATCTCCTCATGTACAGGAGGTAGAGACAATCACCTCATGTGCAGAGATGGGAGACAATCTCCTCATGTACAGGGAGTGGAGACAATCTCCTCATGTGCACAGAGTGGAAACAATCTCCTCATGTACAGGGAGTGGAGACAATCTCCTCATGTCCAGGGAGTGGAGACAATGTCCTCATGTGCAGAGAGTGGAGACAATCTCCTCATGTACAGGGAGTGGAGACAATCTCCTCATGTGCAGAGATTGGAGACAATCTCCACATGTACAGAGAGTGGAAACAATCTCCTCATGTACAGGGAGTGGAGACAATCTCCTCATGTACAGGGAGGGGAGAAAATCTCCTCATGTGCAGAGAGTGGAGACAATCTCCTCATGTGCCGAGAGTGGAGACAATCTCCTCATGTGCAGAGAGTGGAGACAATCTCCTCATGTGCAGAGAGTGGAGACAATGTCCTCATGTGCAGAGAGTGGAGACAATCTCCTCATGTGAAGAGAGTGGAGACAATCTCCTCATGTGCAGAGATTGGAGACAATCTCCTCATGTGCAGAGAGTGGAGACAATCTCCTCATGTGCAGAGAGTGGAGTCAAGCTCCTCATGTGCAGAGAGTGGAGACAATCTCCTCATGTGCAGAGAGTGGAGACAATCTCCTCATGTGCAGAGAGTGGAGACAATCTCCTCATGTGCAGAGAGTGGAGTCAAGCTCCTCATGTGCAGAGAGTGGAGACAATCAACTCATGTGCAGAGAGTGGAGACAATCTCCTCATGTGCAGAGAGTGGAGACAATCTCCTCAGGTGCAGAGAGTGGAGTCAAGCTCCTCATGTGCAGAGAGTGGAGACAATCTCCTCATGTGCAGAGAGTGGAGACAATCTCCTCATGTGCAGAGAGTGGCGACAATCTCCTCATGTACAGGGAGTTGAGACAATCTCCTCATGTGCAGAGAGTGGAGACAATCTCCTCATGTACAGGGAGTGGAGACAATCTCCTCATGTGCAGTGAGTGGAGACAATCTCCTCATGTGCAGAGAGTGGAGACAATCTCCTCATGTGCAGAGAGTGGAGACAATCTCCTCATGTGCAGAGAGTGGAGACAATCTCCTCATGTGCAGAGAGTGGAGACAATCTCCTCATGTGCAGAGAGTGGAGACAATCTCCTCATGTGCAGAGAGTGGAGACAATCTCCTCATGTACAGAGAGTGCAGACAATCTCCTCATGTACAGGAAGTGGAGACAATCTCCTCATGTACAGGGTGTGGAGACAATCTCCTCATGGACAGGGAGTGGAGACAATCTCCTCATGTGCAGAGAATGGAGACAATCTCCTCATGTACAGGGAGTGGAGACAATCTCCTCATGTGCAGAGAGTGGAGACAATCTCCTCATGTACAGGGAGTGGAGACAATCTCCTCATGTACAGGGAGTGGAGACAATCTCCTTATGTACAGGGAGTGGAGACAATCTCCTCATGTGCAGAGAGTGGAGACAATCTCCTCATGTACAGGGAGAGGTGACAATGTCCTTATGTGCAGAGAGTGGAGACAGTCTCCTCATATGCAGGGAGTGGAGACAATCTCCTCATGTGCAGAGAGTGGAGACAATCTCCTCATGTGCAGAGAGTGGAGACATTCTCCTCATGTGCAGAGAGTGGAGACAATCTCCTCATGTGCAGAGAGTGGAGACAATGTCCTCATGTGCAGAGAGTGGAGACAATCTCCTCATGTGCAGAGAGTGGAGACAATCTCCTCATGTGCAGGGAGTGGAGATAATCTCCTCATGTACAGGGAGTGGAGACATTCTCCTCATGTGCAGAGTGTGTAGACAATCTCCTCATGTATAGGGAGTGGAGACAATCTCCTCATGTACAGGGAGTGGAGACAATCTCCTCACGTGCACAGAGTGGAGACAATCTCCTCATGTGCAGAGAGTGGAGACAATCTATACATGTGCAGCGAGTGGAGACAATCTCCTCATGTGCAGAGAGTGGAGACAATCTCCTCATGTGCAGAGAGTGGAGACAATCTCCTCATGTACAGAGAGTGCAGACAATCTCCTCATGTACAGGAAGTCAAGACAATCTCCTCATGTACAGGGAGTGGAGACAATCTCCTCATGTACAGGGAGTGGAGACAATCTCCTCATGTGCAGAGAGTGGAGACAATCTCCTCATGTACAGGGAGTGGAGACAATCTCCTCATGTGCAGAGAGTGGAGACATTCTCCTCATGTGCAGAGAGTGGAGACAATCTCCTCATGTGCAGAGAGTGGAGACAATCTCCTCATGTGCAGGGAGTGGAGATAATCTCCTCATGTACAGGGAGTGGAGACATTCTCCTCATGTGCAGAGTGTGTAGACAATCTCCTCATGTATAGGGAGTGGAGACAATCTCCTCATGTACAGGGAGTGGAGACAATCTCCTCAGGTGCACAGAGTGGAGACAATCTCCTCATGTGCAGAGAGTGGAGACAATCTCCTCATGTGCAGAGAATGGAGACAATCTCCTCATGTGCAGAGAGTGGAGACAATCTCCTCATGTGCAGAGAGTGGAGACAATCTCCTCATGTACAGAGAGTGCAGACAATCTCCTCATGTACAGGAAGTCAAGACAATCTCCTCATGTACAGGGAGTGGAGACAATCTCCTCATGTACAGGGAGTGGAGACAATCTCCTCATGTGCAGAGAGTGGAGACAATCTCCTCATGTACAGGGAGTGGAGACAATCTCCTCATGTGCAGAGAGTGGAGACAATCTCCTCATGTACAGGGAGTGGAGACAATCTCCTCATGTACAGGGAGTGGAGACAATCTCCTCATGTGCAGAGAGTGGAGACAATCTCCTCATGTGCAGAGAGTGGAGACAATCTCCTCATGTGCAGAGAGTGGTGACAATCTGCTCATGTACAGAGAGTGGGGACAATCTGCTCATGTACAGAGAGTGTAGACAATCTCCTCATGTACAGGAGGTGGAGACAATCACCTCATGTGCAGAGATGGGAGACAATCTCCTCATGTACAGGGAGTGGAGACAATCTCCTCATGTGCACAGAGTGGAAACAATCTCCTCATGTACAGGGAGTGGAGACAATCTCCTCATGTCCAGGGAGTGGAGTCAATGTCCTCATGTGCAGAGAGTGGAGACAATCTCCTCATGTACAGGGAGTGGAGACAATCTCCTCATGTGCAGAGATTGCAGACAATCTCCACATGTACAGAGTGTGGAAACAATCTCCTCATGTACAGGGAGTGGAGACAATCTCCTCATGTACAGGGAGTGGAGAAAATCTCCTCATGTGCAGAGAGTGGAGACAATCTCCTCATGTGCCGAGAGTGGAGACAATCTCCTCATTTGCAGAGAGTGGAGACAATCTCCTCATGTGCAGAGAGTGGAGACAATCTCCTCATGTGCAGAGATTGGAGACAATCTCCTCATGTGCAGAGAGTGGAGACAATCTCCACATGTGCAGAGAGTGGAGTCAAGCTCCTCATGTGCAGAGAGTGGAGACAATCACCTCATGTGCAGAGAGTGGAGACAATCTCCTCATGTGCAGAGAGTGGAGACAATCTCCTCATGTGCAGAGAGTGGAGTCAAGCTCCTCATGTGCAGAGAGTGGAGACAATCTCCTCATGTGCAGAGAGTGGAGACAATCTCCTCATGTGCAGAGAGTGGAGACAATCTCCTCATGTGCAGAGAGTGGAGTCAAGCTCCTCATGTGCAGAGAGTGGAGACAATCTCCTCATGTGCAGAGAGTGGAGACAATCTCCTCATGTGCAGAGAGTGGCGACAATCTCCTCATGTACAGGGAGTTGAGACAATCTCCTCATGTGCAGAGAGTGGAGACAATCTCCTCATGTACAGGGAGTGGAGACAATCTCCTCATGTGCAGTGAGTGGAGACAATCTCCTCATGTGCAGAGAGTGGAGACAATCTCCTCATGTGCAGAGAGTGGAGACAATCTCCTCATGTGCAGAGAGTGGAGACAATCTCCTCATGTGCAGAGAGTGGAGACAATCTCCTCAAGTGCAGAGAGTGGAGACAATCTCCTCATGTGCAGAGAGTGCAGACAATCTCCTCATGTACAGGAAGTGGAGACAATCTCCTCATGTACAGGGTGTGGAGACAATCTCCTCATGGACAGGGAGTGGAGACAATCTCCTCATGTGCAGAGAATGGAGACAATCTCCTCATGTACAGGGAGTGGAGACAATATCCTCATGTGCAGAGAGTGGAGACAATCTCCTCATGTACAGGGAGTGGAGACAATCTCCTCATGTACAGGGAGTGGAGACAATCTCCTTATGTACAGGGCGTGGAGACAATCTCCTCATGTGCAGAGAGTGAAGACAATCTCCTCATGTACAGGGAGAGGTGACAATGTCCTTATGTGCAAAGAGTGGAGACAGTCTCCTCATATGCAGGGAGTGGAGACAATCTCCTCATGTGAAGAGAGTGGAGACAATCTCCTCATGTACAGGGAGTGGTGACAATGTCCTCATGTGCAGAGAGTGGAGACAATCTCCTCATGTACAGGGAGTGGAGACAATCTCCTCATGTGCAGAGATGGGAGACAATCTCCCCATGTACAGAGAGTGGAAACAATCTCCTCATCTACAGGGAGTGGAGACAAACTCCTCATGTACAGGGAGTGGTGACAATGTCCTCATGTGCAGAGAGTGGAGACAATCTCCTCATGTGCAGAGATGGGAGACAATCACCACATGTACAGGGAGTGGAGACAATCTCCTCATGTGCACAGAGTGGAGACAATCTCCCCATGTACAGAGAGTGGAAACAATCTCCTCATGTACAGGGAGTGGAGACAATCTCCTCATGTACAGGGAGTGGTGACAATGTCCTCATGTGCAGAGAGTGGAGACAATCTGCTCATGTACAGAGAGTGGGGACAATCTGCTCATGTACAGAGAGTGTAGACAATCTCCTCATGTACAGGAAGTGGAGACAATCTCCTCATGTGCAGAGAGTGGGGACAATCTGCTCATGTACAGAGAGTGTGGACAATCTGCTCATGTACAGAGAGTGGAGACAGTCTCCTCATGTGCAGAGAGTGGAGACAATCTCCTCATGTGCAGAGAGTGGAGACAATCTCCTCATGTACAGAGAGTGCAGACAATCTCTTCATGTACAGGAAGTGGAGACAATCTCCTCATGTACAGGGAGTGGAGACAATCTCCTCATGTACAGGGAGTGGAGACAATCTCCTCATGTGCAGAGAGTGGAGACAATCTCCTCATGTACAGGGAGTGGAGACAATCTCCTCATGTGCAGAGAGTGGAGACAATCTCCTCATGTACATGGAGTGGAGACAATCTCCTCATGTACAGGGAGTGGAGACAATCTCCTTATGTACAGGGAGTGGAGACAATCTCCTCATGTGCAGAGAGTGGAGACAATCTCCTCATGTGCAGAGAGTGGAGACAATCTCCTCATGTGCAGAGAGTGGGGACAATTTGCTCATGTACAGAGAGTGGGGACAATCTGCTCATGTACAGAGAGTGGAGACAATCTCCTCATGTAAAGGAGGTGGAGACAATCTCCTCATGTGCAGAGATGGGAGACAATCTCCTCATGTGCAGAGAGTGGAGACAATCTCCTCATGTGCAGAAAGTGGAGACAATCTCCTCATGTACAGGGAGTTGAGACAATCTCCTCATGTGCAGAGAGTGGAGACAATCTCCTCATGTACAGGGAGTGGAGACAATCTCCTTATGTACAGGGAGTGGAGACAATCTCCTCATGTGCAGTGAGTGGAGACAATCTCCTCATGTGCAGAGAGTGGAGACAATCTCCTCATGTGCAGAGAGTGGAGACAATCTCCTCATGTGCAGAGAGTGGAGACAATCTCCTCATGTGCAGAGAGTGGAGACAATCTCCTCATGTACAGAGAGTGCAGACAATCTCCTCATGTACAGGAAGTGGAGACAATCTCCTCATGTACATGTTGTGGAGACAATCTCCTCATGGACAGGGAGTGGAGACAATCTCCTCATGTGCAGAGAGTGGAGACAATCTCCTCATGTACAGGGAGTGGCGACAATCTCCTCATGTGCAGAGAGTGGAGACAATCTCCTCATGTACAGGGAGTGGAGACAATCTCCTCATGTACAGGGAGTGGAGACAATCTCCTTATGTACAGGGAGTGGAGACAATCTCCTCATGTGCAGAGAGTGGAGACAATCTCCTCATGTACAGGGAGTGGTGACAATGTCCTTATGTGCAGAGAGTGGAGACAGTCTCCTCATATGCAGGGAGTGGAGACAATCTCCTCATGTGCAGAGAGTGGAGACAATCTCATCATGTACAGGGAGTGGACACAATGTCCTCATGTGCAGAGAGTGGAGACAATCTCCTCATGTACAGGGAGTGGAGACAATCTCCTCATGTGCAGAGATGGGGGACAATCTCCCCATGTACAGAGAGTGGAAACAATCTCCTCATGTACAGGGAGTGCAGACAATCTCCTCATGTACAGGGAGTGGTGACAATGTCCTCATGTGCAGAGAGTGGAGACAATCACCTCATGTACAGGGAGTGGAGACAATCTCCTCATGTACAGAGAGTGGGGACAATCTGCTCATGTACAGAGAGTGGGGACAATCTGCTCATGTACAGAGAGTGTAGACAATCTCCTCATGTACAGGAAGTGGAGACAATCTCCTCATGTGCAGAGAGTGGGGACAATCTGCTCATGTACAGAGAGTGGGGACAATCTGCTCATGTACAGAGAGTGGAGACAATCTCCTCATGTGCAGAGAGTGGAGACAATCTCCTCATGTGCAGAGAGTGGAGACAATCTCCTCATGTACAGTGAGTGCAGACAATCTCCTCATGTACAGGAAGTGGAGACAATCTCCTCATGTACAGGAAGTGGAGACAATCTCCTCATGTACAGGGAGTGGAGACAATCTCCTCATGTGCAGAGAGTGGAGACAATCTCCTCATGTACAGGGAGTGGAGACAATCTCCTCATGTGCAGAGAGTGGAGACAATCTCCTCATGTACATGGAGTGGAGACAATCTCCTCATGTACAGGGAGTGGAGACAATCTCCTTATGTACAGGGAGTGGAGACAATCTCCTCATGTGCAGAGAGTGGAGACAATCTCCTCATGTGCAGAGAGTGGGGACAATCTGCTCATGTACAGAGAGTGGGGACAATCTGCTCATGTACAGAGAGTGTAGACAATTTCCTCATGTAAAGGAGGTGGAGACAATCTCCTCATGTGCAGAGATGGGAGACAATCTCCTCATGTGCAGAGAGTGGAGACAATCTCCTCATGAGCAGAGAGTGGAGACAATCTCCTCATGTACAGGGAGTTGAGACAATCTCCTCATGTGCAGAGAGTGGAGACAATCTCCTCATGTACAGGGAGTGGAGACAATCTCCTCATGTACAGGGAGTGGAGACAATCTCCTCATGTGCAGTGAGTGGAGACAATCTCCTCATGTGCAGAGAGTGGAGACAATCTCCTCATGTGCAGAGAGTGGAGACAATCTCCTCATGTGCAGAGAGTTGAGACAATCTCCTCATGTGCAGAGAGTGGAGACAATCTCCTCATGTGCAGAGAGTGGAGACAATCTCCTCATGTACAGGGAGTGGTGACAATGTCCTCATGTGCAGAGAGTGGAGACAATCACCTCATGTACAGGGAGTGGAGACAATCTCCTCATGTGCAGAGAGTGGGGACAATATGCTCATGTACAGAGAGTGGAGACAATCTGCTCATGTACAGAGAGTGTAGACAATCTCCTCATGTACAGGAAGTGGAGACAATCTCCTCATGTGCAGAGAGTGGGGACAATCTGCTCATGTACAGAGAGTGGGGACAATCTGCTCATGTACAGAGAGTGGAGACAATCTCCTCATGTGCTGAGAGTGGAGACAATGTCCTCATGTGCAGAGAGTGGAGACAATCTCCTCATGTGCAGAGATGGGAGACAATCACCACATGTACAGGGAGTGGAGACAATCTCCTCATGTGCACAGAGTGGAGACAATCTCCCCATGTACAGAGAGTGGAAACAATCTCCTCATGTACAGGGAGTGGAGACAATCTCCTCATGTACAGGGAGTGGTGACAATGTCCTCATGTGCAGAGAGTGGAGACAATCACCTCATGTACAGGGAGTGGAGACAATCTTCTCATGTGCAGAGAGTGGGGACAATCTGCTCATGTACAGAGAGTGGGGACAATCTGCTCATGTACAGAGAGTGTAGACAATCTCCTCATGTACAGGAAGTGGAGACAATCTCCTCATGTGCAGAGAGTGGGGACAATCTGCTCATGTACAGAGAGTGGGGACAATCTGCTCATGTACAGAGAGTGGAGACAATCTCCTCATGTGCAGAGAGTGGAGACAATCTCCTCATGTGCAGAGAGTGGAGACAATCTCCTCATGTACAGAGAGTGCAGACAATCTCCTCATGTACAGGAAGTGGAGACAATCTCCTCATGTACAGGGAGTGGAGACAATCTCCTCATGTACAGGGAGTGGAGACAATCTCCTCATGTGCAGAGAGTGGAGACAATCTCCTCATGTACAGGGAGTGGAGACAATCTCCTCATGTGCAGAGAGTGGAGACAATCTCCTCATGTACATGGAGTGGGGACAATCTGCTCATGTACAGAGAGTGGAGACAATCTCCTCATGTGCAGAGAGTGGAGACAATCTCCTCATGGACAGGGAGTGGAGACAATCTCCTCATGTGCAGAGAGTGGAGACAATCTCCTCATGTACATGGAGTGGAGACAATCTCCTCATGTACAGGGAGTGGAGACAATCTCCTTATGTACAGGGAGTGGAGACAATCTCCTCATGTGCAGAGAGTGGAGACAATCTCCTCATGTGCAGAGAGTGGAGACAATCTCCTCATGTGCAGAGAGTGGGGAAAATCTGCTCATGTACAGAGAGTGGGGACAATCTGCTCATGTACAGAGAGTGTAGACAATCTCCTCATGTACAGGAGGTGGAGACAATCTCCTCATGTGCAGAGATGGGAGACAATCTCCTCATGTGCAGAGAGTGGAGACAATCTCCTCATGTGCAGAGAGTGGAGACAATCTCCTCATGTACAGGGAGTGGAGACAATCTCCTCATGTGCAGAGAGTGGAGACAATCTCCTCATGTACAGGGAGTGGAGACAATCTCCTCATGTACAGGGAGTGGAGACAATCTCCTCATGTGCAGTGAGTGGAGACAATCTCCTCATGTGCAGAGAGTGGAGACAATCTCCTCATGTGCAGAGGATGGAGACAATCTCCTCATGTGCAGAGAGTGGAAACAATCTCCTCATGTGCAGAGAGTGGAGACAATCTCCTCATGTGCAGAGAGTGGAGACAATCTCCTCATGTGCAGAGAGTGGAGACAATCTCCTCATGTACAGAGAGTGCAGACAATCTCCTCATGAACAGGAAGTGGAGACAATCTCCTCATGTACAGGGTGTGGAGACAATCTCCTCATGGACAGGGAGTGGAGACAATCTCCTCATGTGCAGAGAATGGAGACAATCTCCTCATGTACAGGGAGTGGAGACAATCTCCTCATGTGCAGAGAGTGGAGACAATCTCCTCATGTACAGGGAGTGGAGACAATCTCCTCATGTACAGGGAGTGGAGACAATCTCCTGATGTACAGGGAGTGGAGACAATCTCCTCATGTGCAGAGAGTGGAGACATTCTCCTCATGTACAGGGAGTGGTGACAATGTCCTTATGTGCAGAGAGTGGAGACAGTGTCCTCATATGCAGGGAGTGGAGACAATCTCCTCATGTGCAGAGAGTGGAGACAATCTCCTCATGTACAGGGAGTGGTGACAATGTTCTCATGTGCAGAGAGTGGAGACAATCTCCTCATGTACAGGGAGTGGAGACAATCTCCTCATGTGCAGAGATGGGAGACAATCTCCCCATATACAGAGAGTGGAAACAATCTCCTCATGTACAGGGAGTGGAGACAAACTCCTCATGTGCACAGAGTGGAGACAATCTCCCCATGTACAGAGAATGGAAACAATCTCCTCATGTACAGGGAGTGGTGACAATGTCCTCATGTGCAGAGAGTGGAGACAATCACCTCATGTACAGGGAGTGGAGACAATCTCCTCATGTGCAAAGAGTGGGGACAATCTGCTCATGTACAGAGAGTGGGGACAATCTGCTCATGTACAGAGAGTGTAGACAATCTCCTCATGTACAGGAAGTGGAGACAATCTCCTCATGTGCAGAGAGTGGGGACAATCTGCTCATGTACAGAGAGTGCAGACAATCTCCTCATGTACAGGAAGTGGAGACAATCTCCTCATGTACAGGGAGTGGAGACAATCTCCTCATGTACAGGGAGTGGAGACAAATTCCGCATGTGCAGAGAGTGGAGACAATCTCCTCATGTACAGGGAGTGGAGACAATCTCCTCATGTGCAGAGAGTGGAGACAATCTCCTCATGCACATGGAGTGGAGACAATCTCCTCATGTACAGGGAGTGGAGACAATCTCCTTATGTACAGGGAGTGGAGACAATCTCCTCATGTGCAGAGAGTGGAGACAATCTCCTCATGTGCAGAGAGTGGAGACAATCTCCTCATGTGCAGAGAGTGGGTACAATCTGCTCAGGTACAGAGAGTGGGGACAATCTGCTCATGTACAGAGAGTGTAGACAATCTCCTCATGTACAGGAGGTGGAGACAATCTCCTCATGTGCAGAGATGGGAGACAATCTCCTCATGTACAGGGAGTGGAGACAATCTGCTCATGTGCACAGAGTGGAAACAATCTCCTCATGTACAGGGAGTGGAGACAATCTCCTCATGTACAGGGATTGGTGACAAAGTCCTCATGTGCAGAGAGTGGAGACAATCTCCTCATGTACAGGGAGTGGAGACAATCTCCTCATGTGCAGAGAGTGGAGACAATCTCCTCATGTACAGGGAGTGGTGGCAATGTCCTCATGTGCAGAGAGTGGAGACAATCTCCTCATGTACAGGGAGTGGAGACAATCTCCTCATGTGCACAGATGGGAGACAATCACCTCATGTACAGGGAGTGGAGACAATCTCCTCGTGTGCAGAGATTGGAGACAATCTCCCCATGTACAGAGAGTGGAAACAATCTCCTCATGGACAGGGAGTGGAGACAATCTCCTCATGTACAGGGAGTGGAGAAAATCTCCTCATGTGCAGAGAGTGGGGACAATCTGCTCATGTACAGAGAGTGGGGACAATCTGCTCATGTACAGAGAGTGGAGACAATCTCCTCATGTGCAGAGAGTGGAGACAATGTCCTCATGTGCAGAGAGTGGAGACAATCTCCTCATGTGCAGAGATGGGAGACAATCACCACATGTACAGGGAGTGGAGACAATCTCCTCATGTGCACAGAGTGGAGACAATCTCCCCATGTACAGAGAGTGGAAACAATCTCCTCATGTACAGGGAGTGGAGACAATCTCCTCATGTACAGGGAGTGGTGACAATGTCCTCATGTGCAGAGAGTGGAGACAATCACCTCATGTACAGGGAGTGGAGACAATCCCCTCATGTGCAGAGAGTGGGGACAATCTGCTCATGTACAGAGAGTGGGGACAATCTGCTCATGTACAGAGAGTGTAGACAATCTCCTCATGTACAGGGATTGGTGACAATGTCCTCATGTGCAGAGAGTGGAGACAATCTCCTCATGTACAGGGAGTGGAGACAATCTCCTCATGTGCAGAGAGTGGAGACAATCTCCTCATGTACAGGGAGTGGTGACAATGTCCTCATGTGCAGAGAGTGGAGACAATCTCCTCATGTACAGGGAGTGGAGACTATCTCCTCATGTGCACAGATGGGAGACAATCACCTCATGTACAGGGAGTGGAGACAATCTCCTCGTGTGCAGAGATTGGAGACAATCTCCCCATGTACAGAGAGTGGAAACAATCTCCTCATGGACAGGGAGTGGAGACAATCTCCTCATGTACAGGGAGTGGAGAAAATCTCCTCATGTGCAGAGAGTGGGGACAATCTGCTCATGTACAGAGAGTGGGGACAATCTGCTCATGTACAGAGAGTGGAGACAATCTCCTCATGTGCAGAGAGTGGAGACAATGTCCTCATGTGCAGAGAGTGGAGACAATCTCCTCATGTGCAGAGATGGGAGACAATCACCACATGTACAGGGAGTGGAGACAATCTCCTCATGTGCACAGAGTGGAGACAATCTCCCCATGTGCAGAGAGTGGAAACAATCTCCTCATGTACAGGGAGTGGAGACAATCTCCTCATGTACAGGGAGTGGTGACAATGTCCTCATGTGCAGAGAGTGGAGACAATCACCTCATGTACAGGGAGTGGAGACAATCCCCTCATGTGCAGAGAGTGGGGACAATCTGCTCATGTACAGAGAGTGGGGACAATCTGCTCATGTACAGAGAGTGTAGACAATCTCCTCATGTACAGGAAGTGGAGACAATCTCCTCATGTGCAGAGAGTGGGGACAATCTGCTCATGTACAGAGAGTGGGGACAATCTGCTCATGTACAGAGAGTGGAGACAATCTCCTCATGTGCAGAGAGTGGAGACAATCTCCTCATGTGCAGAGAGTGGAGACAATCTCCTCATGTACAGAGAGTGCAGACAATCTCCTCATGTACAGGAAGTGGAGACAATCTCCTCATGTACAGGGAGTGGAGACAATCTCCTCATGCACAGGGAGTGGAGACAATCTCCTCATGTGCAGAGAGTGGAGACAATCTCCTCATGTACAGGGAGTGGAGACAATCTCCTCATGTGCAGAGAGTGGAGACAATCTCCTCATGTACATGGAGTGGGGACAATCTGCTCATGTACAGAGAGTGGGGACAATCTGCTCATGTACAGAGAGTGTAGACAATCTCCTCATGTACAGGGATTGGTGACAATGTCCTCATGTGCAGAGAGTGGAGACAATCTCCTCATGTACAGGGAGTGGAGACAATCTCCTCATGTGCAGAGAGTGGAGACAATCTCCTCATGTACAGGGAGTGGTGACAATGTCCTCATGTGCAGAGAGTGGAGACAATCTCCTCATGTACAGGGAGTGGAGACAATCTCCTCATGTGCACAGATGGGAGACAATCACCTCATGTACAGGGAGTGGAGACAATCTCCTCGTGTGCAGAGATTGGAGACAATCTCCCCATGTACAGAGAGTGGAAACAATCTCCTCATGGACAGGGAGTGGAGACAATCTCCTCATGTACAGGGAGTGGAGAAAATCTCCTCATGTGCAGAGAGTGGGGACAATCTGCTCATGTACAGAGAGTGGGGACAATCTCCTCATGTACATGGAGTGGGGACAATCTGCTCATGTACAGAGAGTGGAGACAATCTCCTCATGTGCAGAGAGTGGAGACAATCTCCTCATGGACAGGGAGTGGAGACAATCTCCTCATGTGCAGAGAGTGGAGACAATCTCCTCATGTACATGGAGTGGAGACAATCTCCTCATGTACAGGGAGTGGAGACAATCTCCTTATGTACAGGGAGTGGAGACAATCTCCTCATGTGCAGAGAGTGGAGACAATCTCCTCATGTGCAGAGAGTGGAGACAATCTCCTCATGTGCAGAGAGTGGGGAAAATCTGCTCATGTACAGAGAGTGGGGACAATCTGCTCATGTACAGAGAGTGTAGACAATCTCCTCATGTACAGGAGGTGGAGACAATCTCCTCATGTGCAGAGATGGGAGACAATCTCCTCATGTGCAGAGAGTGGAGACAATCTCCTCATGTGCAGAGAGTGGAGACAATCTCCTCATGTACAGGGAGTGGAGACAATCTCCTCATGTGCAGAGAGTGGAGACAATCTCCTCATGTACAGGGAGTGGAGACAATCTCCTCATGTACAGGGAGTGGAGACAATCTCCTCATGTGCAGTGAGTGGAGACAATCTCCTCATGTGCAGAGAGTGGAGACAATCTCCTCATGTGCAGAGGATGGAGACAATCTCCTCATGTGCAGAGAGTGGAAACAATCTCCTCATGTGCAGAGAGTGGAGACAATCTCCTCATGTGCAGAGAGTGGAGACAATCTCCTCATGTGCAGAGAGTGGAGACAATCTCCTCATGTACAGAGAGTGCAGACAATCTCCTCATGAACAGTAAGTGGAGACAATCTCCTCATGTACAGGGTGTGGAGACAATCTCCTCATGGACAGGGAGTGGAGACAATCTCCTCATGTGCAGAGAATGGAGACAATCTCCTCATGTACAGGGAGTGGAGACAATCTCCTCATGTGCAGAGAGTGGAGACAATCTCCTCATGTACAGGGAGTGGAGACAATCTCCTCATGTACAGGGAGTGGAGACAATCTCCTGATGTACAGGGAGTGGAGACAATCTCCTCATGTGCAGAGAGTGGAGACATTCTCCTCATGTACAGGGAGTGGTGACAATGTCCTTATGTGCAGAGAGTGGAGACAGTGCCCTCATATGCAGGGAGTGGAGACAATCTCCTCATGTGCAGAGAGTGGAGACAATCTCCTCATGTACAGGGAGTGGTGACAATGTTCTCATGTGCAGAGAGTGGAGACAATCTCCTCATGTACAGGGAGTGGAGACAATCTCCTCATGTGCAGAGATGGGAGACAATCTCCCCATATACAGAGAGTGGAAACAATCTCCTCATGTACAGGGAGTGGAGACAAACTCCTCATGTGCACAGAGTGGAGACAATCTCCCCATGTACAGAGAATGGAAACAATCTCCTCATGTACAGGGAGTGGTGACAATGTCCTCATGTGCAGAGAGTGGAGACAATCACCTCATGTACAGGGAGTGGAGACAATCTCCTCATGTGCAGAGAGTGGGGACAATCTGCTCATGTACAGAGAGTGGGGACAATCTGCTCATGTACAGAGAGTGTAGACAATCTCCTCATGTACAGGAAGTGGAGACAATCTCCTCATGTGCAGAGAGTGGGGACAATCTGCTCATGTACAGAGAGTGCAGACAATCTCCTCATGTACAGGAAGTGGAGACAATCTCCTCATGTACAGGGAGTGGAGACAATCTCCTCATGTACAGGGAGTGGAGACAAATTCCGCATGTGCAGAGAGTGGAGACAATCTCCTCATGTACAGGGAGTGGAGACAATCTCCTCATGTGCAGAGAGTGGAGACAATCTCCTCATGCACATGGAGTGGAGACAATCTCCTCATGTACAGGGAGTGGAGACAATCTCCTTATGTACAGGGAGTGGAGACAATCTCCTCATGTGCAGAGAGTGGAGACAATCTCCTCATGTGCAGAGAGTGGAGACAATCTCCTCATGTGCAGAGAGTGGGTACAATCTGCTCAGGTACAGAGAGTGGGGACAATCTGCTCATGTACAGAGAGTGTAGACAATCTCCTCATGTACAGGAGGTGGAGACAATCTCCTCATGTGCAGAGATGGGAGACAATCTCCTCATGTACAGGGAGTGGAGACAATCTGCTCATGTGCACAGAGTGGAAACAATCTCCTCATGTACAGGGAGTGGAGACAATCTCCTCATGTACAGGGATTGGTGACAAAGTCCTCATGTGCAGAGAGTGGAGACAATCTCCTCATGTACAGGGAGTGGAGACAATCTCCTCATGTGCAGAGAGTGGAGACAATCTCCTCATGTACAGGGAGTGGTGGCAATGTCCTCATGTGCAGAGAGTGGAGACAATCTCCTCATGTACAGGGAGTGGAGACAATCTCCTCATGTGCACAGATGGGAGACAATCACCTCATGTACAGGGAGTGGAGACAATCTCCTCGTGTGCAGAGATTGGAGACAATCTCCCCATGTACAGAGAGTGGAAACAATCTCCTCATGGACAGGGAGTGGAGACAATCTCCTCATGTACAGGGAGTGGAGAAAATCTCCTCATGTGCAGAGAGTGGGGACAATCTGCTCATGTACAGAGAGTGGGGACAATCTGCTCATGTACAGAGAGTGGAGACAATCTCCTCATGTGCAGAGAGTGGAGACAATGTCCTCATGTGCAGAGAGTGGAGACAATCTCCTCATGTGCAGAGATGGGAGACAATCACCACATGTACAGGGAGTGGAGACAATCTCCTCATGTGCACAGAGTGGAGACAATCTCCCCATGTACAGAGAGTGGAAACAATCTCCTCATGTACAGGGAGTGGAGACAATCTCCTCATGTACAGGGAGTGGTGACAATGTCCTCATGTGCAGAGAGTGGAGACAATCACCTCATGTACAGGGAGTGGAGACAATCCCCTCATGTGCAGAGAGTGGGGACAATCTGCTCATGTACAGAGAGTGGGGACAATCTGCTCATGTACAGAGAGTGTAGACAATCTCCTCATGTACAGGGATTGGTGACAATGTCCTCATGTGCAGAGAGTGGAGACAATCTCCTCATGTACAGGGAGTGGAGACAATCTCCTCATGTGCAGAGAGTGGAGACAATCTCCTCATGTACAGGGAGTGGTGACAATGTCCTCATGTGCAGAGAGTGGAGACAATCTCCTCATGTACAGGGAGTGGAGACTATCTCCTCATGTGCACAGATGGGAGACAATCACCTCATGTACAGGGAGTGGAGACAATCTCCTCGTGTGCAGAGATTGGAGACAATCTCCCCATGTACAGAGAGTGGAAACAATCTCCTCATGGACAGGGAGTGGAGACAATCTCCTCATGTACAGGGAGTGGAGAAAATCTCCTCATGTGCAGAGAGTGGGGACAATCTGCTCATGTACAGAGAGTGGGGACAATCTGCTCATGTACAGAGAGTGGAGACAATCTCCTCATGTGCAGAGAGTGGAGACAATGTCCTCATGTGCAGAGAGTGGAGACAATCTCCTCATGTGCAGAGATGGGAGACAATCACCACATGTACAGGGAGTGGAGACAATCTCCTCATGTGCACAGAGTGGAGACAATCTCCCCATGTACAGAGAGTGGAAACAATCTCCTCATGTACAGGGAGTGGAGACAATCTCCTCATGTACAGGGAGTGGTGACAATGTCCTCATGTGCAGAGAGTGGAGACAATCACCTCATGTACAGGGAGTGGAGACAATCCCCTCATGTGCAGAGAGTGGGGACAATCTGCTCATGTACAGAGAGTGGGGACAATCTGCTCATGTACAGAGAGTGTAGACAATCTCCTCATGTACAGGAAGTGGAGACAATCTCCTCATGTGCAGAGAGTGGGGACAATCTGCTCATGTACAGAGAGTGGGGACAATCTGCTCATGTACAGAGAGTGGAGACAATCTCCTCATGTGCAGAGAGTGGAGACAATCTCCTCATGTGCAGAGAGTGGAGACAATCTCCTCATGTACAGAGAGTGCAGACAATCTCCTCATGTACAGGAAGTGGAGACAATCTCCTCATGTACAGGGAGTGGAGACAATCTCCTCATGCACAGGGAGTGGAGACAATCTCCTCATGTGCAGAGAGTGGAGACAATCTCCTCATGTACAGGGAGTGGAGACAATCTCCTCATGTGCAGAGAGTGGAGACAATCTCCTCATGTACATGGAGTGGGGACAATCTGCTCATGTACAGAGAGTGGGGACAATCTGCTCATGTACAGAGAGTGTAGACAATCTCCTCATGTACAGGGATTGGTGACAATGTCCTCATGTGCAGAGAGTGGAGACAATCTCCTCATGTACAGGGAGTGGAGACAATCTCCTCATGTGCAGAGAGTGGAGACAATCTCCTCATGTACAGGGAGTGGTGACAATGTCCTCATGTGCAGAGAGTGGAGACAATCTCCTCATGTACAGGGAGTGGAGACAATCTCCTCATGTGCACAGATGGGAGACAATCACCTCATGTACAGGGAGTGGAGACAATCTCCTCGTGTGCAGAGATTGGAGACAATCTCCCCATGTACAGAGAGTGGAAACAATCTCCTCATGGACAGGGAGTGGAGACAATCTCCTCATGTACAGGGAGTGGAGAAAATCTCCTCATGTGCAGAGAGTGGGGACAATCTGCTCATGTACAGAGAGTGGGGACAATCTGCTCATGTACAGAGAGTGGAGACAATCTCCTCATGTGCAGAGAGTGGAGACAATGTCCTCATGTGCAGAGAGTGGAGACAATCTCCTCATGTGCAGAGATGGGAGACAATCACCACATGTACAGGGAGTGGAGACAATCTCCTCATGTGCACAGAGTGGAGACAATCTCCCCATGTACAGAGAGTGGAAACAATCTGCTCATGTACAGGGAGTGGAGACAATCTCCTCATGTACAGGGAGTGGAGACAATCTCCTTATGTACAGGGAGTGGAGACAATCTCCTCATGTGCAGAGAGTGGAGACAATCTCCTCATGTGCAGAGAGTGGAGACAATCTCCTCATGTGCAGAGAGTGGGGAAAATCTGCTCATGTACAGAGAGTGGGGACAATCTGCTGATGTACAGAGAGTGTAGACAATCTCCTCATGTACAGGAGGTGGAGACAATCTCCTCATGTGCAGAGATGGGAGACAATCTCCTCATGTGCAGAGAGTGGAGACAATCTCCTCATGTGCAGATAGTGGAGACAATCTCCTCATGTACAGGGAGTTGAGACAATCTCCTCATGTGCAGAGAGTGGAGACAATCTCCTCATGTACAGGGAGTGGAGACAATCTCCTCATGTACAGGGAGTGGAGACAATCTCCTCATGTGCAGTGAGTGGAGACAATCTCCTCATGTGCAGAGAGTGGAGACAATCTCCTCATGTGCAGAGAGTGGAGACAATCTCCTCATGTGCAGAGAGTGGAGACAATCTCCTCATGTACAGAGAGTGCAGACAATCTCCTCATGTACAGGAAGTGGAGACAATCTCCTCATGTACAGGGTGTGGAGACAATCTCCTCATGTACAGGGAGTGGTGACAATGTTCTCATGTGCAGAGAGTGGAGACAATCTCCTCATGTACAGGGAGTGGAGACAATCTCCTCATGTGCAGAGATGGGAGACAATCTCCCCATGTACAGAGAGTGGAAACAATCTCCTCATGTACATGGAGTGGGGACAATCTGCTCATGTACAGAGAGTGGGGACAATCTGCTCATGTACAGAGAGTGTAGACAATCTCCTCATGTACAGGGATTGGTGACAATGTCCTCATGTGCAGAGAGTGGAGACAATCTCCTCATGTACAGGGAGTGGAGACAATCTCCTCATGTGCAGAGAGTGGAGACAATCTCCTCATGTACAGGGAGTGGTGACAATGTCCTCATGTGCAGAGAGTGGAGACAATCTCCTCATGTACAGGGAGTGGAGACAATCTCCTCATGTGCACAGATGGGAGACAATCACCTCATGTACAGGGAGTGGAGACAATCTCCTCGTGTGCAGAGATTGGAGACAATCTCCCCATGTACAGAGAGTGGAAACAATCTCCTCATGGACAGGGAGTGGAGACAATCTCCTCATGTACAGGGAGTGGAGAAAATCTCCTCATGTGCAGAGAGTGGGGACAATCTGCTCATGTACAGAGAGTGGGGACAATCTGCTCATGTACAGAGAGTGGAGACAATCTCCTCATGTGCAGAGAGTGGAGACAATGTCCTCATGTGCAGAGAGTGGAGACAATCTCCTCATGTGCAGAGATGGGAGACAATCACCACATGTACAGGGAGTGGAGACAATCTCCTCATGTGCACAGAGTGGAGACAATCTCCCCATGTACAGAGAGTGGAAACAATCTCCTCATGTACAGGGAGTGGAGACAATCTCCTCATGTACAGGGAGTGGTGACAATGTCCTCATGTGCAGAGAGTGGAGACAATCACCTCATGTACAGGGAGTGGAGACAATCCCCTCATGTGCAGAGAGTGGGGACAATCTGCTCATGTACAGAGAGTGGGGACAATCTGCTCATGTACAGAGAGTGTAGACAATCTCCTCATGTACAGGAAGTGGAGACAATCTCCTCATGTGCAGAGAGTGGGGACAATCTGCTCATGTACAGAGAGTGGGGACAATCTGCTCATGTACAGAGAGTGGAGACAATCTCCTCATGTGCAGAGAGTGGAGACAATCTCCTCATGTGCAGAGAGTGGAGACAATCTCCTCATGTACAGAGAGTGCAGACAATCTCCTCATGTACAGGAAGTGGAGACAATCTCCTCATGTACAGGGAGTGGAGACAATCTCCTCATGCACAGGGAGTGGAGACAATCTCCTCATGTGCAGAGAGTGGAGACAATCTCCTCATGTACAGGGAGTGGAGACAATCTCCTCATGTGCAGAGAGTGGAGACAATCTCCTCATGTACATGGAGTGGGGACAATCTGCTCATGTACAGAGAGTGGAGACAATCTCCTCATGTGCAGAGAGTGGAGACAATCTCCTCATGTACAGGGAGTGGAGACAATCTCCTCATGTGCAGAGAGTGGAGACAATCTCCTCATGTACATGGAGTGGAGACAATCTCCTCATGTACAGGGAGTGGAGACAATCTCCTTATGTACAGGGAGTGGAGACAATCTCCTCATGTGCAGAGAGTGGAGACAATCTCCTCATGTGCAGAGAGTGGAGACAATCTCCTCATGTGCAGAGAGTGGGGAAAATCTGCTCATGTACAGAGAGTGGGGACAATCTGCTGATGTACAGAGAGTGTAGACAATCTCCTCATGTACAGGAGGTGGAGACAATCTCCTCATGTGCAGAGATGGGAGACAATCTCCTCATGTGCAGAGAGTGGAGACAATCTCCTCATGTGCAGATAGTGGAGACAATCTCCTCATGTACAGGGAGTTGAGACAATCTCCTCATGTGCAGAGAGTGGAGACAATCTCCTCATGTACAGGGAGTGGAGACAATCTCCTCATGTACAGGGAGTGGAGACAATCTCCTCATGTGCAGTGAGTGGAGACAATCTCCTCATGTGCAGAGAGTGGAGACAATCTCCTCATGTGCAGAGAGTGGAGACAATCTCCTCATGTGCAGAGAGTGGAGACAATCTCCTCATGTACAGAGAGTGCAGACAATCTCCTCATGTACAGGAAGTGGAGACAATCTCCTCATGTACAGGGTGTGGAGACAATCTCCTCATGTACAGGGAGTGGTGACAATGTTCTCATGTGCAGAGAGTGGAGACAATCTCCTCATGTACAGGGAGTGGAGACAATCTCCTCATGTGCAGAGATGGGAGACAATCTCCCCATGTACAGAGAGTGGAAACAATCTCCTCATGTACAGGGAGTGGAGACAAACTCCTCATGTGCACAGAGTGGAGACAATCTCCCCATGTACAGAGAGTGGAAACAATCTCCTCATGTACAGGGAGTGGTGACAATGTCCTCATGTGCAGAGAGTGGAGACAATCACCTCATGTACAGGGAGTGGAGACAATCTCCTCATGTGCAGAGAGTGGGGACAATCTGCTCATGTACAGAGAGTGGGGACAATCTGCTCATGTACAGAGAGTGGAGACAATCTCCTCATGTACAGGAAGTGGAGACAATCTCCTCATGTGCAGAGAGTGGGGACAATCTGCTCATGTACAGAGAGTGGGGACAATCTGCTCATGTACAGAGAGTGGAGACAATCTCCTCATGTGCAGAGAGTGGAGACAATCTCCTCATGTGCAGAGAGTGGAGACAATCTCCTCATGTACAGAGAGTGCAGACAATCTCCTCATGTACAGGAAGTGGAGACAATCTCCTCATGTACAGGGAGTGGAGACAATCTCCTCATGTACAGGGAGTGGAGACAATCTCCGCATGTGCAGAGAGTGGAGACTATCTCCTCATGTACAGGGAGTGGAGACAATCTCCTCAGGTGCAGAGAGTGGAGACAATCTCCTCATGCACATGGAGTGGAGACAATCTCCTCATGTGCAGGGAGTGGAGACAATCTCCTTATGTACAGGGAGTGGAGACAATCTCCTCATGTGCAGAGAGTGGAGACAATCTCCTCATGTGCAGAGAGTGGAGACAATCTCCTCTTGTGCAGAGAGTGGGGACAATCTGCTCATGTACAGAGAGTGGGGACAATCTGCTCATGTACAGAGAGTGTAGACAATCTCCTCATGTACAGGAGGTGGAGACAATCTCCTCATGTGCAGAGATGGGAGACAATCTCCTCATGTACAGGGAGTGGAGACAATCTCCTCATGTGCACAGAGTGGAAACAATCTCCTCATGTACAGGGAGTGGAGACAATCTCCTCATGTACAGGGAGTGGTGACAATGTCCTCATGTGCAGAGAGTGGAGACAATCTCCTCATGTACAGGGAGTGGAGACAATCTCCTCGTGTGCAGAGATTGGAGACAATCTCCCCATGTACAGAGAGTGGATACAATCTCCTCATGGACAGGGAGTGGAGACAATCTCCTCATGTACAGGGAGTGGAGAAAATCTCCTCATGTGCAGAGAGTGGAGACAATCTCCTCATGTACAGGGTGTGGTGACAATGTCCTTATGTGCAGAGAGTGGAGACAGTCTCCTCATATGCAGGGAGTGGAGACAATCTCCTCATGTGCAGAGAGTGGAGACAATCTCCTCATGTACAGGGAGTGGTGACAATGTCCTCATGTGCAGAGAGTGGAGACAATCTCCTCATGTACAGGGAGTGGAGACAATCTCCTCATGTGCACAGATGGGAGACAATCACCTCATGTACAGGGAGTGGAGACAATCTCCTCATGTGCACAGAGTGGAGACAATCTCCTCATGTACAGAGAGTGGAAACAATCTCCTCATGTACAGGGAGTGGAGACAAACTCCTCATGTACAGGAGTGGCGACAATCTCCTCATGTGCAGAGAGTGGAGACAATCTCCTCATGTGCACAGAGTGGAGACAATCTCCCCGTGTACAGAGAGTGGAGACAATCACCTCATGTACAGGGAGTGGTGACAATGTCCTCATGTGCAGAGAGTGGGGACAATCTGCTCATGTACAGAGAGTGGGGACAATCTGCTCATGTACAGAGAGTGTAGACAATCTCCTCATGTACAGGAAGTGGAGACAATCTCCTCATGTGCAGAGATGGGAGACAATCTCCTCATGTACAGGGAGTGGAGACAATCTCCTCATGTGCACAGAGTGGAAACAATCTCCTCATGTACAGGGAGTGGAGACAATCTCCTCATGTACAGGGAGTGGAGACAATGTCCTCATGTGCAGAGAGTGGAGACAATCTCCTCATGTACAGGGAGTGGAGACAATCTCCTCATGTGCAGAGATTGGAGACAATCTCCCCATGTACAGAGAGTGGAGACAATCTCCTCATGTACAGGGAGTGGAGACAATCTCCTCATGTGCAGAGAGTGGAGACAATCTCCTCATGCACATGGAGTGGAGACAATCTCCTCATGTACAGGGAGTGGAGACAATCTCCTTATGTACAGGGAGTGGAGACAATCTCCTCATGTGCAGAGAGTGGAGACAATCTCCTCATGTGCAGAGAGTGGAGACAATCTCCTCTTGTGCAGAGAGTGGGGACAATCTGCTCATGTACGGAGAGTGGGGACAATCTGCTCATGTACAGAGAGTGTAGACAATCTCCTCATGTACAGGAGGTGGAGACAATCTCCTCATGTGCAGAGATGGGAGACAATCTCCTCATGTGCAGGGAGTGGAGACAATCTCCTCATGTGCACATAGTGGAAACAATCTCCTCATGTACAGGGAGTGGAGACAATCTCCTCATGTACAGGGAGTGGTGACAATGTCCTCATGTGCAGAGAGTGGAGACAATCTCCTCATGTACAGGGAGTGGAGACAATCTCCTCGTGTGCAGAGATTGGAGACAATCTCCCCATGTACAGAGAGTGGAAACAATCTCCTCATGGACAGGGAGTGGAGACAATCACCTCATGTACAGGGAGTGGAGAAAATCTCCTCATGTGCAGAGAGTGGAGACAATCTCCTCATGTACAGGGTGTGGTGACAATGTCCTTATGTGCAGAGAGTGGAGACAGTCTCCTCATATGCAGGGAGTGGAGACAATCTCCTCATGTGCAGAGAGTGGAGACAATCTCCTCATGTACAGGGAGTGGTGACAATGTCCTCATGTGCAGAGAGTGGAGACAATCTCCTCATGTACAGGGAGTGGAGACAATCTCCTCATGTGCACAGATGGGAGACAATCACCTCATGTACAGGGAGTGGAGACAATCTCCTCATGTGCACAGAGTGGAGACAATCTCCTCATGTACAGAGAGTGGAAACAATCTCCTCATGTACAGGGAGTGGAGACAATCTCCTCATGTGCAGAGAGTGGAGACAATCTCCTCATGTGCACAGAGTGGAGACAATCTCCCCGTGTACAGAGAGTGGAGACAATCACCTCATGTACAGGGAGTGGTGACAATGTCCTCATGTGCAGAGAGTGGGGACAATCTGCTCATGTACAGAGAGTGGGGACAATCTGCTCATGTACAGAGAGTGTAGACAATCTCCTCATGTACAGGAAGTGGAGACAATCTCCTCATGTGCAGAGATGGGAGACAATCTCCTCATGTACAGGGAGTGGAGACAATCTCCTCATGTGCACAGAGTGCAAACAATCTCCTCATGTACAGGGAGTGGAGACAATCTCCTCATGTACAGGGAGTGGAGACAATGTCCTCATGTGCAGAGAGTGGAGACAATCTCCTCATGTACAGGGAGTGGAGACAATCTCCTCATGTGCAGAGAGTGGAGACAATCTCCTCAAGCACATGGAGTGGAGACAATCTCCTCATGTACAGGGAGTGGAGACAATGTCCTCATGTGCAGAGAGTGGAGACAATCTCCTCATGTACAGGGAGTGGAGACAATCTCCTCATGTGCAGAGATTGGAGACAATCTCCCCATGTACAGAGAGTGGAAACAATCTCCTCATGTACAGGGAGTGGAGACAATCTCCTCATGTACAGGGAGTGGAGAAAATCTCCTCATGTGCAGAGAGTGGAGACAATCTCCTCATGTGCAGAGAGTGGAGACAATCTCCTCATGTACAGGGAGTGGAGACAATCTCCTCATGTACAGAGAGTGCAGACAATCTCCTCATGTACAGGAAGTGGAGACAATCTCCTCATGTACAGGGAGTGGAGACAATCTCCTCATGTACAGGGAGTGGAGACAATCTCCTCATGTGCAGAGAGTGGAGACAATCTCCTCATGTACAGGGAGTGGAGACAATCTCCTCATGTGCAGAGAGTGGAGACAATCACCTCATGTACAGGGAGTGGTGACAATGTCCTCATGTGCAGAGAGTGGGGACAATCTGCTCATGTACAGAGAGTGGGGACAATCTGCTCATGTACAGAGTGTGTAGACAATCTCCTCATGTACAGGAAGTGGAGACAATCTCCTCATGTGCAGAGATGGGAGACAATCTCCTCATGTACAGGGAGTGGAGACAATCTCCTCATGTGCACAGAGTGGAAACAATCTCCTCATGTACAGGGAGTGGAGACAATCTCCTCATGTACAGGGAGTGGAGACAATGTCCTCATGTGCAGAGGGTGGAGACAATCTCCTCATGTACAGGGAGTGGAGACAATCTCCTCATGTGCAGAGATTGGAGACAATCTCCCCATGTACAGAGAGTGGAAACAATCTCCTCATGTACAGGGAGTGGAGACAATCTCCTCATGTACAGGGAGTGGAGAAAATCTCCTCATGTGCAGAGAGTGGAGACAATCTCCTCATGTGCAGAGAGTGGAGACAATCTCCTCATGTACAGGGAGTGGAGACAATCTCCTCATGTACAGAGAGTGCAGACAATCTCCTCATGTACAGGAAGTGGAGACAATCTCCTCATGTACAGGGAGTGGAGAAAATCTCCTCATGTACAGGGAGTGGAGACAATCTCCTCATGTGCAGAGAGTGGAGACAATCTCCTCATGTACAGGGAGTGGAGACAATCTCCTCATGTGCAGAGAGTGGAGACAATCCCCTCATGTACATGGAGTGGAGACAATCTCCTCATGTACAGGGAGTGGAGACAATCTCCTTATGTACAGGGAGTGGAGACAATCGCCTCATGTGCAGAGAGTGGAGACAATCTCCTCATGTGCAGAGAGTGGAGACAATCTCCTCCAGTGCAGAGAGTGGGGACAATCTGCTCATGTACAGAGAGTGGGGACAATCTGCTCATGTACAGAGAGTGTAGACAATCTCCTCATGTACAGGAGGTGGAGACAATCTCCTCATGTGCAGAGATGGGAGACAATCTCCTCATGTGCAGAGAGTGGAGACAATCTCCTCATGTGCAGAGAGTGGAGACAATCTCCTCATGTACAGGGAGTTGAGACAATCTCCTCATGTGCAGAGAGTGGAGACAATCTCCTCATGTACAGGGAGTGGAGACAATCTCCTCATGTACAGGGAGTGGGGACAATCTCCTCATGTGCAGTGAGTGGAGACAATCTCCTCAAGTGCATAGAGTGGAGACAATCTCCTCATGTGCAGAGAGTGGAGACAATCTCCTCATGTGTAGAGAGTGGAGACAATCTCCTCATGTACAGAGAGTGCAGACAATCTCCTCATGTACAGGAAGTGGAGACAATCTCCTCATGTACAGGGTGTGGAGACAATCTCCTCATGGACAGGGAGTGCAGACAATCTCCTCATGTGCAGAGAGTGGAGACAATCTCCTCATGTACAGGGAGTGGAGACAATCTCCTCATGTGCAGAGAGTGGAGACAATCTCCTCATGTACAGGGAGTGGAGACAATCTCCTCATGTACAGGGAGTGGAGACAATCTCCTTATGTACAGGGAGTGGAGACAATCTCCTCATGTGCAGAGAGTGGAGACAATCTCCTCATGTACAGGGAGTGGTGACAATGTCCTTATGTGCAGAGAGTGGAGACAGTGTCCTCATATGCATTGAGTGGAGACAATCTCCTCATGTGCAGAGAGTGGAGACAATCTCCTCATGTACAGGGAGTGGTGACAATGTTCTCATGTGCAGAGAGTGGAGACAATCTCCTCATGTACAGGGAGTGGAGACAATCTCCTCATGTGCAGAGATGGGAGACAATCTCCCCATGTACAGAGAGTGGAAACAATCTCCTCATGTACAGGGAGTGGAGACAAACTCCTCATGTGCACAGAGTGGAGACAATCTCCCCATGTACAGAGAGTGGAACAAATCTCCTCATGTACAGGGAGTGGAGACAATCTCCTCATGTACAGGGAGTGGTGACAATGTCCTCATGTGCAGAGAGTGGAGACAATCACCTCATGTACAGGGAGTGGAGACAATCTCCTCATGTGCAGAGAGTGGGGACAATCTACTCATGTACAGAGAGTGTAGACAATCTCCTCATGTACAGGAGGTGGAGACAATCTCCTCATGTGCAGAGAGTGGGGACAATCTGCTCATGTACAGAGAGTGGGGACAATCTGCTCATGTACAGAGAGTGGAGACAATATCCTCATGTGCAGAGAGTGGAGACAATCTCCTCATGTGCAGAGAGTGGAGACAATCTCCTCATGTACAGAGAGTGCAGACAATCTCCTCATGTACAGGAAGTGGAGACAATCTCCTCATGTACAGGGAGTGGAGACAATCTCCTCATGTACAGGGAGTGGAGACAATCTCCTCATGTGCAGAGAGTGGAGACAATCTCCTCATGTACAGGGAGTGGAGACAATCTACTCATGTGCAGAGAGTGGAGACAATCTCCTCATGCACATGGAATGGAGACAATCTCCTCATGTACAGGGAGTGGAGACAATCTCCTTATGTACAGGGAGTGGAGACAATCTCCTCATGTGCAGAGAGTGGAGACAATCTCTTCATGTGCAGAGAGTGGAGACAATCTCCTCATGTGCAGAGAGTGGGGACAATCTGCTCATGTACAGAGAGTGGAAACAATCTCCTCATGTACAGAGAGTGTAGGCAATCTCCTCATGTACAGGAGGTGGAGACAATCTCCTCATGTGCAGAGATGGGAGACAATCTCCTCATGTACAGGGAGTGGAGACTATCTCCTCATGTGCACAGAGTGGAAACAATCTCCTCATGTACAGGGAGTGGAGACAATCTCCTCATGTACAGGGAGTGGTGACAATGTCCTCATGTGCAGAGAGTGGAGACAATCTCCTCATGTACAGGGAGTGGAGAGAATCTCCTCGTGTGCAGAGATTGGAGACAATCTCCCCATGTACAGAGAGTGGAAACAATCTCCTCATGGACAGGGAGTGGAGACAATCTCCTCATGTACAGGGAGTGGAGAAAATCTCCTCATGTGCAGAGAGTGGAGACAATCTCCTCATGTACAGGGTGTGGTGACAATGTCCTTATGTGCAGAGAGTGGAGACAGTCTCCTCATATGCAGGGAGTGGAGACAATCTCCTCATGTGCAGAGAGTGGAGACAATCTCCTCATGTACAGGGAGTGGTGACAATGTCCTCATGTGCAGAGAGTGGAGACAATCTCCTCATGTCCAGGAAGTGGAGACAATCTCCTCATGTGCACAGATGGGAGACAATCACCTCATGTACAGGGAGTGGAGACAATCTCCTCATGTGCACAGAGTGGAGACAATCTCCTCATGTACAGAGAGTGGAAACAATCTCCTCATGTACAGGGAGTGGAGACAAACTCCTCATGTACAGGAGTGCTGACAATCTCCTCATGTGCAGAGAGTGGAGACACTCTCCTCATGTACAGGGAGTGGAGACAATCTCCTCATGTGCACAGAGTGGAGACAATCTCCCCATGTACAGAGAGTGGAGACAATCACCTCATGTACAGGGAGTGGTGACAATGTCCTCATGTGCAGAGAGTGGGGACAATCTGCTCATGTACAGAGAGTGGGGACAATCTGCTCATGTACAGAGAGTGTAGACAATCTCCTCATGTACTGGAAGTGGAGACAATCTCCTCATGTGCAGAGATGGGAGACAATCTCCTCATGTACAGGGAGTGGAGACAATCTCCTCATGTGCAGAGAGTGGAAACAATCTCCTCATGTACAGGGAGTGGAGACAATCTCCTCATGTACAGGGAGTGGAGACAATGTCCTCTTGTGCAGAGAGTGGAGACAATCTCCTCATGTACAGGGAGTGGAGACAATCTCCTCAGGTGCAGAGATTGGAGACAATCTCCCCATGTACAGAGAGTGGAAACAATCTCCTCATGTACAGGCAGTGGAGACAATCTCCTCATGTACAGGGAGTGGAGAAAATCTCCTCATGTGCAGAGAGTGGAGACAATCTCCTCATGGGCAGAGAGTGGAGACAATCTCCTATTGTGCAGAGAGTGGAGACAATCTCCTCATGTGCAGAGAGTGGAGACAATGTCCTCATGTGCAGAGAGTGGAGACAATGTCCTCATGTGCAGAGAGTGGAGACAATCTCTTCATGTGCAGAGATTGGAGACAATCTCCTCATGTGCAGAGAGTGGAGACAATCTCCTCATGTGCAGAGAGTGGAGACAATCTCCTCATGTGCAGAGATTGGAGACAATCTCCTCATGTGCAGAGAGTGGAGACAATCTCCTCATGTGCAGAGAGTGGAGACAATCTCCACATGTGCAGAGAGTGGAGACAATCTCCTCATGTGCAGAGAGTGGAGACAAACTCCTCATGTGCAGAGAGTGGAGACAATCTCCTCATGTGCAGAGAGTGGAGACAATCTCCTCTTGTGCAGAGAGTGGAGACAATCTCCTCATGTGCAGAGAGTGGAGTCAAGCTCATCATGTGCAGAGAGTGGAGACAATCTCCTCATGTGCAGAGAGTGGAGACAATCTCCTCATGTGCAGAGAGTGGAGACAATCTCCTCATGTGCAGAGAGAGGAGACAATCTCCTCATTTGCAGAGACAGGAGACAATCTCCTCATGTGCAGAGAGTGGAGACAATCTCCTCATGTGCAGAGCTTGGAGACAATCTCCTCATGTACAGGGAGTGGAGACAATCTCCTCATGTGCAGAGAGTGTAGACAATCTCCTCATGTACAGGGAGTGGAGACAATCTCCTCATGTACAGGGAGTGGAGCCAATCTCCTCATGTGCAGAGCGTGGAGACAATCTCCTCATGTGCAGAGAGTGGAGACAATCTCCTCATGTGCAGAGAGTGGAGACAATCTCCTCATGTGGAGAGAGTGGAGACAATCTCCTCATGTACAGAGAGTGCAGACAATCTCCTCATGTACAGGAAGTGGAGACAATCTCCTCATGCACAGGGAGTGGAGACAATCTCCTCATGTGCAGAGAGTGGAGACAATCTCCTCATGAGCAGAGAGTGGAGACAATCTCCTCATGTGCAGAGAGTGGAGACAATCTCCTCATGTGCAGAGAGTGGAGACAATCTCCTCATGTGCAGAGAGTGGAGACAATCTCCTCATGTGCAGAGAGTGGAGACAATCTCCTCATGTGCAGAGAGTGGAGACAATCTCCTCATGTGCAGAGAGTGGAGTCAAGCTCCTCATGTGCAGAGAGTGGAGACAATCTCCTCATGTGCAGAGAGTGGAGACAATCTCCTCATGTGCAGAGAGTGGAGACAATGTCCTCATGTGCAGAGAGTGGAGACAATCTCCTCATTTGCAGAGAGTGGAGACAATCTCCTCATGTGCAGAGAGTGGAGACAATCTCCTCATGTGCAGGGAGTGGAGACAATCTCCTCATGTACAGGGAGTGGAGACAATCTCCTCATGTGCAGAGAGTGGAGACAATCTCCTCATGTAGAGGGAGTGGAGACAATCTCCTCATGTACAGGGAGTGGAGACAATCTCCTCATGTGCAGAGAGTGGAGACAATCTCCTCATGTGCAGAGAGTGGAGACAACCTCCTTAAGTGCAGAGAGTGGAGACAATCTCCTCATGTGCAGAGAGTGGAGACAATCTCCTCATGTGCAGAGTGTGGAGACAATCTCCTCATGTACAGAGAGTGCAGACAATCTCCTCATGTACAGGAAGTGGAGACAATCTCCTCATGTGCAGGGAGTGGAGACAATCTCCTCATGTGCAGAGAGTGGAGACAATCTCCTCATGAGCAGAGAGTGGAGACAATCTCCTCATGTGCAGAGAGTGGAGACAATCTCCTCATGTGCAGAGAGTGGAGACAATCTCCTCATGTACAGAGAGTGCAGACAATCTCCTCATGTACAGGAAGTGGAGACAATCTCCTCATGTACAGGGAGTGGAGAAAATCTCCTCATGTACAGGGAGTGGAGACAATCTCCTCATGTGCAGAGAGTGGAGACAATCTCCTCATGTACAGGGAGTGGAGACAATCTCCTCATGTGCAGAGAGTGGAGACAATCCCCTCATGTACATGGAGTGGAGACAATCTCCTCATGTACAGGGAGTGGAGACAATCTCCTTATGTACAGGGAGTGGAGACAATCGCCTAATGTGCAGAGAGTGGAGACAATCTCCTCATGTGCAGAGAGTGGAGACAATCTCCTCCAGTGCAGAGAGTGGGGACAATCTGCTCATGTACAGAGAGTGGGGACAATCTGCTCATGTACAGAGAGTGTAGACAATCTCCTCATGTACAGGAGGTGGAGACAATCTCCTCATGTGCAGAGATGGGAGACAATCTCCTCATGTGCAGAGAGTGGAGACAATCTCCTCATGTGCAGAGAGTGGAGACAATCTCCTCATGTACAGGGAGTTGAGACAATCTCCTCATGTGCAGAGAGTGGAGACAATCTCCTCATGTACAGGGAGTGGAGACAATCTCCTCATGTACAGGGAGTGGGGACAATCTCCTCATGTGCAGTGAGTGGAGACAATCTCCTCAAGTGCATAGAGTGGAGACAATCTCCTCATGTGCAGAGAGTGGAGACAATCTCCTCATGTGTAGAGAGTGGAGACAATCTCCTCATGTACAGAGAGTGCAGACAATCTCCTCATGTACAGGAAGTGGAGACAATCTCCTCATGTACAGGGTGTGGAGACAATCTCCTCATGGACAGGGAGTGCAGACAATCTCCTCATGTGCAGAGAGTGGAGACAATCTCCTCATGTACAGGGAGTGGAGACAATCTCCTCATGTGCAGAGAGTGGAGACAATCTCCTCATGTACAGGAAGTGGAGACAATCTCCTCATGTACAGGGAGTGGAGACAATCTCCTTATGTACAGGGAGTGGAGACAATCTCCTCATGTGCAGAGAGTGGAGACAATCTCCTCATGTACAGGGAGTGGTGACAATGTCCTTATGTGCAGAGAGTGGAGACAGTGTCCTCATATGCATTGAGTGGAGACAATCTCCTCATGTGCAGAGAGTGGAGACAATCTCCTCATGTACAGGGAGTGGTGACAATGTTCTCATGTGCAGAGAGTGGAGACAATCTCCTCATGTACAGGGAGTGGAGACAATCTCCTCATGTGCAGAGATGGGAGACAATCTCCCCATGTACAGAGAGTGGAAACAATCTCCTCATGTACAGGGAGTGGAGACAAACTCCTCATGTGCACAGAGTGGAGACAATCTCCCCATGTACAGAGAGTGGAACAAATCTCCTCATGTACAGGGAGTGGAGACAATCTCCTCATGTACAGGGAGTGGTGACAATGTCCTCATGTGCAGAGAGTGGAGACAATCACCTCATGTACAGGGAGTGGAGACAATCTCCTCATGTGCAGAGAGTGGGGACAATCTACTCATGTACAGAGAGTGTAGACAATCTCCTCATGTACAGGAGGTGGAGACAATCTCCTCATGTGCAGAGAGTGGGGACAATCTGCTCATGTACAGAGAGTGGGGACAATCTGCTCATGTACAGAGAGTGGAGACAATATCCTCATGTGCAGAGAGTGGAGACAATCTCCTCATGTGCAGAGAGTGGAGACAATCTCCTCATGTACAGAGAGTGCAGACAATCTCCTCATGTACAGGAAGTGGAGACAATCTCCTCATGTACAGGGAGTGGAGACAATCTCCTCATGTACAGGGAGTGGAGACAATCTCCTCATGTGCAGAGAGTGGAGACAATCTCCTCATGTACAGGGAGTGGAGACAATCTACTCATGTGCAGAGAGTGGAGACAATCTCCTCATGCACATGGAATGGAGACAATCTCCTCATGTACAGGGAGTGGAGACAATCTCCTTATGTACAGGGAGTGGAGACAATCTCCTCATGTGCAGAGAGTGGAGACAATCTCTTCATGTGCAGAGAGTGGAGACAATCTCCTCATGTGCAGAGAGTGGGGACAATCTGCTCATGTACAGAGAGTGGGGACAATCTGCTCATGTACAGAGAGTGTAGGCAATCTCCTCATGTACAGGAGGTGGAGACAATCTCCTGATGTGCAGAGATGGGAGACAATCTCCTCATGTACAGGGAGTGGAGACTATCTCCTCATGTGCACAGAGTGGAAACAATCTCCTCATGTACAGGGAGTGGAGACAATCTCCTCATGTACAGGGAGTGGTGACAATGTCCTCATGTGCAGAGAGTGGAGACAATCTCCTCATGTACAGGGAGTGGAGAGAATCTCCTCGTGTGCAGAGATTGGAGACAATCTCCCCATGTACAGAGAGTGGAAACAATCTCCTCATGGACAGGGAGTGGAGACAATCTCCTCATGTACAGGGAGTGGAGAAAATCTCCTCATGTGCAGAGAGTGGAGACAATCTCCTCATGTACAGGGTGTGGTGACAATGTCCTTATGTGCAGAGAGTGGAGACAGTCTCCTCATATGCAGGGAGTGGAGACAATCTCCTCATGTGCAGAGAGTGGAGACAATCTCCTCATGTACAGGGAGTGGTGACAATGTCCTCATGTGCAGAGAGTGGAGACATTCTCCTCATGTCCAGGGAGTGGAGACAATCTCCTCATGTGCACAGATGGGAGACAATCACCTCATGTACAGGGAGTGGAGACAATCTCCTCATGTGCACAGAGTGGAGACAATCTCCTCATGTACAGAGAGTGGAAACAATCTCCTCATGTACAGGGAGTGGAGACAAACTCCTCATGTACAGGAGTGGTGACAATCTCCTCATGTGCAGAGAGTGGAGACACTCTCCTCATGTACAGGGAGTGGAGACAATCTCCTCATGTGCACAGAGTGGAGACAATCTCCCCATGTACAGAGAGTGGAGACAATCACCTCATGTACAGGGAGTGGTGACAATGTCCTCATGTGCAGAGAGTGGGGACAATCTGCTCATGTACAGAGAGTGGGGACAATCTGCTCATGTACAGAGAGTGTAGACAATCTCCTCATGTACAGGAAGTGGAGACAATCTCCTCATGTGCAGAGATGGGAGACAATCTCCTCATGTACAGGGAGTGGAGACAATCTCCTCATGTGCAGAGAGTGGAAACAATCTCCTCATGTACAGGGAGTGGAGACAATCTCCTCATGTACAGGGAGTGGAGACAATGTCCTCTTGTGCAGAGAGTGGAGACAATCTCCTCATGTACAGGGAGTGGAGACAATCTCCTCAGGTGCAGAGATTGGAGACAATCTCCCCATGTACAGAGAGTGGAAACAATCGCCTCATGTACAGGCAGTGGAGACAATCTCCTCATGTACAGGGAGTGGAGAAAATCTCCTCATGTGCAGAGAGTGGAGACAATCTCCTCATGGGCAGAGAGTGGAGACAATCTCCTCATGTGCAGAGAGTGGAGACAATCTCCTCTTGTGCAGAGAGTGGAGACAATGTCCTCATGTGCAGAGAGTGGAGACAATGTCCTCATGTGCAGAGAGTGGAGACAATCTCTTCATGTGCAGAGATTGGAGACAATCTCCTCATGTGCAGAGAGTGGAGACAATCTCCTCATGTGCAGAGAGTGGAGACAATCTCCTCATGTGCAGAGATTGGAGACAATCTCCTCATGTGCAGAGAGTGGAGACAATCTCCTCATGTGCAGAGAGTGGAGACAATCTCCTCATGTGCAGAGAGTGGAGACAATCTCCTCATGTGCAGAGAGTGGAGACAAACTCCTCATGTGCAGAGAGTGGAGACAATCTCCTCATGTGCAGAGAGTGGAGACAATCTCCTCTTGTGCAGAGAGTGGAGACAATCTCCTCATGTGCAGAGAGTGGAGTCAAGCTCCTCATGTGCAGAGAGTGGAGACAATCTCCTCATGTGCAGAGAGTGGAGACAATCTCCTCATGTGCAGAGAGTGGAGACAATCTCCTCATGTGCAGAGAGTGGAGACAATCTCCTCATTTGCAGAGACAGGAGACAATCTCCTCATGTGCAGAGAGTGGAGACAATCTCCTCATGTGCAGAGCTTGGAGACAATCTCCTCATGTACAGGGAGTTGAGACAATCTCCTCATGTGCAGAGAGTGTAGACAATCTCCTCATGTACAGGGAGTGGAGACAATCTCCTCATGTACAGGGAGTGGAGCCAATCTCCTCATGTGCAGAGCGTGGAGACAATCTCCTCATGTGCAGAGAGTGGAGACAATCTCCTCATGTGCAGAGAGTGGAGACAATCTCCTCATGTGGAGAGAGTGGAGACAATCTCCTCATGTACAGAGAGTGCAGACAATCTCCTCATGTACAGGAAGTGGAGACAATCTCCTCATGTACAGGGAGTGGAGACAATCTCCTCATGTGCAGAGAGTGGAGACAATCTCCTCATGAGCAGAGAGTGGAGACAATCTCCTCATGTGCAGAGAGTGGAGACAATCTCCTCATGTGCAGAGAATGGAGACAATCTCCTCATGTGCAGAGAGTGGAGACAATCTCCTCATGTGCAGAGAGTGGAGACAATCTCCTCATGTGCAGAGAGTGGAGACAATCTCCTCATGTGCAGAGAGTGGAGTCAAGCTCCTCATGTGCAGAGAGTGGAGACAATCTCCTCATGTGCAGAGAGTGGAGACAATCTCCTCATGTGCAGAGAGTGGAGACAATGTCCTCATGTGCAGAGAGTGGAGACAATCTCCTCATTTGCAGAGAGTGGAGACAATCTCCTCATGTGCAGAGAGTGGAGACAATCTCCTCATGTGCAGGGAGTGGAGACAATCTCCTCATGTACAGGGAGTGGAGACAATCTCCTCATGTGCAGAGAGTGGAGACAATCTCCTCATGTACAGGGAGTGGAGACAATCTCCTCATGTACAGGGAGTGGAGACAATCTCCTCATGTGCAGAGAGTGGAGACAATCTCCTCATGTGCAGAGAGTGGAGACAATCTCCTCATGTGCAGAGAGTGGAGACAATCTCCTCATGTGCAGAGAGTGGAGACAATCTATTCATGTGCAGAGTGTGGAGACAATCTCCTCATGTACAGAGAGTGCAGACAATCTCCTCATGTACAGGAAGTGGAGACAATCTCCTCATGTGCAGGGAGTGGAGACAATCTCCTCATGTGCAGAGAGTGGAGACAATCTCCTCATGAGCAGAGAGTGGAGACAATCTCCTCATGTGCAGAGAGTGGAGACAATCTCCTCATGTGCAGAGAGTGGAGACAATCTCCTCATGTGCAGAGAGTGGAGACAATCTCCTCATGTGCAGAGAGTGGAGTCAAGCTCCTCATGTGCAGAGATTGGAGACAATCTCCTCATGTGCAGAGAGTGGAGACAATCTCCTCATGTTCAGAGAGTGGAGACAATGTCCTCATGTGCAGAGAGTGGAGACAATCTCCTCATTTGCAGAGAGTGGAGACAATCTCCTCATGTGCAGAGAGTGGAGACAATCTCCTCATGTGCAGGGAGTGGAGACAATCTCCTCATGTACAGGGAGTGGAGACAATCTCCTCATGTGCAGAGAGTGTAGACAATCTCCTCATGTACAGGGAGTGGAGACAATCTCCTCATGTACAGGGAGTGGAGACAATCTCCTCATGTGCAGAGAGTGGAGACAATCTCCTCATGTGCAGAGAGTGGAGACAATCTCCTCATGTACAGAGAGTGGAGACAATCTCCTCATGTGCAGAGAGTGGAGACAATCTCCTCATGTGCAGAGAGTGGAGACAGTCTCCTCATGTACAGAGAGTGCAGACAATCTCCTCATGTACAGGAAGTGGAGACAATCTCCTCATGTACAGGGAGTGGAGACAATCTCCTCATGTACAGGGACTGGAGACAATCTCCTCATGTGCAGAGAGTGGAGACAATCTCCTCATGTACAGGGAGTGGAGACAATCTCCTCATGTGCAGAGAGTGGAGACAATCTCCTCATGTACAGAGAGTGGAGACAATCTCCTCATGTACAGGGAGTGGAGACAATCTCCTCATGTGCAGAGAATGGAGACAATCTCCTTATGTACAGGGAGTGGAGACAATCTCCTCATGTGCACAGATGGGAGACAGTCACCTCATGTACAGGGAGTGGAGACAATCTCCTCATGTGCACAGAGTGGAGACAATCTCCTCATGTACAGAGAGTGGAAACAATCTCCTCATGTACAGGGAGTGGAGACAAACTCCTCATGTACAGGAGTGCCGACAATGTCCTCATGTGCAGAGAGTGGAGACACTCTCCTCATGTACAGGGAGTGGAGACAATCTCCTCATGTGCACAGAGTGGAGACAATCTCCCCATGTACAGAGAGTGGAGACAATCAACTCATGTACAGGGAGTGGAGACAATCTCCTCATGTGCAGAGAGTGGAGACAATCTCCTCATGAGCAGAGAGTGGAGACAATCTCCTCATGTGCAGAGAGTGGAGACAATCTCCTCATGTGCAGAGAGTGGAGACAATCTCCTCATGTGCAGAGAGTGGAGACTATCTCCTCATGTGCAGAGAGTGGAGACTATCTCCTCATGTTCAGAGAGTGGAGTCAAGCTCCTCATGTGCAGAGATTGGAGACAATCTCCTCATGTGCAGAGAGTGGAGACAATCTCCTCATGTGCAGAGAGTGGAGACAATGTTCTCATGTGCAGAGAGTGGAGACAATCTCCTCATTTGCAGAGAGTGGAGACAATCTCCTCATGTGCAGGGAGTGGAGACAATCTCCTCATGTACAGGGAGTGGAGACAATCTCCTCATGTGCAGAGAGTGGAGACAATCTCCTCATGTACAGGGAGTGGAGACAATCTCCTCATGTACAGGGAGTGGAGACAATCTCCTCATGTGCAGAGAGTGGAGACAATCTCCTCATGTGCAGAGAGTGGAGACAATCTCCTCATGTGCAGAGAGTGGAGACAATCTCCTCATGTGCAGAGAGTGGAGACAATCTCCTCATGTGCAGAGAGCGGAGACAATCTCCTCATGTACAGAGAGTGCAGACAATCTCCTCATGTACAGGAAGTGGAGACAATCTCCTCATGTGCAGGGAGTGGAGACAATCTCCTCATGTGCAGAGAGTGGAGACAATCTCCTCATGAGCAGAGAGTGGAGACAATCTCCTCATGTGCAGAGAGTGGAGACAATCTCCTCATGTGCAGAGAGTGGAGACAATCTCCTCATGTGCAGAGAGTGGAGACAATCTCCTCATGTGCAGAGAGTGGAGTCAAGCTCCTCATGTGCAGAGATTGGAGACAATCTCCTCATGTGCAGAGAGTGGAGACAATCTCCTCATGTGCAGAGAGTGGAGACAATGTCCTCATGTGCAGAGCGTGGAGACAATCTCCTCATTTGCAGAGAGTGGAGACAATCTCCTCATGTGCAGAGAGTGGAGACAATCTCCTCATGTGCAGAGAGTGGAGACAATCTCCTCATGTGCAGAGAGTGGAGACAATGTCCTCATGTGCAGAGAGTGGAGACAATCTCCTCATGTGCAGAGAGTGTAGACAATCTCCTCATGTGCAGAGATTGGAGACAATCTCCTCATGTGCAGAGAGTGGAGACAATCTCCTCATGTGCAGAGAGTGGAGACAATCTCCTCATGTGCAGAGAGTGTAGACAATCTCCTCATGTGCAGAGAGTGGAGACAATCTCCTCATGTGCAGAGAGTGGAGACAATCTCCTCATGTGCAGAGAGTGGAGACAATCTCCTCATGTGCAGAGAGTGGAGACAATCTCCTCATGTGCAGAGAGTGGAGTCAAGCTCCTCATGTGCAGAGAGTGGAGACAATCTCCTCATGTGCAGAGAGTGGAGACAATCTCCTCATGTGCAGAGAGTGGAGACAATCTCCTCATGTGCAGAGAGTGGAGACAATCTCCTCATTTGCAGAGAGTGGAGACAATCTCCTCATGTGCAGAGAGTGGAGACAATCTCCTCATGTGCAGGGCTTGGAGACAATCTCCTCATGTACAGGGAGTGGAGACAATCTCCTCATGTGCAGAGAGTGTAGACAATCTCCTCATGTACAGGGAGTGGAGACAATCTCCTCATGTACAGGGAGTGGAGACAATCTCCTCATGTGCAGAGAGTGGAGACAATCTCCTCATGTGCAGAGAGTGGAGACAATCTCCTCATGTGCAGAGAGTGGAGACAATCTCCTCATGTGCAGAGAGCGGAGACAATCTCCTCATGTGCAGAGAGTGGAGACAATGTCCTCATGTGCAGAGAGTGGAGACAATCTCCTCATGTGCAGAGAGTGTAGACAATCTCCTCATGTGCAGAGATTGGAGACAATCTCCTCATGTGCAGAGAGTGGAGACAATCTCCTCATGTGCAGAGAGTGGAGACAATCTCCTCATGTGCAGAGAGTGTAGACAATCTCCTCATGTGCAGAGAGTGGAGACAATCTCCTCATGTGCAGAGAGTGGAGACAATCTCCTCATGTGCAGAGAGTGGAGACAATCTCCTCATGTGCAGAGAGTGGAGACAATCTCCTCATGTGCAGAGAGTGGAGACAATCTCCTCATGTGCAGAGAGTGGAGACAATCTCCTCATTTGCAGATAGTGGAGACAATCTCCTCATGTGCAGAGAGTGGAGACAATCTCCTCATGTGCAGGGCTTGGAGACAATCTCCTCATGTACAGGGAGTGGAGACAATCTCCTCATGTGCAGAGAGTGTAGACAATCTCCTCATGTACAGGGAGTGGAGACAATCTCCTCATGTACAGGGAGTGGAGACAATCTCCTCATGTGCAGAGAGTGGAGACAATCTCCTCATGTGCAGAGAGTGGAGACAATCTCCTCATGTGCAGAGAGTGGAGACAATCTCCTCATGTGGAGAGAGTGGAGACAATCTCCTCATGTACAGAGAGTGCAGACAATCTCCTCATGTACAGGAAGTGGAGACAATCTCCTCATGTACAGGGAGTGGAGACAATCTCCTCATGTGCAGAGAGTGGAGACAATACCTCATGAGCAGAGAGTGGAGACAATCTCCTCATGTGCAGAGAGTGGAGACAATCTCCTCATGTGCAGAGAGTGGAGACAATCTCCTCATGTGCAGAGAGTGGAGACAATCTCCTCATGTGCAGAGAGTGGAGTCAAGCTCCTCATGTGCAGAGAGTGGAGACAATCTCCTCATGTGCAGTGATTGGAGACAATCTCCTCATGTGCAGAGAGTGGAGACAATGTCCTCATGTGCAGAGAGTGGAGACAATCTCCTCATTTGCAGAGAGTGGAGACAATCTAATCATGTGCAGAGAGTGGAGACAATCTCCTCATGTGCAGGGAGTGGAGTCAATCTCCTCATGTACAGGGAGTGGAGACAATCTCCTCATGTGCAGAGAGTGTAGACAATCTCCTCATGTCCAGGGAGTGGAGACAATCTCCTCATGTGCAGAGAGTGGAGACAATCTCCTCATGTACAGGGAGTGGAGACAATCTCCTCATGTGCAGAGAGTGGAGACAATCTCCTCATGTACAGGGAGTGGAGACTATCTCCTCATGTACAGGGAGTGGAGACAATCTCCTCATGTGCAGAGAGTGGAGACAATCTCCTCATGTACAGGGAGTGGAGACAATCTCCTCATGTGCACAGATGGGAGACAATCACCTCATGTACAGGGAGTGGAGACAATCTACTCATGTGCACAGAGTGGAGACAATCTCCTCATGTACAGAGAGTGGAAACAATCTCCTCATGTACAGGGAGTGGAGACAAACTCCTCATGTACAGGAGTGGCGACAATCTCCTCATGTGCAGAGAGTGGAGACACTCTCCTCATGTACAGGGAGTGGAGACAATCTCCTCAGGTGCACAGAGTGGAGACAATCTCCCCATGTACAGAGAGTGGAGACAATCACCTCATGTACAGGGAGTGGTGACAATGTCCTCATGTGCAGAGAGTGGGGACAATCTGCTCATGTACAGAGAGGGGGACAATCTGCTCATGTACAGAGAGTGTAGACAATCTCCTCATGTGCAGAGAGTGGAGACAATCTCCTCATGTACAGGGAGTGGTGACAATGTCCTCATGTGCAGAGAGTGGAGACAATCTCCTCATGTACAGGGAGTGGAGACAATCGCCTCATGTGCACAGAGTGGAAACAATCTCCCCATGTACAGAGAGTGGAGACAATCTCCTCATGTACAGGGAGTGGTGACAATGTCCTCATGTGCAGAGAGTGGAGACAATCACCTCATGTACAGAGAGTGGAGACAATCTCCTCATGTGCAGAGATGGGAGACAATCTCCTCATGTGCACAGAGTGGAGACAATCTCCTCATGTACAGGGAGTGGAGACAATCTACTCATGTGCAGAGAGTGGAGACAATCTCCTCATGTACAGGGAGTGGAGACAATCTCCTCATGTGCAGAGAGAGGAGACAATCTCCTCATGTGCAGAGAGTGGAGACAATCTCCTCATGAACAGAGAGTGCAGACTATCTCCTCATGTACAGGAAGTGGAGACAATCTCCTCATGTACAGGGAGTGGAGACAATCTCCTCATGTGCAGAGAGTGGAGACAATCTCCTCATGTGCAGAGAGTGGAGACAATCTCCTCATGTGCAGAGAGTGGAGACAATCTCCTCATGTGCAGAGAGTGGAGACAATCTCCTCATGTGCAGAGAGTGGAGACAATCTCCTCATGTGCAGAGAGTGGAGTCAAGCTCCTCATGTGCAGAGAGTGGAGACAATCTCCTCATGTACAGGGAGTGGAGACAATCTCCTCATGTACAGGGAGTGGAGACAATCTCCTCATGTGCAGAGAGTGGAGACAATCTCCTCTTGTGCAGAGAGTGGTGACAATCTCCTCATGTGCAGAGAGTGGAGACAATCTCCTCATGTGGAGAGAGTGGAGACAATCTCCTCATGTACAGAGAGTGCAGACAATCTCCTCATGTACAGGAAGTGGAGACAATCTCCTCATGTACAGGGAGTGGAGACAATCTCCTCATGTGCAGAGAGTGGAGACAATACCTCATGAGCAGAGAGTGGAGACAATCTCCTCATGTGCAGAGAGTGGAGACAATCTCCTCATGTGCAGAGAGTGGAGACAATCTCCTCATGTGCAGAGAGTGGAGACAATCTCCTCATGTGCAGAGAGTGGAGACAATCTCCTCATGTGCAGAGAGTGCAGTCAAGCTCCTCATGTGCAGAGAGTGGAGACAATCTCCTCATGTGCAGTGAGTGGAGACAATCTCCTCATGTGCAGAGAGTGGAGACAATGTCCTCATGTGCAGAGAGTGGAGACAATCTCCTCATTTGCAGAGAGTGGAGACAATCTAATCATGTGCAGAGAGTGGAGACAATCTCCTCATGTGCAGGGAGTGGAGACAATCTCCTCATGTACAGGGAGTGGAGACAATGTCCTCATGTGCAGAGAGTGTAGACAATCTCCTCATGTCCAGGGAGTGGAGACAATCTCCTCATGTGCAGAGAGTGGAGACAATCTCCTCATGTACAGGGAGTGGAGACAATCTCCTCATGTGCAGAGAGTGGAGACAATCTCCTCATGTACAGGGAGTGGAGACTATCTCCTCATGTACAGGGAGTGGAGACAATCTCCTCATGTGCAGAGAGTGGAGACAATCTCCTCATGTACAGGGAGTGGAGACAATCTCCTCATGTGCACAGATGGGAGACAATCACCTCATGTACAGGGAGTGGAGACAATCTACTCATGTGCACAGAGTGGAGACAATCTCCTCATGTACAGAGAGTGGAAACAATCTCCTCATGTACAGGGAGTGGAGACAAACTCCTCATGTACAGGAGTGGCGACAATCTCCTCATGTGCAGAGAGTGGAGACACTCTCCTCATGTACAGGGAGTGGAGACAATCTCCTCATGTGCACAGAGTGGAGACAATCTCCCCATGTACAGAGAGTGGAGACAATCACCTCATGTACAGGGAGTGGTGACAATGTCCTCATGTGCAGAGAGTGGGGACAATCTGCTCATGTACAGAGAGGGGGACAATCTGCTCATGTACAGAGAGTGTAGACAATCTCCTCATGTGCAGAGAGTGGAGACAATCTCCTCATGTACAGGGAGTGGTGACAATGTCCTCATGTGCAGAGAGTGGAGACAATCTCCTCATGTACAGGGAGTGGAGACAATCGCCTCATGTGCACAGAGTGGAAACAATCTCCCCATGTACAGAGAGTGGAGACAATCTCCTCATGTACAGGGAGTGGTGACAATGTCCTCATGTGCAGAGAGTGGAGACAATCACCTCATGTACAGAGAGTGGAGACAATCTCCTCATGTGCAGAGATGGGAGACAATCTCCTCATGTGCACAGAGTGGAGACAATCTCCTCATGTACAGGGAGTGGAGACAATCTACTCATGTGCAGAGAGTGGAGACAATCTCCTCATGTACAGGGAGTGGAGACAATCTCCTCATGTGCAGAGAGAGGAGACAATCTCCTCATGTGCAGAGAGTGGAGACAATCTCCTCATGTCCAGAGAGTGCAGACTATCTCCTCATGTACAGGAAGTGGAGACAATCTCCTCATGTACAGGGAGTGGAGACAATCTCCTCATGTACAGGGAGTGGAGACAATCTCCTCATGTGCAGAGAGTGGAGACAATCACCTCATGTACAGGGAGTGGAGACAATCTCCTCATGTGCAGAGAGTGGAGACAATCTCCTCATGTACAGGGAGTGGAGACAATCTCCTCATGTACAGGGAGTGGAGACAATCTCCTCATGTACAGGAAGTGGAGACAATCTCCTCATGTACAGGGAGTGGAGACAATTTCCTCAAGTGCAGAGAGTGGAGACAATCTCCTCATGTACAGGGAGTGGTGACAATGTCCTCGTGTGCCGAGAGTGGAGACAATCTCCTCATGTACAGGGAGTGGAGACAATCGCCTCATGTGCAGAGATGGGAGACAATCTCCTCATGTACAGGGAGTGGAGACAATCTCCTCATGTGCACAGAGTGGAGACAATCTCCCCATGTACAGAGAGTGGAAACAATCTCCTCATGTACAGGGAGTGGAGACAAACTCCTCACGTACAGGGAGTGGCGACAATCTCCTCATGTGCAGAGAGTGGAGACAATCTCCTCATGTACAGGGAGTCGTGACAATCACCTCATGTGCAGAGAGTGGAGACAATCTCCTCATGTACAGGGAGTGGAGACAATCGCCTCATGTGCAGAGATGGGAGACAATCTCCTCATGTACAGGGAGTGGAGACAATCTCCTCATGTGCACAGAGTGGAGACAATCTCCCCATGTACAGAGAGTGGAAACAATCTCCTCATGTACAGGGAGTGGAGACAAACTCCTCATGTACAGGGAGTGGTGACAATCTCCTCATGTGCAGAGAGTGGCGACAATCTCCTCATGTACTGGGAGTGGAGACAATGTCCTCATGTGCAGAGAGTGGAGACAATCTCCTCATGGACAGGGAGTGGAGACAATCGCCTCAAGTGCACAGAGTGGACATAATCTCCCCATGTACAGAGAGTGGAGACAATCTCCTCATGTGCAGAGAGTGGAGACAATCTCCTCATGTACAGGGAGTGGTGACAATGTCCTCATGTGCAGAGAGTGGAGACATTCTCCTCATGTACAGGGAGTGGAGACAATCGCCTCATGTGCACAGAGTGGAGACAATCTCCCCATGTACAGAGAGTGGAGACAATCTCCTCATGTACAGGGAGTGGTGACAATGTCCTCATGTGCAGAGAGTGGAGACAATCACCTCATGTACAGGGAGTGGAGACAATCTCCTCATGTGCAGAGAGTGGGGACAATCTGCTCATGTACAGAGACTGGGGACCATCTGCTAATGTACAGAGAGTGTAGACAATCTCCTCATGTACAGGAAGTGGAGACAATCTCCTCATGTGCAGAGATGGGAGATAATCTCCTCATGTACAGGGAGTGGAGACAATCTCCTCATGTGCACAGAGTGGAAACAATCTCCTCATGTACAGGGAGTGGAGACATTCTCCTCATGTACAGGGAGTGGAGACAATGTCCTCATGTGCAGAGAGTGGAGACAATCTCCTCATGTACAGGGAGTGGAGACAATCTCCTCATGTGCAGAGATTGGAGACAATCTCCCCATGTACAGAGAGTGGAAACAATCTCCTCATGTACAGGGAGTGAAGACAATCTCCTCATGTACAGGGAGTGGAGACAATCTCCTCATGTGCAGAGAGTGGAGACAATCTCCTCATGTGCAGAGATTGGAGACAATCTCCTCATGTGCAGAGAGTGGAGACAATCTCCTCATGTGCAGAGAGTGGAGACAATCTCCTCATGTGCAGAGATTGGAGACAATCTCCTCATGTGCAGAGAATGGACACAATTCCTCATGTGCAGAGAGTGGAGACAATCTCCTCATGTGCAGAGAGTGGAGACAATCTCCTCATGTGCAGAGAGTGGAGACAATCTCCTCATGTGCAGAGAGTGGAGACAATCTCCTCATGTGCAGAGAGTGGAGACAATCTCCTCATGTGCATAGAGTGGAGACAATCTCCTCATGTACAGGGAGTGGAGACAATCTCCTCATGTGCAGAGAGTGGAGACAATCTCCTCATGTTCAGGGCGTGGAGACAATCTCCTCATGTGCAGAGAGTGGAGACAATCTCCTCATGTGCAGAGAGTGGAGACAATCTCCTCATGTACAGGGAGTGGAGACAATCTCCTCATGTGCAGAGAGTGGAGACAATCTCCTCATGTGCAGAGAGTGGAGACAATCTCCTCATGTACAGGGAGTGGAGACAATCTCCTCACGTGCAGCGAGTGGAGACAATCTCCTCATGTACAAGGAGTGGAGACAATCTCCTCATGTGCAGAGAGTGGAGACAATCTCCTCATGTACAGGGAGTGTAGACAATCTCCTCATGTGCAGAGAGTGGAGACAATCTCCTCATGTGCAGAGAGTGGAGACAATCTCCTCATGTACTGGGAGTGGAGACAATCTCCTCATGTGCAGCGAGTGTTGACAATCTCCTCATGTACAGGGAGTGGAGACAATCTCCTCATGTACAGGGAGTGGAGACAATCTCCTCATGTGCAGAGAGTGGAGACAATCTCCTCATGTACAGGGAGTGGAGACTATCTCCTCATGTACAGGGAGTGGAGACAATCTCCTCATGTGCAGAGAGTGGAGACAATCTCCTCATGTACAGGGAGTGGAGACAATCTCCTCATGTGCACAGATGGGAGACAATCACCTCATGTACAGGGAGTGGAGACAATCTACTCATGTGCACAGAGTGGAGACAATCTCCTCATGTACAGAGAGTGGAAACAATCTCCTCATGTACAGGGAGTGGAGACAAACTCCTCATGTACAGGAGTGGCGACAATCTCCTCATGTGCAGAGAGTGGAGACACTCTCCTCATGTACAGGGAGTGGAGACAATCTCCTCAGGTGCACAGAGTGGAGACAATCTCCCCATGTACAGAGAGTGGAGACAATCACCTCATGTACAGGGAGTGGTGACAATGTCCTCATGTGCAGAGAGTGGGGACAATCTGCTCATGTACAGAGAGGGGGACAATCTGCTCATGTACAGAGAGTGTAGACAATCTCCTCATGTGCAGAGAGTGGAGACAATCTCCTCATGTACAGGGAGTGGTGACAATGTCCTCATGTGCAGAGAGTGGAGACAATCTCCTCATGTACAGGGAGTGGAGACAATCGCCTCATGTGCACAGAGTGGAAACAATCTCCCCATGTACAGAGAGTGGAGACAATCTCCTCATGTACAGGGAGTGGTGACAATGTCCTCATGTGCAGAGAGTGGAGACAATCACCTCATGTACAGAGAGTGGAGACAATCTCCTCATGTGCAGAGATGGGAGACAATCTCCTCATGTGCACAGAGTGGAGACAATCTCCTCATGTACAGGGAGTGGAGACAATCTACTCATGTGCAGAGAGTGGAGACAATCTCCTCATGTACAGGGAGTGGAGACAATCTCCTCATGTGCAGAGAGAGGAGACAATCTCCTCATGTGCAGAGAGTGGAGACAATCTCCTCATGAACAGAGAGTGCAGACTATCTCCTCATGTACAGGAAGTGGAGACAATCTCCTCATGTACAGGGAGTGGAGACAATCTCCTCATGTGCAGAGAGTGGAGACAATCTCCTCATGTGCAGAGAGTGGAGACAATCTCCTCATGTGCAGAGAGTGGAGACAATCTCCTCATGTGCAGAGAGTGGAGACAATCTCCTCATGTGCAGAGAGTGGAGACAATCTCCTCATGTGCAGAGAGTGGAGTCAAGCTCCTCATGTGCAGAGAGTGGAGACAATCTCCTCATGTACAGGGAGTGGAGACAATCTCCTCATGTACAGGGAGTGGAGACAATCTCCTCATGTGCAGAGAGTGGAGACAATCTCCTCTTGTGCAGAGAGTGGTGACAATCTCCTCATGTGCAGAGAGTGGAGACAATCTCCTCATGTGGAGAGAGTGGAGACAATCTCCTCATGTACAGAGAGTGCAGACAATCTCCTCATGTACAGGAAGTGGAGACAATCTCCTCATGTACAGGGAGTGGAGACAATCTCCTCATGTGCAGAGAGTGGAGACAATACCTCATGAGCAGAGAGTGGAGACAATCTCCTCATGTGCAGAGAGTGGAGACAATCTCCTCATGTGCAGAGAGTGGAGACAATCTCCTCATGTGCAGAGAGTGGAGACAATCTCCTCATGTGCAGAGAGTGGAGACAATCTCCTCATGTGCAGAGAGTGCAGTCAAGCTCCTCATGTGCAGAGAGTGGAGACAATCTCCTCATGTGCAGTGAGTGGAGACAATCTCCTCATGTGCAGAGAGTGGAGACAATGTCCTCATGTGCAGAGAGTGGAGACAATCTCCTCATTTGCAGAGAGTGGAGACAATCTAATCATGTGCAGAGAGTGGAGACAATCTCCTCATGTGCAGGGAGTGGAGACAATCTCCTCATGTACAGGGAGTGGAGACAATGTCCTCATGTGCAGAGAGTGTAGACAATCTCCTCATGTCCAGGGAGTGGAGACAATCTCCTCATGTGCAGAGAGTGGAGACAATCTCCTCATGTACAGGGAGTGGAGACAATCTCCTCATGTGCAGAGAGTGGAGACAATCTCCTCATGTACAGGGAGTGGAGACTATCTCCTCATGTACAGGGAGTGGAGACAATCTCCTCATGTGCAGAGAGTGGAGACAATCTCCTCATGTACAGGGAGTGGAGACAATCTCCTCATGTGCACAGATGGGAGACAATCACCTCATGTACAGGGAGTGGAGACAATCTACTCATGTGCACAGAGTGGAGACAATCTCCTCATGTACAGAGAGTGGAAACAATCTCCTCATGTACAGGGAGTGGAGACAAACTCCTCATGTACAGGAGTGGCGACAATCTCCTCATGTGCAGAGAGTGGAGACACTCTCCTCATGTACAGGGAGTGGAGACAATCTCCTCATGTGCACAGAGTGGAGACAATCTCCCCATGTACAGAGAGTGGAGACAATCACCTCATGTACAGGGAGTGGTGACAATGTCCTCATGTGCAGAGAGTGGGGACAATCTGCTCATGTACAGAGAGGGGGACAATCTGCTCATGTACAGAGAGTGTAGACAATCTCCTCATGTGCAGAGAGTGGAGACAATCTCCTCATGTACAGGGAGTGGTGACAATGTCCTCATGTGCAGAGAGTGGAGACAATCTCCTCATGTACAGGGAGTGGAGACAATCGCCTCATGTGCACAGAGTGGAAACAATCTCCCCATGTACAGAGAGTGGAGACAATCTCCTCATGTACAGGGAGTGGTGACAATGTCCTCATGTGCAGAGAGTGGAGACAATCACCTCATGTACAGAGAGTGGAGACAATCTCCTCATGTGCAGAGATGGGAGACAATCTCCTCATGTGCACAGAGTGGAGACAATCTCCTCATGTACAGGGAGTGGAGACAATCTACTCATGTGCAGAGAGTGGAGACAATCTCCTCATGTACAGGGAGTGGAGACAATCTCCTCATGTGCAGAGAGAGGAGACAATCTCCTCATGTGCAGAGAGTGGAGACAATCTCCTCATGTCCAGAGAGTGCAGACTATCTCCTCATGTACAGGAAGTGGAGACAATCTCCTCATGTACAGGGAGTGGAGACAATCTCCTCATGTACAGGGAGTGGAGACAATCTCCTCATGTGCAGAGAGTGGAGACAATCACCTCATGTACAGGGAGTGGAGACAATCTCCTCATGTGCAGAGAGTGGAGACAATCTCCTCATGTACAGGGAGTGGAGACAATCTCCTCATGTACAGGGAGTGGAGACAATCTCCTCATGTACAGGAAGTGGAGACAATCTCCTCATGTACAGGGAGTGGAGACAATTTCCTCAAGTGCAGAGAGTGGAGACAATCTCCTCATGTACAGGGAGTGGTGACAATGTCCTCGTGTGCCGAGAGTGGAGACAATCTCCTCATGTACAGGGAGTGGAGACAATCGCCTCATGTGCAGAGATGGGAGACAATCTCCTCATGTACAGGGAGTGGAGACAATCTCCTCATGTGCACAGAGTGGAGACAATCTCCCCATGTACAGAGAGTGGAAACAATCTCCTCATGTACAGGGAGTGGAGACAAACTCCTCACGTACAGGGAGTGGCGACAATCTCCTCATGTGCAGAGAGTGGAGACAATCTCCTCATGTACAGGGAGTCGTGACAATCACCTCATGTGCAGAGAGTGGAGACAATCTCCTCATGTACAGGGAGTGGAGACAATCGCCTCATGTGCAGAGATGGGAGACAATCTCCTCATGTACAGGGAGTGGAGACAATCTCCTCATGTGCACAGAGTGGAGACAATCTCCCCATGTACAGAGAGTGGAAACAATCTCCTCATGTACAGGGAGTGGAGACAAACTCCTCATGTACAGGGAGTGGTGACAATCTCCTCATGTGCAGAGAGTGGCGACAATCTCCTCATGTACTGGGAGTGGAGACAATGTCCTCATGTGCAGAGAGTGGAGACAATCTCCTCATGGACAGGGAGTGGAGACAATCGCCTCAAGTGCACAGAGTGGACATAATCTCCCCATGTACAGAGAGTGGAGACAATCTCCTCATGTGCAGAGAGTGGAGACAATCTCCTCATGTACAGGGAGTGGTGACAATGTCCTCATGTGCAGAGAGTGGAGACATTCTCCTCATGTACAGGGAGTGGAGACAATCGCCTCATGTGCACAGAGTGGAGACAATCTCCCCATGTACAGAGAGTGGAGACAATCTCCTCATGTACAGGGAGTGGTGACAATGTCCTCATGTGCAGAGAGTGGAGACAATCACCTCATGTACAGGGAGTGGAGACAATCTCCTCATGTGCAGAGAGTGGGGACAATCTGCTCATGTACAGAGACTGGGGACCATCTGCTAATGTACAGAGAGTGTAGACAATCTCCTCATGTACAGGAAGTGGAGACAATCTCCTCATGTGCAGAGATGGGAGATAATCTCCTCATGTACAGGGAGTGGAGACAATCTCCTCATGTGCACAGAGTGGAAACAATCTCCTCATGTACAGGGAGTGGAGACATTCTCCTCATGTACAGGGAGTGGAGACAATGTCCTCATGTGCAGAGAGTGGAGACAATCTCCTCATGTACAGGGAGTGGAGACAATCTCCTCATGTGCAGAGATTGGAGACAATCTCCCCATGTACAGAGAGTGGAAACAATCTCCTCATGTACAGGGAGTGAAGACAATCTCCTCATGTACAGGGAGTGGAGACAATCTCCTCATGTGCAGAGAGTGGAGACAATCTCCTCATGTGCAGAGATTGGAGACAATCTCCTCATGTGCAGAGAGTGGAGACAATCTCCTCATGTGCAGAGAGTGGAGACAATCTCCTCATGTGCAGAGATTGGAGACAATCTCCTCATGTGCAGAGAATGGACACAATTCCTCATGTGCAGAGAGTGGAGACAATCTCCTCATGTGCAGAGAGTGGAGACAATCTCCTCATGTGCAGAGAGTGGAGACAATCTCCTCATGTGCAGAGAGTGGAGACAATCTCCTCATGTGCAGAGAGTGGAGACAATCTCCTCATGTGCATAGAGTGGAGACAATCTCCTCATGTACAGGGAGTGGAGACAATCTCCTCATGTGCAGAGAGTGGAGACAATCTCCTCATGTTCAGGGCGTGGAGACAATCTCCTCATGTGCAGAGAGTGGAGACAATCTCCTCATGTGCAGAGAGTGGAGACAATCTCCTCATGTACAGGGAGTGGAGACAATCTCCTCATGTGCAGAGAGTGGAGACAATCTCCTCATGTGCAGAGAGTGGAGACAATCTCCTCATGTACAGGGAGTGGAGACAATCTCCTCACGTGCAGCGAGTGGAGACAATCTCCTCATGTACAAGGAGTGGAGACAATCTCCTCATGTGCAGAGAGTGGAGACAATCTCCTCATGTACAGGGAGTGTAGACAATCTCCTCATGTGCAGAGAGTGGAGACAATCTCCTCATGTGCAGAGAGTGGAGACAATCTCCTCATGTACTGGGAGTGGAGACAATCTCCTCATGTGCAGCGAGTGTTGACAATCTCCTCATGTACAGGGAGTGGAGACAATCTCCTCATGTACAGGAAGTGGAGACAATCTCCTCATGTGCAGAGAGTGGAGACAATCTCCTCATGTACAGGGAGTGGAGACAATCTCCTCATGTGCAGAGAGTGGAGACAATCTCCTCATGTACAGGGAGTGGAGACAATCTCCTCATGTGCAGAGAGTGGAGACAATGTCCTCATGTACAGGGAGTGGAGACAATCTCCTCATGTACAGGGAGTGGAGACAATCTCCTCATGTGCAGAGAGTGGAGACAATCTCCTCATGTACAGGGAGTGGAGACAATCTCCTCATGTACAGGGAGTGGAGACAATCTCCTCATGTACAGGGAGTGGAGACAATCTCCTCATGTGCAGAGAGTGGAGACAATCTCCTCATGTACAGGGAGTGGAGACAATCTCCTCATGTGCAGAGAGTGGAGACAATCTCCTCATGTGCAGAGAGTGGAGACAATCTCCTCATGTACAGGGAGTGGAGACAATCTCCTCATGTGCAGAGAGTGGAGACAATCTCCTCATGTGCAGAGAGTGGAGACAATCTCCTCATGTACAGGGAGTGGAGACAATCTCCTCATGTACAGGAAGTGGAGACAATCTCCTCATGTGCAGAGAGTGGAGACAATCTCCTCATGTACAGGGAGTGGAGACAATCTCCTCATGTACAGGGAGTGGAGACAATCTCCTCATGTGCAGAGGCTGGAGACAATCTCCTCATGTTCAGGGAGTGGAGACAATCTCCTCATGTTCAGGGAGTGGAGACAATCTCCTCATGTTCAGAGAGTGGAGACAATCTCCTCATTTACAGGGAGTGGAGACAATCTCCTCATGTTCATAGAGTGGAGACAATCTCCTCATTTACAGGGAGTTGGGGCAATCTCCTCATGTGCAGAGATTGGAGACAATCTCATCATGTACAGGGAGTGGAGACAATTTCCTCATGTGCACAGAGTGGAAACAATCTCCTCATGTACAGGGAGTGGAGACAATCTCCTCATGTACAGGGAGTGGAGACAATGTCCTCATGTGCAGAGAGTGGAGACAATCTCCTCATGTACAGGGAGTGGAGACAATCTCCTCATGTGCAGAGATTGGAGACAATCTCCCCATGTACAGAGAGTGGAAACAATCTCCTCATGTACAGGGAGTGGAGACAATCTCCTCATGTACAGGGAGTGGAGACAATCTCCTCATGTGCAGAGAGTGGAGACAATCTCCTCATGTGCAGAGAGTGGAGACAATCTCCTCATGTGCAGAGAGTGGAGACAATGTCCTCATGTGCAGAGAGTGGAGACAATCTCCTCATGTACAGGGAGTGGAGACAATCTCCTCATGTGCAGAGATTGGAGACAATCTCCCCATGTACAGAGAGTAGAAACAATCTCCTCATGTACAGGGAGTGGAGACAATCTCCTCATGAGCAGAGAGTGGAGACAATCTCCTCATGTACAGAGAGTGGAGACAATCTCCTCATGTACAGGGAGTGGAGACAATCTCCTCATGTGCAGAGATGGGAGACAATCTCCTCATGTGCACACATTGGAGACAATCTCCTCATGTACAGGGAGTGGAGACAATCTACTCATGTGCAGAGAGTGGTGACAATCTCCTCATGTACAGGGAGTGGAGACAATCTCCTCATGTGCAGAGAGAGGAGACAATCTCCTCATGTGCAGAGAGTGGAGACAATCTCCTCATGTCCAGAGAGTGCAGACTATCTCCTCATGTACAGGAAGTGGAGACAATCTCCTCATGTACAGGGTGTGGAGACAATCTCCTCATGTACAGGGAGTGGAGACAATCTCCTCATGTGCAGAGATTGGAGACAATCTCCCCATGTACAGAGAGTGGAAACAATCTCCTCATGTACAGGGAGTGGAGACAATCTCCTCATGTACAGGGAGTGGAGACAATCTCCTCATGTGCAGAGAGTGGAGACAATCTCCTCATGTGCAGAGATTGGAGACAATCTCCTCATGTGCAGAGAGTGGAGACAATCTCCTCATGTGCAGAGAGTGGAGACAATCTCCTCATGTGCAGAGATTGGAGACAATCTCCTCATGTGCAGAGAGTGGAGACAATTCCTCATGTGCAGAGAGTGGAGCAATCTCCTCATGTGCAGAGAGTGCAGACAGTCTCCTCATGTGCAAAGAGTGAAGACAATCTCCTCATGTGCAGAGAGTGGAGACAATCTCCTCATGTGCAGAGAGTGGAGACAATCTCCTCATGTGCAGAGAGTGGAGACAATCTCCTCATGTACAGGGAGTGGAGACAATCTCCTCATGTGCAGAGAGTGGAGACAATCTCCTCATGTTCAGGGAGTGGAGACAATCTCCTCATGTGCAGAGAGTGGAGACAATCTCCTCATGTGCAGAGAGTGGAGACAATCTCCTCATGTACAGGGAGTGGAGACAATCTCCTCATGTGCAGAGAGTGGAGACAATCTCCTCATGTGCAGAGAGTGGAGACAATCTCCTCATGTACAGGGAGTGGAGACAATCTCCTCATGTGCAGCGAGTGGAGACAATCTCCTCATGTACAAGGAGTGGAGACAATCTCCTCATGTGCAGAGAGTGGAGACAATCTCCTCATGTACAGGGAGTGGAGACAATCTCCTCATGTGCAGAGAGTGGAGACAATCTCCTCATGTGCAGAGAGTGGAGACAATCTCCTCATGTACAGGGAGTGGAGACAATCTCCTCATGTACAGGGAGTGGAGACAATCTCCTCATGTACAGGGAGTGGAGACAATCTCCTCATGTGCAGAGAGTGGAGACAATCTCCTCATGTACAGGGAGTGGAGACAATCTCCTCATGTGCAGAGAGTGGAGACAATCTCCTCATGTACAGGGAGTGGAGACAATCTCCTCATGTGCAGAGACTGGAGACAATGTCCTCATGTACAGGGAGTGGAGACAATCTCCTCATGTACAGGGAGTGGAGATAATCTCCTCATGTGCAGAGAGTGGAGACAATCTCCTCATGTACAGAGAGTGGAGACAATCTCCTCATGTGCAGAGAGTGGAGACAATGTCCTCATGTACAGGGAGTGGAGACAATCTCCTCATGTACAGGGAGTGGAGACAATCTCCTCATGTGCAGAGAGTGGAGACAATCTCCTCATGTACAGGGAGTGGAGACAATCTCCTCATGTACAGGGAGTGGAGACAATCTCCTCTTGTACAGGGAGTGGAGACAATCTCCTCATGTGCAGAGAGTGGAGACAATCTCCTCATGTACAGGGAGTGGAGACCATCTCCTCATGTGCAGAGTGTGGAGACAATCTCCTCATGTGCAGAGAGTGGAGACAATCTCCTCATGTACAGGGAGTGGAGACAATCTCCTCATGTGCAGAGAGTGGAGACAATCTCCTCATGTGCAGAGAGTGGAGACAATCTCCTCATGTACAGGGAGTGGATACAATCTCCTCATGTGCAGATAGTGGAGACAATGTCCTCATGTACAGGGAGTGGAGACAATCTCCTCATGTACAGGGAGTGGAGACAATCTCCTCATGTGCAGAGAGTGGAGACAATCTCCTCATGTACAGGGAGTGGAGACAATCTCCTCATGTGCAGAGAGTGGAGACAATGTCCTCATGTACAGCGAGTGGAGACAATCTCCTCATGTACAGGGAGTGGAGACAATCTCCTCATGTGCAGAGAGTGGAGACAATCTCCTCATGTACAGGGAGTGGAGACAATCTCCTCATGTACAGGGAGTGGAGACAATCTCCTCATGTGCAGAGAGTGCAGACAATCTCCTCATGTACAGGGAGTGGAGACAATCTCCTCATGTGCAGAGAGTGGAGACAATCTCCTCATGTGCAGAGAGTGGAGACAATCTCCTCATGTACAGGGAGTGGAGACAATCTCCTCATGTGCAGAGAGTGGAGACAATCTCCTCATGTGCAGAGAGTGGAGACAATCTCCTCATGTACAGGGGGTGGAGACAATCTCCTCATGTGCAGATAGTGGAGACAATCTCCTCATGTACAGGGAGTGGAGACAATCTCCTCATGTGCAGAGAGTGGAGACAATCTCCTCATGTACAGGGAGTGGAGACAATCTCCTCATGTACAGGGAGTGGAGACAATCTCCTCATGTGCAGAGAGTGGAGACAATCTCCTCATGTACAGGGAGTGGAGACAATCTCCTCATGTACAGGGAGTGGATACAATCTCCTCATGTACAGGGAGTGGAGACAATCTCCTCATGTACAGGGAGTGGAGACAATCTCCTCATGTGCAGAGAGTGGAGACAATCTCCTCATGTTCAGGGAGTGGAGACAATCTCCTCATGTTCAGGGAGTGGAGACAATCTCCTCATGTTCAGAGAGTGGAGACAATCTCCTCATTTACAGGGAGTGGAGACAATCTCCTCATGTTCATAGAGTGGAGACAATCTCCTCATGTTCAGAGAGTGGAGACAATCTCCTCATTTACAGGGAGTGGAGACAATCTCATGTTCAGTGAGTGGATACAATCTCCTCATTTACAGGGAGTTGGGGCAATCTCCTCATGTGCAGAGAGTGGAGACAATCTCCTCATGTACAGGGAGTGGAGACAATCTCCTCACGGACAGGGAGTGCAGACAATCTCCTTGTGTACAGAGAGAGGAGACATGCTCCTCATGTACCGAGAGTGGAGACAATCTCCTCGTGTACCGATAGTGGAGACAATCTCGTCGTGTACCGAGAGTGGAGACAATCTCCTCGTGTACCGGGAGTGGAGACAATCTTTTCGTGTACCGTGACTGGAGACAATCTCCTAGTGTACCGGGAGTGGAGACAATCTCCTCGTGTACCGGGAGTGGAGACAATCTCCTCGTGTACCGGGAGTGGAGACAATCTCCTCGTTTTCAGAGAGTGGAGACAATCTCCTCATGTTCAGAGAGTGGAGACAATCTCCTCATGTTCAGAGAGTGGAGACAATCTGCTCATTTACAGGGAGTGGAGACAATCTCATGTTCAGAGAGTGGAGACAATCTCCTCATTTACAGGGAGTTGAGGCAATGTCCTCATGTGCAGAGAGTGGAGACAATCTCCTCATGTACAGGGAGTGGAGACAATCTCCTCATGTGCAGAGAGTGGAGACAATCTCCTCACGGAGAGGGAGTGCAGACAATCTCCTTGTGTACAGAGAGAGGAGGCATGCTCCTCATGTACCGAGAGTGGAGACAATCTCCTCGTGTACCGAGAGTGGAGACAATCTCCTCGTGTACCGGGAGTGGAGACAATCTCCTCGTGTACCGGGAGTGGAGACAATCTCCTCGTGTACCGGGAGTGGAGACAATCTTTTCGTGTACCGGGAGTGGAGACAATCTCCTCATGTTCCGGGATTGCAGACAATCTCCTCGTGTACCGGGAGTGGAGACAATCTCCTCGTGTACCGTGAGTGGAGACAATCTCCTCTTGCACCGGGAGTGGAGACAATCTCCTCTTATCCAGGGATTGGAGACAATCACCTCGTGTGCATCGTGTGGAGACAATCTCCTCATAGACAGTGAGTGGAGACAATCTCCTCATGTGCTGCGACTGGAGACAATCTCCTCTTGGACATTGCGTGGAAACAATCACCTCATGTACTGAATGTGGGTGGATCAAGGCCTACTTGAGTTCAGAGACCTTTCGCAAAGGTCCTTAAGTGGGTTTCAAAGGTGGAGCCTCCTGAGACAAGCAGGAACATGAAGAAATTTGATTCCTGAATCCAGCCTTGCCTTCGTGTAATTGCCCAATTGTCTGACACTTGGAAATCCACCTGGCAACAGTTGAAAGTCAAAGGTTGCATCTGAAATGGGGTTTGCAGCCTTCTTATCAGATTTAAAACAGCAACCCACCTCCTTGTGTCGTGTTGGCTGTCCGCTCACCAAGGCTTTTTAGATAGCACTTTCCAAACCCGTGACCTCTGCCACCTGGAAGTACAAGGACAGTAGATGCATGGGAACACCCCCACGTGCAAGTTCCCCTCCAAGCCACACACCATCCTGGCTTGGAACTATATCGCCGTTCCTTCACTGTTGCTGGGTCAAAATCCTGGAATTCCCTTCAGAACAGCACTGTGGGTGTACCTACCCAACATGGTCTGCAGCAGTTCAAGAAGGCAGTTCTCCACCACCTTCTCAAGGGCAATTAGGAAAGGGCAATTAATGCTGGTCAAGCTAGCAATGCCCACATCCCAGGTACACATTAAAAAAAAATTACGGCTTCAATTAAAGTCAGAAATCTGCAGGTTGGAGCTGGGTTATGCCCTGGAAGCAGATTTTTCTGACTTTAATCTCCCACCTGATCGAAACCCACCCATTTTGTTCTGTTAATATTCCCCCTCCCCCACTCCCAATGCACTAGTTGAGGCTGAACCAGTGTTTTATAAATGTTTATCATAACCTCCGTGCTTATACCTCTAATTATATAGCCCAGGATTCTGTATACCATTTTAACCACTTTCGCAACCTGCACTGCCACATTCAACGATTTATGCACATATACCCTGTTTCTTCTTTATGTTGTTTTCTGGTTCCCAGATGTTGGAAAGAATCGCACTTTAAACTTGGAAAAGGCTGGAGTCAGTCTTGTTTATTACAGCACCATGCTCTGTGCTGTAGAGCCTCATTCAAATGGTTGTTGTGTTCCATATAACATGACTCCCCAGTGCAGCAATGAATGAGGCCCCCCCCCCCCACTGAACACTTACACATAACAACTAGTTCCTAGCTAATTCATTCCTAAGACTTTACAGATAGTATAACAATGCATATATATATATAACATCCCTCTTTCTTTAAAGCATAATGCCCCTATTTCAATATAATTGTTAATATAAATAAAGAGAATTATCATCTGACTTGTGGAAATAATTGGAACCCCTTTTTAGAGTTTTTATTGTGTATTTTTTAAAATATTATTCATGGTATCGCTTGGGTGGCAGGATGTTGTGCCTCCATCTTGCAGATTTGGCATTCTTTGCTCTTCGTGGTGAGCTGACACACTGTCCAGGCGATGTTGTGTCACTTACTGGTGATGTTGTTAATGTTGTCTCACTGGATAGTGATATTTCCGGTGTTGTTGATGGTCTTTCCTGTTGTTCCAGCTCAGGTGTAGGTCGAATACAGATTCTGTTCCTTCTCATTTGGTTACCGGTTTTGGTCTCAATGATATATGACCTTGGAGTCTCAGCTTCACTAACAACGTTTGCTGGGCTCCAGATTTTCATGATTGGACCCTGTATGTGTACAGTTTGTCCTTTCAACAGCTCGGGTAGGGATTTAGCATATTTGTTGAAGTGTTGCTCTCCTCTTACCTGTGCTTCAGTGAGTTGTTGTCTCGTTTCCTCCTGGTCACTTGAAGGGTGTATTTTGCTTGGCAGAGTTGTCTTATATTTTCTTCCATTGAACAGCTCTGCAGGTGATTTCATGTCAGCTTTGAGAGGCATGGATCGGAGTGACAATAAGGTCAGGTTTGGGTCTTCCTTTGTCTCTTGGCATTTCACAAGTGTTCTTTTGACCGTCTGGATGTGTCTTTCTATAAATCCGTGTCCCCATGGTAAGTCTTTCATCTTCCAGATAAAAGGGAATTTTGAGTAGTAGCCTGTGACTATGAGACACAGTTCTTGATTATGTGTGAATAAATCAACTCCTACAGTATGCCACGGTCAGTAGCTATCATCTCCCCTTTCTGTTGTGTGTTTCTGTACTTTTGACATACATTGCATGTAGACACCATATTTTCAATATCTTTGTATATGCCTATCCAGTACACAGCTGCTCTTGCTCTGAGCTAACACTTCTCCATTCCCATATGGCCTTCGTGTATCTTTTGGAGAAGTTCTTCCTGCATTGTTTTGGGTTTGATTATTCTGGATCCGGCCAGCAGAACACCATCTTCTAGTGAGATGTCATCTCTGATAGACCAGGACTGTTGTATTGCTGGCTGTGTGTGCTGTATCCTATCAGGCCATTCCTGGATCACTTGCTGAGATAGCATCTGGAGCTCCTCGTCTTTGCTGGTCTCATCTCTAATTTGACTCAGTTTCGGTGGTGTTACGTTCACTCGGTAATGAATCTTTATGCCTAGATCTTCGATCTCATGTTTCTCCTGTGGTGACAACTGGGATAGTATGTCTGCCAGCACCATTTCTCTTCCTGACTTATATTTCAGAGTGAAATCATAACTCTGAAGCCTCAAGAGTAACCTCTGCGGGTGCTTTACATAGATTTTTCTTGTAGATCAGCTCCAGTGGATGATGATCACTCTCCACTGTGACCTTCCTCCCATAGAGATGTGTGTGGAACTTCTCACATCCATACACGACTGCCAAAAGCTCTCTCTCTATGTTGGCATAGCTTGTCTCAGCTGATGTCAGAGCTTTGGACACAGATGCTATTGGCTTTCCCTCTTGTCCCAGGGCTGCTCCCAATCCTTTTGTGGAAGCATCTACTTGTAGAGTGACAGGTTTCTTTCTGTCATAATATGACAGACTTGTCTCCTTGCATGCCACCTTTCTGAGTTTGTTGTAACTCCTGTCATGTGACTCTGACCGCTGCTATTCTACATCTTTTCTCATCAGCTCCTGCAGGTTTGCCTTGTGTTCCGACATGTGCAGAATAAAGGAGCTCATGTAGTGTATCAAACCAAGGAAACTTCTCAATTCTCTCTTATCTCTTGGGCCTTCCATCCCCGATATGGCTGAGATTCTTTCAGGGCTCGGCTTAACTCCGTCAGGTGTGTACACCATTCCGAAGAACTGCCATTCTGTCACTTTCACAATGCATTTGCCTGTGTTTAGCTTAATCCCAGCTTTCCTGGTTCTCTCCATGGCTTCATGTAGATGATTGTCATAATCTTTTCCAGCTCCACCATATATCTGGATGTCATCAACTATGCCGACTGCTCCTTTGCATCCCCTGTATGTCTCATCTACTTTCTGTTGGAACACATCCTGGCTGATTTTGAGGCCAAAGGGTAGATGCAGGAATTTGTACCGTCCAAATGTTGTCAACAGTGAAAATTCTGCGTCTAGCTTCACATTCCAGTAGCCATTTCTGGCATCAAACTTGCTGAAAACTTTTGCTCCTGCCAGTGTTGGTGTGATTTCTTCAATGTTGGAATAGGGTAGTGATCCCTCTTTATTGCTTGGTTAAGATCTTTGGGATCTAGGCAAATTCGTAGCCATCCATTTGGCTTCTCTCTCACCAGGATGGAATTTACCCGATCTGTAGGCTCTGTGACTCTGGCGATCACCTTCTTTTCTTCCATTTTGGAGCTCTCTTTCAAGCTTTCCTTTTAGTTCGACTGGTACTTTATGTGGGGGATGAATCACTGGTTTCATCACTGGGTCAATAGTGATGTGAGACTCAAAATCTTCAAAGCATCCAACCATCTCATCAAAACATTCGGTACATTCTGGTACCAGATCTTCTTTGCTTCTTATCGGAGGGCACTTTTCAATGGGTGTATTATCTTCAACCCTCAGTGTCGCCTCCTTCACCTCATGGTTTACTGAGATAATCTGCAGCTCTTCACAACTGCTCAACCCCAGGATAGCCGCACCATCTGTTTCTGTGATGTAGAACATACAGTTAACATCTTTTCCTTTGTGTGTCCCTCTAATTTGGGTTGTTCCTAGCTGTCGAATCTCAGTTCCCCCGTATGCTGTTAGCATGATGTTGTTTGGTTTCAGAGCACCTTTCCTTGGATAACCATTTTACTCCAAATTTTCAGGAAAGATCTTCTGGTATAGTTCGAGCCGGATGATGTTACTCTGAGCTCCAGTATCGATCTACACCTTTAGATTTATCATTTTGGGCTTATTTCTCAGCCTCTTCCTGATCTGAATGTTGTGTGAATTTCTTTTCTCTGGGAACTGTCACATCCAGACATTTCATGTAATTCTATGGTTCCTATGTCTATTATGTTCTCAAACCCATCGCCATCTTCCAGGGTATGGATATTTCGGTTTCTTTCACTATTCCGTCACCCTGTTACCCTGGCTCTGATAACTCGTCGACCACCTTCTTGTCTTGTTCTGCACATCTTTTCCCAGTGATTGGTCTTTCTGCAAGCTCTGCAGATTGATACATATACAGAACATCTCCTTCTATCTGTCAATTCTTGTGGTCGTCCACAGCTCCTGCATGTGTTTCTTTCTGTTTGGTGTACATTCTTTAGTTGTTGTTTCACTGCATCGACCCTGCTGCCTGTCTCTTGGCTTAACTGAAGGCTAGCCATTTGGGAAGTCAGAGTCTTCATCTGTCTGCTTGGGGCTTCATGTGCTCTGGCAGTGTCTACAGCCTGTGATTTTGTGAGCTTGTCCTGTCTGATTAGAGCTTTCTTTACTTCAGGACGTGCAGAACCCCAAATGAGCTGATCTATCAGTTCCGAAGAAGGGTCACTGACCCGAAACGTTAACTCTGCTTCTCTTTCCACAGATGCTGCCAGACCTGCTGAGTGAATCCAGCATTTCTTGTTTTTGTATCAGCTGTACATCTGTGTCCTTAAATTTACATTTTCTGGCTTCATTTTTCAATCTTGCGACAAAATTGTCAATAGGCTCACCTAGTTCCTGTCTGTGGCCTTGAAATTCATAACAGTATACCCGATCATTTAATTTTGTCTGGAGGTGGGTGCTGAATCTTTCAAAAGTTTTGTCTGGGTTTCTGCTGTCCTCTTCGCTTAGGTCCTAGCTGTTAAATAAATTTAATCCTTTATCTCCAGCCCACAGAAGGATATAGCTGACCCTTTCCTCTTCACTAGTGCCTTTTAGAAAACTACTGAATGCCAAATTGCACTTTTGTTTAAACTTCTCAAATGCCTCCACCACAAGTTCAGCTCCCCATGGTTTCCAGATGTTGGAAAGAATCACACTTTAAACTTGGAAAAGGTTGGAGTCAGTCTTGTTTATTTCAGCACCAGGCTCTGTGCTGTAGAACCTGATCCAAATGGTTCTTGTGTTACATATAACATGACTTATCAGTGCTGCTGTGAATGAGGCCCGCCTCCCCCCCCCCCCCACTGGAACACTTACACATAACAACTAGTTCCTAGCTATTTAGTTCCTAACACTTTACAGATAGTATAACTTCTTTGGCCTCCTTGTCTCGAGAGACAATGGGTAAGCACCTGGAGGTGGTCAGTGGTTTGTGCAGCAGTGCCTAGAGTGGCTATAAAGGCCAATTCTAGAGTGACAGACACTTCCACAGGTGCTGTAGATACAATTGGTTGTCGGGGCTGTTACACAGTTGGGTCTCTGCTTGCGCTTCTGTCTTTTTTCCTGCCAACTGCTAAGTCTCTTCGACTCGCCACGCTTTAGCCCCGCCTTTATAGTTGCCCGCCAGCTCTGGCGATCGCTGGCAACTGACTCCCACGACTTGTGATCAATGTCACAGGACTTCATGTCACGTTTGCAGACGTCTTTAAAGCGGAGACATGGACAGCCGGTGGATCTGGTACCAGTGACGAGCTCGCTGTACAATGTGTCTTTGGGGATCCTGTCATCTTCCATGCGGCTCACATGGCCAAGCCATCTCAGGCGCCGCTGGCTTAGTAGGGTGTATATGCTGGGGATGTTGGCCGCTTCGAGGACTTCTGTGTTGGAGATACGGTCCTGCCACCTGATGCCAAGGATCAGATAGTATAACAATATATACATATATAACATACCCCCAAGTCTCTCTGTTCCTGTGCCCCCTTCAGAATTGTATCCTTTATTTATATTGTCTCCCCTTGTTCTTCCTACAAAAATACATCACCTCACACTTCTCTGCATTAAATTTCATCTGCCACATGTCCTATTCCACCAGCATGTCTATGTCCTCTTGAAGTTTATCACTATTCTCCTCAAAGCTTCCGTGTTTTGTATCATCTGCAATTGTACGTTTGAAGTTGTGCTCTGTACACCCATGAAAAGCAGTGGCACTGACACCGACCCCTGGAGAACCCCTCTCCTTTCTGAAAAACAATTGTTCACTACTATTCTGTTTCCTGTCAATCAGCCAACTACATAACTGTACTGCCAATGTCCCTTTTGTTCCATGGGCTTCAACTTTGCTGACAAACCTATCATGTGGTACTTTATTCAGTACCTTTTGGAAGTCCATGTACACCACATCAACCTTTTCTGTTACCTCATCAAAAGACTCAATGAAGTTAGTTAAACATGATTTGCCTTTTACAAATCTGTGCTCCTTTCCTTAATTAATCCACACTTGTCCAAGTGGCTGTTCATTCTGTCTTGAATTATCAATTCTAAAAGCTTTCCTGCCACAGAGGTTAAACTGACTGGCCTGTAATTGCTGGGTTTAACTTTTTTTTGAACAAGGATGTAACATTTACAATTCTCCAGTCCTCTGGCACCATCCCCATTTATAAGGAGGATTGGAAGATTATGGCCAGTATCTCTGCAATTTCAACCCTACTTCTCTCAGTATCCTTGAATGCATCCCATCCAATCCTGGTGACTTATCAACTTTAAGTATATCCAGTCTTTCTGCCACCCCTTTATCAATTTATAGCCTTCCAGTATCACAACTATCTCCTCTTTCACTCTGACTTTGGCAGTATCTTCTTCCTTGCTAATGACAGATGCAAAGTACTCACTTAGTACCTCAACCATGCCCTCTGTCTCCATGCACAGGTCTTCTTTTTGGTCCCTAATCAGCCCCACCCCTCCTCTTTATTACTCATTTACTATTTAAATGCCTATGGAAGACTTCTGGATTCCCTGTTATGTTAGCTGACAGTCTCTTCTCATACTCTCTCTTTGCTGCTATTATTTCTATTTTTACTTACTATCTGAACTTTTTATATTCAGCCAGGTTCTCATCTGTATTAACAACCTGACATCTTTCATATGCACCCTTCTTTTGCTTCATCTTTAATCTCTTTCTTTTCCATCTTTCAGGAATCGCTGGCTTCGGTTGCCCTATCTTTCCCCACTGTGGGAATATACCTTTATTGTACCCGATCCGCCTGCTTTTTAAAGGCATCCCATTTTCCGATTACAGTTTTGCCTGTCAATCTTTGACTTCAATTTACCGAGAACAGATTTGTTCTCAACCCCACTGAAATTGGCCCTCCTCCAATTAAGTATTTTTATTCTAGATTGCTCCTTGTCCTTTTCTATAGCTAATCTAAACCTTATGATACTATGATCACTATTCCCTAAATGTTCCCCTACTTACACTTCATCCACTTGATCCATCCCATTCCCCAGAACCACATCCAGCAATGCCTCTGTCTTCATTGGCCCAAATATTGCAGTCAGTACCTAAGTGACACTAAGCTCAATGAAAGTTGCTCACAAAGATCTAGCCACCTCTTTTGTGTGAATTCTATCTTTCCCAACATTAATTTGCTTCTGGCCCCAGCTGTAGGAATCTCTGACGTCCAGCAGCAGTGATATCATCAAACAGGTGAAGCAGCCAATCACACTGAGGAATTCTCACACCCAACAAACCAACGATTCCAGTTTGTTGATGATCTCTAACAGGTTTATTAATAGCTAAACTAGTATATACAATACAGAGCAAACTATTTACCGAACCTTTGTCTAAGGTATTACAGTTGCAGAGTGACTATGGCCTCTAGTCACATGACTACATCCTGATACTTCGCTCATTGACATAGAGTTCTTAAAGGGACATCACTCTTAAGATGATCATACAACAGACAACATCACTCTTGATTTTCAAGTTCAAAGAGTTACTATCAGTTTGAGACAAATGAGGAGGACTGTAAATCAATGTTAAACTGAATTTCATTCTTCCTTTTATTTAACTAGGCTTTCCTAGATATCACTGCTTCTTCACTGAATACAAGTGTGGAGAATGTTTCCTTTCACATAAGCCTCACAGAGATTTCAGCACTAAAACAGGCTGTAAAAGGGAGTCGAGAAAGAATAGAACATTCAGATCTCACAAACACTCATTCAGAGAATCTGTCAAACAAGCAGAAATCCGGCAGCCTTTTAAAATAAAAACAGAAAAAGCTGGAAATACTCAGCTCAGGCAGCATCTGTGGAAAACCTTGTCATTTATTCTTTTTTCTGTTGTCACAATAATTGAAATGTCTCATAGTTACTTGTGGACTTTTGACTTCTTTCTTATATATGTCAACACACAAAGAGTGGTAAATGAGGTTGGTGAGCTGCAGCACAAATAGTCACATGGGACTAATGATGAGTCATGGTGATAACGGAGACGTAGCTCAAAAAAGGGTGCTAAATATTCCTGAATACAGGAAAGATAGAGAAGGAAAGAAAGGAGGAGGGGTGGCATTACACATTATGGAGAATATTGCAGTGCTGAAGAGGGAATGTACTGGAGGAGTCAAGGACAGAATCCTTGGTTAGAGTTAAGAAACAATAGAGGTGTCATTACACCACTGAGCATATTCTATAGGCCACTGACTAGTGGGAAAGATATAGAGGAGCAAATTTTCAGCGAAATCGCAGAGAGGTGGCGGAACTATGGAGTAGTGATAATGGGCAACTTAAATTATACGAACATACGAATTAGGAGCAGAATTAGGCCATTCGACCCCTCAAGCCTGCTCTGCCATTCAATAAGATCATAGCTGATCTGTTTGTGTCTCGAACCCCACACTCCCATCTACCCTTGATAATCTTTGATTCCCTTACCTAACAAGAATCTATCTGCCTCCACCTTAAAAATATTCAATGACCCCGCCTCCAACACCTTCTGAGGCAGAGAGTTCCAAAGTCTCAGAACCCTCAGAGAAAAAAATTCTCCTCATCTCTGTCCTAAATGGGTGACCCCTAATTTTGAAACAGTGCCCCCTACTTCTGGACTCCCCCACAAGAGGAAACATCCTTTCCACATTCACCTTGTCAAGACCTTTCAGGATCTTATATATTTCAATCAAGTCTCCCCTCACTCTTCTAAACTCCAGTGAAAATAAGCCTAGTCTGTCCAACCTTTCCTCATAAGACAACCCACTCATTCCAGGTATCAATCTAGTAAACCTCCTCTGAACCGCCTCCAATGCATTTACATCCTTGCTTAAATAAAGAGACCAAAACTGCACACAGTATTCCAGATGTGGTCTCACCAATGCCCTGTATAACTGAAGCATAACATCCTTACTTTGATTTTCAATTCCTCTCATAATAAAGGATAGCAATCCATTAGCCTTCTTTATTAGTTGCTGTACCTGTATACTAACTTTGTGACTCCAGCACTAGAACACCTAGATCCCTCTGTACCTTGGAATTCTGCAGTCTTTCTCCGTTTAAGAAATACTTTGCTTTTTTATTCTTCTTGCCAAAGTGAACAACTTCACATTTTCCCACATTATACTCCATCTGCCAGATTTTTACCCATTTACTCATCCTATCTATATGGGTCAGCAAGCTCTTTATGTCCTCTTCACAACATACTTTCCTACCTATCTTTGTGTCATCTGAAAATTTAGCTACCAAACCATCGCTCCCCTCATCTAAGTCATTGATCTAAATTGTAAAAAGTTGAGGCCCCAGCACAGACCCCTGTGGGACTCCACTCATCACATCCTGCCAATCAGAAAAGGACCCATTTACGCGTACATTCTGTTTTCTGCCAGCCAGCCAATATTCTATCCATGCTAATATGTTACCCTCTACACCATGAACTCCTACTTTGTGCAATAACCTTTTATGTGACACCTCGTCAAATGCCTTCTGGAAATCCAAGTACTGTATGTCAATGGGCTCCCCTTAATCCACAGCACATATCACTCCTTCAAAGAACTCTGATAAATTGGTTAAACATGATTTCCCTTTCACAAAACCATGCTGGCTATTCCCAATTATCTTGAGTTTTTCTAAGTGCCCAGCTATAGCCTCCTTAATGATCGATTATTGTAATGTAGGCTGGGATAGTAATAATATAAAGGGCAGAGAGGGGGAAGAATTTCTGAAGTGTGTTCAGGATCAGTACATTTCTGGCCCATGAAGAGATCTTCACAGAACTGGAATCCACGTACCTCACTGCTTTGCATGAGACAAAGAACACATTACATTATCAACTGCTGATTGATTTACATTTCTTAAGAGTGTAAGGTCTTTTTTGTTTTAAAAATACACAGGTAAACTATGGCCCAAATATTGCAGTCAGCACCAAAGTGACAGTGCTCACCACTAACCTCTATGAAAGTTGCCCACAAAGATCTAGCAATCTCTTTGGTGTGAATTCCGCCTTTCCCGACATTGCTTTGATTCTGGACCCAGCTGTAGGAATCTCGGATGTCCAGCAGCAGTGATATCATCAAGCAGGCAAAGTAGCCAATCACATTGAAGAATTCTCACACCCAACAAACCAGGAAATAAAATACACTGATCACCCTTCACTTTTTAATCGTTTTACAAAGAGCAAGACACAGATTGGGACACACACATGTGATTAAGATAGAATCTGAAATATCAGAAACAAACTTAAAAAAAATACATTTTTATTATATTTAAAACCTGTGGATTTTCTTTTATCAGAATGGAGAAATTTAACATTCCACAAATGTGATTTTCAGGGCTAGGAAGGTTGTTCAGCAATAATTATGATTTAGTGCATCATTAAAAACCCAGTTACACCTCACTCAACAAGGTGTAACTTCATACGGGGTTATTACAGAGAGACTAACCATGTAAAAACTGGAAATTCACATTAATTCTCGTGATTTCTGAAGATTTCCATCTGCCTGGACTTCAGCACTACACCCTGTAGAGGAACAGGGAATCACTGATCACTGGATTTCTACACAGCATATGTGTGGACGGCAGAAGTTGCTGGTTGGGGAAGATTCATCAAAATGCATTCATTTTCTCAGGTACACAGCGATGTTGGCACATTTCAAAGGCTTTTTCATATCAAAAATATGTAATTTACCAAGAAATTGATTAATATACATCAATTAAAGTAGTAAATGGTTCAATATAGTTTTGTAAAGTTATTTTCAGTGATTTTTAAATCAGGTTACTCACAACCTTATTAAAAATATTTACTTTTGTTGATAAACCCATTTTCAGCTGTGTGACTAAAACTGCAGCAAGTTACTGCTCTTAAATGCATCAAAGAATACATTTTAATGGAAAGAATAAAAAGAAACAATTCCAGTTTATTGCACAGCCCAATTGTGTTAGTTCATGGAAGATTTTACAGTTTGCGATAGTGCAAATGAATTTTATAGGAAATTAACCTAACCAGCATAATTTTTAGCGCGAAGCAGAAACTCTGCCCCCATAGTCCGTAAAAAGCTGTTTTCCTCCTCCATCCCATCTGCAAGAGCCTTTCAAAGTCTGAAGAGCCAGTATGTTTTTAACTTCTTAATCGGTAGAATTGCTGGATGTGAAGACATTAATGCTATATTTGATTTTCTTGGTGTAGGGGTTTAGTTTGGATGTTTCCCAACTGGACTCCCCATTGTGTCAGAAAACAATCTGAAGATTGACAGGTGGATCTCTTTAGCTCATTCCAGGGCTCCCCAAAAGAGTCACAATGAATTTTCTGTTCTTTATTACAGACAGACATCTGATTCAGGACCATGTCAATGACTGTGACCGCAGTAGAATGAAAATGTCAAGATGTCACCTTGATAATTGTCTCCCCTCGCCCATTACAATCCTCCCTCTACAAAGAAGCCTCCTCGTTCCATCATCAACCCATTAAGGGACCTCAGGAATGATTGGAGATTGACTACATAGCCAAGCTACCTCAGACTGCAAAACCAAATAAGTATCATCCAATTATAATTGTTGATTCTTTCACTGCTTTGCTCTAAGCTGTATCCTCACTGTACTGTTCTAGTGACTGGGAAAGTACTGGTTGAATAAGTTCTTTTGAAATGGGTGATCAATAGTGGTAAAAATGAAACCCCCAATACCATGAGCCCTAATCTCGTACAACAATTTCTTGTGTGGCTCTTTTCGAGTGCCTTCTGAAAATCCAAATGTACTACATTCACTGCTTCTCCCTTATTGACCCTACTAGTTGCAACCTCAAAAATCTCTAACAAATTTGTCAGACACCATTTCCCATTCATAAAACTATGTTGATTCTGCCTAATTATCCTGTAATTTTACAAATGCCCTGTTATCACATCCTTCCCTACTACTGATGTAAGGCTATAGTTCTGTGTTTTCTCCTTCTTTCCTTTCATAAACAGTGGGGTTACTTTTACTACCTCTTAATGCATGGGGACCATTCTGCAATTGAGGGAATTCTGGAAGATCAAACCAATGGAGCTATTATCTCTTCAGAGACCTCTTTTAAAACCCTAGGGTGTAGGCAATCAAGTCCTAGGGAACTGTCAAATTTCAGCCCCATTAATTTCTCCAGTACTTTTTATTTACTAATATTATTTACTTTACTTCCTCACTCTCATGAAACCCTTAGGTCCCCACAATTTTCAGTATGTTCTTTGTGTCTTCTATTGTGATGAAAGACATACAATATTTGATTACTGTCTCTTCCTTTTCCTTATTCTCCATTATACTTTCTTCTATCTCAGCCTCTAAGGGGCCCAAGTTTACTTTCATGACTGTTACTTTCGCTACTCTCTTTTTTTACATATTTGCGGAAGCTCTTACAAACTCTTTTTTATATTTCTGGATAGTTTACTCTCCTATTCTATTTTCTCCCTCTTTATCAATTTCTTGGTCATCCCTGGCTGATTTTTAAAGCCCCCAATCCTCTGGCTTACTACTCTTTTTGACAACATTGTAAGCCTTTTCTTTTAACCAAGCGTTATGCTTAACTTCTCCAGGTAGTCATGGCTATGCCACTTTTCAAGTGGAGCTTTTATTCCTCAAGGGAATATATATTTGTTGAGAGTTATGAATTATTTCTTTAAATGTTTGCCATTGCTTATTTGCATCATATCTTTTGATTCAAATTTCCAATCTACCTCTGCCAACTCACTGATATACCTCTGTAAGTGGCTATATTTAAATTTATTACTCTAGTTTTGCATGTAACTACATCACTCTCAAACTTCATATGAGGTTCTAACATATTATGATCACTCTTCCCTAGAGAAACATTTGCTATGAGATTATTAATTAACTCTATCTCGTTGCACAATACTAGATCTAAAATAAACTGTTCCATAGTTAGTTCTTCATCCTCCAAAGAACTTTTGCCAATTTGGTTTGCCCAGTCTATTTGAGAATTAAAAATATTGCATTATGTGTGTTTCATGCATCTCTAATTTTCTGATTTAAATTCTGTCCATTATGATTACTGTTTGGGTTCTATAAACTACTCCCACCAGTGTTTTCTGCCATTTGCAATTTCTTAGCTCCACCCATTCCACCCGTACAAATTTTATATCCTGATTTTCCTGGCTACAAATCTATCTCCTGACAACCTTAATCTCATTCTTTATTATCAGGGCTACCCCTTCCTCCCCACCCAACCCCTACTTTCCATTTTCATATCCTTTCTAAAAATCATGTACCTTGGAAGATTTAGTTCCCAGCCTTGGTCACCCTGAAGTCATGTCTCAGTAGTTGTTACCAAATCAACCCCATTTATCTCTATTTGTGCCATTAATTCATCCAGTTTGTTATGAAAGTTCCACCCTTTCAGATATAGCGTCTTTCATTTTAGCTTTTTCCTATTTTTCCTGATCTGGCCTTACTCGGTAAAGTCCTATTACTGTTATTAAACTCTCTGTCCCTTCCTTGATTTTACCCAAACCGCTATTCTCCCCATCGGCCCTATCAAAACCCCTCATAATGTTGAAAAGACTCTAATAATTCCCCTGTTAACCTTAAATGTGCTCAGGAAATTAATCTCAGCTGCATTATTATCTCCACATTTCTGAATTCCTTCATGTAAATTCAAGAAGATTTCCTTTGTACCCACTCCAAAGATTTCACTTTCTTCTGAAAGTGTGTCCAGCAGTGAACACAATACTCGAGATGAAGTCTAACCAGTGATTTATAAAGGTTTACCGTCCTTGTCTGTGTACCTTTCCCTATATTTGAAAGTCAATGATCCCATTTTTTTTAACAACATCATTAACATCTTGCCACCTTCAAAGTTTTGTATACACACGTCCTTCTTGCCACTCCTGCCCTCCTACTAAAATTGTCCCATTTAGGTTATATCGCTCGTCCTTATTTTTCCTTTGAAAATGCATCAATTTGATTGGGGAAATCATATCTGTGATTGTAATTGCATTATGATCTGTGTACAAGTTTTATATTAAATTGATTTCAACAGATTTTATAAATTCACAGGAAGCATTGTAAATGCACGAGGAAAATCCAGAGTAAGCTGAGTTTGGAGAATTCCAGAATTGCAGGATTTTGTCCCGGGTAAATATTCATTCAAATTAAGTCCTGATACTTAAAATTTAATGAAGCATAGTATCTTTCCACGCAGTACTGCAACATAGCAAAAGTTGTTTCCTTGTGAACATACAGCAAAGATAATCTGATACTAGAAGAAAAAAAACTTCAAACCTCACTAAGTTTAGAAGTAAAGGGTTTAACATCATTACAGTTCTAACAGGGAAGTGGTGGGGCCAGCTCCAGTCGAGCAACTGCAAACTCCACCAGAGTTTGAGCAAATTTAAAGAAACTTTGCTGGATTAAAAAAAAACTTTGGATCTCAAGTCTCAAAGACAGAAAACAGGACCTGGTCCTTCTGTTCCGTCCAGACTGAGTCAGACGTTTGCTATTGTCCTTGGTCAGGTGATTTTTCATGGCTTGGCCTCTGCAGTGCCAGAAATAGCCCCCAAACTTGGCAAACTTTACCAGCTATAATTAATTATGATCTACTGTCAGCTAGGGACGGTCCTTCCTGATACACATAAAGAGCACTTAAAAAAAACACTTTCGACTCCTGGCTTCACTCATCGCTGTAAAATTCAGTGTAACGTTCCAGTTGATGACACTTCTGACTAATTAAAAGGTCTGAAAGTCTAGTGTCAGCAAAATTAATACTTTATTAATATGGAACCTTGGTGTCACACATTTAATCCAAACCCTAACACCAGGTCTGTCACTATTTATATGCTTTAATGAACAATCCACATCACCCGACAGATCCCAGACCACATGCTTTGTTACAGAGCAAAACTGTAGCTGGAAATAGTCCCATTTCTTATCTGTGCTTTATGAGGACACATTCCTTGGTATTGAACGGCCTTTCATTAATTTCCTTCAGTGATTTTCTCATTATTCCTAAATCAACTTGCCAACTGATAAATATATTATTTATTTTAGTTTCATAAACATCCCACTTTATAATTTAATCTATCTGATTAGTCACTCTGGCTGAAGATTGTTTTGTGCCTAATAATGGACAAGGTCCTGTTACTTCTTTATCCCATTAAATTTTTCCTGTTTACTGACCACAATGGGTGTTTAATCAGTGTTACCCCGATGAACTATCTGCACTGAAGTTCCTGTCTGTCTAACTCAGGCTTGTTTCTACTTCCCATAAGACATATAATATCAGCCATTTTATGTCAATGTATTTCACCATTTTATATTAACATTTGTTTAAAACCTACAGTGCACACTCAATGGAGCAGGAATGCACACAGTGAAATAGAAGCACACAGGCAATGAAGTGGGTGTACACACTCAATGGAATGCGAGGACACACTCATTGGAATTTCTGTACACACTCAATGGAGTGGAGGAACACACTGAATGGAATGGCAGCACACACTTCATGGAATGGGAGTACACACTCAATGGAATTCAAGTAAGCATTTAATGGAATGGGAGTACACAATCAACAGAATGGCAGTAAACACTCAATGGAAAGATGCTGAAATGTTGTGGATGAACAGAAAGACCTGGAGATTCAAATACAGAATTCTGTGAAAATGTGAGTGCAGGTAAATTAAGCTATTCAAAAAAAGGCTGCAACCGATTATCCAAGGGACATTCAGGTCATTGAGAGTATATCGCAAATTCAGCAGTGCGAAAACATCTTGGTGTCCATCACACACAATCTATAATTGTGGCTTTTCAGAGAAACACTAGAATTGCAGGAAGAGGAACTGAGAAAAAAGTCACATTTCTCTCATTCAAGACAAGAAGTTTTTCCAGCTGATAACATGGAGCTAGCTGACATTTATCAAAATGTCAATGAATTTCATCGTGATCAATTCAGAAAAGAGAGAGGAAAAAAGAAAGAGTCGAAGCCGGGTAGATAACACTCATTATCTGATCATTACTGTACAGGTTATTCAGTTTGAGTTAATTAACTAGTATTTATTTACCATCAAATCAATTCACAACAGCAAATAGGTCCTTTCCTATTAGTTGAGAGAACATGTTGTTAGGAAATTCAATTTCTTCAGAAGAACTGATGGATTTTAAAGCTGAACATTGGGGTCAGAAGCCCTTGTGACCATCCCTTTAATTGATGGCATTGTTAACAAACAGTGAAATAAAACAGTGGGGTCAGAAGAATGCCGTGACTCTCCTTTCAACTGACGGTGTTACTGGCTCACACTGGAATCTGAGAGGAAGATTTTGTAGTAAAGATGCTGGATGAGGGTTGGTGAAATGCTGAAGAAATGATGAGGACAGAGCTGTGAAATGGACAAATGGTCTTTATTCCTTGTACCTTGCAGATTGCCTGAGTAAATGATATTTGTAAATTTGTAACTGTCCAAAACTTGCTTCATTTCAATTTCCTGCTGAGTTTATATATTTAACCTGCTGTTCATGAATGTTCTTGAATTGAAGAAATGTGTCTTCGATTGGCACAACTGTGCAAAGTTGAAAATATTCCTGTGTTGACAACAACACTCGGCTCCTTTGCCTCTTCTCCAGGACCGAATGAGAAAGGGTTTGGAGTCTTTTTCACCAGACGGTTCCCTCTAATCTTTTCATTGATGACTTTCTCTTGCGCCTTACAGAACGTGCTGTCCGATCAGCAGAACCTGTCCGAGGAAAATGGTCACCTCTGGTCATTTACATTGTCCTGGGTTTCTCCATCCTGCTGACAATCGTGATTCTTGCCACTACAATTGCATCCTGTAAGTTTTGTAATATTTTAAACTATTAAACTTATTGTCCTGAATTCTACAATGATAGTTAACAAATTTAATTCAGAGATATGCAGAAATTAGCATGTATTAATAATGTAGCAGTGAAATGCGGCTGGGCTATATAAGGGATGATGGTGAAAGGGGACATGGAAGTTGGACTCCGCTCAACGCGCTTCCACTTCTCACCCGTTACCGTGCCACCCCTCCCCCACCCCCTCGACCCCACCTCAGTCAGCAGTCCACATGCTGCCTCGTCTCCTAATGGCCAAGTTTCCCCTTCAGAGGTACAGGTGGAGCAGCCTTTGGTGCAGTCCTCAAGGGCTCCAAAAGACAGAAGACATCGATGTAGAGCATCTCAACAGTCAGAGTAGGTATCTGAGCAGCCTGGCATTAACTTTACTCAAGCCACATGGGTTGTACCATGGAGTAGTAGGAAAAGGATGCGTAAGGCTTTGTAATTTAACAAGGGTGTACATAGGTGTATGAGAAAATGTTATGTTAAGTTTCTTAGATCACATAAACATTATTCTGTTGCATCAATTTCCCATTTTGCCCATTCTTGTGTGCTGGCGACAAGTTTCTTTTTAACATGTTTGATGACATGAACTGATGGGGTCCAGTGGCAGGTTGTTCAAGAGCTGATAGTTGTTGGCAGTACTGCTTTGCGTCAGTGGCATTGGTAGGGGCGGTAGTGTTGTTAGGTATAGCAACCATTGCTTGTGCTTGTGACATTAGTTGACTGGTGCAACCTTGCATTAATAATGACGTCCCTGACATTGCATGAGCAGGGAAGAAAACAGCTTTGAATGCTGAATATTTATCACTATATATCCCTGAAATGGATTGACAGTTGCTGCTGGGTTCTCGCCTCGCTTTTACTGGAAAGTTTCACGAAGGCCATTGACCCAATTTTAAAGTCAAAAGTCTGAGTAACTATAGCTCTAACTGAAGGGGTTGTGAAGATGTAGCCGAACACATTGGAGTGAAATGTGGAAGTTGGCAGGTTGGGGCTGGATTCCCAACTCACTATCAATTTCCCACTTTTTACCAGTCCCACCCACCCATCCACCCCCAAAGCCATGTATGTACTCCTTCATGTTAAACACCTCCGGATAACTCTTTCGGTGAATCTAGCTGAGATTATCAGAGCAGGTCAGTTAGCAATCCCACATTATGAGGATAAACTCGCTAATCTAACATCGAATTGGAATTACACTTTGGAGGGGGTGATTTTCAGTTCTTTAATGCCTGCTTAAAGGAATGACAAAGGAAGAAAGAAAGGTAGAGAGGTGGAATGGTTTTGGGAGGGAATCCCAGCGCTTAGGACCTTAGCAGCTGAAGGCACTGCCACCAATGGTGGAGTAATTAAAATTGAGGATGTTCTGAGGTAAGAATTGGAAGAGAGCAGATATCTTAGAGGGCTGCAGGGCTGGAGAAAATGACAGAGATAGGGAGAGATAGGGAAAGACCAAAGCAACAGAAGCAGGTCATTTCGCTCATGTTGGTTCTTTGCCAGAGCAATTCAGAACTAATCCACTGTTCTCCACTTCCTCTATAGCCCTGTATATCACTCTGCTTAAAATGAGTATCAATTTTTCTGTTAAAAGATGCAGTGGCCTCTGCCTGAACTGTGCCAAATCATCCCCTGCTGTAGCACTCTGCATAAAGAAACCTCTCCTACTCTCCCTCCGCACTTACCTAACTTGCTCCTCACTCCCTCCTCACTCAATTCGCACTCCCCACTGTTTTAGTGACAATTTTAAATTGATGATACCTCATCACTGACTCTCCAGCCTGAAGAAACGTTCTTTCCCTATTCACCTGATCAGGACTCTTCATGATTTTGAAGACCTCTATTAAATCTCCTCTTTGCTTTTTCTGTTCCAGTGGAAATAGTCCTAGTAACTCAAGCTCCTACACTTCCCATGTAACTTCCCAACACCCTGGCATCATCCTGGTGAATCTACATTGAAAGCTCTCTCTGGCTTTAATGTCCTTTCAATAATAGGATGCTGAAAACAGCAAATTATAGCCATTGACTTGTATGAATGCATAGCTTTTTGATTTTTCTCATGTATGCCTTTCATTATATGTCTCATGGCCATTAAGGGATTGTAGCTTTCCTTCCCTAAGGGCATTAATGAACTAGACGGGTTTTTATGTCAATCAATGATAGCTTCACGGCACCATTACTGAGACCAGCTTTCAATTCCAGATTTTTAGTAATTGACTGAATTTGAATGTCACCAGCTGCCATGGTGGAATTTGAACCCGTGTCCCCAAAGCATCATCCTAGGCCTCTAGATTACTAGTTAAAGGATGTTATCACTGTGCCACCACCTCCCTTGATCCATTAATACCCCAGCTAGCAAAAATCTATCAAACTCCAATGTAAGAAATAAAAGAAAAATGAGCTAGCATTTGCTACTTGATGTGGGAGAGAGTTCCACACTTTGGTCCAAAATTGATGACCTCATACTTACCTGCATTGAAATCCATCTGCACAGTTTTGCCCACTCACTTAATCGATCAATGTACCTTTGAAATTTTATGCTCCCACCTACACCACTTACTGTACCACCAATCTTAGTATGATCAGCAAACTTGGATATATGGCTCTCCATCTAATTCATTTTAAATAATTGACTAATTGAGACTCCAGGACAGATCTTTATAAGACAACACTGGTCACTTCCATCCAATTTGTGTTCATGTCCATCATCCTTTCTCTCTGTCTTGTAACACCCAACCAATCTTTGAACCAGGTCAATAATTAGCTTTAAATTCCATTAGCTTTAAATTTAGCTAGCAGTCTCTTATGTGAAACCTTATTGAATGCCTTCTGTAATTCCATATAAATTACATTCATAGATATTCTCCTGACGACTACTCCACTTTCTTCCTCAAAAAATTCACTTCAGTTTATCGGATATGATCTACTCTTTTCAAATTGATGTTGGCTCACTGTAATCAGCTCAAATTTCTGTAATTTCTCTGTCATGCTGTCCTTAATTCTAAATTCCAATAACTTCCCTTCAACAGATGTTAGACTAACTGGTTTATAATTTCATGATTTCTCTCCCTCACCTCTCATCTCACACCTCTCCACATAAAATTGCATCTGCCTCCTGTCTGCCCATTTCACTAACCTCTCCATGTCGACCTGACATCTTTTACATTCTACTTCACTCGTTGTAAAGCCACTACTTTTCAGTTTTCAGTCGTTATGTGATTCTCTTCTCTGCCAGATTCCAACTCAACTAAACAAAGAACAAAAGGGTTCCTGGACCCAGCTCTGGTCCCTGAAATAACACGTCCAATCCTTCTCTAATTTCCATGCGATGGGTGTGGGAGGGGGGGCTCACAACAATCCTTGCAGGGGTGGGAGGGGAGGGAAGGGGAACTTCACTTTGGCTGGGAAAACAAAGGTTACCTTAACATGTGATATTGTCCATTCGAGACAGGGGAGGCAAATCCAGTCTATGCTAATGTGCGAGAGTCAAATCCTTGTTTCCTTTTCAGTTGCTCAGATGCTCAGTGAAATGAAAACGACAGTCACAGATTTCAAGGTGGAACTTTCCCAGTTGAAGAGTAATGGTGAGTGTGAAATCCCAATCTGATAAAGGAGACGGTCCTGTTTGGGTGAAAGTCACTTGAATAAAACTTCTGTATTTTGATTTGGGGTTTGGTTTGTGATTGGAGCTAAATTCTAATACCCATCCTGTACTGATACAATGTTAAGTAGTTTGTTGTTATAATCTATCTCAGAGGAGTCAAACCTATGGCAGGTGGAACAGTTTCATCCAGCCCACAGTGTCCTCTGCTTAGAATTTGGCAAGTCTCCTGGAACGGAACATCAGCTCCTGGAATAAAAGCAGATGCTGGAAATCTGAAATGAAAGGTCTGATGGAAGGTCATCAACCAGAAACGTTAACTCCTTTTCTCTCTCCACAGATACTGCCAGACCTGCTATTTCCCGCGCTTTCTGTTTTTATTATAAATCCCCCGGACCCTGCTTCAGCAATCCAGGAGAGCTGGGCCTTTTAAGTTTCATACCACCTGTCTTGCTGTGTTACAGCATCACCCCCCACTGTGTGTCATCACCTCCCTGCAGTGTGACATCATTACCCTGCTCGGTGACATCACCACCCCTACCCTCCCTCCCTGCACACACTACAGCAATGGAACACTGGTTGGGGTGAGATCGATGTTTCTGCGGTGATGCCCAAGTGGTTGAACCGCTTTGAAGTTTTGCCCTAAATGGTTTAGTTTAGTTTAGACATACAGCACTGAAACAGGCCCTTCGGCCCATCGAGTCTGTGCTGACCATCAACCACCCATTTGTACTAATCCTACACTAATCCCATGTTCCCTACCACATCCCCACCTGTCCCTATATTTCCCTACCACCTACCTATACTAGGGGCAATTTATAATGGCCAATTTACCTAGCAACCTGCAAGTCTTTGGCTTGTGGGAGGAAACCGGAGCACCCGGAGAAAACCCACGCAGACACAGGAAGAACTTGCAAACTCCACACAGGCAGTACTCAGAATTGAACCCGGGTCGCTGGAGCTGTGAGGCTGCGGTGCTAACCACTGCGCCACTGTGCCGCCCCTAGTGTTGGTGTTGAGCTTCTTTGTTGTTGTTGTGTCACACTCCAGACTTGTGCCTTGTAGGTAGTGCAGAGGCTTTGACTAGTGAGGAGGTGAGGCACGTGCCACAGAATATGCAGCCTCTGACCTGCTCAAGTAGCCACAGCCTTTATGTGGATGGTTCAGTTAAGTTTCTGATCAATGGTGACCCCCAGGATGTTGATGGTGAAGGATTTGGCAAGAGCAATCCCATTGAATTTCAAATGGAGGTGATTACATTCTCTCTCTCGGTCAGTAACTGGCATTTGTGTGACACAAATATTACTTGCCACTTGTCAGTTCAAGCCTGGATGTTATTGAAGTCTTGCTGCATGCAGACATGGCATCATTTTGTGATGAGGAATGTGAATGGACCTGAGCACTGCAATCATCAGCAAACATCCCCACTTCTGACATACCTGGACAATTTTTCACATTGTCAGGTTGATACCAGTGTTGTAGCTGTACAGGCAAAGCTTGGCTAGGGGCACAGGTAGGAGAGCAGGTCTCCAGCACTATGTTGTATCATGACTTTAAGTGGGTACGTCCATAATCTGTAGACATCATCAGACAGGATATGATGTCGTCTGTCATAGGCACAGTAGTTGGAATATGTTAGTTGACCAAGAAAGACATACTAGAAAGAGCTCTCCAGCAATGTGTATATACTACTCTAATCTTTGAATAAAAAGTATCGCTCACCTACTTGAGTGATTGGCAAGTTTGTGTTTGAAACATAGAAAGAACCACAACACACTACAGCTGATACATTGTCAGGGCCTGTAGCCTTTGCTTTTCTAGCTGTTTCTTGATATCAGGTGGAGAGTTTCGAATTAGTGAAGACTGGCATCTATTATCCCTTGGGGGTGACCCCTTGGGGATGAGCGATCATAATATGATAGAATTCTTCATCAAGATGGAGAGTGACATAGTTGATTCTAAGACTAGGGTCCTGAAACTTCATAAAGGAAACTACGAAGGTTTGAGGTGCGAGTTGGCTATGATGGATTAGGAAACGTTACTTAAAGGGATGATGGTAGATAGGCAATGGCAAAGATTCAAAGAGTGCATGGATGAACTGCAACAATGGTTTATTCCTGTCTGGCGCAAAAGTAAAACGGGAAAAGTAGCCAAACTATGGATTACAAGGGAAATTAGAGATCCAGGAAAGAGGCATACAAATCCACCAGAGAAAACAACAGAACTGAGGATTGGGAGCAGTTTAGAATTCAGCAAAGGAGGACCAAGGGATTGATTAAGGAGGGGAGAATAGAGTACGAGAGTAAGCTTGTGGGAAACATAAAAACTGACTGTAAAGGTTTCGAGAGGTATGTGAAGAGAAAAAGATTGGTGAAGACAAATGTAGGTCCCTTACAGTCAGAAACAGGGGAATTTATTATGGGGAACAAAGAAATGGCTGACCAACTAAATGCATACTTTGGTTATGTCTTCACAAAGGAGGACAAAAATATCATACCAGAAATGTTGGGGAACAGGGTTTAGTCAGAGGGAGTAACTGAAGGAAATCTGTATTAGTAGAGAAATGGTGTAGGGGAAATTGATTGGATTGAAGGCTGATAAATCCCCAGGGCCTGATAGTCTACATCCTAGAGTACGTAAGGAAGTGGCCCTCGAAATAGTGGATGCATTGGTGGTCATCTTTCTAGATTCTATAGACTCTGGAACAGTTCCTATAGATTGGAGGTTAGCAAATGTAACCCCACTATTTAAAAAGGGAGGTAGAGAGAAAGCCTGACGTTGGTAGTGGGGAAAATTCTAGAGTCCATTATCAAAGATTTTATAGCAGAGCACTTGGAGAAAAGTGGTAGAATCGAATAGAGTCAACATGGATTTATGAAACGGATATCATGCTTGACAAATCTACTAGAATTCTTCGAGGATGTAACAGTAGAGTTGATGAGAGTGGGAGCCAGCGGATGTGGTTTATTTGAACTTTCAGAAGGCTTTCGACAAAGTCCCACATAAGAGATTAGCATGTAAAATTCAAGCGCATGGGATTGGGGCTAGTGTATTGCGATGGATAGAAAATTGGTTAGCAGACAGGAAACAAAGAGTAGGAATAAACAGATCATTTTCTGAATGACAGGCAGTGACTAATGTGGTACCGCAGGGATCGGTGCGAGGACCCCAGCTATTCACAATATATATTAATGATTTAGATGAGGGAAAATAATGTAATATTTCCAAATTTGCAGATGACACAAACTGGGTGGAAAGATTAGTTGTGAGGAGGATACAGAGAGGCTTCAGGTTGATTTGGACAAGTTGAGTGAGAGGGCAAATGCATAGCAGATACAGTATAATGTGGATAAATGTGAGGTTATCTACTTTGGTAGCAAAAACAGGAAGGCAGATTATTATCTGAACGGCTATAAACTGAGAGAGGAGAATGTGCAGCGAGGCCTGGGTGTTCTCGTACACCAGTTGCTGATGGTGCATGCAGGTGCAACAGGTGGTAAAAAAGGCAAATGGTATGTTGGCCTTCATAGTGAGAAGATTTGAGTACAGAAGCAGGGATGTCTTGCTGCAATTATACAGGGCCTTGGTGAGGCCACACCTGGAATATTGTGTGCAGTTTTGGTCTCCGTATCTGAGGAAAAATGTTCTTGCTACAGAGGGAGTGCAACGAAGGTTTACCAGACTGATTCCTGAGATGGCGGGACTGACGTATGAGGAGAGATTGACTCGGTTAGGATAATATTCGCTGGAGTTCAGAAGAGTGAGAGGGGATCTCATAGAAACCTATAAAATTCTAACAGGACTGGACAGGGTAGATGCAGGAAGGATGTTCCCGATGGTGGTGGAGTCCAGAACCAGGGGTCATAGTCTAAGGATACGGGGTAAACCTTTCAGGAGTGGGATGAGGAGAAATTACTTCACCCAGAGAGTGGTGAGCCTGTGGAATTTGCTACCACAGAAAGCAGTCAAGGCCAAAACATTGAATGTTTTCAAGAAGGAGTTAGAAATAGCTCTTGGGTCTAAAGGGATCAAAGGATATGGGGTGAAAGCGGGAACAGGCTACTAAGTTGGATGATCAGCCATGATCATAATGAATGGTGGAGCAGGCTCGAAGGGCCAAATGGCCTACTCCTGCTCCTATTTTCTATGTTTCTATTACAGTGGGGGACCTCAGGGGGTCATCCATTTGTTACTTCAGGATAAAGATGATTGTCAGTGCTTCAGGCATGCATTTTGTAATCATGTGTTGGGTTCCACCACAATTTCTGGAGACTCTCGACTCAGTTACTTTGGGAATTGTCCACCAGCATTCATGACTAAATATGAAGGAACCGCAGACCTTTGACCTGATCCGTTAGTTGTGGGATCGCTTAGCTCTGTCTTTTGCATGGCGTTTCTGCTGTTTAGCATGCATGTAGTCCTGTGTTGAACTTCACCAGGTTGTCACCTCAGGCTTAATGTTGTTGTGGCGATAGGGTCATAGTGGGGGTGTTGAAAGTTGGGTGGGCCCCCATTGCAATTCCACGGTGGACAGGCAGTTAACTGCCCACCATCTGGGGCGCCATCCCTTTAAGGGACGAGCCCCTGCCTCCAGAGCTGCCAGCCAATCGGATGACTGGCAGCTCTGCAGTACCTGTAACACCACTGGGAGCAGTGGCCACTTCCTATATTGCAGGACCTCCTGCAGTAACAAGGACATCAGAGACCCCCGAGAGAGATATGTGGGGTCAGGGTCATTAGGGTCATGTAGGCATGCACCAGTGACGACATGGGATGTGGAGGTCGGGAATGTGTCTCTCATTGGGGTGACAATCGTTGCCGGGCAGGCTCTCTGGAAAGGTTGCCCCAAAGGAGGGATGCCCCAGCCCCAATATGAGACCACCAACTCTCCATGGCAGTGGGCACTTCCACTTTCTATTAAATTGAGGTGGAGACTAGAAAGAGGCCGTGGACATTAATTGGTCACTTAAAGGCCTTAATTATCCTGGGGCTGTGCTTGGCCTTCCCCTCCCTGGACTAAATTGGAAGCCATGGGAAGGTGACGGACACTCCAACCCCCACTGTCTCACGCAATTTTATGCACCCCCCTCCTCTATTCCCATCCCTAAGGGGCCCATAAAATTCAGCTACTCATTTCATTACTCATAAACTGCTCCTGACATGCTGTCCTACACTCCTCACTGAAAGAAGGTTGGTCATCTGACTGGTTGGTGACAGAGGAATGAGGGATATGATGGGCCATGAGGTTACAGATTATGCTGGATTATGATACATGTACAACTGCTAATGGCCCACAGCGTCTCATGGATAGCCAGCTTTGAGCTACTGGATCCCACGTAGCACGGTGATAGTGCATAAGACAAAATGGAGGGTGCCTTCAGTGTGAAGACAGGAATTGATCTCCACAAGTTCTGTGCTATGGTCACTCCTACCAATACTGCTGTGGACAGTGTTACAACCGAGGCGGGAGGAGTGCATTGTTTATTCTAGTTCCACTTCTCCACAGTTCACAATATATTTACATTTTTACCACTTACCGATACGGTCAATCATATACTCTATTTTTATCCCAGAATAAAATACACCAACCAGGTTTCTTTAATAAACAACAAAATTATCTGTTTATTCTAACACAAGTGTTACGAACAGGTGAGAAAGAGGAAGAGGGTTCCCTTTCAGCCTTCACCTGGTCTTACTGTTACAGGGTTTTGTTTTTAACACACCATGCTTTTAGTTCCCCCGTGGTGAATCCTTGTTCACTGCTTTCCAATTATAAAGCAAAGAAACCAGCACAAACAGGCTTTCTTAGGTTTAAAGAAGAAAGACTGAAATTTATTAAAATTTATTAAAAATTGGTGGCACAGAGGCGCAGTGGTTAGCACCACAGCCTCACAGCTCCAGCAACCTGGGTTCGGTTCTGGGTACTGCCTGTGCGGAGTTTGCACGTTCTCCCTGTGACCGCGTGGGTTTCTGTCGGGTGCACTGGTTTCCTCCCACAGCCAAAGACTTGCAGGTTGATAGGTAAATTGGCCATTGTAAATTGCCCCTAGTGTAGGTAGGTGGTAGGAGAATGGTAGGGATTAATGTAGGATTAGTATAAAATGGGTGGTTGTTGGTCAGCACAGACTCAGTTGGCTGAAGGGCCTGTTTCAGTGCTGTATCTCTAAATATAAAAAAAAATACACTTAAACTCTAATTCGGTAAATGCCTACGGATACACGATGTGCCCACGCTAGCATGCATATGCAATACACACAAGTGCAAATAGAGACAGAGAAGAGTGGAAGAGAAAGTAAAGTGGAAAGGTTTGAGGCAATATCTGAAGCATTGTAGTTGCGGTTCTTTGAGTTCATTGTGGAGTCCTTGATTGTAGGTAGTTGTTTCTTTTCGTTGTAGCCCAGTATTCTTCTTAAACCTTGTTCACTGTAGGAGACTTTTCTCTCTTGGGGTTCATGTGTCTTCAGTGGGTTTTGGAGTTCTGTGAGAAAGAGATGGGAACAGCAGGAGAGGCTATGGTGAGCCATCCAGGAGAGGTCTTTCCAATCCAGGAGCAAACAGCTTTCTACTGACGCTCAGTTCAAAACTGTACAATTCAGAAAAAAACCCCAGGCTGCCAAGCAGGTTAGTCATGTGACTAACTGGTTTGGCCTTTTCTGTTTGTGGGCTGTATTGAGCAGGGAGTAGCTCCTTTGTTCTGTGCACTGTCTGTTAATATGCAAAAATGTCTTTCCAGCCGGGGGCCTGGCAACCCCTTTGTCACAGGCCTTCTCTTCTCCCTAGCAACAATTTGAAATTTAATGTCCCTATTGTAAAATTAATGTGCCTCATTCTTGGCAGGTGGGGCCTGCATGACACAAGTCAACCAGTAATGAAGTAATGCATAAACACAGATTAAAATATTAAAATTCCCTTTTTACCTTAGCCCCTTACACTCACACATACACATTTATCAGTTAACAGGAGAAAAATGAAGGGATTTTTGTTTTTTGAGCTCTATTACGGACAAAAAAAACACTTGGGTTGAATACTTGCTCATTGTTGAAGATTCAGCAGATGATATATGTTGTGTTCCAAAACTGGCATACAGTCTGGCTTCCGAGTACTGCGATCTTTTAGAACAGTTCTTTTCAGGTGGCATTGTGAATTAATTTGTAGTTTTTCTTCAAAGACAGGAGACGATATTAATTGACACAGTGGACTTCTCAGGTGAGAAGTGAGAGGTGAGAGGTGCTGGAAAGTTGAGAGGGATCGTGGTTTTCTCTCTTTCCTTGGGAATTCTCTTCTCTCCTTGGAAGTTCTCTCCCTTTTTCTACAGTTCAACCCTAACTCAAAACAATTTAAAAGCAAAACTGACACCAGGAGGTCAAACATTTGATCTCCATCAATCTTGACCTGTCACTTCATCGTAAACAGCTTCTCCAGATATCCAAAGTTCTCTGTCGTTTATTGAGCTGGAAGTCAGGTGGTTTCCCAGAAAGGCTTGTTTTCCTCATTATTTCTCAAAGTCAAATGGCCTTTACATGACCCTCTTTGAAAGCCCCAAAGTTTAACATTTCTTCAATCTTTCAAAAATGAATCCTCAAAAAATATTTTTAACAAAACAGAGGCAGTACACAACAACAGGGCGGCACAGTGGCACAGTGGCAAGCACCGCAGCCTCACAGCTCCAGGGACCTGGGTTCAATTCTGGGTACTGCCTGTGCGGAGTTTGCAAGTTCTCCCTGTGACCGCGTGGGTTTTCGTCGGATGCTCCGGTTTCCTCCCACAGCCAAAGACTTGCAGGCGATAGGTAAATTGGCCATTGTAAATTGCCCCCAGTGTAGGTAGGTGGTAGGAAATATGGGATTACTGTCGGGTTAATATAAATGGGTGGTTGTTGGTCGGCATAGACTCGGTGGGCCGAAGGGCCTGTTTCAGTGCTGTTTCTCTAAATAAAATCCGATGCAAGTTGCCAAAATGGTCAAGCTAATTCACGAGGGTCGTGGTTATCTGACTGACCTAGTAATCCACCGACCTTGACTAAAAATCCAGGAAGTGTGAGTTCAAATCCCAGTGTGATAGTTTAAGAATTTGAACTCAGTTCAAAAAAAATCTGGAAATAGAAATCTAAAATCAGTAAAAGTGTTGATGAATCAGTTAAATTGTCATAAAATCCAAACTAGTTCTCCAGTGTCCTTTAAAAATAGAAACCTGTTGTCTTTACCCAGTCTGGTCCATATGTGAGTCGAGTCCCATAACAACATGGTTGACTCTGAACTTCCCTCTCAGTGGCTGAGCAAGCACTCTTATTGACCATGACGAGCTGTCCTGAGATGGTGAGAGTGGACTTCCTCCTTGAACTGTGCAATTCCCGTGGCAATTGTTTTCCCACTATGGGGTTCATTTGGGAATTCCAGGATATTGACTCCCAACAAGGCAACAATGACGTATGTCCAAGTCAGGTCAGTTTGATGAATTGACTGAAGATGGATGTTCCTGTGAGGAACTCCTGCAGTGATATCCTGGGGCTGAGATGTCATGAAACAATGAAGTAAGTGGATAATGGGAAAACATTTTTGATTGGCTCAAATTTTCCAAAAGCCAATCAGAAGTTTATGATGGGGGCACATTTAGTGTCATGGGCTTCATGTGAGACATTTAACATGTCACTAGCTGGCCTCCTGTAGCATTTCTCACAGTTGGATGGACTATACTCTGTGGCACAGTGGCGCAGTGGTTAGCACCACAGCCTCACAGCTCCAGCAACCTGGGTTCGGTTCTGGGTACTGCCTGTGCGGAGTTTGCACGTTCTCCCTGTGTCTGCATGGGTTTCCTCCGGGTACTCCGGTTTCCTCCCACAGCCAAAAGACTTGCAGGTTGATAGGTAAATTGGCCATTATAAATTGCGCCTAGTATAGGTAGGTGGTAAGGGAATATAGGGACAGGTGAGGATATGGTAGGAATATGGGATTGGTGCAGCATTAGTATAAATGGGTGGTTAATGGTCGGCACAGACTCGGTGGGCCGAAGGGCCTGTTTCAGTGCTGTAGCTCTAAATCAAAAAAAAAATCAAATCATATAACCACAGGAACACTGTAACTTTATAATGTGGCATGTAATATTCTGCTGCAAAAGTGGCTCTGTGTTTCAATGGTCTGTCCCTTTAAGGCTGTAGTCTAGTTACTGACCATCGGGATATCCTGAGATCCATCAGCAGATCATTGCTCTTGGTCAAGAGAACATGTAGATTGGCAGATGCTTGTAAATGTCTGCTTCCTGGATAGAAAAGATCAGCATAAAGTAACTGTCTTTCTCTCTTTGCCTATTCTGATTGTTTGAAGTGTGATATACATGTGCTGAACACAAGGTTTTTATACTTTTATATAAAGATTGATAATGTGTTGAGGAGTATCACTGCCCTTTCAAAGTAAGCCTGGAGAGGTGATAATGATCTCTGGAGAAACAGTATCACATGATCTAAAGTGTTTTCCTCTTTCAGTTACAGGAATGTCTGAGGAGACAAGAAGCTCACTCACTGAACTCGGGACTAAAATTTCACAACTTCCGCAGAGTAAGTTAAATAATCATCAGAGAGACCTTTAATCTCCAATTATTCATACTGGAAACTATCTGAATGTTGACACTGGAATCAGCTGATTGATAATACTGTACAGCTACTCATCACTGACTCCAGTTACTATATACATTTGTATCTGGTGTGATCACATCAGCAAGCAATTTCCCTCCTCTCTCTGCTCCTGGAGATGCTCAATTCCCCAACTGACAGGAGGGGAAAGGTTACCCCAGGGTTTCCAGCTACCCCAGGAGGGGGAGGGGGTGGGGCAGAGCTCCGGTGTCTATAACAAGTGCAGGCATTGCAATCGTGTGGATCTGAAGGGAGGGGTCACCAGCACCTGGAGTCTGAGTTTTCTCTGTGAATACAAGTTGTGTGCGGGGTGTTTAAAGATAATGTGGCCTGTCCTTGGGCCTGGGGCTCTCAGAGGACAGGCCACAGTGCCCTGTGGTCAGTGGATTTCATCCTCCACAAGGACCCAGCAGATCCTTTGGCTCTTTGTGGGTAACAGATACAAGGGTCTGTAATTTCACTGTCCTCTGGCGAGGTTTCGGGATTGGAGCAAAATTAAAGAATGTAATGTTAGGAGAAGTCCTTGATGCGATCCAACCTCCGAGCAATCTTGCTCGGCAGCATGTGACTGGGACTGGTTACCTGCTCAGCAGCTGTGGGGAACTAATTAGACTCAAATAACTGCTCTCTAAGGGCCAGTTTGGTGCAGTCTGCCTGATGGCATCTGGGTCACCCACTGAGGCCGAAGCTGCGCAGCTGCCTAGAGGCAGCCACCGGGTTGCAGGCCGGGTACCATCGACGCCTCCTCTAGATCCCCTGATCTCAGAGCCACGGGGATCAGAGGGCTACTGCTTCTGCAGGCCATCCTGTGGAGGGGTTCCCCTTCATCAATGATGGCTTGGCAGCTGTGGCCACATTTCTTTTTTACAACTGTATATTTCTTCACAGGACGCTCCCATCTTGCTGCGTCCTCTTGTTCTTCTACCTAACCCATATTGCCCATCTCTCCCAGTGGGGCTGCCAGCCTAACATCACAGTTGGCCGTCTGACTGGGTCACTAGGTTCCTGGTCCACTCTTTGCCCTTAATTGGACGGGGCTCTGGGATGTGGCTTCTTAATTGGCCTCCCCGGGAAGATTGCACCTGACATCCCACCATGGCCACTTCTCGGTTCCTGAATCGGAATTGTGCCCAATGTTGGGATCGCGATCCATTGAAAAAATCCAGCACAAGGCCTCACAGCCAAATACATGATTGAGTTATCTGCCTGCAGCAGCGACTGGCCTTTCTGACCCCACTGCTGGGTGCCAACCGCTGCCTGGGGCCAGGCCTTTGTCGGGGTCAGGGCCTTGTTAATCACCAGAAACCAGAACTCCAGACAGGGTCAGGTCAGGAGATGCACACTTTAGATGTGCTTTATCTCACTCGAGCAATATCGGGGTGCCCCTGCCTCCCCCACTATCCCACACAGATTTCCCGGGAGTCTCCAGCAATTGAATATTAATCAGCAGGACACCATTGTAAACAACACTCAAGAAAAATCAGAGCTGGTATGAACAAAATTGTGCTATTTTAATTTTCTTTTGGACAACTGGTTCATGCTGATATTTCTGCTCTACTCGAGCCTCCTCCAATCCTACTTCATCTCCCCCGATCAACATATCCTTCAATTCATTTCTGCCGCATCTGCTTATCCAGCTTCACATGAAATGCATCTATTGTATTCACCTCAACTACTCCCTGTGGTAACGATCTCCACATTCTAACCTCTCTCTGAGTAAAGAACAGCAGCAACACTTGCATTTCTGTAGCACCTTGAACAAAGTAACATGTCTGAAGGCATTTCATAGGAGCATCATCAATCATAATTGACACCAAGCCACGTAAAATGATAGAATGATTACCAAAATCTTGGTGAAAGTGTAAGGTTTTCAGGAGCATCTTAACAGAGGAGAGACAGGAAAACAGACAGAGATTTAGGGAGGGAATTCCAGAGTTGACGGTCCAGACAGCAGAAAGCACAGCTGCCAATGGTGGAGCAACTGAAATAGGAGATGCACCAGAGGCCAGAATTGGAGGGGTGCAGAGACTCGGAGGGTTGTAGGGAGAGAGGAGGTTACAGAGATAGGGATTGGTGAGACCATGCAGGGATTTCAAAATGCGGATGAGAATTTTTAAATGGAGTTACTTGACTGGGAGCCAATCTCAGTCAGCAAGGACTGGGGTGATAGGTGAACAGGACCTGGTGCGGGTAAGAATACAGGCAGCAGAGTTCCAGACGAGCAGTTGTTTATGGAGGGCGGAAGGTGAGAGGCCGATCAGGAGAGTGTGGAAAGAGCCAAGTCTACAGCTAACAAAGACAAGGATGAGGGATTCAGCAGCAGATGAGCTGAGGCAGGGGTGGAGTCAGGTGATGTTACAGATGTAGAAATAGGTGGTCTTGGTGATCCTGTGGATATGTGGTCAGCAGCTCATCTTGGGGTCAAATATGACATCAAAGTAGTGAACAGTCTGGTTCAGTCTCAGACAGTTGCCAGGGAGAGGGATGGAACTTTCTCCTAAACTCCCTATTGGATTTATGAGTGATAATCTTATTCATAGCTCCTAGTTTTGGACTCCCACAAGTGAAAGCATCTTCTCCAAGTCTATCCTATCCTCCCCTTGCATTATTTTAAAGCTCTTTACTGAGTCATTCCTCAGATTTCTCTTTACTGGAACAAAGGTCCCCAGCCTGTTAAGTCTTTCATGAAAGGAATAACCTCCCAGTTCCGGTATAATCCCGATGAATCTTTCTCACACATTCTCCAGTACCTCGATATCCTTTTTGTCATATGGAGATCAGAACGGTTCTGCCGGTTTTGGACCAGAGACTGCCCTCAATTATTTAATTGAGATGTCTGGGCCTTACACTGAGCTCCCCACAGGATTTTCCCTCTCACCTCTCATCCTGTGCCCCCATCCAGCCCAGACAAATCTCCAGTTAAAATTGGCCTCTGTATTTGAGGTCAGGTCGCAACATGGATGAGTGTTAATAGGATGAAAGCATTAATTTTCAAGGATGGGATGGCACCACAGAAAACCAAACTGGTTCACCAATGCGGGCAAATGGGATTTGATGCAAAGAAGTTTGGGGAACTGCATTTTCAGAGGAAGAAACAAGGCATGGGAATATACAACAACAACAAGACCTTGCATTTGTGGAGTGCCTTTAATGTCGTGAAACATTCCAGGGCACTTTGCAGGAGTGTAATCAATGAAAATTGGACACCAAGCCACATAAGGTGATATTTGGGGAGATGACAAAAAGCTTGGTCAAAGAGATAGGTCTAAAGGAATGACTTAAAGGGCGAAAGAAAGGTAGAGAGATGGAATGGTTTTAGGAGAGAATTCCAGAGCTTCGGGCCTTGGCAGCTGAAGGCACTGCTGCTAATGATGCAGTAATTAAAATTGAGGATGCTCTAGATGTCAGAATCGGAGGAGAGCAGGCATCTCAGAGGGCTGCAGGGCTGGAGGAGATGACAGAGATAGGGAGTGTGTACACTCAATGGAAAGACCAAAGCAATGGATGGAGGTCATTTCGCTCATGTTGGATCTTTACCAGAGCAATTCAGAACTAATCCACTGTTCTCCTTTTCCTCTGTATCCCTGTATATTCCTCTGCTTAAAATGAGTATCAATTTTTTTCTTAAAAGAAGCAGTGGCCTCTGCCTGAAATAATCCCTTTGCCAAATCATCCTCTGCGACAACATAAAGAAACCTCTCCTACCCTCACTCCTACCCTCACTCCTACCCTTTCTCCTCATTCTCTCCTCACTCTATCCTCACTCCCCACAGTCTTAGTGACAATTTTAAATTGACGAAACCTCATCACTGACTCTCCAGCCTGAAGAAAAGAAATTTTCTTTTCCCTTATTCACCTTATCAGGACACTTCATAATTTTAAAGACCTCTATTAAATCTCTTCTTTGCTTTCCCTGTTCCAGTGGAATTAGTAATAATATCTCAAGTTTCTACACTTAATTAGCTTTCCAACCCTGGCATCATCCTGGTGAATCTCCACTGAAAGTTCTCTCTGATTTTAATGTCCTTTCAGTGAAAGGATGCTGAAAACAGCAAACAGGTCAGCAACGAGAGTCTAATCATTGACTTGTATGAATGTATTGTTTCTTGATTTTCTCCTGTATGCCTCTCATTTATATTGTATATATATCTCTGAGTGCCTTCTGACAACACAACCATGTGCTAACATCATCACTGTGTTATGAACTGTACACCAGCGTGGAACGCATTCATCCTTGCACACATACAGAATGCACCTGAGCTTTGACAGCTTGCCAGTACTAATGCGGGCATGCGTGTGAATACGTTATCACGCAAAGGGACGTCAGCCTCCAGGGTGAGTTTTGGAAAGACGCCTCAATCTCTGCTTCTCTTCCCCGCTCCCTCCGTTCTCTCCCATGCCCACCTGCTTGAGACTGCTCCATTCCGCCGCTCTTGACTGGTCACCGCTCCATCCCGCCACTCATTTCCCACTTCACCGCTAGCACCCCACTCGCTCCCCCTCCCCTGTGCTTCTCTGGGCGGCGAGGTGGGGAGTGAGCAGCGGGAGGGAACGGCGAACAGTCGAGCGCAGGAGAGAATGTTGGGATGGAGCAGCAAGCAGTCGGGAGAGGCGGGCATTGTGGAGCAGCGGGTGGGAGCGTGCGAAGCCAGGCAACTGAAGCGGGGACTTGCCATCCAATTACATTTTTCAAATACTACCTCTTCATTAATACTAATTACTTTCAGTTCCTTTACAACTTTACAGACACCTTTATTTTCTAGCTAGCTTGCATTCATAAGCTCTTTTCTCTCTCTTTGTCAGTTTCTTGGTCCTCCTTTGTTAGAATCTAAATTGCTCCTAATCTTCGGGGGCTCATCACATTTTCTGGCAAACTTATATGCCAATTCCTTGGACCTAATACAATCTTTAACTTCTTTTGATGGCCACAATTAATTCACCTTTCCTGCTGTGTGTTTGTATCTTCGAGAAATGTATATTTGTTGTAAACTGTGTAATACTTCTTTAAATACTAACCATTGCCTGTCTAGCATCAAATCTTTTAATGTATTTTCCCAATCCACCATAGCCAACTTGCCCTTCATACCGTTTTTGTTTCCTTAGTTCAGATTTAAGACCCTAGTTTCAGAATGAAGTATATCTCTTTCAAACTTGATGTAGAATTCAATCATATTATGGTTACTATTTCCTAATGGCTCCTTTACAGCTGGGTTATTAATTAGCCCTTTCTCATTACATAATACTAAATCTAAAATAGCCTGATCCCGAGTTGGTTCTTCAACATACTGCTGCAGAAATCCATCTCATATACACTCCAGGAATTCATCCTCTCTATGTCTAGCTGACATCTTTTACATTCTACTTCACTCTTTGTAAAACCATTACTTTTCAGTCCTCAGTCGTTATGTGATTCTGCTCTCTGCCAGATTCCAACTCAACTAAACCATGAACAATAGGGAACTGGAACTCGCTCTGGTCGCTGAAATATCACATCCAAACCTTCTCTAATTTCCATGTGATGGGCATGGAAGGAGTGGCTCACAGAATCCTTACAGGGCTGGGAAGGGAGGGGTAATTGACTTTGGGGTGGGAAAGCCTTATCATGTGATTTTCTCCATTCGGGACAGGGGAGGAAAATCCAGTCTATGCTAACGTGTGAGAATCTTTTTCAGTTGCACAGATCGTCAGTGAAATGAAGACATCAGAGGCTGACTTCAAAGTGGAACTTTCCCAGTTGAAGAGTAATGGTGAGTGTGAAATCCTAATCTGATAAAGGAGATGATCCTGTTTGGCTGAAAAGTGCTTGAATAAAACTTTTGTATTCTAATCTGGGTTTTGGTTTGTGGCTGGAACTAATATCTAATACCCATCCTGCACTGATACGATGCTGTGTAGTTTGCTGTTATAATCTATCTCAAGGGACTCATATGTATAGCAGGTGGAACAGTTACATCCAGCCCACAGTGTCCTATGCTTAGAATTTGGCACGTCTCCTGGAACGGAATATAAATCCCCCGGACCCTGCTTCTGCAATCCAGCAGAGCTGGACCTTTTCAATTTCATACCACCTGTCTTGCTGTGTTACATCATCACCCCCACTGTGTGTCATCACCTCCCTGCAGTGTGACATCATTACCCTGCTCTGTGACATCAACCACCCCCACCCTCCCTCCCTGCACACACTGCAGCAATGGAACAGTAATGGAACAATAGATGGGTGGTAAGATGGGCGGAGAAGTGGCAGATGGAATTTAATCCTGAGAAGTGCGAGGTGATGCATTTTGGGAGGACTAACAAGGCAAGGGAATATACAATGGATGGTAGGACCCTCGAGTGTACTGAGGGACCTGGGAGTGCTTGTCCATAGATTACTGAAGGCAGCAGCACAGGGAGATAAGATGGTCAGGAAGGCATATGGGATTCTTACCTTTATTAGCCGAGGCATAGAATATAAGAGCAGGGAGGTTATGTTAGATCTGTATAAAACACTGGTTATGTATGTCTTTCTCTCTTTGCCTATTCTGATTGTTTGAAGTGTGATATACATGTGCTGAACACAAGGTTTTTATACTTTTATATAAAGATTGATAATGTGTTGAGGAGTATCACTGCCCTTTCAAAGTAAGCCTGGAGAGGTGATAATGATCTCTGGAGAAACAGTATCACATGATCTAAAGTGTTTTCCTCTTTCAGTTACAGGAATGTCTGAGGAGACAAGAAGCTCACTCACTGAACTCGGGACTAAAATTTCACAACTTCCGCAGAGTAAGTTAAATAATCATCAGAGAGACCTTTAATCTCCAATTATTCATACTGGAAACTATCTGAATGTTGACACTGGAATCAGCTGATTGATAATACTGTACAGCTACTCATCACTGACTCCAGTTACTATATACATTTGTATCTGGTGTGATCACATCAGCAAGCAATTTCCCTCCTCTCTCTGCTCCTGGAGATGCTCAATTCCCCAACTGACAGGAGGGGAAAGGTTACCCCAGGGTTTCCAGCTACCCCAGGAGGGGGAGGGGGTGGGGCAGAGCTCCGGTGTCTATAACAAGTGCAGGCATTGCAATCGTGTGGATCTGAAGGGAGGGGTCACCAGCACCTGGAGTCTGAGTTTTCTCTGTGAATACAAGTTGTGTGCGGGGTGTTTAAAGATAATGTGGCCTGTCCTTGGGCCTGGGGCTCTCAGAGGACAGGCCACAGTGCCCTGTGGTCAGTGGATTTCATCCTCCACAAGGACCCAGCAGATCCTTTGGCTCTTTGTGGGTAACAGATACAAGGGTCTGTAATTTCACTGTCCTCTGGCGAGGTTTCGGGATTGGAGCAAAATTAAAGAATGTAATGTTAGGAGAAGTCCTTGATGCGATCCAACCTCCGAGCAATCTTGCTCGGCAGCATGTGACTGGGACTGGTTACCTGCTCAGCAGCTGTGGGGAACTAATTAGACTCAAATAACTGCTCTCTAAGGGCCAGTTTGGTGCAGTCTGCCTGATGGCATCTGGGTCACCCACTGAGGCCGAAGCTGCGCAGCTGCCTAGAGGCAGCCACCGGGTTGCAGGCCGGGTACCATCGACGCCTCCTCTAGATCCCCTGATCTCAGAGCCACGGGGATCAGAGGGCTACTGCTTCTGCAGGCCATCCTGTGGAGGGGTTCCCCTTCATCAATGATGGCTTGGCAGCTGTGGCCACATTTCTTTTTTACAACTGTATATTTCTTCACAGGACGCTCCCATCTTGCTGCGTCCTCTTGTTCTTCTACCTAACCCATATTGCCCATCTCTCCCAGTGGGGCTGCCAGCCTAACATCACAGTTGGCCGTCTGACTGGGTCACTAGGTTCCTGGTCCACTCTTTGCCCTTAATTGGACGGGGCTCTGGGATGTGGCTTCTTAATTGGCCTCCCCGGGAAGATTGCACCTGACATCCCACCATGGCCACTTCTCGGTTCCTGAATCGGAATTGTGCCCAATGTTGGGATCGCGATCCATTGAAAAAATCCAGCACAAGGCCTCACAGCCAAATACATGATTGAGTTATCTGCCTGCAGCAGCGACTGGCCTTTCTGACCCCACTGCTGGGTGCCAACCGCTGCCTGGGGCCAGGCCTTTGTCGGGGTCAGGGCCTTGTTAATCACCAGAAACCAGAACTCCAGACAGGGTCAGGTCAGGAGATGCACACTTTAGATGTGCTTTATCTCACTCGAGCAATATCGGGGTGCCCCTGCCTCCCCCACTATCCCACACAGATTTCCCGGGAGTCTCCAGCAATTGAATATTAATCAGCAGGACACCATTGTAAACAACACTCAAGAAAAATCAGAGCTGGTATGAACAAAATTGTGCTATTTTAATTTTCTTTTGGACAACTGGTTCATGCTGATATTTCTGCTCTACTCGAGCCTCCTCCAATCCTACTTCATCTCCCCCGATCAACATATCCTTCAATTCATTTCTGCCGCATCTGCTTATCCAGCTTCACATGAAATGCATCTATTGTATTCACCTCAACTACTCCCTGTGGTAACGATCTCCACATTCTAACCTCTCTCTGAGTAAAGAACAGCAGCAACACTTGCATTTCTGTAGCACCTTGAACAAAGTAACATGTCTGAAGGCATTTCATAGGAGCATCATCAATCATAATTGACACCAAGCCACGTAAAATGATAGAATGATTACCAAAATCTTGGTGAAAGTGTAAGGTTTTCAGGAGCATCTTAACAGAGGAGAGACAGGAAAACAGACAGAGATTTAGGGAGGGAATTCCAGAGTTGACGGTCCAGACAGCAGAAAGCACAGCTGCCAATGGTGGAGCAACTGAAATAGGAGATGCACCAGAGGCCAGAATTGGAGGGGTGCAGAGACTCGGAGGGTTGTAGGGAGAGAGGAGGTTACAGAGATAGGGATTGGTGAGACCATGCAGGGATTTCAAAATGCGGATGAGAATTTTTAAATGGAGTTACTTGACTGGGAGCCAATCTCAGTCAGCAAGGACTGGGGTGATAGGTGAACAGGACCTGGTGCGGGTAAGAATACAGGCAGCAGAGTTCCAGACGAGCAGTTGTTTATGGAGGGCGGAAGGTGAGAGGCCGATCAGGAGAGTGTGGAAAGAGCCAAGTCTACAGCTAACAAAGACAAGGATGAGGGATTCAGCAGCAGATGAGCTGAGGCAGGGGTGGAGTCAGGTGATGTTACAGATGTAGAAATAGGTGGTCTTGGTGATCCTGTGGATATGTGGTCAGCAGCTCATCTTGGGGTCAAATATGACATCAAAGTAGTGAACAGTCTGGTTCAGTCTCAGACAGTTGCCAGGGAGAGGGATGGAACTTTCTCCTAAACTCCCTATTGGATTTATGAGTGATAATCTTATTCATAGCTCCTAGTTTTGGACTCCCACAAGTGAAAGCATCTTCTCCAAGTCTATCCTATCCTCCCCTTGCATTATTTTAAAGCTCTTTACTGAGTCATTCCTCAGATTTCTCTTTACTGGAACAAAGGTCCCCAGCCTGTTAAGTCTTTCATGAAAGGAATAACCTCCCAGTTCCGGTATAATCCCGATGAATCTTTCTCACACATTCTCCAGTACCTCGATATCCTTTTTGTCATATGGAGATCAGAACGGTTCTGCCGGTTTTGGACCAGAGACTGCCCTCAATTATTTAATTGAGATGTCTGGGCCTTACACTGAGCTCCCCACAGGATTTTCCCTCTCACCTCTCATCCTGTGCCCCCATCCAGCCCAGACAAATCTCCAGTTAAAATTGGCCTCTGTATTTGAGGTCAGGTCGCAACATGGATGAGTGTTAATAGGATGAAAGCATTAATTTTCAAGGATGGGATGGCACCACAGAAAACCAAACTGGTTCACCAATGCGGGCAAATGGGATTTGATGCAAAGAAGTTTGGGGAACTGCATTTTCAGAGGAAGAAACAAGGCATGGGAATATACAACAACAACAAGACCTTGCATTTGTGGAGTGCCTTTAATGTCGTGAAACATTCCAGGGCACTTTGCAGGAGTGTAATCAATGAAAATTGGACACCAAGCCACATAAGGTGATATTTGGGGAGATGACAAAAAGCTTGGTCAAAGAGATAGGTCTAAAGGAATGACTTAAAGGGCGAAAGAAAGGTAGAGAGATGGAATGGTTTTAGGAGAGAATTCCAGAGCTTCGGGCCTTGGCAGCTGAAGGCACTGCTGCTAATGATGCAGTAATTAAAATTGAGGATGCTCTAGATGTCAGAATCGGAGGAGAGCAGGCATCTCAGAGGGCTGCAGGGCTGGAGGAGATGACAGAGATAGGGAGTGTGTACACTCAATGGAAAGACCAAAGCAATGGATGGAGGTCATTTCGCTCATGTTGGATCTTTACCAGAGCAATTCAGAACTAATCCACTGTTCTCCTTTTCCTCTGTATCCCTGTATATTCCTCTGCTTAAAATGAGTATCAATTTTTTTCTTAAAAGAAGCAGTGGCCTCTGCCTGAAATAATCCCTTTGCCAAATCATCCTCTGCGACAACATAAAGAAACCTCTCCTACCCTCACTCCTACCCTCACTCCTACCCTTTCTCCTCATTCTCTCCTCACTCTATCCTCACTCCCCACAGTCTTAGTGACAATTTTAAATTGACGAAACCTCATCACTGACTCTCCAGCCTGAAGAAAAGAAATTTTCTTTTCCCTTATTCACCTTATCAGGACACTTCATAATTTTAAAGACCTCTATTAAATCTCTTCTTTGCTTTCCCTGTTCCAGTGGAATTAGTAATAATATCTCAAGTTTCTACACTTAATTAGCTTTCCAACCCTGGCATCATCCTGGTGAATCTCCACTGAAAGTTCTCTCTGATTTTAATGTCCTTTCAGTGAAAGGATGCTGAAAACAGCAAACAGGTCAGCAACGAGAGTCTAATCATTGACTTGTATGAATGTATTGTTTCTTGATTTTCTCCTGTATGCCTCTCATTTATATTGTATATATATCTCTGAGTGCCTTCTGACAACACAACCATGTGCTAACATCATCACTGTGTTATGAACTGTACACCAGCGTGGAACGCATTCATCCTTGCACACATACAGAATGCACCTGAGCTTTGACAGCTTGCCAGTACTAATGCGGGCATGCGTGTGAATACGTTATCACGCAAAGGGACGTCAGCCTCCAGGGTGAGTTTTGGAAAGACGCCTCAATCTCTGCTTCTCTTCCCCGCTCCCTCCGTTCTCTCCCATGCCCACCTGCTTGAGACTGCTCCATTCCGCCGCTCTTGACTGGTCACCGCTCCATCCCGCCACTCATTTCCCACTTCACCGCTAGCACCCCACTCGCTCCCCCTCCCCTGTGCTTCTCTGGGCGGCGAGGTGGGGAGTGAGCAGCGGGAGGGAACGGCGAACAGTCGAGCGCAGGAGAGAATGTTGGGATGGAGCAGCAAGCAGTCGGGAGAGGCGGGCATTGTGGAGCAGCGGGTGGGAGCGTGCGAAGCCAGGCAACTGAAGCGGGGACTTGCCATCCAATTACATTTTTCAAATACTACCTCTTCATTAATACTAATTACTTTCAGTTCCTTTACAACTTTACAGACACCTTTATTTTCTAGCTAGCTTGCATTCATAAGCTCTTTTCTCTCTCTTTGTCAGTTTCTTGGTCCTCCTTTGTTAGAATCTAAATTGCTCCTAATCTTCGGGGGCTCATCACATTTTCTGGCAAACTTATATGCCAATTCCTTGGACCTAATACAATCTTTAACTTCTTTTGATGGCCACAATTAATTCACCTTTCCTGCTGTGTGTTTGTATCTTCGAGAAATGTATATTTGTTGTAAACTGTGTAATACTTCTTTAAATACTAACCATTGCCTGTCTAGCATCAAATCTTTTAATGTATTTTCCCAATCCACCATAGCCAACTTGCCCTTCATACCGTTTTTGTTTCCTTAGTTCAGATTTAAGACCCTAGTTTCAGAATGAAGTATATCTCTTTCAAACTTGATGTAGAATTCAATCATATTATGGTTACTATTTCCTAATGGCTCCTTTACAGCTGGGTTATTAATTAGCCCTTTCTCATTACATAATACTAAATCTAAAATAACCTGATCCCGAGTTGGTTCTTCAACATACTGCTGCAGAAATCCATCTCATATACACTCCAGGAATTCATCCTCTCTATGTCTAGCTGACATCTTTTACATTCTACTTCACTCTTTGTAAAACCATTACTTTTCAGTCCTCAGTCGTTATGTGATTCTGCTCTCTGCCAGATTCCAACTCAACTAAACCATGAACAATAGGGAACTGGAACTCGCTCTGGTCGCTGAAATATCACATCCAAACCTTCTCTAATTTCCATGTGATGGGCATGGAAGGAGTGGCTCACAGAATCCTTACAGGGCTGGGAAGGGAGGGGTAATTGACTTTGGGGTGGGAAAGCCTTATCATGTGATTTTCTCCATTCGGGACAGGGGAGGAAAATCCAGTCTATGCTAACGTGTGAGAATCTTTTTCAGTTGCACAGATCGTCAGTGAAATGAAGACATCAGAGGCTGACTTCAAAGTGGAACTTTCCCAGTTGAAGAGTAATGGTGAGTGTGAAATCCTAATCTGATAAAGGAGATGATCCTGTTTGGCTGAAAAGTGCTTGAATAAAACTTTTGTATTCTAATCTGGGTTTTGGTTTGTGGCTGGAACTAATATCTAATACCCATCCTGCACTGATACGATGCTGTGTAGTTTGCTGTTATAATCTATCTCAAGGGACTCATATGTATAGCAGGTGGAACAGTTACATCCAGCCCACAGTGTCCTATGCTTAGAATTTGGCACGTCTCCTGGAACGGAATATAAATCCCCCGGACCCTGCTTCTGCAATCCAGCAGAGCTGGACCTTTTCAATTTCATACCACCTGTCTTGCTGTGTTACATCATCACCCCCACTGTGTGTCATCACCTCCCTGCAGTGTGACATCATTACCCTGCTCTGTGACATCAACCACCCCCACCCTCCCTCCCTGCACACACTGCAGCAATGGAACAGTAATGGAACAATAGATGGGTGGTAAGATGGGCGGAGAAGTGGCAGATGGAATTTAATCCTGAGAAGTGCGAGGTGATGCATTTTGGGAGGACTAACAAGGCAAGGGAATATACAATGGATGGTAGGACCCTCGAGTGTACTGAGGGACCTGGGAGTGCTTGTCCATAGATTACTGAAGGCAGCAGCACAGGGAGATAAGATGGTCAGGAAGGCATATGGGATTCTTACCTTTATTAGCCGAGGCATAGAATATAAGAGCAGGGAGGTTATGTTAGATCTGTATAAAACACTGGTTATGTATAGCTGGCGTACTGTGTACAGTTCTGGTCACCACACTATAGGAAAGATGTGATTGCACTGGAGAGGGTCCAAAGGAGATTCACCAGGGTGTTGCCAGGGCTGGAGCATTTCAGCTATAAAGGGAGATTGGATAGGCTGGGGTTGTTTTCCTTGGAGGGGAGAAAGCTGAGGGAGGATCTGACTGAGGTATACAAAATTGTGAGGGGCATTGATAGGATAGATAGGAAGTAACTTTTTCCCTTAGCAGAGGGCGTCAATAACCAGGGAGCATAGATTTAAGGTAACAGGCAGGAGGTTTAGAGGGGATTTGTGGAAAGATTTTTTCACTGAGAACGTGGTTGGAATCTGGAACACACTGCCTGACGGGGTGGAACAAAGAACAGTACAGCACAGGAACAGGCCATTCGGCCCTCCAAGCCTGCGCCGATCTTGATGCCTGCCTAAACTAAAACCTTCTGCACTTCCGGCGACCGAATCCCTCTATTCCCATCCTATTCATGTATTTGTCAAGATACCTCGCTATCGTACCTGCTTCCACCACCTCCCCCGGCAGCAAGTTCCAGGTACTCACCACCCTCTGTGTAAAAAATTTGCCTCACACATCCCCTCTAAAGTTTACCCCTCACACCTTAAACCCATGTCCCCGAGTGACTGACTCTTCAACCCTGGGAAAAAGCTTCTGACTATCCACTCTGTCCATGCCACTCATGACTTTGTAAACCTCTATCATGTCATCCCTCCACCTCCATCGTTTCAGTGAAAACAATATGAGTTTATCCAACCTCTCCTCATAGCTAATGCCCTCCAGACCAGGCAACATCCTGGTAATCTTCTTCCGTACCCTCTCCAAAGCCTCAACGTCCTTATGGTAGTGTGGCGACCAGAATTGCACGCAATATTCTAAGTGTGGCCTAACTAAAGTTCTGTACAGCTGCAGCATGACTTGCCTATTTTTATACTCTATGCCCCGACCGATGAAGCCAAGCATGCCATATGCCTTTTTGACTACCTTATCTACCTGCGTTGCCACTTCAAGTGACCTGTGGACCTGTACTCCCAGATCTCTCTGCCAGTCAATACTCCGAAGGGTTCTGCCATTTACTGTATACTTCCCACCTGCATTAGATCTTCCTAAATGCATTACCTCACATTTGTCCGGATTAAACTCCATCTGCCATTTCTCCGCCCAAGTCTCCAACTGATCTATATCCTGCTGTATCCTCTGACAATCCTCATCACTATCCGCAACTCCACCAACCTTTGTGTCGTCCGCAAACTTACTTATCAGAGTAGCTACATTTTCCTCCAAATCATTTATATATACTACAAAGAGCAAAGGTACTGATCCCTGCGGAACACCACTAGTCACAGCCCTCCATTCAGAAAAGCACCCTTCCACTGCTACCCTCTGTCTTCTATGACTGAGCCAGTTCTGTATCCATCTTGCCAGCTCACCTCTGATCCCGTGTGACTTCACCTTTTGTACCAGTCTGCCATGAGGGACCTTGTCAAAGGCTTTACTGCAGTCCATATAGACAACATCCACTGCCCTTCCTTCATCAATCACCTTTGTCACTTCCTCAAAAAACTCAATCAAGTTAGTGAGACATGACCTCCCCTTCACAAAACCATGCTGCCTCTCGCTAATAAGTTCATTTGTTTCCAAATGGGAGTAAATCATGTCCCAAAGAGCCCTCTCTCATAATTTCCCTACCACTGACGTAAGGCTCGCTGGCCTATAATTTCCTGGATTATCCTTGCTACCCTTCTTAAACAAAGGAACAACATTGGCTATTCTCCAGTCCTCTGGGACCTCACCTGTAGTCAATGAGGATACAAAGATTTCTGTCAAGGTAGAAGCAGGAACCCTCACAACATTTAAGTAGTATTTTGATGAGCACTTGAAATGCCATAGCATACAAGGCTACAGGCCAAGTGCTGGAAAGTATGATCAGATTGGTCGGGTGATTGATGGTCAGTGCAGATGCATTGGGCTGAAGGGCCTGTTTCTGTGCTGTAAAACTCTATGACTCTCTGACCGGTAGGGGTGAGATCAATGTTTCTGCGGTGATGCCCAAATGGTTTAAACTGCTTTGTAGTTTTGCCCTAAATGGTGTTGAACTTCTTCATTGATATTTTCTCATGCCCCCAATTTGTGCCTTGTACGTACTGTCGAGGCTTTGCCAGTCAGGAGGTGAGCCACATGTCACAGGGGAGATGGTGGCATAGTGGTAATGTCACTGAGTGAGAAATCTAGAGGCCCAGGCTAATGCCCCGAGGACATGGGTTCAAATCCCAACACTAACCTGAAACGTTAACTCTCTTTCAAACTGCACAGATGCTGCCAGACCAGTTGGGTATTTCCAGCACTTTCTGTTATGGACAGATGCAGGTTGAGGATTGGGTCAAGTAGATGCATGAGTGTATTGGTTATCTGATTGACCTAGTAATCTACAGGCCTTGACTAATAATCCAGAGAGTGTGAGTTGAAATCCCAGTGTGACAGTTTGAGAATTTGAACTCAGTTCAAAAACAATCTGGAAATTAAAATCTGGAATCAGTAAAAGTGTTGATGAATCTGTTAAACTGTCATAAAATCCAAACTGATTCTCCAGTGTCCTTTAAAAATAGAAACCTGTTGTCTTTACCCAGTCTGGTCGAAATGTGAGTCAAGTCCCATAACAACATGGTTGAGTCTGAACTTCCCTCTCAGTGGCTGAGCAAGCACTCTTATTGACCATGACTAGCTGTCCTGAGATGGTGAGAGTGGACTTCCTCCTTGAACTGTGCAATTCCCGTGGCAATGGTTTTCCCACTATGGGGTTCATTAGGGAATTCCAGGATATTGACTCCCAACAAGGGAAATAATGACGCATGTCCAAGTCAGGTCAGTTTGATGAAATGACTGAAGATGGATGTTCCCGTGAGGAACTCCTGCAGCGATGTCCTGGGGCTGAGATGTCATGAAACAGTGAAGTAAGTGGATAGTGGGAAAGCATTTTTGATTGGCTCAAATTTCCCAAAAGCCAATCAGATTTTAGTGCTAGGGTCGCATAGAATGTGATGTGCTTCACATGAGACACTTCATATGTCGCGAGACGTCCCTCCCTCCCACCCCCCCACCCCACCTGTAACATTGTTTATGGTAGGCCGGATCATACTCTGGATATAACTACAGGAACACTGTAACTGAGAATGCAGAATGTAGTATTCTGCTGCAAAGATGGCTCTGTGTTTCAATGGTCTGTCCCTTTAAGGCTGCAGTCTAGTTACTGACCATAGGGATATCCTGAGATCCATCAGCAGATCATTGCACCTGGTGAAGAAAACATGTAGATTGGCAGATGCTTGTAAATTTCTGCTTCTAGGTTAGAAAAGATTCGCATAAAGTGACTGTCTTTCTCTCTTTGCCTGTTCTGATTGTTTGAAGTGTGCTAAACTGAAGGTTTTTATAATTTTATATAATGATTGATAATGTGTTGAGGAGTACCACTGTGCTTTCAAAGTAAATCTAGAGAGAAGGTGATAATGATCTCTGGGGAAACAGTATCACATGATCTAAAGTGTTTTCCTCTTTCAGTTACAGGAATGTCTGAGGAGACAAGAAGCTCACTCACTGAACTCGGGACTAAACTTTCACAGCTTCAGGAGAGTAAGTTAAATAATCATCAGAGAGACCTTTAATCTCCAATTATTCATACTGGAAACTATCTGAATGTTGACACTGGAATCAGCTGATTGATAATACTGTACAGCTACTCATCACTGACTCCAGTTACTATATACATTTGTATCTGGTGTGATCACATCAGCAAGCAATTTCCCTCCTCTCTCTGCTCCTGGAGATGCTCAATTCCCCAACTGACAGGAGGGGAAAGGTTACCCCAGGGCTTCCAGCTACCCCGGGAGGGGGTGGGGCAGAGCTCCTGTGTCCATAACAAGTGCAGGCATTGCAATCGCGTGGATCTGAAGGGAGGGGTCACCAGCACCTGGAGTCTGAGTTTTCTCTGTGAATACAAGTTGCGTGCGGGGTGTTTAAAGATAATGTGGCCTGTCCTTGGGCCTGGGGCTCTCAGAGGACAGGCCACAGTGCCCTGTGGTCAGTGGATTTCAACCTCCACAAGGACCCAGCAGATCCTTTGGCTCTTTTTGAACAACAGACACAAAGGTCTGTAATTTCACTGTCTTGCAAGATGGGTTTGGAGTTGGCAACAGGAGAAAGGTTGGGCAATATAACATTGGGGAGGACCTTGACACAATCCCACCTCCGAACAATCTTGCCAGAGGCAGATGTGACCCCGGATACCTGCCGAGCAAGGAAGGGTAGATAATTAAGTGCCCACATATGGCAATTTGGTGCAGTCGCTGGAATCTGCCAAATGGCGGATGTGCCGCACACTGAGGCTAAAGCCGAGCAGCTGCCTGGAGCCGGCCACTCAGTTGCAGGTGGTGGACCATCGACACCTCCTCGAAATCCCCCCATCCCAGAGCCATGGGGATCAGAGGGTCACTGCTGCTGCTGCAGCCCATCCCGTGGAGGGGTTCCCCTTCATCAATGATGGCCTGGCAGTTGTGGCCACATTATCTTTTGCAATTGTATGCGTTTTCATAGGCTGCCTCCATCCTGCTGCATCCTCATGTTCTCCTACCTAACACACGGCAGACACCTTTCCCAATGGGGCAGCCTGTCTATCATCACTGCCAGCCCTCCAATTGGGCCTCCCGGTTCCCTGGGCCAACCACGGTTCTTAATTGGAAGGGGCTCCGGGACGTGGTTCATAATTGGCCACCTCCAGGAAGTTGGCAACCAACATCCTCCCATGGCCACTTCCCGTTTCCCACTCCGGAATTGAGCACGATGTCAGGATTGTGACCTATTGGACAAATCCAGCACAAGACCTCACAGCCAGATACATGACTGTGCTATTTGCCTGCAGCAGAGAGTGGCCTTTCTGGCCCCACTGCTGGGTGCCCAACGCTGCCTGGGGCCAGGCCTGTGTTAGGGTCAGGGCCTTGTTACTAGCCAGAACCCAGAACTCCAGACAGGATCTGGTCAGGAGATGCACACTTTTAGGTGCCTTGTACCTAACTCGAGGGTTGTCGGTCTGTTCCCCACCCCCCACCGTCCCCTATTATTCCACATAGAGTTGCCAACTCTCCCAGATTTCCCTGGAGTCTCCAGCAATTGAAGGTTACTCAACAGGACACCATTGTAAATAAACCTCGAGAAAAATCAGAGGTGATATTAACCAAATTGTGCTATTTGGATTTTCTTTTGGACAACTGGTTCATGCTGATATTTCTGCTCTACTCGAGCCTCCTCCAATCCTACTTCATCTCCCCCATCAACATATCCTTCAATTCATTTCTGCCTCATCTGCTTATCCAGCTTCACATGAAATGCATCTATTGTATTCACCTCAACTACTCCCTGTGGTAACGATCGCCACATTCTAACCTCTCTCTGAGTGAAGAACAGCAGCAACACTTGCATTTATGTAGCACCTTTAAGATAATAAAGTGTCCCAAGGCATTTCATAGGAGGGTTATCAAGCATCATTTGACACCAAGCCGTGTAAATAAGGTTATAGAAGAGATGATCAAAAGCTTGGTCAAAGAGGAAGATTTGCAGCATTTAGGAAGTGAATTGGAGAGCTAAGATTCCAGGCAGCTGAAAGCATGGCCACCAATGGTGGAGCATCTAAAATAGGGGATGTGCAAGAGACCAGAATTGGAGGAGCACAGAGACTCGGTGGGTTGTAGGGCGAGAGGAGGTTACAGAGATAGGGATTGGTGAGACCATGGAGAGATTTCAAAATGCGGATGAGAATTTTTAAATGGAGTTACTTGACTGGGAGCCAATCTCAGTCAGCAAGGACTGGGGTGATAGGTGAACAGGACCTGGTGCGGCTAAGAATACAGGGAGCAGAGTTCCAGACGAGCAGTTGTTTATGGAGGGCGGAAGGTGAGAGGCCGATCAGGAGAGTGTGGGAAGAGCCAAGTCTACAGCTAACAAAGACAAGGATGAGGGATTCAGCAGCAGATGAGCTGAGGCAGGGGTGGAGTCAGGTGATGTTACAGATGTAGAAATAGGTAGTCTTGGTGATCCTGTGGATATGTGGTCAGCAGCTCATCTTGGGGTCAAATATGAAATCAAAGTAGTGAACAGTCTGGTTCAGTCTCAGACAGTTGCCAGGGAGAGGGATGGAACTTCTCCTAAATTTCCTATTGGTTTTATGAATGATTATTTCATGCTCAGGGCTGATAGTGTTGGACTCCCTCATAAGTGGAGATATCTTCTCTAAGTCTATCCTTACATAATTATGTAGATCTCTATGGGTCACTCCTCAGATTTCCCTTTTGTCGGTAAATGGCCTCCAGTCTGGTCTGGTTATGATAGAATAACCTCTCCTTTCTGGTATCATCCCGATGAATCATTCTCACATATTTTCCAGTGCCTCTATATCCTCTTTGTGTAATATGGAAATTAGAATTTTTCCAGTGGTTTTGGACGAGGGACTGCCCTCTATTAGTTCAAGGAGATATCTTGGCTTCCAATAGGAGATTCCTTCTCATCCCTCACTCTGTGCCCCCACCCACTGCGAACACACCCTTGTTAAAACTGCCCTCTTTATTTGGGGTCAGGTTGCAACCAGGAAAAGGGTGAACAGAATTAAAGCATTAATTTATAAGGAGAGGCTGGCACCACAGAAAACCAAACTGGTTCACCAATGTCCCTGAGGCAAACTGAATCTGCCACCCCGTACCCAGTCTGGCTTCAGTCCACAATCATTCTTATTGGCTTCTGAAGTGGATTAGCAAGACACTCAGTTATAAAATAACACTTTAGACTCAACAAGGAGAATATTGAATGGAGCTTTGCTATCAGGCATGGATCAGCTGAATTAAACCTGCAACATCTTCTTCAATATGTGGGATTCAGACTCCCGATCATCTTCACTCAACTGACAGGTCTGACCAAACAGAGGTGGGACAAGGGTTTTACAGTCAGGTGAGAATGGCCATGGAAATCCTCAACATTGGCTCCAGACCCCTCAATGTCTCATGATTTTAGGTCAAACAGGAGAAAAAGTATCACACACTGTCACACATACCATTCCCCCCTCAACTGATGATTCAGCACTCTTACATATTGGACAGTACATGGAGGAAGGTCTGAGGAAATCAAGTGTACAGAATATACCTGGGTGGGGATTTCAATGTCCACCACCCAGCATGGCTCAACTGTATGGCCAATGTGGCCTTGCCACATTCTGAGTGAAATAGCTGCCAGACTGGACCTACAACAGCTGAGGCAACCATCATGAAGAAGGAACTTATTTGACCTCGTCCTCAGCAGCCTGCTTGTCACAGACTTGTCTGTCATCCATAACATTGGTAGGAGTGAACGCTATACAGTCTTTGAGAAAACAATGTCCCGTCTCCACTGTGAGGACACCCTCCATTGCATAGTGTGGCACAATCACCGTATTAAATGGGACAGACCAAGGGGCAGACCTGGCAGTAAAAATAAGGATTCCATGACATGTTTTGGGCCACCAGCAGCAGCAGAATTGTAGACCACCACAATCTGTAAACTCATGGCCCAGAACATCCCCCTGTTCATCCAAAATCATCAAGCCAGGAGACCAGTCCTGGTTGAATGGGCATTAAGGAAGAGCAGAATCATCCTTTCTGTAATGAGGTGACCAGAACTGCACACAGTTGTGGCCGAACCAATGATTTATCCAGTTCCAGCATAATCTCCCTGCTCTTATATTCTATACCTTGACTAATAAAGGAAAGGATTCCATATGGTTTCTTAACTACATTATCAACCTGTCCTGCTACCTTCAGGGATCTGTAGACATTCACTCCAAGGTCCCTCACTTCCTCTGCAACTCTCAGTAATGTCATGCAGACGTTCACCTGCCAGTTAATATTGGAGTATTTAAAATCCCCTACTATTACTGCCTGATTGTTTTTGCACTTCTCAGAGATTTGCATACATATCTGCTCTTCTATCACCCTCTGACTGTTTGGGGGTCTATCTTACACTCCCAGCAGTGTGATTGTCCTTTTTGTTCCTTAGATCGATCCATATGGCCTCATTTGATGAACCTTCCAACATATCATCCCTTATCACAGCTATAATTGTTTCATTGACCAAAAATGCCACTTCCCCTCCTTTCTTATCCCCCTCCTTAATGCACCTGAAAACCCTGTAACCAGGAACATTGAGCTGCCATTCCTGTCCCTCCTTCCGCCATGTTTCTGTAATAGCTATGATAACAAACAGCTGTGTGTCTATCTGTGCCATAAATAAAAACAGAAAGTTCTGGAAATACTCAGAGGTCAGCCAGCATCTGTGGAGAAAAAAGCAGAGTTAATGTTTCAGGTCTGTGACCGTTCATCTCTCTCCACAGATGCTGCCTGACCTGCTGAGTATTTCCAGCACTTTGTTTTTATTTCAGATTTCCAGCATCTGCAGTATTTTGCTTTTATTTTAGGGTCTAACTGTGCCCTTAGCTCATCTGCTTTATTTGCTATACTACTTGCATTGAAGGAGATACCCTTGAGCACTGCCAAACTCTCTTTTTGATTTTCTAACCTTTGTTTCCTCTGTCTTCCAGTCTCATCCACTAATTTTCTGCCTTCCATTTTCATTTCTGATTTTGTCCCAACTGAGTCTACCCTCAGGTCTCCATTCCCCTGACAAACTAGTTTAAACCCTCCCCATAGGACTAGTGTTACAAAGGTTTTCTTTTAAACTCAGAATTTAGAATTCTGTGTCTTTTAAAAACTGAGAAAAGGATTTTTGCTCAGTGGAAGACAGCTACAAATAGTTGGAATTCCTGCCATGTTTTGAAAGGAAGTTCATAAGAAAAGTTGAATATTACGGGTGCTTTGGAAGGAAATTGAACTTGTACAAGGACAGGAAAGCCAACAATTTAAAGGAAACCACAGGAGTCTGGCCTTCCTTAGAGCAGTTTTTTTTGAAGGACAGGAGACACTGTGTCTGGACATGTGGCCATGTTCAGCAAGTTTTTTTTTTACTTTGGAGCCTGAAAAAGCCAGTGAGTTGGACAAAGCGCAGGCATTTGAAATCTTTGCTTTAGCCTGCCTGGAGCAAGAGAGGAAGACACAGAAAAGTGTTACCTCTCTCTGTCAAGCAATCCTACAGCTCTTGAGAAGAAACCCTGCATCCAGAGTGATTCCTGCTGCCTCCTGTGCTCTGAGAAATCCTGAAATCTGAAGAATTCTTCTACTGATAGAATGCTGCTGACCTATGTAGACCTGTTGCTACACCCCTGATGGAAGACCTATGTGATGCCTGCTGGAGGTAAATTGCTGTGAACACCTACCCATCACAGATTGTTCATTAGCCTCGCTTGGAGAGACTGGCATCTGACTATTCGACTCTGGGACAACTCACCATACCGAAAACATTCTACCAGAATGCGATAAACTCAATTATTTTTGTTATTCCGTCTATTCCGAAGAAGCAGCTGTAAACCGAAAATACTTTTCCGCGGTTAACTGTTTTGTTTGAATGTATGTGTGTGTGCGCATGAGGGTGAAAGAAATAAGGAGTTGTTAATGTATATTGATTTATCTCATTAGTAGTTAAGACTTATTATTTCTTTTCTAAATAAATAGTTAATGTTTTTTTTAAAGAAACCTGGTTTGGTGTGCTTTATTCTGGGGGAGCAAATAGAGTGTAAAATTTGGCTAATATTTGGTAGATGAAAAACTTTCTTGATATGCTAGGACCAGTGTAGTAGTGGGACTGAATTAACAGTGCATTACTCCCGCCTTGCTCATAACATAGTAATTAGGGGCTCTTGTGGGATTAAAATCCAATGCTAATTATGTTAATTGTGAGGGGAGTAATAATAAAGGAACCAGGTTTCTTGTGTAATAGGGTAAGGTCTACATCACCAGAATAGCATTAGCAGCTGCTGCAGTTTTTCTGGGAAAGGAGAATGTGTCCCTCAGTGACTTGACAATTTGAACCAAGGTTAAACTAATAGTTGGCAGCATGATTGGAGTTAGAATTGAAATCATGTGCTTAAAAAGCAGAGATAATTGACATAATAACCCAACATCTGAAATTGCAAGAGGAAGAAGAGGAAGATAGTGGATTGAATTTTGCGAGCTCACTGCTGAGAGCAGTGGCGAGCTTGGAAGAAGGCACCGCGCAGGTGCGGGCTGTGCGACATTGAGACCCCTCGATATTCCACCACTCATTCAAATGGAGGGGTGGAGCAGCCACCACCGATGGCGTAAAGGGGTGGCTGCTCCATCCCAAGGCAACAGTATCCCATGCTACCACGCAGGTGCTGGTGCTATTTTTAAAGCACTTCAAGCCCTTTAAATTTTAAAGTCACGTTTTGTGGAAAGTGAAATTGAAAACTTTATTAACTGATCGATGCTCCTCTCCAACCAACAACGCCTCCCCCCCTCCGCGCCCCACTACTGGCCATTTCATGTTATTTACACACTGGAAAACCTCTTCTGCCTAATCATCGACTTTGTCCCCAGAACCTTGTAACGTTGCCCTTCAACCCCTTCCCACCATCCCCTCAGCCAATGGAAGGGTTTTTCCCTGGTCCCCCCCCCCCCCACCCTCACACCCTGAGAATTTCACTCCTCCCCACTCCCCACTAGAACGGAGTTCCGAAAGCATGGGAGTTCTGGCCAGCGGCCAGAATATTGGTGTAGAATGGCCGCCAGGACAAGGTAAGTTAATTTGCATATGTGTTGATTAATTGTAATATTAAAATGAAGGCCCCTCCGCCTTGTGGTGAGGGGGCCGGACCGAAGCCTTGCTGTCACCGGTAAAATGCGGCGGGGCTTTCCCGGCGTTGGGGGTCATGGCAGGCCTCTCCTGGAAGAATTTTCCAGGCCCCTCCACCAGAACTGCCAACATTGGAGGGCTAGTAAAATTCAGCCCAATAAGTCAGTGAGTGACACAGTTGAATTGGCTAAAATTCAGTTAGAGATGGAAAAACTTAGGCTTCAACAGACAAAAGAAAAAAAAACAACAAAATTTAAAAAAAACTGAGGCTGAGAAAGAATTGACAATGAGAAAAACATGAATTTGAAAATGAGGTAAAAGGTGAAAGAGGGAGCATTTCAGAGAGAAAGTGAAAAAGAAGCAAGGGAATTCAAATTAAAAGAGATGGAACTAAGACAAAAGGTTAATCTTGACTCCAGGGGAAATTGCGGTCAGGGAGAATCTGAATCCAGCCCAGGATCCAGCGAAAAGCTGTTTAAATTTATACAAGCTCTCACCAAGTTTGAAGAAAGGGACATAGAGGCATTTTTCATTTCTTTTGAAAAAATAGCCAACCAAATGAAATGGCCAAAGGTAAGCTGGACACTGCTTACGCAAAGCAGGTTGATGGGCAGAGCTCATGACGTTTATGCCATGCTTTCTGAAGCGGCTTCAGCAGATTATTAGATGGCAAAAAAGGCTATTCTTGCTGCATATGAGTTAATCCCTGAAGTTTACCGACAAACGTTTCAGAATCTGCAGAGCTTGACTGGACTGACGTATGCAGAATTTGAGAGGGTAAAGCAAATTCATTTTGATCATTGGATATGGGCAGTAAAGCTGGAAGCCACCTATGAGTACCTTAGAGAACTTGGAGAAGTTTAAAATTCAATCTCTCCAGTAGTGAGAACTCACGTAAAAAAACAAAAAGTTTTGAAAGCCAGTGAAAAAGCCCTTTGCCTGTCATCCCCACAAACCTGAGAAGGATAGAAGGTGGGAGAGTGAAAAGAAGGCAAGGGGACAAGAAGGAACAGCTAGGAACCCTTCAGGATCCCCTCCTCAGGCCAGAAAGGAAGGTGCTGAGGATAAAAGTGATGTTCGCAAGCCGAAGCGTTACCATTGCCGCAAGGTGGAACATTTTTGTTCAGAATGTTGGACGTTGCGAGGTAAACCCATGGGACTTGTTGGGGTACACAAAGCTAATGCAGAGAAAGGGGCTCTGACTGACAGTATAGGAGACCAGGCTGTAGTGTTGATGGCAGCTGTAAATCCAGATACAAAAACCAAAGTGAGTTGAGAATAAGATACCTGAAAATTATAAGGAATTCTTGTCAAAAGGAAAAGTAACTCCATATCCCTCAAGTGAAGCAGGAAAACCTATCATTATACTTAGGGATACAGGAGCAACTCAAATTTTTTTTATTGGGGATAGGTATAACATTTCTACCAGAGAGCGCACTGAATGCTAAAGTTTTAGTTAATGGTATTAGCGGGGAGTATATATCCGTAATTTTGTATCGAGTGCATGCAGAGTGTGACCTAATGTCTGGGATGGTAACTGTAGAAGTTGTCCATAGTTTGCCAGTACAGCGAATTGACCTAATCCGAGGGAATCATTTGGCCAGAGCAAGAGAAACCAAGTGAAGTTAAAGAAACAGAACAATTACAGGAAGAAGTTTGAGACATGTTTCCTTCATGTGTAGTAACTGTGCAATGGCTAAACAAGTTCCATTATTGGTGATAAAACTGGCACCACGGACAGATAGCCGAGTATCTGAAACTTACCTTGGAGATTTAGATAATCCAAATGAGATGTTGAACAAATCTTCTTTAATTGCAGCACAGCAAGCTGATCTAGAGTTACATAGAATAGCACAGTCGGCTCTGACAGAAGCTGAGGCAAAAGGAGTTCCAGAATGCTATTATATTGAAGATAGGGCTCTGATAAGGAAATATAGACTGCCTAATAGACCTACGGTCTAAGACTGGATGGTTGATCAACAGGTAGTTGTACCACTTAAATATTGCTGGGAATTCTTAAGGTTAGCGTGTGACATTAGTCTAGCAGGACACAAGGGGATGCAGAAGACCAGATCACAACATTATTACTGGCCAGGCCTTACAAAGGACGTGGTACAGTTTTGTAGGACATGCCACATGTGCCAAATGGTGGGAAAACTGCGACCTACCATAAAACTAACCAGTTATTGAGGAATCGTTTCGTAGGGTATTGGTAGACTGTGTAGGACCCTTGCAAAATCAAAAAGCAGGACATTAACATATACTCACTATCATGGATATGGCTACTCAATTTCCAGAAGCCACTCCCTTGAGGAAAACTACTGATAAAATAGTAGCAGAGAAGTTAACCCAATTCTTTACGAGATATAGATTATCACTTGAAGTTCAATTGGATCAAGGTTCCAATTTTATGTAAAAGCAAAATACTGCAGATGCTGGAAATCTGAAATAAAAACAAAAAAATTCTGGAAATACTCAGCAGGTCTGGCAGCATCTGTGGAGAGAGAAGCAGAGTTAACGTTTCGGGTCAGTGACCTTTCATGAGAACTGGCAAAGGTTAGACATGTAATAGGTTTCAAACAAATAAAGCAGGGGTGGGGCAAAAGAGAACAAAAGGGAAGGTGTTGATAGGACAGATGGTCACAGAGAATAACTGACAAGGACGTCCTGGGGCAAAGGCAAAGGCAGAGAGAGTGTGTTAACGGTGTCGTGAAAGACAAAGTGTTAATGCAGAGAGGGTGTGAAATGATAGAATAATGAAAGCCCTAGGCAAAAGCACAAACATGAAAAAAAGAAGTGGGCAGGCACATGGTGAAAAAAATTGAACGATGAAACAAATTAAAATAAAATAAAAATAAAAAAGGGGGCCAGTCATGCTTTGAAATTATTGAACTCAATGTTCAGTCTGGCAGGTTGATGTTCACTGGAACACTGCAGCAAGCCCAGGACAGATGTGTGGGCATGGGAGGAAGGGGGGAAGTGTTGAAATGGCAAGCATCAGGAAGCTCGGGGTCATGCTTTCGGACTGAGTGGAGGTGTTCCACAAAGCGATCACCCAATCTGCGTTTGGTCTCTCTGATGTAGAGGAGACCACATTGTGAGCAGTGAATACAGTATACTAAAATAAAAGAAGTACAAGTAAATTACTACTTCACCTGAAAGGAGTGTTTGGGGCCTTGGATAGTGAGGAGAGAGGAGGTAGAAGTGCAAGTATTACAACTCCTGTGATTGCATGGGAGTGTGCCTTGGGAAGGGGACAAGGTGTCAGGGGTAGTGGAGGAGCGGACCAGGGTGTTGCAGAGGCAATGATCCCTTCGGAATGTTGACAGGGGAGGGGAGGGGAAGATGCGTTTGGTAGTGGTATCATTCTGGACGTGGGGGAAATGGCGGACGATGATCCTTTGAATATGGAGGTTGGTGGGTGGCAAGTGAGGACAAGGGGAACCCTGTCGCAGTTCTGGGAGGGAGAGAAAGGGGTGAGGCCACATGTGCGGGAAATGGGATGGACACGGTTGAGGGCCCTGTCAACCACAGTGTGGGGGGGGTGGGGGGGAATTCTCGGTTGAGGAAAAAGGAAGACGTATCAGAGGTGTTGTTGTGGAAGGTAGCATCATCAGAGCAGATGCATCGGAGACGGAGAAGCTGTGAGAATGAAATGGAGTCCTTCCAGGAGGCAGGGTGTGAAGAAGTGTAGTCGAGGTAGCTGTGGGAGTTGGTGGACTTATAAGGAATATTAGTAGACAGCCTATACCCAGAGATGGAGACACAGAAGTCGAGGAGGGGAAGGGAAGTCTCAGAGATGGACCATGTAAAGGTGAGAGAAGGGTGGAAGTTGGAAGCAAAGTTGATAAAGTTTTCCAGTTCGGGGCGGGAGCAGGAAACGGCACCGATACAATCATCAATGTACCTGAAAACGAGTTGGGGGAGGGGCCTGAGTAGGACTGGAACAAGGAATGTTTGACATATCCCACAAAACTCTGCTGCTCTCTCCACAGCTGCTGCTAGACCTGCTGAGTATTTCCAGCACTTTTTGTTTTTATTCCAATTTTATGTCTAAGATATTTCAAGAAGTCATGGGGAATTTGGGTATCAAACAGTTAAAATCTTCAGTATATCATCCACAGACACAGGGAGCTTTAGAAAGGCACTATCAAACTCTCAAAACAATGATTAGAACACACTGTCATGAATATCCCTATGATTGGGATAAAGGGCTAAACTTTCTTTTATTGGCTACTCGAGATTCGTTGAATGAGTCAACAGGTTTTAGTCCTTTCGAATTGGATTACAGACATGAGATAAGAGGCCCTCCAAAACTCAAAGACAGGTTCTTAGAACAAAAGAATGAATCTTCGGTCCTGGACTATATAATCTTGTTCTGGGAAAGGCTCACGAAAGGTGCAATGTGGCTCAGAAACACCTTAAAGCATACCAAACCACTATGAAAAAATGGGCAGACAGAAGTGCAAAGACCCGAACTTTTCAACCAGAGGATGAAGTATTAGTATTATTGACTTTATAGGATGAACCATTAAAAGCACGGTTCAATGGTCCGTATAAAGTGGTCAAAAGAGTAGGTAAGGTAAATTACTTGATTGACACCCCCTTTCGCCGGAAAACAAATTGGCTGTGTCATATCAATATGTTAAAGCAATATTATCGCAGGGAGGAGGATAAGCCAGTACAGGTATGTCTGGTAATAAGGACAGATAAGAATGAAAGGGATAGTGAGGATGAAGAAGAAGGAGGCCTGGACAATTCTCAAATTGAACCTGCTACTATCTGGTTAGCTAAAAAGAATGGCTTGGATAATTGGACAACATGCTTTCGTACTTAGATACAAAACAACAAGAAGACCTAACAACACGACTCACAGAATTTCAAAAAGTCTGTAGGGATAAGCCAGGATGTGTACACATGATGTGGATGCAGGGAAATCCATTCCTATAAAACAGCATCCTTATGGCTTAAGTCCAGACAAACAGGCCCAAGTAAAAGCAGAAATCCAATACATGCTGGAAAACAACTTAATTGAACCTAGTCAAAGCAGCTGGAGTTCACCAATAGTATTAGCGCCTAAACCTGACGGATAAACTCGACTTAGACTACAGAAAAGTCAATGCAGTAACGAAGGCAGACTTCCCACTTCCTCGCTTAGAAGACTGTATTGACAGAGTGAGCAGTGCTAGGTTTCTTACCAAGATCGACTTGTTAAAGGGATACTGACAAGTTCCTTTGACACATCGAGCTAAAGATCAGCTTTTGTCACACCAGACCATCTTTATCAGTGTCGGGTGATGCCATGCAGGCGAAAAAATGCCCCAGCATTTTCAGCGACTAATGAATCAGGTGGTAGCCAGAGTTCCCAAGTGTGTAGTGTATCTTGATGATGTACTAATATACAGTAACATTTGGAAGGAACACTTAAAACAGCTAGAAATTCTGTTAAAAAATTTGCAAGCTGATGATTTCATGGTAAATCTGGCAAAAAGCGAATTCGCAAAAGCAAGAGTGACCTACCTCAAGCATATATTGAGGCAAGGACAAGTGTTGCCAAGAATGGCAAAAGTGCAAGCCTTAGTGGGATTCCCTATCCCTAAGACTAAACGTGAAATCATGAGGTTTTTGAGGATGCATGATTTCTACAGAAATCCTAGTGCTGTAGCTGCTCCATGAACCAATTTGCTTCAGAAAAAGAAAACCAGGGTAGTGTGGTCAGGTGAATGCCAGGCATCTTTTGAAAAGGTAAAGGCAATTTTGACTAATGAACCAGTGTTGGCTGCTCCAAATTAAACCCTTCAAGGTAGTGATTGATGCTATTGACCTGGGTGGGGGGTGGGGGGTGGCGTCGGTGCAGTCCTATTACACGATGAGAAACTAATTGGACTAAAGGCAGACAAGTCGTCCGGACCTGATGACCTACATCCAAGTGGCTGCAGAGATAGTGGAGGCATTGGTCAAAATACTTCGGGGACCTATAGACGACTCCCACCCGTGACTTCTTCCCCTTGCTATTCCTTATTTCCACACAAACTGATTCCACATCACAATCTATTGCACCGATATCATTACTCACCACTGCACTGATAGCTTCCTTTATTAACAGAGCCCCACCTCTTTTTCCTTTTTGCCTATCTTTGAATACGCTTGAATTTGAGTTGTCAGTCTTGGTCACCCTGCAACCACGTCTCTGTAATAGCTATCAAGTCATATTCATTTATTTCTATTTGTGCCGTCAACTCATCTATCTTGTTACAAATGCTGCGTACATTCAGATAAAGAGCCTTAAGCATTGACTTTTTCCCATTATTACTCATTCTGGTTCTAATTTCTGCCGCACTCTTCTGCTTATATTTTCTGCCCCTTCCTGTCACACTTAGATTACCGTTTGCCTCTTCACTACCCTGCACCTCTGTTCTCTCGTTTCTTTTTGATTTTTTAAACTTCCCTTCTATTGAACTCTCCCCCCCATTAATTAGTTTAAAGTCCTAACTACAACCCTAGTTATACGATTCATCAGGACACTAATCCCAGCATGGTTCAAATGAAGCCCGTACCAACGGAACAGCTCTCTCTTTCCCCAGTACTGGTGCCAGTGCCCCATGAATCGGAACCCATTTCTCCCACACCAATCTTTGAGCCATGCATTTACCTCTCTAATCTTATTTACCCTATGCCAATTTGTCCGTGGCTCAGGTTGTAATCCGGAGATTATTACCTTTGTGGTTCTGCTTTTTAATTTAGCCTTGAGCTGCTCATAGTCCCTCAGCAGAACTTCTTTCTTAGTCCTACCTATGTTGTTGGACTACATGGATCACGACAACTGGATCCTTCCCCTCCCACTCCAAGTTCCTCTCCATCCCAGAAGTGGCACAGTGGTTAGCACCACAGCCTCACAGCTCCAGCAACCCGGGTTCAATTCTGGGTGCTGCCTGTGTGGAGTTTGCAAGTTCTCCCTGTGTCTGCGTGGGTTTCCTCCGGGTGCTCCGGTTTCCTCCCACATGCCAAAGACTTGCAGGTTGATAGGTAAATTGGCCCTTATAAATTGCCACTAGTATAGGTAGGTGGTAGGGGAATATAGGGACAGGTGGGGATGTGGTAGGAATATGGAATTTATGTAGGATTAGTATAAATGGGTGGCTGATGGTCGGCACAGACTCGGTGGGCCGAAGGGCCTGTTTCAGTGCTGTATCTCTAAATCAAAATCAAATCTGTGGTTTTAAACTGGTGTTTTTTCTGCAGCAGAGGAGAAGCAACTGGATTCTGACATGAGCAGACCCTAAGTGAGGGTCCCTCTCTTTGTCTCTCCATTCCAGCTTGAAAATTTTCAAATCCTGTTTGTTGACTGACCACCTTTGCATACTCTGGCTACAATCAGAAACCCGGTTGGAGGAAACCATCCACATTGCTGTCTCCAAGAGACCCACAGAACCAGTCATATACCTCTTCAAACTAAAAGTCTCAGGATTCCTGAATTCAGCTGAATCACCAAACTCCACAGACTGTATACTTTTTTTCTGGGCTCTAACTCGACCAATCCACCTTTCCCCACTCTGTAACCTATTTGTCGGTGTGTAAACCTCTAGAGTGTGTGTGTGTGAGAGAGAGTGAAAGTTGGCACTTTGTTTATTATTTTATTAGTTTGGTTTTGGTACAATAAAAAGTTAACCTCTTTCTTTGTTACCTCAAGAAAACCTGTCCGAGTGGTTCTTGATATGATCATAGCAAGTAAGTAATCTACTGAATTGGTCAGTACATCCACTTTAAAAAAGAATTAAACCTGCTGTGGCCAAACAAGGAGAGGGAAAAGAGGGAAGCCCTTTGATCCCGCCTCACTTGACTGTAACATCATTAATTCTGTGCTCGAAGGGCGCTGCTCCCCAGATTGTGAAAGGACGTGCACCTGAAACGAGGATTTGACATTTTCTTTACGCAAATATGAGTCTGGCGACTTTGCACAATCCACCCCACTTCTTCCATCCAACTACCTCCCCTTCCCTGACTGCATCCCTTCTAGATTCCCCCAACGTCTCTACTTTGTCCACTGACTACTCTCCTTGCCAACTGCCTCCCCTCCCTCTTCATTGCCTCCCATCGCCATGTCCACTTCCCCAACTTTCTCCCCTCCCTGGATTCTCCGAAAGGCCTCTGCTGGGTTGGCTGATCTTGGTGCTTCCCGATTCCATTTATCTGCCTTTGGGACCTGGGACCTGGGTCCAGTGAGGTCCCTCTGGAACCGTGACTGGGGTCTGCAGTCCACCAGTAATAAACCATCGGGTCTGGCACACCAATTTCTCGTGGTCCAGCTGTGGGTCTTTTAGCCGTGTGCAGTGTTTGTGGCATTGGGATTGCGGCATCTGGTTCAGGCCAGATCCAATTACTAGACCCTGGAGTGTGAGATTCTGAGTTGGATCACTCCTGGGGTCAGACACTTGATGGTCTGTAACCAGCAGCTTTACAATGCTGGGTAAAAACTCGGTGAATAAGGAGATTTGTGAATGTCCCAGCTGCCTCTAACATTTATTTAAATGTCTTCACAGATCTGCCTCGTACCCAATGTCCTGACCAATGGAAGCTGTTTCAGAAAAACTGTTATTACCTTTCGTCAAACACCAATAACTGGGCAGGTGCCCAGAGATCCTGTGCATCAATGGATGCCAATCTTGTTGTCATTAACAAAGCTGAGGAACAGGTAGGAAATTATTATAATTTCAAACTCATGCTGATCATTTGTCAGTATGTTCAGTGGTGATATAAAAGCAGGACAGAGACACAGGTCATTCAGTCCTCACACCTGTGCTGATACTAGCTCTTCAACTCGACCTACTCCAAACAAATGCCCTGCCCTTTCCCCATATACTTTTATATTCCTGTTCAAATACTTTTCTAATTGCTTTTTAATTTATTGTATAATTCTCTGAACACACAGCATCTGTGGGGTTCCAAACCATGATTCTTCCTTCTGCTGCCTTAGAATGAAAACATTGGGCTTCATTCCCCTGACAGCATACATTCAGCTGCTCAATCCCCTCTGATTGGAGTCACACACCATTTTCACATTAATGAAACAATAATCTTCACGTGTGAGTATCCCAGGGATTATTGATAAACACGAGTGGATCCATGTGGGCAGACATTGATTCCTTGTGCTGGGGGATGACATCAATTTGGAGAAGACCAGCTCCAACAACAGCCATAGCCGACTGCTGAAGGACCTGTAACCGTTTTTGTGACAATAATGGGCCTCAGTTATATTCCGAATTGACAGTGCAGGCCAAAGCTGCTGATTCATCAGATATTCCTGTGGTTACCTGGAACCGAGGGTGTAAATATTAAGGGCTGATGTGCTCTTCACTGCCCTCGTAGTGCAGCGCGTGAGAGACTCGCTGTCCCAGTAGTGCAGTGTGTGTGATCCAAGTCTCACTGTCCTAAGTCTCTGGAGTGGAAATCTAATTATTAATAATTGGTCTTATTATGAGATGAAAGTCTAATACTTGTATTTAAATCACGTCGTGATCTTTCCTTTATCTTTGACTATGTCTTTAGGCTGTCAGTTGTGACTTGGTGGTAACGCTCTCACCTGAGTCGGAGATTATCAGTTTAAGCCTCACTCCAGAGACTTGAGCACAAACTGCAGGCTGATACTCCAGTGCAGTACTGAGGGAGTGCTGTACTGAGGGAGTGCAGTACTGAGGGAGTGCTGCACTGTCGGAGGTGTTATCTTTTGGTTGAGACATTAAACTGGGGCCCCGCCTGCCCTCTCAGGTAGATGTAAAAGATTCCATTGCACTATTTCAAAGAAAAGCAGACGGGTTCTCCCCTATATCCTGGCATCACAGAAGTGGTTCCACTTCTGAAGTACATCATTGGCTGTAAAGTTCTGACATCATGAAAGGTGCTATATAAATGCAAGTCTCTCTTTGTTTTTGGTAATGTCAGCCATGACATCCGGAGGATTCCCTGCTTTTCTGTTACACCCACCTAAAGAGCAGACAGGTAGATTCAGATGTTTTTATAATTAATCGTTGTTGGCATATGGGCATTATTGACCCATTACTGCCCATCCTTAGTTGGTCTGAAACGGAGATGGTGGAAAATATTCTTGAACTGTAGCAGTTTGATGCAAGTAAGTAGTTTGCTAAGCCATTTCAGAGGGTGGTTAATGGTCAACCAGATTGGCATGGGACTGGAGTCACATATCGGTCAGATTGGGTAAGGAAGGCAAGTTTCCTCCCCTAAAGAACATTAGAAACATAGGAGCAGGAATAGGCCATTCAGCCCCTCAAGCCTGTTCCGTTATTCAATTAGATCATGGCTGATCAGTATCTTAACTCCATTCACCTCCTTGGTTTCGTAAACGTTAATCCCCATGCCTAACAAAAATCAATCTTAAATCCCTCAGTTAAATCATCCTTTAACTTTTTACACCCAAGGAAATTTTAGCCTAGTCTATGCAACCTTTTCTCATAATTTAATCCTTTTAATCCAGTATCATTCTGGTAAATCTGCACTGCATCCCCTCCAAAGCGAACATATCTTTCCTGAGACGTGATGCCCAGAATTGTACGCTGCATTCCGGATGGGGTCTAACCAGAACTTTATACAACTGTTGCAATTTCTTCAGATCCATCAGTATCTTCCTCCTCTGCCTCAGAATTCTCTGCGTCATGTGTTATTTCAAAGTCTTTGCCCCTCCGCTTAGGGTAGTTCAGAGCATAATGATACTTTGAGTCACATCTGAAGCACTATTAACTGTTCCTTGGGCATTCCCGGGATTCATTCGTCTTTGATTGCTGTTCCAGCCCTGTCTTTCACTGTAATATTTAGACCTGCTAAAGGTGCTTTCATCCTCATTCCTCCTGTCTTTAACTCCTCCATTGTACTTAGGCCTGCTTCCAGTACCTGGATTATTTCTAAATCTAGTAAACATTGAGTCCTCCATTCTTTGTGTCACTGCAGAGTGTCCCGCTTGTTCTACCAGGACTGCGAGAAATGACTGTTTCCCCAGGAATTATTTTAAGGCAACAGACATTTGGTCCAACAGGGAATCTTTGTTCAAGGACTAAACCCCAGTTAGAACAAGGAGCCTGCCCATATGAGACACCCTCGCACAATCTAACAACTTAAAAGCTAGCACTGAACCAGGGATCTCCAAATTGAATTTCCTTCATCTTCTATACAGTCTGTTAATGTCCATGATATATTCCTCCATTGAATAACCATCTGTTTTCCAAATTCTATCAAAGTCTGACCAAGCCTCATACACATTCAATAGGTCATCTTTCTTGTAAATTTCATCCAAGAATTCTAACGGAATATCCAACCCTTCATCAGTATTCAGCTGGCGAGCATCCAGTTCAGAAAACACTTTACTTCTGATTTTACTTTCAATAGGAAGTGACAACGCCAAGGCCATACCTTGTTTCCTTTTTGGTCGAAATGTAACCTGAGTCCACGTACCCACTTCATTCTTCCATTGGGCATATGGTTCAGACTCCGAGAACACCAGAGGGTAATCATACCCTGACAGGTTGCATTTGCTTCCTGCCATATTTTTCACAATAGCCCTTGACACTTTGGTTTTCTATCCAAAAAAATAAATTCCTATTTTCCAACCTTCAGCTTTAGGCAACCGTCCTCTGCTACCATGTTAAATTCCAGAAAGTTTATTGTAGAAGGATAAGGCTGGAGCCTATATTTACTCAGTTTCACATTTATTGTGCATGGTTAAAGGATTACAAACATGTAGCTCTTCACACAAATCCCCCTCCCAGTCCCAGTGAGTGTATACTTTTATGTGCTCAACTAAAACCCCAATTAACTCCCTTCATCTGCATACAATCACACAATTAACACATACAATCACACAATTAACACTGTGTTCCAGCGAGGTAGAGTGACTGCCTTTTACATCAAGGCAGCATTTGACCAAGTGCAGCACCAAGGAGCCATAGTAAAATTGAGGTCAATGGAACAGAACAGAAAAACTCTCCAGAGGTTGGAGTCATGCCTAGCACAAAGAAAGATGCTTGTGATTGTTGGAGACTAATGATCTCAGCCCCAGGACATCACTGCAGAGCAGTGTCCTCGGCCCAACCATCTTCAGCTGCTTCATCAATGACCTCCCTCCATCGTAATGTCAGAAGTGGAGATGTTCACTGATGATTGCACAATGTTCAGTTCCAATTATAATTCCTCAATACTGAAGCAACCCACGCCCACATACAGCAAGGCCTGGACAATATGCAGGCTTGGGCTGATGAGTGGTAGGGGTTATGGATTTGGGAAGAACTGTCAAAGAAGCCTTAGTGAGTTGCTACAATGCATCTTGTAGATGGCACACAAAGCAACCAGTGGTGGAGGGAGTGAATGTTTATGGTAGTGGATGGGGTACCAATCAAGCGGGCTGCTTTGTCCTGGATATTTGAGCTTCTTGAGTGTTCCATCACACTCCTGGGTCTTGTAGATGGTCGAAAGGGCATAAGTGCCAAGCATGAACACCTCCAATGAGAGACAGAATCTGACCAGCTTCCTGAGACATTAAATTGTGGCTATTGATAGCTCAATGTTCCTTTACCATTAGATTGTTGACTAATTCTGGCTCATTACTCATTATTAAATTGCCCTCTTGTTGGTTCAAGAACATATGATTCTAGAAAACTGTCTCACAAACACTAAAGAAGTTTGTGGCATTTGGGAGTCGAGCTGCTTTGCTTCTCCCAGTCTAGGTGAAAATTAAAGTGTCCCTATAGAACCACTCTGCTTTTGTAACAAGCTTCTCTGATCACCATATTTATTCATCCCCTAAAATATTGAAGCAGTTATGAGTTTTTATAACATCCAACAGCTTCAGGGTCACCCTTGCTGATGCTGAAATTTTATTTCCAGACCTTTTAAATTGAATTAATATTCTCAAACTACTATCGAGGGATTTGAACTCAAAATCTCTGGATTACGAATACAGTAACAACGACAATAATGTCTCATCCAAAAGGCAGCACGTTCTCACTGTCGAATTGAAGTCTCATCTTAGAACATGCACTAAAGTCCTGGCGGGGGTTTGAACTCTTGACCTTCTGACTCAGTCAAAAGTGCAACTGAGTCAAACTGAAACTGCAATCATCACACATTCCTCTGTCCCATATTCATTTGGGAGGGAAGCTGGTTTAAAATAAATGGGTAAAGGCCTCGGACAGCAGATTGTCAACTGGAGGGTTTGTCACTAATATTGTGAAAATCTATATTGCTCCATATACAGTCGTGACACTTTATTTACATGACAGGCATTTATTGAAACATTGATTGCAAATCGTTCCTGGATTGGCCTCAGTGATTCGATCTCTGAAGGTGACTGGCGCTGGGTGGATGGAACAGATTATACTTCCTCTGTAAAGTGAGTTCTCTTTTCAGTTGCACATTCTGGACCATATCAGTGACACTGAACATTAATGAGGAAGCTGGATTTGTTTTCAAACTTCAACTTGAGAAGCAATTTAGAGACAGAGGGGGTGAATCTGGGGTCAGCAGTGACTGTAATATTGGCTCAACGTGACCCCTTCAGGTGGCAAAATGGTGTTTATGGTGCGCGCACATTTCTGATGTGAAGTCTGACGAACGCCATATTGGTAAAGGGTTTCAAGCGCACACACTTAATGTCTGCCGGAAGCATGCAGAGCTGGCAGATCAGTACATCAATCCGTGTTCAATGCTGATTTGATGCCAGTGCTGCCAGTTTGCAGCTTCACACTCCAGCCTACACCCTCTCTTAACCTTCCAGAGCTGAACACACATTCAGTGGTATAAAGGACCCTTTACTAGAGCTATTAAACACTATTTACAGGTTGGTTCATGAATTATTTATTCTGGATGTTGCTGCAATTCTATGCATTGTGAGTGCTTTTCCATACTTATTAAATGTTTAGTCTGCAGGGATTGGTCTGGCTGGTGCTCAAGTACATTTTTTGTAATTTAAAAGCTTCTGCATAAACCAATTGCTTTCAAACATGGGTGGCCTAGGAGAGCTTCCTCTGAGTATTGAGCATGTCTGGGAGAATGAGCAGAGGCAACACAGAGCAGGACAAGCTGCTGGAAGAGGAGGAGGGGCAGGAAGAGGGCTCCCAGAGGACCTTTAGGGAGCAGATCTGTTGCCAAAATGGTTTTAGGTGCCCTGCAACACCCTGGAAGCCCCATTGTACACTGATATTCAGAACCATGATGACAGTAGACTGAGTTCCACTGCAGCACTCAGATGGTGGGTCTTGTGAAATGAAATAGAAGCTGAGATATTGGCATCAGAGGCTGCATCATTGTGGGCACCACAGGTGTGTTGGAGGAAGTGGTCACCCTGTCCTTGATGGAACAAATGCGCATCAGTCTCTGCACAAAGCCCTGTGCCAAGTTGATGCTGGATTCCTCAATGTTCCTTGACATTGAACACAGACACTCTCACAGGCTTCCAAATGCACCAGGAATTTTAGTGTGTATACTCATCAGTCTTCTTCTGTGGCTTGGCTCATCAAAGTCTTCAACAGAACTAGTGTGTGACCTCACCCTCTGGTGAGCTGGCACCTGTGCTCTCATTCTCCCTGACCGGACTGGTCTGGACTTTTGCCTGGTTCCTCACCATAGAACATAGAACAGTACAGCACAGTACAGGCCCTTCGGCCCACGATGTTGTGCCGACCCTTTAACCTACTCTAAGATCAAACTACCTACATACCCTTCATTCTACTATCATCCATGTACCTATCCAAGAGTCGCTTAAATGTCCCTAATGTATCTGCTTCCACTACCACCGCTGGCAGTGCATTCCACGCATCAATCTACAAGTCTTTGGCTGTGGGAGGAAACCGGAGCACCCGGCAGAAACCCACGCGGTCACAGGGAGAACTTGCAAACTCCACACAGGCAGTACCCAGAATTGAACCCGGGTCGCTGGAGCTGTGAGGCTGCAGTGCTAACCACTGCACCACCCAATGAGTGATGGGTGTATCTTCATTTTCACTGGCTTCCTGCTTTTCCACTACTGCCTGGGCAGTTGCAGTTCTTGTGTATCTGAAATGAAATGAAAAGGGACAAGGGTAGGGCTGTGGTGAGGGGAGAGGAGAAAGTAAGAAGTGGATGCTTACACCATCAGCAACTTTACAATCAGAAGAGACGATGTGATATGAGAAGGAGGATTAGATTTGTAGATATCTTCATCTTCAATGGCTTCGAACCCACCACTGGCCACAGCCTCAGTGATGGCCTTTCCCATAATAGCCATCACCGCCTCCTCCCTGGAGGTTCGAACATGCAGGCGTCCCTCTGCTCCTTTGTTAATTCCTTTTGCCTCTGGTTGTTCGCAACCTTCTCCTATGAGAGAGTAAAATGTGTCAGTGTCATGTTACTGGTGATCCGACAGTCATGGTTGAATAGCAGGCAATGTGTGCAAGTTGTAAGACATGGGTGTGAGCTTTGCAACAGTGCTCAGTGTGTGAGGGTGAGGTGAAGCATATGAACATTGGGCGTGGGTCCTGATTGATAGAAATTGTTGGTAGGTGAGTGATGGAGGTGTGAATAATTAAACAATAGCTGAGGGCAGTGATGCAGTTAGTCGGCTATGGCATTTGGATACAATCATTGACCTTGACCACTTGTGCAATATCATGAAACTTTTTGTGGCACTGCGTCCAGGTTTTTTGGGGCGGTCCTCCTGGCATTGACCTCCACAGCTATCTTTTCCTACTGCCTTCTCATCCTGTGTCTGGGGGGTTTCCTGTACTCCTGCTGAAGATACAGAACATCTCTCCTCCTTTCCACCTCCTCCACTATGACCTCCAGTGCAACATCACAAAAAACTGTCTCCCATGGTCAGCCATTCCTTACTCTTTCCCAAGTTAGATTCACTTGTAGAATGACTCCCAGCACCTGCTCCAGCCACAGTGAACCTTCCATTTAAAAGATAAAGTTTAGCTTTATGTAGTATAAGTTACAAATGTTTATGGGCCTGCTGTGGATATGTGCAGCCAGCAGACAGCCTGGTTAGCACTGGCTGTACTCACTAACCATTATAATTAGCAGGCAGCATGAAGTTGAGATGTTGCCTGCATTCTACTCAATGGGCATGGCTTAATCATGCATCACAATCCCCACACCCGTTTTCAGAGGCTAACCAATTTCACCCCAAGAGCATGTCCTGCACAATGAGGAAGATACAGCACAATGGTGGAGCTGCAGTAAACTATGCAAAGTTTAATATATTCTGAAATATCAAACTGGAAAACTCAAACTTGAAGAATTGTGATTTGGAAAGTCTGTGAGATATTTCTGATTGTTCAATAACATTAGCCATTATCTGTTTGTGCAGGTAACAAATTCACTCCAGAACGCTCTGAAGTTTCCTTTTTTCCTTCAGAGGGCTATTGTTATTGTCCTAAGGCGTTGATGTTGAGTAGAGGAGCAATCCACCATTTAACATTTGATGTTTTTCAATGTTGGTGTGTGTCGCTGTATAAACAGGGTTTCCAGGATTCCCTCAGGGTGAAACAGGTGAAATCGTATCAGTTTTCCATTATACACCAGCCTGATGTTCAGTTCCAGTGACTTCAATAAAACCCAATATCGTGAATCTTGTATAACCTGCGGAAAATGTAATTCCACCAGCTTTGTTGACCTAATTCCCCTCAATAGATATTCATATGTCAACCCATCGCCAGTGAGCTAAATGACTGAAACCTTTCAACTCCCAATCACTATCAACTACCCTGTGATTAAATATAGATCTAAGCAAACAGTTATTGCCTCAACAGACAGAGATTGTTCACAAATACAGATATAGGCTAAGGACGACCTCTAATATAATCAGTAATCCAAAAGCAAGCATGGGTGGGTCACATAGCTTCCCAAAATTTGAAAAAATTGAAATTACAATGAGTCGTCTTCAAAGAAAAATAAAGTTTCGAAGTTTACAGAATAGAAAAGGGCCACTCCCATATTGGGAGTGAAACTGATTTCAGGTAAAAACTCAGATCAAACACAAAAATCAGATTCCCTTTTACAGGCCACCTGACTTTCTCTCTCACTGCCTTCAGTGGTGAAGACAATCAGACAGGGCGTAAATTGGGCTCCAGATTTGCTCACACCCATTTGCACGATTGTCCATTTTGCACTATCACCATTATGCTCGTGTCAGCTGTGTTCGAGCAATTCCACTGTCAAAAGAACAAAAGAACAAAGAACAGTACAGCACAGGAACAGGCCATTCGGCCCTCCAAGCCTGTGCCGATCATGATGCCTGTCTAAACTAAAACCTTCTGCACATCCTGCTGTCTCCTCATAAACTCTTTCAAATGACCGAAAATCTCAAAATATTGTGAATTCAAAGGGTGATGTCAGTATAACTGACAAAGTTTAATGATGCTGGCAGTTTACGTGTGTCAAATTGATGCCACAGTTGCTGTAAAGAAATATCTTGTGAGTTGTAAGCTCCCCTTCACTGTTCAATCACACCCACCTCTAAGGAGACTCAATATTGAGACACGTTCTCCCTCCCTCACCATTGCTCCACCTTGCTGTCGCTTGCACCTCCCTCTCAATCAACTGTCCTTCTCCGTCACCCCCTTCCTATTGCTACCTCTCGGTCAGTCCTCCCTTGTGATCACCTCTTCCCTCTCCATCCCGCTTAATCTATTTTGGCCCCTGCTTCTCCATCGCCCCTCACTCTTCATCATCCTTTTCCCTCTCCATTGCCCCTCCCATTTCATCGCCTTCTCTTCTCCATCATCTCCTCCTGCTCCATCGCCCCTCCCTCTCCATCACCACTTCTCCCATAACTGCTGCTCCTCGATTTCCCCTTCTCCATTGCCCCCTCCCACTCTCACACTCTCCTCCACCATCGCCTTCCCTCCCCCTCACAGAGTGTGGTGACTATTCCATGTATTGTACCAGTTCTGGGAAAGCATAATGCTGCCCTGGGTAGGCTGTGTCTTTTTCTGTCGGCTGAGTCTGGTTGGTCACATGGGACACTCCGTCAAGCTGACAAAGTCACAAAATGTCTCAATCAGAGGCCAATCTAATGTCTTGCCCCTGAATCAGTGCCAGTCTGTCCCATTCCGGCATGTTGCATGTGGAAGAAAAGAACTCACCCTCTGTCAGTCAATTCTTCAGCTTCTACACATCGAGCAAAGCAATTTTTCAAATTAAGAACCACTGCTTGATATTTAACAGTGGAGTAGGATTTAAGGAGCAGTTTACAGGAGCATGTTATTGTTGAGATTCTTTGTTATCAGTGCTGCTTATCAGCACATTAATGGGACATTACAGACTCTGTGCCCATTTTCTGATGTGCACAGCTTCCAGCAAACACTGCCAGCAAAACGTGCAATTGTAAAATGAACCCTTTATTCTCGAGAAAAATACAAGTTTACTGAACGACCATGGATCTGTCAATTCTAACAGGTTTCTCTCAAACAGATGCTGAATGATCTCTGGTTACATTACTACACTGCAGTTAAACAGCTCCACCTGACTCTCACTGGGATATCATGACATGGTTAATTGTTGAGTTTCAACTTGAAGTTGGAATTCTTATAAAGAATTTTATTTTCATCATGTTTTTGTGTTTAGGTTTTGGAATCAGGGGGAGCCCAATAATTCCAACAATGATGACTGTGCAGAGGAGCTCAGTTCTGGAAAGTGGAATAATGTACCGTGTGGTAATCAGCGACACTGGATCTGTGAAATGTCAGCACAATGATTATTTTCCTGAATGTTACAGTCAGTGCAAAGTAGAAAGTGAAACTATTTTTCAACATTCAGTCCATGTACACTGAGCAATCAGCCCTGAGCTGATATTGGTATGGTGGGTGTGTGGCTGGGGCTCTCCCTCCCACCCTCTCTCTCCTGTCTGCAACTGTCTGAAAGCCAACTCAACACACTTTGTTCTGCCATTTTATGTTAGCCAGTAATGTGAAGACCCACAAGGTAGAATATCCCTATTGTCCTTTACTGTATTGAACCAGATCCAATTTTCCAGAATGTTGAAGTGTCAGTGCAGTGTTTGTACACCAGCATGTCCTGCTTCCTCATATCCCTCCAGCCCAAGCCCATTGGAACAAAGCTGCTTTGGGAATTTCGAACTGGTATTGCTGTTTGGAAACAGTGACACGTGTCCTCTTCTTTCGAGGGATGTAATGGGCTTTCAACAATTCCTGCTCCCTTCAGCACTGAGTGTAGACAGAAAGGCCTATGGCCTTGGATTCACTCAATCTTATCCCAGCTGGAGTCCAGGCTCATCCTCATTCCCGTTTCCATCCACCTGTTGCCCACCAACCTGCCCTGTCCACCTCCCTCCCCCACCTCATCCTCCACCTCACGCCTATCCCATCCACTCCCATCATTCTCCACCTCTCACCAGGCCCTCTGCCCCAGCCCCACCCACCACCCCCCCCTCCATGACCACCCTTCCCCCCCACTTTCTGCCCCCAAATACTCTTCATTCCCCCCAGGCCTCCACCACCCACCTCTCCACCTGCCCCACATCCTCCTTGCCCCACCTCTCCTGCCCACCTCCCCCTTGCCCAACCTCTCCTGCCCTCCTGCTTTCTGGTACCTGGACCATGTAATTAGATTGCTGGGTCTGTAACTCCAAAACTCCAAGATTATTTTCCAGAACTTTAAATATTCTAATCTAGTGAAATCTGCTGTTTGCTTTAATCTTGTTTCTTGTGAACATATTTCTTAATAAAGATGGTATGAATTTCTGATTTCTCATGGTCTGTTAGTGTGTTGTTTATCAGCAGTTCGAGATATTGGGAGGGTATAGTGTGATTTTTGCTATTTCTAAAGTCCATCTGAATGGTACAAGGGGTTCATTGGTTACCCTGTGTCCTGCAATCCCAGAATAATTTGTACAGCAGGTCATGTCTCAGTCCACAGGGGGTAAGCACTCACTATGAGAATAGATTTTGAAATGGGTATGAGAAATTATCTGGAGCATGATTGATTCAGAACAGAAATCACTTCCTGTAGACGTTTGAGATCATGTTTCTTTTAAGGTGCATCAAGGGAATTCTGAAAGTAGGAAAATAAGAACAGGATGAGGCCATTCAGCCACTTGAGTCTGTTAAACCATTCAGTGAGATCGTGGCTGATCTGTGTCCGAACGCCATACACTCACCTTTGCCCCATATCCCTTGTAAACTTTGGTTAATAAACATTTATCGATCTCAGATTTAACATTAACAACTGATCTAGCACCAACGGCCATTTGTAGAAGAGAATTCCAATCTTCTGCCACCCTTCGCATAAAGAACTGGTTCGTAACCTCAGTCCTGACTGGTCTGGCTTTAATTTTCAGACAATGGCCCCCACTCTGAGATTCCTCAATCAGTGAAAGTAGTTTCTCTCTATCTACTCTATTAGTTCCCCTTAATATCGTGAAAGTTTTGGACAAATCAACCCTCAATCTTCTTTATTTCAGTGAATACAATGCTAGTTTGTTTAATCTCACCTCACAAATTAACCCTTGAAGGCCAGATATCATTCTAGTAAATCTAAACTGTCCTCCCTCCAAGGTCAATATATTCTTTCTAATGTGTGGTGCCCAGAACTGAATACAGTGCTTCAGGTGTGGTCTAACCAGGGCTTTGCAGAGCCATAGTCTGCCATCTAAACCCTTGTATTCTCATCCTGAGACATCAAGACCAGCATTCCAGTCACCCTTTCGGTAATATTTTGCACATCCATGACAGTTTAATGATCTATATATGTGGACACCTAAGTCTGTTTCCCACTTATTTGCCATGCATGAGGAGATTGTCTCCACTCCCTGAACATGAGAATGTCTCCAATCCCTGTCGAGGAGGAGATTGTCTCAACTCTCTGGACATGAGGTGTTTGGCTCCACTCCCCGTATGTGAGGAGATTGTCTCCACTCCTTGTACATGAGGAGATTGTCTCCACTTCCTGCACTGGAGGAGATTGTCTCCACTCACTGTACAGGTGGTGATTGTCTCCACTCCCTGGACGTGAGGAGATTCTCTCCACACCCTGTCCATGAGATTATCTCCACTCTCTGGACAGGAGGAGATTGTCTCCTCTCCCTGCACAGGAGGAGACAGTCTCCACTCCCTGTACAGGAGGTGATTGTCTCCACACCCTGTACATGAGGAGATTGTCTCCTCTCCCTGCACAGGAGGAGACAGTCTCCACTCCCTGTACAGGAGGTGATTGTCTCCACACCCTGTACATGAGGAGATTGTCTCCACTCCCTGTACAGGAGGAGATTCTCTCTACTCTCTGGACATGAGGAGATTGTCTCCAATCCCTGGACATGAGATTGTCTCCACTCCCTGTACAGGAGGAGATTGTCACCACTCTCTGGACATGAGTAGATTGTCTCCACTCTCTGAACAGGAGGAGATTGTGTCCACTCTCTGAAGAGGAGGAGATTGTCTCAACTCCGTGGACATGAGAATGTTCCCAATCCCTGCAGAGGAGGGGATTGTCTCCACTCCCTGGACGTGAGGAGATTGTCTTCACTCCCTGCACGTGAGGAGATTGTCTCCACTCCCTGGACGTGAGGACATTGTATCCACTCCCTGGACAGGAGGAGATTGTCTCCACTCTCTGTCCATGAGGAGATTGTCTCCACTTCCTGGACATATGGAGATTGTCTCCACTCCCTGAACAGGAGGAGATTGTCTCCACTCTCTGTCCACGAGGAGATTGTCTCCACTCCCTGTACAGGAGGAGATTGTCTCCACTCCCTGTACAGGAGAGGATTGTCTCCACTCCCTGGACATGAGGAGATTATCAACACTCCCTGGACATAAGGAGATTGTCTCCACTCCCTGCAGAGGAGGAGATTGTCTCCAATCTCTGGACATGAGGAGATTGTCTCCACTCCCTGGACGTGAGGAGATTGTCTTCACTCCCTGTACGTGAGGAGATTGTCTCCACTCCCTGTACAGGAGGAGATTGTCTCCGCTCTCTGTACATGAGAAGATTGTCCCCACTCCCTGGACTGGAGGTGATTGTCTCCACACCCTGTACATGAGGAGATTGTATAGACTCTCTGGACATGAGGAAATTGTCTCCACTCCCTGTACAGGAGGAGATTGTCTCAACACCCTGTACAGATGGTGATTGTCTCCACTCCCTGTCCATGAGAATGTCTCCACTCTCCGGACAGGAGGAGACTGTCTCCACTCCCTGCACAGAAGGTGATTGTCTCCACATCCTGTACTGAAGGAGATTGTCACCACTCTCAGAACATGTGGGATTGTCTCCACTCTGTGGACCTGAGGAGATTGTCTCCACTCCCTGGACATGAGGAGATTGTTTCAACTCCCAGGACATGAGGGGATTGTCTCCACTCTGTGGACATGAGGAGTTTGTCTCAATCCCTGGACATGAGGAGATTGTCTCCACTGCCTGAACAGGAGGAGATTGTCTCAACTCTCTGCACATGAGGAGATTGTCTCAACTCCCTGTACAGGGGGAGATTGGCACCACTCTCTGAACATGAGGAGATTGTCTCCAGTCCGTGGACATGAGATTGTCTCCACTCCCTGGACAGGAGGAGATTGTCACCACTCTCTGTACATCAGGAGATTGTCTCAAATCTCTGGACATTAGGCGATTGGCTCAACTCTCTGGACATGAGGAGATTGTCTCCACTCCCTGTACAGGAGGAGATTGTCTCAACTCTCTGGACATGTGGAGATTGTCTCAACTCTCTGGACATGAGGAGATTGGCTCAACTCTCTGGACATGAGGAGATTGTCTCCACTCCCTGAACAGGAGGAGATTGTCCCAACTCTCAGCACATGAGGAGATTGTCTCAACTCCCTGTACAGTGGGAGATTGTCACCACTCTCTGAACATGAGGAGATTGTCTCCAGTCCCTGGTCATGAGATTGGCTCCACTCCCTGGACAGGAGGAGATTGTCACCACTCTCTGCACATGAGGAGATTGTCTCCACTCTGTGGACATGAAGAGATTGTCTCCACTCCCTGGACATGAGGACATTGTATCCACTCCCTGTACAGGAGGAGGTTGTCTCAACTCTCTGGTCATGAGGAGATTGTCTCAACTCTCTGGACATGAGGAGATTGGCTCGACTCTCTGGACATGAGGAGATTGTCTCCACTCCCTGTACAGGAGGTGATTGTCTCAACTCTCTGGACATGAGGAGATTGGCTCAACTCTCTGGACATGAGGAGGTTGTCTCCACTCCCTGTACAGGAGGAGATTGTCTCAATTCTCTGGACATGAGGAGATTGGCTCAACTCTCTGGACATGAGGAGGTTGTCTCCACTCCCCGTACAGGAGGAGATTGTCTCAACTCTCTGGACATGAGGAGATTGTCTCCACTCTATGGACATGAGGAGATTGTCTCCACTCTCTGCACATGAGGAGATTGTCTCCACTCTGTGGACATGAAGAGATTGTCTCCACTCCCTGGACATGAGGACATTGTATCCACTCCCTGTACAGGAGGAGATTGTCTCCACTCTCTGTCCATGAGGAGATTGTCTCCACTCCCTGGACATGAGGAGATTGTCTCCACTCCCTGAACAGGAGGAGATTGTCTCCACTCTCTGTCCATGAGGAGATTGTCTCCACTCCCTGGACATGAGGAGATTGTCTCCACTCCAAGGACATAAGGAAATTGCCGTCGCTCTCTGGACATGAGGAGATTGTCTCCACTCTAGGTAAATGAAGAGATTGTCTCCACTCTCGGTACCAGAGGAGATTGTCTCCACTCGGTACATGAGGAGATTGTCTCCACTCTCGGTACATGAGGAGACTGTCTCCACTCTCAGTACATGAGGAGATTGTCTCCACTCGCTGTACAGCAGGTGATTGTCTCCACTCCCTGTCCATGAGAATGTCTCCACTCTCCGGACAGGAGGAGACTGTCTCCACTCCCTGCACAGAAGGTGATTGTCTCCACATCCTGTACTGAAGGAGATTGTCACCACTCTCTGAACATGTGGGATTGTCTCCACTCTGTGGACCTGAGGAGATTGTCTCCACTCCCTGGACATGAGGAGATTGTTTCAACTCCCAGGACATGAGGGGATTGTCTCCACTCTGTGGACATGAGGAGTTTGTCTCAATCCCTGGACATGAGGAGATTGTCTCCAGTGCCTGAACAGGAGGAGATTGTCTCAACTCGCTGCACATGAGGAGATTGTCTCAACTCCCTGTACAAGGGGAGATTGTCACCACTCTCCGAACATCAGGAGATTGTCTCAAATCTCTGGACATGAGGAGATTGGCTCAACTCTCTGGACATGAGGAGATTGGCTCAACTCTCTGGACATGAGGAGATTGTCTCCACTCCCTGAACAGGAGGAGAGCGTCCCAACTCTCAGCACATGAGGAGATTGTCTCAACTCCATGTACAGGGGGAGATTGTCACCACTCTCTGAACATGAGGAGATTATCTCCAGTCCCTGGACATGAGATTGTCTCCACTCCCTGGACAGGAGGAGATTGTCTCAACTCTCTGGACATGAGGAGATTGTCTCAACTCTCTGGACATGAGGAGATTGTCTCCACTCCCTGAACAGGAGGAGATTGTCCCAACTCTCAGCACATGAGGAGATTGTCTCAACTCCCTGTACAGGGGGAGATTGTCACCACTCTCTGAACATGAGGAGATTGTCTCCAGTCCCTGGACATGAGATTGTCTCCACTCCCTGGACAGGAGGAGATTGTCACCACTCTCTGAACATCAGGAGATTGTCTCAACTCTCTGGACATGAGGAGATTGTCTCGATCCCTGGACATGAGATTGTCTCCACTCCCTGGACAGGAGGAGATTGTCACCACTCTCTGAACATCAGGAGATTGTCTCAACTCTCTGGACATGAGGAGATTGGCTCAACTCTCTGGACATGAGGAGATTGTCTCCACTCCCTGTACAGGAGGAGATTGTCTCAACTCTCTGGACATGAGGAGATTGGCTCAACTCTCTGGACATGAGGAGATTGTCTCAACTCCCTGTACAGGGGGAGATTGTCACCACTCTCCGAACATCAGGAGATTGTCTCAAATCTCTGGACATGAGGAGATTGGCTCAACTCTCTGGACATGAGGAGATTGGCTCAACTCTCTGGACATGAGGAGATTGTCTCCACTCCCTGAACAGGAGGAGATTGTCCCAACTCTCAGCACATGAGGAGATTGTCTCAACTCCATGTACAGGGGGAGATTGTCACCACTCTCTGAACATGAGGAGATTGTCTCCAGTCCCTGGACATGAGATTGTCTCCACTCCCTGGACAGGAGGAGATTGTCTCAACTCTCTGGACATGAGGAGATTGTCTCAACTCTCTGGACATGAGGAGATTGTCTCCACTCCCTGAACAGGAGGAGATTGTCCCAACTCTCAGCACATGAGGAGATTGTCTCAACTCCCTGTACAGGGGGAGATTGTCACCACTCTCTGAACATGAGGAGATTGTGTCCAGTCCCTGGACATGAGATTGTCTCCACTCCCTGGGCAGGAGGAGATTGTCACCACTCTCTGAACATCAGGAGATTGTCTCAACTCTCTGGACATGAGGAGATTGGCTCAACTCTCTGGACATGAGGAGATTGTCTCCAGTCCCTGGACATGAGATTGTCTCCACTCCCTGGACAGGAGGAGATTGTCAGCACTCTCTGAACATCAGGAGATTGTCTCAACTCTCTGGACATGAGGAGATTGGCTCAACTCTCTGGACATGAGGAGATTGTCTCCAATCCCTGTACAGGATGAGATTGTCTCAACTCTCTGGACATGAGGAGATTGGCTCAACTCTCTGGACATGAGGAGATTGTCTCCACTCCCTGTACAGGAGGAGATTGTCTCAACTCTCTGGACATGAGGAGATTGGCTCAACTCTCTGGACATGAGGAGGTTGTCTCCACACCCTGTACAGGAGGAGATTGTCTCAACTCTCTGGACATGAGGAGATTGTCTCCACTCTCTGGACAAAAGGAGATTGTCTCCACTCCCTGAACAGGAGGAGATTGTCTCCACTCTCTGTCCATGAGGAGATTGTCTCCACTCCCTGTACAGGAGGAGATTGTCTCCACTCTCTGTACAGGAGAGGATTGTCTCCACTCCCTGGACATGAGGAGATTATCAACACTCCCTGGACATAAGGAGATTGTCTCCACTCCCTGCAGAGGAGGAGATTGTCTCCAATCTCTGGACGTGAGGAGATTGTCTCCACTCCCTATACAGGAGGAGATTGTCTCAACTCTCTGGACATGAGGAGATTGTCTCCACTCCAAGGACATAAGGAAATTGCCGTCGCTCTCTGGACATGAGGAGATTGTCTCCACTCTCGGTACATGAAGAGATTGTCTCCACTCTCGGTACCAGAGGAGATTGTCTCCACTCGGTACATGAGGAGATTGTCTCCACTCTCGGTCCATGAGGAGACTGTCTCCACTCTCAGTACATGAGGAGATTGTCTCCACTCACTGTTCTGCAGGTGATTGTCTCCACTCCCTGTCCATGAGAATGTCTCCACTCTCCGGACAGGAGGAGACTGTCTCCACTCCCTGCACTGAAGGTGATTGTCTCCACATCCTGTACTGAAGGAGATTGCCACCACTCTCTGAACATGTGGGATTGTCTCCACTCTGTGGACCTGAGGAGATTGTCTCCACTCCCTGGACATGAGGAGATTGTTTCAACTCCCAGGACATGAGGGGAATGTCACCACTCTGTGGACATGAGGAGTTTGTCTCAATCCCTGGACATGAGGAGATTGTCTCCAGTGCCTGAACAGGAGGAGATTGTCTCAACTCCCTTTACAGGGGGAGATTGTCACCACTCTCTGAACATCAGGAGATTGTCTCAAATCTCTGGACATGAGGCGATTGGCTCAACTCTCTGGACATGAGGAAATTGTCTCCACTCCCTGTTCAGGAGGAGATTGTCTCAACTCTCTGCACATGTGGAGATTGTCTCAACTCTCTGGACATGAGGAGATTGGCTCAACTCTCTGGACATGAGGAGATTGTCTCCACTCCCTGAACAGGAGGAGATTGTCCCAACTCTCAGCACATGAGGAGATTGTCTCAACTCCCTGTACAGTGGGAGATTGTCACCACTCTCTGAACATGAGGAGATTTTCTCCAGTCCCTGGACATGAGATTGGCTCCACTCCCTGGACAGGAGGAGATTGTCACCACTCTCTGAACATCATGAGATTGTCTCAACTCTCTGGACATGAGGAGATTGGCTCAACTCTCTGGACATGAGGAGATTGTCTCCACTCCCTGTACAGGAGGTGATTGTCTCAACTCTCTGGACATGAGGAGATTGGCTCAACTCTCTGGACATGAGGAGGTTGTCTCCACTCCCTGTACAGGAGGAGATTGTCTCAACTCTCTGGACATGAGCAGTTGGCTCAACTCTCTGGACATGAGGAGGTTGTCTCCACTCCCCGTACAGGAGGAGATTGTCTCAACTCTCTGGACATGAGGAGATTGTCTCCACTCTATGGACATGAGGAGATTGTCTCCACTCTCTGCACATGAGGAGATTGTCTCCACTCTGTGGACATGAAGAGATTGTCTCCACTCCCTGGACATGAGGACATTGTATCCACTGCCTGTACAGGAGGAGATTGTCTCCACTCTCTGTCCATGAGGAGATTGTCTCCTCTCCCTGGACATATGGAGATTGTCTCCACTCCCTGGACATGAGGAGATTGTCTCCACTCCCTGAACAGGAGGAGATTGTCTCCACTCTCTGTCCATGAGGAGATTGTCTCCACTCCCTGGCATGAGGAGATTGTCTCCACTCCCTGTACAGGAGGAGATTGTCTCCAGTCTCTGTACAGGAGAGGATTGTCTCCACTCCCTGGACATGAGGAGATTATCAACACTCCCTGGACATAAGGAGATTGTCTCCACTCCCTGCAGAGGAGGAGATTGTCTCCAATCTCTGGACGTGAGGAGATTGTCTCCACTCCCTATACAGGAGGAGATTGTCTCAACTCTCTGGACATGAGGAGATTGTCTCCACTCCAAGGACATAAGGAAATTGCCGTCGCTCTCTGGACATGAGGAGATTGTCTCCACTCTAGGTACATGAAGAGATTGTCTCCACTCTCGGTACCAGAGGAGATTGTCTCCACTCGGTACATGAGGAGATTGTCTCCACTCTCGGTACATGAGGAGACTGTCTCCACTCTCAGTACATGAGGAGATTGTCTCCACTCGCTGTACAGCAGGTGATTGTCTCCACTCCCTGTCCATGAGAATGTCTCCACTCTCCGGACAGGAGGAGACTGTCTCCACTCCCTGCACAGAAGGTGATTGTCTCCACATCCTGTACTGAAGGAGATTGTCACCACTCTCTGAACATGTGGGATTGTCTCCACTCTGTGGACCTGAGGAGATTGTCTCCACTCCCTGGACATGAGGAGATTGTTTCAACTCCCAGGACATGAGGGGATTGTCTCCACTCTGTGGACATGAGGAGTTTGTCTCAATCCCTGGACATGAGGAGATTGTCTCAAGTGCCTGAACAGGAGGAGATTGTCTCAACTCGCTGCACATGAGGAGATTGTCTCAACTCCCTTTACAGGGGGAGATTGTCACCACTCTCCAAACATCAGTAGATTGTCTCAAATCTCTGGACATGAGGAGATTGGCTCAACTCTCTGGACATGAGGAGATTGGCTCAACTCTCTGGACATGAGGAGATTGTCTCCACTCCCTGAACATGAGGAGATTGTCCCAACTCTCAGCACATGAGGAGATTGTCTCAACTCCATGTACAGGGGGAGATTGTCACCACTCTCTGAACATGAGGGGATTGTCTCCAGTCCCTGGACATGAGATTGTCTCCACTCCCTGGACAGGAGGAGATTGTATGAACTCTCTGGACATGAGGAGATTGTCTCAAATCTCTGGACATGAGGAGATTGGCTCAACTCTCTGGACATGAGGAGATTGTCTCCACTCCCTGAACAGGAGGAGATTGTCCCAACTCTCAGCACATGAGGAGATTGTCTCAACTCCCTGTACAGGGGGAGATTGTCTCCAGTCCCTGGACATGAGATTGTCTCCACTCCCTGGACAGGAGGAGATTGTCACCACTCTCTGAACATCAGGAGATTGTCTCAACTCTCTGGACATGAGGAGATTGGCTCAACTCTCTGGACATGAGGAGATTGTCTCCAGTCCCTGGACATGAGATTGTCTCCACTCCCTGGACAGGAGGAGATTGTCACCACTCTCTGAACATCAGGAGATTGTCTCAACTCTCTGGACATGAGGAGATTGGCTCAACTCTCTGGACATGAGGAGATTGTCTCCACTCCCTGTACAGGAGGAGATTGTCTCAACTCTCTGGACATGTGGAGATTGTCTCAACTCTCTGGACATGAGGAGATTGGCTCAACTCTCTGGACATGAGGAGATTGTCTCCACTCCCTGAACAGGAGGAGATTGTCCCAACTCTCAGCACATGAGGAGATTGTCTCAACTCCCTGTACAGTTTGAGATTGTCACCACTCTCTGAACATGAGGAGTTTGTCGCAATCCCTGGACATGAGGAGATTGTCTCCAGTGCCTGAACAGGAGGAGATTGTCTCAACTCCCTTTAAAGGGGGAGATTGTCACCACTCTCTGAACATCAGGAGATTGTCTCAAATCTCTGGACATGAGGCGATTGGCTCAACTCTCTGGACATGAGGAAATTGTCTCCACTCCCTGTTCAGGAGGAGATTGTCTCAACTCTCTGCACATGTGGAGATTGTCTCAACTCTCTGGACATGAGGAGATTGGCTCAACTCTCTGGACATGAGGAGATTGTCTCCACTCCCTGAACAGGAGGAGATTGTCCCAACTCTCAGCACATGAGGAGATTGTCTCAACTCCCTGTACAGTGGGAGATTGTCACCACTCTCTGAACATGAGGAGATTTTCTCCAGTCCCTGGACATGAGATTGGCTCCACTCCCTGGACAGGAGGAGATTGTCACCACTCTCTGAACATCATGAGATTGTCTCAACTCTCTGGACATGAGGAGATTGGCTCAACTCTCTGGACATGAGGAGATTGTCTCCACTCCCTGTACAGGAGGTGATTGTCTCAACTCTCTGGACATGAGGAGATTGGCTCAACTCTCTGGACATGAGGAGGTTGTCTCCACTCCCTGTACAGGAGGAGATTGTCTCAACTCTCTGGACATGAGGAGTTGGCTCAACTCTCTGGACATGAGGAGGTTGTCTCCACTCCCCGTACAGGAGGAGATTGTCTCAACTCTCTGGACATGAGGAGATTGTCTCCACTCTATGGACATGAGGAGATTGTCTCCACTCTCTGCACATGAGGAGATTGTCTCCACTCTGTGGACATGAAGAGATTGTCTCCACTCCCTGGACATGAGGACATTGTATCCACTGCCTGTACAGGAGGAGATTGTCTCCACTCTCTGTCCATGAGGAGATTGTCTCCTCTCCCTGGACATATGGAGATTGTCTCCACTCCCTGGACATGAGGAGATTGTCTCCACTCCCTGAACAGGAGGAGATTGTCTCCACTCTCTGTCCATGAGGAGATTGTCTCCACTCCCTGGACATGAGGAGATTGTCTCCACTCCCTGTACAGGAGGAGATTGTCTCCAGTCTCTGTACAGGAGAGGATTGTCTCCACTCCCTGGACATGAGGAGATTATCAACACTCCCTGGACATAAGGAGATTGTCTCCACTCCCTGCAGAGGAGGAGATTGTCTCCAATCTCTGGACGTGAGGAGATTGTCTCCACTCCCTATACAGGAGGAGATTGTCTCAACTCTCTGGACATGAGGAGATTGTCTCCACTCCAAGGACATAAGGAAATTGCCGTCGCTCTCTGGACATGAGGAGATTGTCTCCACTCTAGGTACATGAAGAGATTGTCTCCACTCTCGGTACCAGAGGAGATTGTCTCCACTCGGTACATGAGGAGATTGTCTCCACTCTCGGTACATGAGGAGACTGTCTCCACTCTCAGTACATGAGGAGATTGTCTCCACTCGCTGTACAGCAGGTGATTGTCTCCACTCCCTGTCCATGAGAATGTCTCCACTCTCCGGACAGGAGGAGACTGTCTCCACTCCCTGCACAGAAGGTGATTGTCTCCACATCCTGTACTGAAGGAGATTGTCACCACTCTCTGAACATGTGGGATTGTCTCCACTCTGTGGACCTGAGGAGATTGTCTCCACTCCCTGGACATGAGGAGATTGTTTCAACTCCCAGGACATGAGGGGATTGTCTCCACTCTGTGGACATGAGGAGTTTGTCTCAATCCCTGGACATGAGGAGATTGTCTCCAGTGCCTGAACAGGAGGAGATTGTCTCATCTCGCTGCACATGAGGAGATTGTCTCAACTCCCTTTACAGGGGGAGATTGTCACCACTCTCCAAACATCAGTAGATTGTCTCAAATCTCTGGACATGAGGAGATTGGCTCAACTCTCTGGACATGAGGAGATTGGCTCAACTCTCTGGACATGAGGAGATTGTCTCCACTCCCTGAACATGAGGAGATTGTCCCAACTCTCAGCACATGAGGAGATTGTCTCAACTCCATGTACAGGGGGAGATTGTCACCACTCTCTGAACATGAGGGGATTGTCTCCAGTCCCTGGACATGAGATTGTCTCCACTCCCTGGACAGGAGGAGATTGTATCAACTCTCTGGACATGAGGAGATTGTCTCAAATCTCTGGACATGAGGAGATTGGCTCAACTCTCTGGACATGAGGAGATTGTCTCCACTCCCTGAACAGGAGGAGATTGTCCCAACTCTCAGCACATGAGGAGATTGTCTCAACTCCCTGTACAGGGGGAGATTGTCTCCAGTCCCTGGACATGAGATTGTCTCCACTCCCTGGACAGGAGGAGATTGTCACCACTCTCTGAACATCAGGAGATTGTCTCAACTCTCTGGACATGAGGAGATTGGCTCAACTCTCTGGACATGAGGAGATTGTCTCCAGTCCCTGGACATGAGATTGTCTCCACTCCCTGGACAGGAGGAGATTGTCACCACTCTCTGAATATCAGGAGATTGTCTCAACTCTCTGGACATGAGGAGATTGGCTCAACTCTCTGGACATGAGGAGATTGTCTCCACTCCCTGTACAGGAGGAGATTGTCTCAACTCTCTGGACATGTGGAGATTGTCTCAACTCTCTGGACATGAGGAGATTGGCTCAACTCTCTGGACATGAGGAGATTGTCTCCACTCCCTGAACAGGAGGAGATTGTCCCAACTCTCAGCACATGAGGAGATTGTCTCAACTCCCTGTACAGTTTGAGATTGTCACCACTCTCTGAACATGAGGAGATTGTCTCCAGTCCCTGGACATGGGATTGTCTCCACTCCCTGGACAGGAGGAGATTGTCACCACTCTCTGAACATCAGGAGATTGTCTCAACTCTCTGGACATGAGGAGATTGGCTCAACTCTCTGGACATGAGGAGATTGTCTCCACTCCCTGTACAGGAGGTGATTGTCTCAACTCTCTGGACAGGAGGAGATTGGCTCAACTCTCTGGACATGAGGAGGTTGTCTCCACTCCCTGTAAAGGAGGAGATTGTCTCAACGCTCTGGACATGAGGAGATTGGCTCAACTCTCTGGACATGAGGAGGTTGTCTCCACTCCCCGTACAGGAGGAGATTGTCTCAACTCTCTGGACATGAGGAGATTGTCTCCACTCTATGGACATGAGGAGATTGTCTCCACTCCCTGGACATGAGGACATTGTATCCACTCCCTGTACAGGAGGAGATTGTCTCCACTCTCTGTCCATGAGGAGATTGTCTCCACTCCCTGGACATATGGAGATTGTCTCCACTCCCTGGACATGAGGAGATTGTCTCCACTCCCTGAACAGGAGGAGATTGTCTCCACTCTCTGTCCATGAGGAGATTGTCTCCAGTCCCTGGACATGAGGAGATTGTCTCCACTCCCTGTACAGGAGGAGATTGTCTCCACTCTCTGTACAGGAGAGGATTGTCTCCACTCCCTGGACATGAGGAGATTATCAACACTCCCTGGACATAAGGAGAATGTCTCCACTCCCTGCAGAGGAGGAGTTTCTCTCCAATCTCTGGACGTGAGGAGATTGTCTCCACTCCCTATACAGGAGGAGATTGTCTCAACTCTCTGGACATGAGGAGATTGTCTCCACTCCAAGGACATAAGGAAATTGCCGTCGCTCTCTGGACATGAGGAGATTGTCTCCACTCTAGGTACATGAAGAGATTGTCTCCACTCTCGGTACATGAGGAGACTGTCTCCACTCTCAGTACATGAGGAGATTGTCTCCACTCGCTGTACAGCAGGTGATTGTCTCCACTCCCAGTCCATGAGAATGTCTCCACTCTCCGGACAGGAGGAGACTGTCTCCACTCCCTGCACAGAAGGTGATTGTCTCCACATCCTGTACTGAAGGAGATTGTCACCACTCTCTGAACATGTGGGATTGTCTCCACTCTGTGGACCTGAGGAGATTGTCTCCACTCCCTGGACATGAGGAGATTGTTTCAACTCCCAGGACATGAGGGGATTGTCTCCACTCTGTGGACATGAGGAGTTTGTCTCCACTGCCTGAACAGGAGGAGATTGTCTCAACTCGCTGCACATGAGGAGATTGTCTCAACTCCCTGTACAGGGGCAGATTGTCACCACTCTCCGAACATCAGGAGATTGTCTCAAATCTCTGGACATGAGGAGATTGGCTCAACTCTCTGGACATGAGGAGATTGTCTCCACTCCAAGGACATAAGGAAATTGCCGTCGCTCTCTGGACATGAGGAGATTGTCTCCACTCTAGGTACATGAAGAGATTGTCTCCACTCTCGGTACCAGAGGAGATTGTCTCCACTCGGTACATGAGGAGATTGTCTCCACTCTCGGTACATGAGGAGACTGTCTCCACTCTCAGTACATGAGGAGATTGTCTCCACTCGCTGTACAGCAGGTGATTGTCTCCACTCCCTGTCCATGAGAATGTCTCCACTCTCCGGACAGGAGGAGACTGTCTCCACTCCCTGCACAGAAGGTGATTGTCTCCACATCCTGTACTGAAGGAGATTGTCACCACTCTCTGAACATGTGGGATTGTCTCCACTCTGTGGACCTGAGGAGATTGTCTCCACTCCCTGGACATGAGGAGATTGTTTCAACTCCCAGGACATGAGGGGATTGTCTCCACTCTGTGGACATGAGGAGTTTGTCTCAATCCCTGGACATGAGGAGATTGTCTCCACTGCCTGAACAGGAGGAGATTGTCTCAACTCGCTGCACATGAGGAGATTGTCTCAACTCCCTGTACAGGGGGAGATTGTCACCACTCTCCAAACATCAGGAGATTGTCTCAAATCTCTGGACATGAGGAGATTGGCTCAACTCTCTGGACATGAGGAGATTGGCTCAACTCTCTGGACATGAGGAGATTGTCTCCACTCCCTGAACAGGAGGAGATTGTCCCAACTCTCAGCACATGAGGAGATTGTCTCAACTCCATGTACAGGGGGAGATTGTCACCACACTCTGAACATGAGGAGATTATCTCCAGTCCCTGGACATGAGATTGTCTCCACTCCCTGGACAGGAGGAGACTGTCTCAACTCTCTGGACATGAGGAGATTGTCTCAAGTCTCTGGACATGAGGAGATTGTCTCAACTCTCTGGACATGAGGAGATTGTCTCCACTCCCTGAACAGGAGGAGATTGTCCCAACTCTCAGCACATGAGGAGATTGTCTCAACTCCCTGTACAGGGGGAGATTGTCACCACTCTCTGAACATGAGGAGATTGTCTCCAGTCCCTGGACATGAGATTGTCTCCACTCCCTGGACATGAGGAGATTGTCTCAACTCTCTGGACATGAGGAGATTGTCTCAACTCTCTGGACATGAGGAGATTGTCTCCACTCCCTGAACAGGAGGAGATTGTCCCCACTCTCAGCACATGAGGAGATTGTCTCAACTCCCTGGACAGGGGGAGATTGTCACCACTCTCTGAACATGAGGAGATTGTCTCCAGTCCCTGGACATGAGATTGTCTCCACTCCCTGGACAGGAGGAGATTGTCACCACTCTCTGAACATCAGGAGATTGTCTCAACTCTCTGGACATGAGGAGATTGGCTCAACTCTCTGGACATGAGGAGATTGTCTCCAGTCCCTGGACATGAGATTGTCTCCACTCCCTGGACAGGAGGAGATTGTCAGCACTCTCTGAACATCAGGAGATTGTCTCAACTCTCTGGACATGAGGAGATTGGCTCAACTCTCTGGACATGAGGAGATTGTCTCCAGTCCCTGGACATGAGATTGTCTCCACTCCCTGGACAGGAGGAGATTGTCAGCACTCTCTGAACATCAGGAGATTGTCTCAACTCTCTGGACATGAGGAGATTGGCTCAACTCTCTGGACATGAGGAGGTTGTCTCCACACCCTGTACAGGAGGAGATTGTCTCAACTCTCTGGACATGAGGAGATTGTCTCCACTCTCTGGACATGAGGAGATTGTCTCCACTCCCTGAACAGGAGGAGATTGTCTCCACTCTCTGTCCATGAGGAGATTGTCTCCACTCCCTGTACAGGAGGAGATTGTCTCCACTCTCTGTACAGGAGAGGATTGTCTCCACTCCCTGGACATGAGGAGATTATCAACACTCCCTGGACATAAGGAGATTGTCTCCACTCCCTGCAGAGGAGGAGATTGTCTCCAATCTCTGGACGTGAGGAGATTGTCTCCACTCCCTATACAGGAGGAGATTGTCTCAACTCTCTGGACATGAGGAGATTGTCTCCACTCCAAGGACATAAGGAAATTGCCGTCGCTCTCTGGACATGAGGAGATTGTCTCCACTCTCGGTACATGAGGAGATTGTCTCCACTCTCGGTACATGAGGAGACTGTCTCCACTCTCAGTACATGAGGAGATTGTCTCCACTCGCTGTACAGCAGGTGATTGTCTCCACTCCCTGTCCATGAGAATGTCTCCACTCTCCGGACAGGAGGAGACTGTCTCCACTCCCTGCACAGAAGGTGATTGTCTCCACATCCTGTACTGAAGGAGATTGTCACCACTCTCTGAACATGTGGGATTGTCTCCACTCTGTGGACCTGAGGAGATTGTCTCCACTCCCTGGACATGAGGAGATTGTTTCAACTCCCAGGACATGAGGGGATTGTCTCCACTCTGTGGACATGAGGAGTTTGTCTCAATCCCTGGACATGAGGAGATTGTCTCCAGTGCCTGAACAGGAGGAGATTGTCTCAACTCGCTGCACATGAGGAGATTGTCTCAAGTCCCTTTACAGGGGGAGATTGTCACCACTCTCTGAACATCAGGAGATTGCCTCAAATCTCTGGACATGAGGCGATTGGCTCAACTCTCTGGACATGAGGAGATTGTCTCCACTCCCTGTACAGGAGGAGATTGTCTCAACTCTGTGCACATGTGGAGATTGTCTCAACTCTCTGGACATGAGGAGATTGGCTCAACTCTCTGGACATGAGGAGATTGTCTCCACTCCCTGAACAGGAGGAGATTGTCCCAACTCTCAGCACATGAGGAGATTGTCTCAACTCCCTGTACAGTGGGAGATTGTCACCACTCTCTGAACATGAGGAGATTGTCTCCAGTCCCTGGACATGAGATTGGCTCCACTCCCTGGACAGGAGGAGATTGTCACCACTCTCTGAACATCAGGAGATTGTCTCAACTCTCTGGACATGAGGAGATTGGCTCAACTCTCTGGACATGAGGAGATTGTCTCCACTCCCTGTACAGGAGGTGATTGTCTCAACTCTCTGGACATGAGGAGATTGGCTCAACTCTCTGGACATGAGGAGGTTGTCTCCACTCCCTGTACAGGAGGAGATTGTCTCAACTCTCTGGACATGAGGAGATTGGCTCAACTCTCTGGACATGAGGAGGTTGTCTCCACTCCCCGTACAGGAGGAGATTGTCTCAACTCTCTGGACATGAGGAGATTGTCTCCACTCTATGGACATGAGGAGATTGTCTCCACTCCCTGAACAGGAGGAGATTGTCCCAACTCTCAGCACATGAGGAGATTGTCTCAACTCCATGTACAGGGGGAGATTGTCACCACACTCTGAACATGAGGAGATTATCTCCAGTCCCTGGACATGAGATTGTCTCCACTCCCTGGACAGGAGGAGACTGTCTCAACTCTCTGGACATGAGGAGATTGTCTCAAGTCTCTGGACATGAGGAGATTGTCTCAACTCTCTGGACATGAGGAGATTGTCTCCACTCCCTGAACAGGAGGAGATTGTCCCAACTCTCAGCACATGAGGAGATTGTCTCAACTCCCTGTACAGGGGGAGATTGTCACCACTCTCTGAACATGAGGAGATTGTCTCCAGTCCCTGGACATGAGATTGTCTCCACTCCCTGGACATGAGGAGATTGTCTCAACTCTCTGGACATGAGGAGATTGTCTCAACTCTCTGGACATGAGGAGATTGTCTCCACTCCCTGAACAGGAGGAGATTGTCCCCACTCTCAGCACATGAGGAGATTGTCTCAACTCCCTGGACAGGGGGAGATTGTCACCACTCTCTGAACATCAGGAGATTGTCTCAACTCTCTGGACATGAGGAGATTGGCTCAACTCTCTGGACATGAGGAGATTGTCTCCAGTCCCTGGACATGAGATTGTCTCCACTCCCTGGACAGGAGGAGATTGTCAGCACTCTCTGAACATCAGGAGATTGTCTCAACTCTCTGGACATGAGGAGATTGGCTCAACTCTCTGGACATGAGGAGATTGTCTCCAGTCCCTGGACATGAGATTGTCTCCACTCCCTGGACAGGAGGAGATTGTCAGCACTCTCTGAACATCAGGAGATTGTCTCAACTCTCTGGACATGAGGAGATTGGCTCAACTCTCTGGACATGAGGAGGTTGTCTCCACACCCTGTACAGGAGGAGATTGTCTCAACTCTCTGGACATGAGGAGATTGTCTCCACTCTCTGGACATGAGGAGATTGTCTCCACTCCCTGAACAGGAGGAGATTGTCTCCACTCTCTGTCCATGAGGAGATTGTCTCCACTCCCTGTACAGGAGGAGATTGTCTCCACTCTCTGTACAGGAGAGGATTGTCTCCACTCCCTGGACATGAGGAGATTATCAACACTCCCTGGACATAAGGAGATTGTCTCCACTCCCTGCAGAGGAGGAGATTGTCTCCAATCTCTGGACGTGAGGAGATTGTCTCCACTCCCTATACAGGAGGAGATTGTCTCAACTCTCTGGACATGAGGAGATTGTCTCCACTCCAAGGACATAAGGAAATTGCCGTCGCTCTCTGGACATGAGGAGATTGTCTCCACTCTCGGTACATGAGGAGATTGTCTCCACTCTCGGTACATGAGGAGACTGTCTCCACTCTCAGTACATGAGGAGATTGTCTCCACTCGCTGTACAGCAGGTGATTGTCTCCACTCCCTGTCCATGAGAATGTCTCCACTCTCCGGACAGGAGGAGACTGTCTCCACTCCCTGCACAGAAGGTGATTGTCTCCACATCCTGTACTGAAGGAGATTGTCACCACTCTCTGAACATGTGGGATTGTCTCCACTCTGTGGACCTGAGGAGATTGTCTCCACTCCCTGGACATGAGGAGATTGTTTCAACTCCCAGGACATGAGGGGATTGTCTCCACTCTGTGGACATGAGGAGTTTGTCTCAATCCCTGGACATGAGGAGATTGTCTCCAGTGCCTGAACAGGAGGAGATTGTCTCAACTCGCTGCACATGAGGAGATTGTCTCAAGTCCCTTTACAGGGGGAGATTGTCACCACTCTCTGAACATCAGGAGATTGCCTCAAATCTCTGGACATGAGGCGATTGGCTCAACTCTCTGGACATGAGGAGATTGTCTCCACTCCCTGTACAGGAGGAGATTGTCTCAACTCTCTGCACATGTGGAGATTGTCTCAACTCTCTGGACATGAGGAGATTGGCTCAACTCTCTGGACATGAGGAGATTGTCTCCACTCCCTGAACAGGAGGAGATTGTCCCAACTCTCAGCACATGAGGAGATTGTCTCAACTCCCTGTACAGTGGGAGATTGTCACCACTCTCTGAACATGAGGAGATTGTCTCCAGTCCCTGGACATGAGATTGGCTCCACTCCCTGGACAGGAGGAGATTGTCACCACTCTCTGAACATCAGGAGATTGTCTCAACTCTCTGGACATGAGGAGATTGGCTCAACTCTCTGGACATGAGGAGATTGTCTCCACTCCCTGTACAGGAGGTGATTGTCTCAACTCTCTGGACATGAGGAGATTGGCTCAACTCTCTGGACATGAGGAGGTTGTCTCCACTCCCTGTACAGGAGGAGATTGTCTCAACTCTCTGGACATGAGGAGATTGGCTCAACTCTCTGGACATGAGGAGGTTGTCTCCACTACCCGTACAGGAGGAGATTGTCTCAACTCTCTGGACATGAGGAGATTGTCTCCACTCTATGGACATGAGGAGATTGTCTCCACTCCCTGGACATGAGGACATTGTATCCACTCCCTGTACAGGAGGAGATTGTCTCCACTCTCTGTCCATGAGGAGATTGTCTCCACTCCCTGGACATATGGAGATTGTCTCCACTCCCTGGACATGAGGAGATTGTCTCCACTCCCTGAACAGGAGGAGATTGTCTCCACTCTCTGTCCATGAGGAGATTGTCTCCACACCCTGGACATGAGGAGATTGTCTCCACTCCCTGTACAGGAGGAGATTGTCTCCACTCTCTGTACAGGAGGAGATTGTCTCAACTCTCTGGACATGAGGAGATTGTCTCCACTCCAAGGACATAAGGAAATTGCCGTCGCTCTCTGGACATGAGGAGATTGTCTCCACTCTAGGTACATGAAGAGATTGTCTCCACTCTCGGTACCAGAGGAGATTGTCTCCACTCGGTACATGAGGAGATTGTCTCCACTCTCGGTACATGAGGAGACTGTCTCCACTCTCAGTACATGAGGACATTGTCTCCACTCGCTGTACAGCAGGTGATTGTCTCCACTCCCTGTCCATGAGAATGTCTCCACTCTCCGGACAGGAGGAGACTGTCTCCACTCCCTGCACAGAAGGTGATTGTCTCCTCATCCTGGACTGAAGGAGATTGTCACCACTCTCTGAACATGTGGGATTGTCTCCACTCTGTGGACCTGAGGAGATTGTCTCCACTCCCTGGACATGAGGAGATTGTTTCAACTCCCAGGACATGAGGGGATTGTCTCCACTCTGTGGACATGAGGAGTTTGTCTCAATCCCTGGACATGAGGAGATTGTCTCCACTCCCTGTAAAGGGGGAGATTGTCACCACTCTCCAAACATCAGGAGATTGTCTCAAATCTCTGGACATGAGGAGATTGGCTCAACTCTCTGGACATGAGGAGATTGGCTCAACTCTCTGGACATGAGGAGATTGTCTCCACTCCTTGAACAGGAGGAGATTGTCCCAACTCTCAGCACATGAGGAGATTGTCTCAACTCCATGTACAGGGGGAGATTGTCACCACTCTCTGAACATGAGGAGATTATCTCCAGTCCCTGGACATGAGATTGTCTCCACTCCCTGGACAGGAGGAGATTGTCTCAACTCTCTGGACATGAGGAGATTGTCTCAACTCTCTGGACATGAGGAGATTGTCTCCACTCCCTGAACAGGAGGAGATTGTCCCAACTCTCAGCACATGAGGAGATTGTCTCAACTCCCTGTACAGTGGGAGATTGTCACCACTCTCTGAACATGAGGAGATTGTCTCCAGTCCCTGGACATGAGATTGTCTCCACTCCCTGGACAGGAGGAGATTGTCACCACTCTCTGAACATCAGGAGATTGTCTCAACTCTCTGGACATGAGGAGATTGGCTCAACTCTCTGGACATGAGGAGATTGTCTCCAGTCCCTGGACATGAGATTGTCTCCACTCCCTGGACAGGAGGAGATTGTCAGCACTCTCTGAACATCAGGAGATTGTCTCAACTCTCTGGACATGAGGAGATTGGCTCAACTCTCTGGACATGAGGAGATTGTCTCCACTCCCTGTACAGGAGGAGATTGTCTCAACTCTCTGGACATGAGGAGATTGGCTCAACTCTCTGGACATGAGGAGATTGTCTCCACTCCCTGTACAGGAGGAGATTGTCTCAACTCTCTGGACATGAGGAGATTGGCTCAACTCTCTGGACATGAGGAGGTTGTCTCCACACCCTGTACAGGAGGAGATTGTCTCAACTCTCTGGACATGAGGAGATTGTCTCCACTCTCTGGACATGAGGAGATTGTCTCCACTCCCTGAATAGGAGGAGATTGTCTCCACACTCTGTCCATGAGGAGATTGTCTCCACTCCCTGTACAGGAGGAGATTGTCTCCACTCTCTGTACAGGAGAGGATTGTCTCCACTCCCTGGACATGAGGAGATTATCAACACTCCCTGGACATAAGGAGATTGTCTCCACTCCCTGCAGAGGAGGAGATTGTCTCCAATCTCTGGACGTGAGGAGATTGTCTCCACTCCCTATACAGGAGGAGATTGTCTCAACTCTCTGGACATGAGGAGATTGTCTCCACTCCAAGGACATAAGGAAATTGCCGTCGCTCTCTGGACATGAGGAGATTGTCTCCACTCTCGGTACATGAGGAGATTGTCTCCACTCTCGGTACCAGAGGAGATTGTCTCCACTCGGTACATGAGGAGATTGTCTCCACTCTCGGTACATGAGGAGACTGTCTCCACTCTCAGTACATGAGGAGATTGTCTCCACTCGCTGTACAGCAGGTGATTGTCTCCACTCCCTGTCCATGAGAATGTCTCCACTCTCCGGACAGGAGGAGACTGTCTCCACTCCCTGCACAGAAGGTGATTGTCTCCACATCATGTACTGAAGGAGATTGTCACCACTTTCTGAACATGTGGGATTGTCTCCACTCTGTGGACCTGAGGAGATTGTCTCCACTCCCTGGACATGAGGAGATTGTTTCAACTCCCAGGACATGAGGGGATTGTCACCACTCTGTGGACATGAGGAGTTTGTCTCAATCCCTGGACATGAGGAGATTGTCTCCAGTGCCTGAACAGGAGGAGATTGTCTCAAGTCGCTGCACATGAGGAGATTGTCTCAAGTCCCTTTAAAGGGGGAGATTGTCACCACTCTCTGAACATCAGGAGATTGTCTCAAATCTCTGGACATGAGGCGATTGGCTCAACTCTCTGGACATGAGGAGATTGTCTCCACTCCCTGTACAGGAGGAGATTGTCTCAACTCTCTGCACATGTGGAGATTGTCTCAACTCTCTGGACATGAGGAGATTGGCTCAACTCTCTGGACATGAGGAGATTGTCTCCACTCCCTGAACAGGAGGAGATTGTCCCAACTCTCAGCACATGAGGAGATTGTCTCAACTCCCTGTACAGTGGGAGATTGTCACCACTCTCTGAACATGAGGAGATTGTCTCCAGTCCCTGGACATGAGATTGGCTCCACTCCCTGGACAGGAGGAGATTGTCACCACTCTCTGAACATCAGGAGATTGTCTCAACTCTCTGGACATGAGGAGATTGGCTCAACTCTCTGGACATGAGGAGATTGTCTCCACTCCCTGTACAGGAGGTGATTGTCTCAACTCTCTGGACATGAGGAGATTGGCTCAACTCTCTGGACATGAGGAGGTTGTCTCCACTCCCTGTACAGGAGGAGATTGTCTCAACTCTCTGGACATGAGGAGATTGGCTCAACTCTCTGGACATGAGGAGATTGTCTCCACTCCCCGTACAGGAGGAGATTGTCTCAACTCTCTGGACATGAGGAGATTGTCTCCGCTCTATGGACATGAGGAGATTGTCTCCACTCCCTGGACATGAGGACATTGTATCCACTGCCTGTACAGGAGGAGATTGTCTCCACTCTCTGTCCATGAGGAGATTGTCTCCACTCCCTGGACATATGGAGATTGTCTCCACTCCCTGGACATGAGGAGATTGTCTCCACTCCCTGAACAGGAGGAGATTGTCTCCACTCTCTGTCCATGAGGAGATTGTCTCCAGTCCCTGGACATGAGGAGATTGTCTCCACTCCCTGTACAGGAGGAGATTGTCTCCACTCTCTGTACAGGAGAGGATTGTCTCCACTCCCTAGACATGAGGAGATTATCAACACTCCCTGGACATAAGGAGAATGTCTCCACTCCCTGCAGAGGAGGAGATTGTCTCCAATCTCTGGACGTGAGGAGATTGTCTCCACTCCCTATACAGGAGGAGATTGTCTCAACTCTCTGGACATGAGGAGATTGTCTCCACTCCAAGGACATAAGGAAATTGCCGTCGCTCTCTGGACATGAGGAGATTGTCTCCACTCTAGGTACATGAAGAGATTGTCTCCACTCTCGGTACCAGAGGAGATTGTCTCCACTCGGTACATGAGGAGATTGTCTCCACTCTCGGTACATGAGGAGACTGTCTCCACTCTCAGTACATGAGGAGATTGTCTCCAGTCGCTGTACAGCAGGTGATTGTCTCCACTCCCTGTCCATGAGAATGTCTCCACTCTCCGGACAGGAGGAGACTGTCTCCACTCCCTGCACAGAAGGTGATTGTCTCCACATCCTGTACTGAAGGAGATTGTCACCACTCTCTGAACATGTGGGATTGTCTCCACTCTGTGGACCTGAGGAGATTGTCTCCACTCCCTGGACATGAGGAGATTGTTTCAACTCCCAGGACATGAGGGGATTGTCTCCACTCTGTGGACATGAGGAGTTTGTCTCAATCCCTGGACATGAGGAGATTGTCTCCACTGCCTGAACAGGAGGAGATTGTCTCAACTCACTGCACATGAGGAGATTGTCTCCACTCTATGAACATGAGGAGATTGTCTCCACTCCCTGAATAGGAGGAGATTGTCCCAACTCTCAGCACATGAGGAGATTGTCTCAACTCCCTGTACAGGGGGAGATTGTCACCACTCTCTGAACATGAGGAGATTGTCTCCAGTCCCTGGACATGAGATTGTCTCCACTCCCTGGACAGGAGGAGATTGTCACCACTCTCTGAACATCAGGAGATTGTCTCAACTCTCTGGTCATGAGGAGATTGGCTCAACTCTCTGGACATGAGGAGATTGTCTCCACTCCCTGTACAGGAGGAGATTGTCTCAACTCTCTGGACATGAGGAGATTGGCTCAACTCTCTGGACATGAGGAGATTGTCTCCACTCCCTGTGCAGGAGGAGATTGTCTCAACTCTCTGGACATGAGGAGATTGGCTCAACTCTTTGGTCATGAGGAGGTTGTCTCCACACCCTTTACAGGAGGAGATTGTCTCAACTCTCTGGACATGAGGAGATTGTCTCCACTCTCTGGACATGAGGAGATTGTCTCCACTCCCTGAACAGGAGGAGATTGTCTCCACTCTCTGTCCATGAGGAGATTGTCTCCACTCCCTGTACAGGAGGAGATTGTCTCCACTCTCTGTACAGGAGAGGATTGTCTCCACTCCCTGGACATGAGGAGATTATCAACACTCCCTGGACATAAGGAGATTGTCTCCACTCCCTGCAGAGGAGGAGATTGTCTCCAATCTCTGGACGTGAGGAGATTGTCTCCACTCCCTATACAGGAGGAGATTGTCTCAACTCTCTGGACATGAGGAGATTGTCTCCACTCCAAGGACATAAGGAAATTGCCGTCGCTCTCTGGACATGAGGAGATTGTCTCCACTCTCGGTACATGAAGAGATTGTCTCCACTCTCGGTACCAGTGGAGATTGTCTCCACTCGGTACATGAGGAGATTGTCTCCACTCTCGGTACATGAGGAGACTGTCTCCACTCTCAGTACATGAGGAGATTGTCTCCACTCGCTGTTCTGCAGGTGATTGTCTCCACTCCCTGTCCATGAGAATGTCTCCACTCTCCGGACAGGAGGAGACTGTCTCCACTCCCTGCACAGAAGGTGATTGTCTCCACATCCTGTACTGAAGGAGATTGCCACCACTCTCTGAACATGTGGGATTGTCTCCACTCTGTGGACCTGAGGGGATTGTCTCCACTCCCTGGACATGAGGAGATTGTTTCAACTCCCAGGACATGAGGGGATTGTCACCACTCTGTGGACATGAGGAGTTTGTCTCAATCCCTGGACATGAGGAGATTGTCTCCAGTGCCTGAACAGGAGGACATTGTCTCAACTCCCTTTACAGGGGGAGATTGTCACCACTCTCTGAACATCAGGAGATTGTCTCAAATCTCTGGACATGAGGCGATTGGCTCAACTCTCTGGACATGAGGAGATTGTCTCCACTCCCTGTACAGGAAGAGATTGTCTCAACTCTCTGGACATGTGGAGATTGTCTCAACTCTCTGGACATGAGGAGATTGGCTCAACTCTCTGGACATGAAGAGATTGTCTCCACTCCCTGAACAGGAGGAGATTGTCCCAACTCTCAGCACATGAGGAGATTGTCTCAACTCCCTGTACAGTGGGAGATTGTCACCACTCTCTGAACATGAGGAGATTGTCTCCAGTCCCTGGACATGAGATTGGCTCCACTCCCTGGACAGGAGGAGATTGTCACCACTCTCTGAACATCATGAGATTGTCTCAACTCTCTGGACAGGAGAGTGGCTCAACTCTCTGGACATGAGGAGATTGTCTCCACTCCCTGTACAGGAGGTGATTGTCTCAACTCTCTGGACATGAGGAGATTGGCTCAACTCTCTGGACATGAGGAGGTTGTCTCCACTCCCTGTACAGGAGGAGATTGTCTCAACTCTCTGGACATGAGGAGTTGGCTCAACTCTCTGGACATGAGGAGGTTGTCTCCACTCCCCGTACAGGAGGAGATTGTCTCAACTCTCTGGACATGAGGAGATTGTCTCCACTCTATGGACATGAGGAGATTGTCTCCACTCTCTGCACATGAGGAGATTGTCTCCACTCTGTGGACATGAAGAGATTGTCTCCACTCCCTGGACATGAGGACATTGTATCCACTCCCTGTACAGGAGGAGATTGTCTCCACTCTCTGTCCATGAGGAGATTGTCTCCACTCCCTGGACATATGGAGATTGTCTCCACTCCCTGGACATGAGGAGATTGTCTCCACTCCCTGAACAGGAGGAGATTGTCTCCACTCCCTGTACAGGAGGAGATTGTCTCCACTCTCTGTACAGGAGAGGATTGTCTCCACTCCCTGGACATGAGGAGATTATCAACACTCCCTGGACATAACGAGAATGTCTCCACTCCCTGCAGAGGAGGAGATTGTCTCCAATCTCTGGACGTGAGGAGATTGTCTCCACTCCCTTTTCAGGAGGAGATTGTCTCAACTCTCTGGACATGAGGAGATTGTCTCCACTCCAAGGACATAAGGAAATTGCTGTCGCTCTCTGGACATGAGGAGATTGTCTCCACTCTAGGTACATGAAGAGATTGTCTCCACTCTCGGTACCAGAGGAGATTGTCTCCACTCGGTACATGAGGAGACTGTCTCCACTCTCAGTACATGAGGAGATTGTCTCCACTCGCTGTACAGCAGGTGATTGTCTCCACTCCCTGTCCATGAGAATGTCTCCACTCTCCGGACAGGAGGAGACTGTCTCCACTCCCTGCACAGAAGGTGATTGTCTCCACATCCTGTACTGAAGGAGATTGTCACCACTCTCTGAACATGTGGGATTGTCTCCACTCTGTGGACCTGAGGAGATTGTCTCCACTCCCTGGACATGAGGAGATTGTTTCAACTCCCAGGACATGAGGGGATTGTCTCCACTCTGTGGACATGAGGAGTTTGTCTCAATCCCTGGACATGAGGAGATTGTCTCCACTGCCTGAACAGGAGGAGATTGTCTCAACTCGCTGCACATGAGGAGATTGTCTCAACTCGCTTTACAGGGGGAGATTGTCACCACTCTCCAAACATCAGGAGATTGTCTCAAATCTCTGGACATGAGGAGATTGTCTCAACTCTCTGGACATGAGGAGATTGGCTCAACTTTCTGGACATGAGGAGATTGTCTCCACTCCCTGAACAGGAGGAGATTGTCCCAACTCTCAGCACATGAGGAGATTGTCTCAACTCCCTGTACAGGGGGAGATTGTCACCACTCTCTGAACATGAGGAGATTGTCTCCAGTCCCTGGACATGAGATTGTCTCCACTCCCTGGACAGGAGGAGATTGTCACCACTCTCTGAACATCAGGAGATTGTCTCAACTCTCTGGACATGAGGAGATTGGCTCAACTCTCTGGACATGAGGAGATTGTCTCCAGTCCCTGGACATGAGATTGTCTCCACTCCCTGGACAGGAGGAGATTGTCACCACTCTCTGAACATCAGGAGATTGTCTCAACTCTCTGGACATGAGGAGATTGGCTCAACTCTCTGGACATGAGGAGATTGTCTCCACTCCCTGTACAGGAGGAGATTGTCTCAACTCTCTGGACATGAGGAGATTGGCTCAACTCTCTGGACATGAGGAGATTGTCTCCACTCCCTGTACAGGAGGAGATTGTCTCAACTCTCTGGACATGAGGAGATTGGCTCAACTCTCTGGACATGAGGAGGTTGTCTCCACACCCTGTACAGGAGGAGATTGTCTCAACTCTCTGGACATGAGGAGATTGTCTCCACTCTCTGGACATGAGGAGATTGTCTCCACTCCCTGAACAGGAGGAGATTGTCTCCACTCTCTGTCCATGAGGAGATTGTCTCCACTCCCTGTACAGGAGGAGATTGTCTCCACTCTCTGTACAGGAGAGGATTGTCTCCACTCCCTGGACATGAGGAGATTATCAACACTCCCTGGACATAAGGAGATTGTCTCCACTCCCTGCAGAGGAGGAGATTGTCTCCAATCTCTGGACGTGAGGAGATTGTCTCCACTCCCTATACAGGAGGAGATTGTCTCAACTCTCTGGACATGAGGAGATTGTCTCCACTCCAAGGACATAAGGAAATTGCCGTCGCTCTCTGGACATGAGGAGATTGTCTCCACTCTCGGTACATGAAGAGATTGTCTCCACTCTCGGTACCAGAGGAGATTGTCTCCACTCGGTACATGAGGAGATTGTCTCCACTCTCGGTACATGAGGAGATTGTCTCCACTCGCTGTACAGCAGGTGAATGTCTCCACTCCCTGTCCATGAGAATGTCTCCACTCTCCGGACAGGAGGAGACTGTCTCCACTCCCTGCACAGAAGGTGATTGTCTCCACATCCTGTACTGAAGGAGATTGTCACCACTCTCTGAACATGTGGGATTGTCTCCACTCTGTGGACCTGAGGAGATTGTCTCCACTCCCTGGACATGAGGAGATTGTTTCAACTCCCAGGACATGAGGGGATTGTCACCACTCTGTGGACATGAGGAGTTTGTCTCAATCCCTGGACATGAGGAGATTGTCTCCAGTGCCTGAACAGGAGGAGATTGTCTCAACTCGCTGCACATGAGGAGATTGTCTCAACTCCCTTTACAGGGGGAGATTGTCACCACTCTCCGAACATCAGGAGATTGTCTCAAATCCCTGGACATGAGGAGATTGGCTCAACTCTCTGGACATGAGGAGATTGTCTCCACTCCCTGTACAGGAGGAGATTGTCTCAACTCTCTGGACATGAGGAGATTGTCTCAACTCTCTGGACATGAGGAGATTGGCTCAACTCTCTGGACATGAGGAGATTGTCTCCACTCCCTGAACAGGAGGAGATTGTCCCAACTCTCAGCACATGAGGAGATTGACTCAACTCCCTGTACAGGGGGAGATTGTCACCACTCTCTGAACATGAGGAGATTGTCTCCAGTCCCTGGACATGAGATTGTCTCCACTCCCTGGACAGGAGGAGATTGTCACCACTCTCTGAACATCAGGAGATTGTCTCAACTCTCTGGACATGAGGAGATTGGCTCAACTCTCTGGACATGAGGAGATTGTCTCCAGTCCCTGGACATGAGATTGTCTCCACTCCCTGGACAGGAGGAGATTGTCACCACTCTCTGAACATCAGGAGATTGTCTCAACTCTCTGAACATGAGGAGATTGGCTCAACTCTCTGGACATGAGGGGATTGTCTCCACTCCCTGTACAGGAGGAGATTGTCTCAACTCTCTGGACATGAGGAGATTGGCTCAACTCTCTGGACATGAGGAGATTGTCTCCACTCCCTGTACAGGAGGAGATTGTCTCAACTCTCTGGACATGAGGAGATTGGCTCAACTCTCTGGACATGAGGAGGTTGTCTCCACTCCCTGTACAGGAGGAGATTGTCTCAACTCTCTGGACATGAGGAGATTGTCTCCACTCTCTGGACATGAGGAGATTGTCTCCACTCTCTGCACATGAGGAGATTGGCTCAACTCTCTGAACATGAGGGGATTGTCTCCACTCCCTGGACATGAGGAGATTGTTTCAAATCCCTGGAGATGAGGGGATTGTCTCCACTCTGTGGACATGAGGAGATTGTCTCCACTCCCTGGACATGTGGACATTGTATCCACTCCCTGTACAGGAGGAGATTGTCTCCACTCTCTGTCCATGAGGAGATTGTCTCCACTGCCTGGACATATGGAGATTGTCTCCACTCCCTGGACATGAGGAGATTGTCTCAACTCCCTGTCCAGGGGGAGATTGTCACCACTCTCTGAACATGAGGAGATTGTCTCCAGTCCCTGGACATGAGATTGTCTCCACTCCCTGGACAGGAGGAGATTGTCACCACTCTCTGAACATCAGGAGATTGTATCAACTCTCTGGACATGAGGAGATTGGCTCAACTCTCTGGACATGAGGAGATTGTCTCCAGTCCCTGTACATGAGATTGTATCCACTCCCTGGACAGGAGGAGATTGTCACCACTCTCTGAACATCAGGAGATTGTCTCAACTCTCTGAACATGAGGAGATTGGCTCAACTCTCTGGACATGAGGAGATTGTCTCCACTCCCTGTACAGGAGGAGATTGTCTCAACTCTCTGGACATGAGGAGATTGGCTCAACTCTCTGGACATGAGGAGATTGTCTCCACTCCCTGTACAGGAGGAGATTGTCTCAACTCTCTGGACATGAGGAGATTGGCTCAACTCTCTGGACATGAGGAGGTTGTCTCCACTCCCTGTACAGGAGGAGATTGTCTCAACTCTCTGGACATGAGGAGATCGTCTCCACTCTCTGGACATGAGGAGATTGTCTCCTCTCTCTGCACATGAGGAGATTGTCTCAACTCTCTGAACATGAGGGGATTGTCTCCACTCCCTGGACATGAGGAGATTGTTTCAAATCCCTGGAGATGAGGGGATTGTCTCCACTCTGGGGACATGAGGAGATTGTCTCCACTCCCTGGACATGAGGACATTGTATCCACTCCCTGTACAGGAGGAGATTGTCTCCACTCTCTGTCCATGAGGAGATTGTCTCCACTGCCTGGACATATGGAGATTGTCTCCACTCCCTGGACATGAGGAGATTTTCTCCACTCCCTGTACAGGAGGTGATTGTCTCCACTCTCTGTACAGGAGAGGATTGTCTCCACTCTCTGGACATGAGGAGATTATCAACACTCCCTGGACATAAGGAGATTGTCTCCACTCCCTGCAGAGGAGGAGATTGTATCCAATCTCTGGACATGAGGAGATTGTCTCCACTCCCTGGACGTGAGGAGATTGTCTTCACTCCCTGTACGTGAGGAGATTGTCTTCACTCCCTGTACAGGAGGAGATTGTCTCCACTCTCTGTACAGGAGAGGATTGTCTCCACTCCCTGGACATGAGGAGATTATCAACACTCCCTGGACATAAGGAGATTGTCTCCACTCCCTGCACAGGAGGAGATTGTCTCTGCTCTCTGTACATGAGGATATTGTCCCCACTCCCTGGACTGGAGGTGATTGTATCCACACCCTGTACATGAGGAGATTGTCTCCACTCCCTGTACGTGAGGAGATTGTATAGACTCTCTGGACATGAGGAAATTGTCTCCACTCCCTGTACAGGAGGAGGTTCTCTCAACTCTGTGGACATGAGGAGATTGTCTCCACTCAAAGGACATAAGGAAATTACCTCCAGTCTCTGGACATGAGTTGATTGTCTCCACTCCCTGTATGTGAGGAGATTGAATCCACACCCTGTCCATGAGGAGATTGTCTCCACTCCCTGCACTGGAGGAGATTGTCTCCATACCCTGTCCATGAGAATGTCTCCACTCTCTGGACAGGAGGAGACTGTCTCCACTCCCTGCACAGGAGGTAATTGTCTCCACTCCCTGTACAGGAGCTGATTGTCTCCACTCCCTGTCCATGAGAATGTCTCCACTCTCTGGACATGAGGAGATTGTCTCCAGTCTTGGTACATGAGGAGATTGCCTCCACTCACGGTACATGAGGAGATTGTCTCCACTCCCTGTTCAGGAGGAGATTGTCTCAACTCTCTGGACAGGAGGAGATTGTCCCCACTCCCTGGACATGAGGAGATTGGCTCAACTCTCTGGACATGAGGAGATTGTCTCCACTCCCTGTACAGAAGGAGATTGTCACCACTCTCTGAACATGAGGAGATTGTCTCCACTCCCTGTGCAGGAGGAGATTGTTTCAAATCCCTGGAGATGAGGGGATTGTCTCCACTCTGTGGACATGAGGAGATTGTCTCCACTCCCTGGACATGAGGACATTGTATCCACTCCCTGTACAGGAGGAGATTGTCTCCACTCTCTGTCCATGAGGAGATTGTCTCCACTGCCTGGACATATGGAGATTGTCTCCACTCCCTGGACATGAGGAGATTGTCTCAACTCCCTGTCCAGGGGGAGATTGTCACCACTCTCTGAACATGAGGAGATTGTCTCCAGTCCCTGGACATGAGATTGTCTCCACTCCCTGGACAGGAGGAGATTGTCACCACTCTCTGAACATCAGGAGATTGTATCAACTCTCTGGACATGAGGAGATTGGCTCAACTCTCTGGACATGAGGAGATTGTCTCCAGTCCCTGTACATGAGATTGTATCCACTCCCTGGACAGGAGGAGATTGTCACCACTCTCTGAACATCAGGAGATTGTCTCAACTCTCTGAACATGAGGAGATTGGCTCAACTCTCTGGACATGAGGAGATTGTCTCCACTCCCTGTACAGGAGGAGATTGTCTCAACTCTCTGGACATGAGGAGATTGGCTCAACTCTCTGGACACGAGGAGATTGTCTCCACTCCCTGTACAGGAGGAGATTGTCTCAACTCTCTGGACATGAGGAGATTGGCTCAACTCTCTGGACATGAGGAGGTTGTCTCCACTCCCTGTACAGGAGGAGATTGTCTCAACTCTCTGGACATGAGGAGATTGTCTCCACTCTCTGCACATGAGGAGATTGTCTCAACTCTCTGAACATGAGGGGATTGTCTCCACTCCCTGGACATGAGGAGATTGTTTCAAATCCCTGGAGATGAGGGGATTGTCTCCACTCTGTGGACATGAGGAGATTGTCTCCACTCCCTGGACATGAGGACATTGTATCCACTCCCTGTACAGGAGGAGATTGTCTCCACTCTCTGTCCATGAGGAGATTGTCTCCACTGCCTGGACATATGGAGATTGTCTCCACTCCCTGGACATGAGGAGATTGTCTCCACTCCCTGAACAGGAGGAGATTGTCTCCACTCCCTGGACATGAGGAGATTGTCTCCACTCCCTGTACAGGAGGTGATTGTCTCCACTCTCTGTACAGGAGAGGATTGTCTCCACTCTCTGGACATGAGGAGATTATCAACACTCCCTGGACATAAGGAGATTGTCTCCACTCCCTGCAGAGGAGGAGATTGTATCCAATCTCTGGACATGAGGAGATTGTCTCCACTCCCTGGACGTGAGGAGATTGTCTTCACTCCCTGTACAGGAGGAGATTGTCTCCACTCTCTGTACAGGAGAGGATTGTCTCCACTCCCTGGACATGAGGAGATTATCAACACTCCCTGGACATAAGGAGATTGTCTCCACTCCCTGCACAGGAGGAGATTGTCTCTGCTCTCTGTACATGAGGATATTGTCCCCACTCCCTGGACTGGAGGTGATTGTATCCACACCCTGTACATGAGGAGATTGTCTCCACTCCCTGTACGTGAGGAGATTGTATAGACTCTCTGGACATGAGGAAATTGTCTCCACTCCCTGTACAGGAGGAGGTTCTCTCAACTCTGTGGACATGAGGAGATTGTCTCCACTCAAAGGACATAAGGAAATTACCTCCAGTCTCTGGACATGAGTTGATTGTCTCCACTCCCTGTATGTGAGGAGATTGAATCCACACCCTGTCCATGAGGAGATTGTCTCCACTCCCTGCACTGGAGGAGATTGTCTCCATACCCTGTCCATGAGAATGTCTCCACTCTCTGGACAGGAGGAGACTGTCTCCACTCCCTGCACAGGAGGTAATTGTCTCCACTCCCTGTACAGGAGCTGATTGTCTCCACTCCCTGTCCATGAGAATGTCTCCACTCTCTGGACATGAGGAGATTGTCTCCAGTCTTGGTACATGAGGAGATTGCCTCCACTCACGGTACATGAGGAGATTGTCTCCACTCCCTGTTCAGGAGGAGATTGTCTCAACTCTCTGGACAGGAGGAGATTGTCCCCACTCCCTGGACATGAGGAGATTGGCTCAACTCTCTGGACATGAGGAGATTGTCTCCACTCCCTGTACAGAAGGAGATTGTCACCACTCTCTGAACATGAGGAGATTGTCTCCACTCCCTGTGCAGGAGGAGATTCTTTCAAATCCCTGGAGATGAGGGGATTGTCTCCACTCTGTGGACATGAGGAGATTGTCTCCACTCCCTGGACATGAGGACATTGTATCCACTCCCTGTACAGGAGGAGATTGTCTCCACTCTCTGTCCATGAGGAGATTGTCTCCACTGCCTGGACATATGGAGATTGTCTCCACTCCCTGGACATGAGGAGATTGTCTCAACTCCCTGTCCAGGGGGAGATTGTCACCACTCTCTGAACATGAGGAGATTGTCTCCAGTCCCTGGACATGAGATTGTCTCCACTCCCTGGACAGGAGGAGATTGTCACCACTCTCTGAACATCAGGAGATTGTATCAACTCTCTGGACATGAGGAGATTGGCTCAACTCTCTGGACATGAGGAGATTGTCTCCAGTCCCTCTACATGAGATTGTATCCACTCCCTGGACAGGAGGAGATTGTCACCACTCTCTGAACATCAGGAGATTGTCTCAACTCTCTGAACATGAGGAGATTGGCTCAACTCTCTGGACATGAGGAGATTGTCTCCACTCCCTGTACAGGAGGAGATTGTCTCAACTCTCTGGACATGAGGAGATTGGCTCAACTCTCTGGACATGAGGAGATTGTCTCCACTCCCTGTACAGGAGGAGATTGTCTCAACTCTCTGGACATGAGGAGATTGGCTCAACTCTCTGGACATGAGGAGGTTGTCTCCACTCCCTGTACAGGAGGAGATTGTCTCAACTCTCTGGACATGAGGAGATCGTCTCCACTCTCTGGACATGAGGAGATTGTCTCCTCTCTCTGCACATGAGGAGATTGTCTCAACTCTCTGAACATGAGGGGATTGTCTCCACTCCCTGGACATGAGGAGATTGTTTCAAAACCCTGGAGATGAGGGGATTGTCTCCACTCTGTGGACATGAGGAGATTGTCTCCACTCCCTGGACATGAGGACATTGTATCCACTCCCTGTACAGGAGGAGATTGTCTCCACTCTCTGTCCATGAGGAGATTGTCTCCACTGCCTGGACATATGGAGATTGTCTCCACTCCCTGGACATGAGGAGATTGTCTCCACTCCCTGAACAGGAGGAGATTGTCTCCACTCCCTGGACATGAGGAGATTGTCTCCACTCCCTGTACAGGAGGTGATTGTCTCCACTCTCTGTACAGGAGAGGATTGTCTCCACTCTCTGGACATGAGGAGATTATCAACACTCCCTGGACATAAGGAGATTGTCTCCACTCCCTGCAGAGGAGGAGATTGTATCCAATCTCTGGACATGAGGAGATTGTCTCCACTCCCTGGACGTGAGGAGATTGTCTTCACTCCCTGTACAGGAGGAGATTGTCTCCACTCTCTGTACAGGAGAGGATTGTCTCCACTCCCTGGACATGAGGAGATTATCAACACTCCCTGGACATAAGGAGATTGTCTCCACTCCCTGCACAGGAGGAGATTGTCTCTGCTCTCTGTACATGAGGATATTGTCCCCACTCCCTGGACTGGAGGTGATTGTATCCACACCCTGTACATGAGGAGATTGTCTCCACTCCCTGTACGTGAGGAGATTGTATAGACTCTCTGGACATGAGGAAATTGTCTCCACTCCCTGTACAGGAGGAGGTTCTCTCAACTCTGTGGACATGAGGAGATTGTCTCCACTCAAAGGACATAAGGAAATTACCTCCAGTCTCTGGACATGAGTTGATTGTCTTCACTCCCTGTATGTGAGGAGATTGAATCCACACCCTTTCCATGAGGAGATTGTCTCCACTCCCTGCACTGGAGGAGATTGTCTCCATACCCTGTCCATGAGAATGTCTCCACTCTCTGGACAGGAGGAGACTGTCTCCACTCCCTGCACAGGAGGTGATTGTCTCCACTCCCTGTACAGGAGCTGATTGTCTCCACTCCCTGTCCATGAGAATGTCTCCACTCTCTGGACATGAGGAGATTGTCTCCAGTCTTGGTACATGAGGAGATTGCCTCCACTCACGGTACATGAGGAGATTGTCTCCACTCCCTGTTCAGGAGGAGATTGTCTCAACTCTCTGGACAGGAGGAGATTGTCCCCACTCCCTGGACATGAGGAGATTGGCTCAACTCTCTGGACATGAGGAGATTGTCTCCACTCCCTGTACAGAAGGAGATTGTCACCACTCTCTGAACATGAGGAGATTGTCTCCACTCCCTGTGCAGGAGGAGATTGTCTCCACTCCCTGTAAAGGAGGAGATTGCCACCACTCTCTGAACATGAGGAGATTGTCTCCACTCTCTGGACATGAGGAGATTGTCTCCACTCCCTGGACATAAGGAGATTGTCTCCACTGCCTGAACAGGAGGAGATTGTCTCAACTCTCTGGACCTGAGGAGATTGTCTCCACTCGCTGGACATGAGGAGATTGTCTCCACTCCCTGGACATGAGGAGATTGTCTCCACTCCCTGCACAGGAGGAGATTGTCTCAACTCCCTGTACAGATGGTGATTGTCTCCACTCCCTGTACAGGAGGTGATTGTCTCAACTCTCTGGACATGAGGAGATTGTCTCCACTCTCTGCACATGAGGAGATTGTCTCAACTCTCTGGACATGAGGAGATTGTCTCCACTCTCTGCACATGAGGAGATTGGCTCAACTCTCTGAACATGAGGGGATTGTCTCCACTCCCTGGACGTGAGGAGATTGTTTCAAATCCCTGGAGATGAGGGGATTGTCTCCACTCTGTGGACATGAGGAGATTGTCTCCACTCCCTGGACATGAGGACATTGTATCCACTTCCTGTACAGGAGTAGATTGTCTCCACTCTCTGTCCATGAGGAGATTGTCTCCACTCCCTGGACGTGAGAAGATTGTCTCCACTCCCTATACAGGAGGAGATTGTCTCAACTCTCTGGACATGAGGAGATTGTCTCCACTCCAAGGACATAAGGCAATTGCCGTCGCTCTCTGGACATGAGGAGATTGTCTCCACTCTCGGTACATGAAGAGATTGTCTCCACTCTCGGTACCAGAGGAGATTCTCTCCACTCTCAGTACCAGAGGAGACTGTCTCCACTCTCAGCACATGAGGAGATTGTCTCCACTCGCTGTACAGCAGATGATTGTCTCCACTCCCTGTCCAGGAGGAGATTGTCTCCACTCCCTGTCCATGAGAATGTCTCCACACTCCGGACAGGAGGAGACTGTCTCCACTCCCTGCACAGAAGGTGATTGTCTCCACATCCTGTACTGAAGGAGATTGTCACCACTCTCTGAACATGTGGGATTGTCTCCACGCTGTGGACCTGAGGAGATTGTCTCCACTCCCTGGAAATGAGGAGATTGTTTCAACTCCCAGGACATGAGGGGATTGTCTCCACTCTGTGGACATGAGGAGTTTGTCTCAATCCCTGGACAGGAGGAGATTTTCTCATCTCTCTGCACATGAGGAGATTGTCTCAACTCCCTGTACAGCGAGAGATTGTCACCACTCTCAGAACATGAGCAGATTGTCTCCAGTCCGTGGACATGAGATTGTCTCCACTCCCTGGAAAGGAGGAGATTGTCTCAACTCTCTGGACATGAGGAGATTGGCTCAACTCTCTGGACATGAGGAGATTGTCTCCACTCCCTGAACAGGAGGAGATTGTCCCAACTCTCAGCACATGAGGAGATTGTCTCAACTCCCTGTACAGGGGGAGATTGTCACCACTCTCTGAACATGAGGAGATTGTCTCCAGTCCCTGGACATGAGATTGTCTCCACTCCCTGGACAGGAGGAGATTGTCACCACTCTCTGAACATCAGGAGATTGTCTCAACTCTCTGGACATGAGGAGATTGGCTCAACTCTCTGGACATGAGGAGATTGTCTCCAGTCCCTGGACATGAGATTGTCTCCACTCCCTGGACAGGAGGAGATTGTCACCACTCTCTGAACATCAGGAGATTGTCTCAACTCTCTGGACATGAGGAGATTGGCTCAACTCTCTGGACATGAGGAGATTGTCTCCACTCCCTGTACAGGAGGAGATTGTCTCAACTCTCTGGACATGTGGAGATTGTCTCAACTCTCTGGACATGAGGAGATTGGCTCAACTCTCTGGACATGAGGAGATTGTCTCCACTCCCTGAACAGGAGGAGATTGTCCCAACTCTCAGCACATGAGGAGATTGTCTCAACTCCCTGTACAGTGGGAGATTGTCACCACTCTCTGAACATGAGGAGATTGTCTCCAGTCCCTGGACATGAGATTGGCTCCACTCCCTGGACAGGAGGAGATTGTCACCACTCTCTGAACATCAGGAGATTGTCTCAACTCTCTGGACATGAGGAGATTGGCTCAACTCTCTGGACATGAGGAGATTGTCTCCACTCCCTGTACAGGAGGTGATTGTCTCAACTCTCTGGACATGAGGAGATTGGCTCAACTCTCTGGACATGAGGAGGTTGTCTCCACTCCCTGTACAGGAGGAGATTGTCTCAACTCTCTGGACATGAGGAGATTGGCTCAACTCTCTGGACATGAGGAGGTTGTCTCCACTCCCCGTACAGGAGGAGATTGTCTCAACTCTCTGGACATGAGGAGATTGTCTCCACTCTATGGACATGAGGAGATTGTCTCCACTCCCTGGACATGAGGACATTGTATCCACTCCCTGTACAGGAGGAGATTGTCTCCACTCTCTGTCCATGAGGAGATTGTCTCCACTCCCTGGACATATGGAGATTGTCTCCACTCCCTGGACATGAGGAGATTGTCACCACTCTCTGAACATGAGGAGATTGTCTCCAGTCCCTGGACATGAGATTGTCTCCACTCCCTGGACAGGAGGAGATTGTCACCACTCTCTGAACATCAGGAGATTGTCTCAACTCTCTGGACATGAGGAGATTGGCTCAACGCTCTGGACATGAGGAGATTGTCTCCACTCCCGGTACAGGAGGAGATTGTCTCAACTCTCTGGACATGAGGAGATTGTCTCAACTCTCTGGACATGAGGGGATTGGTTCAACTCTCTGGACATGAGGAGATTGTCTCCACTTCCTGTACAGGAGGAGATTGTTTCAACTCTCTGGACATGAGGAGATTGGCTCAACTCTCTGGAAATGAGGAGGTTGTCTCCACACCCTGTACAGGAGGAGATTGTCTCAACTCTCTGGACATGAGGAGATTGTCTCCACTCTCTGCACATGAGGAGATTGGCTCAACTCTCTGAACATGAGGGGATTGTCTCCACTCCCTGGACGTGAGGAGATTGTTTCAAATCCCTGGAGATGAGGGGATTGTCTCCACTCTGTGGACATGAGGAGATTGTCTCCACTCCCTGGACATGAGGACATTGTATCCACTTCCTGTACAGGAGAAGATTGTCTCCACTCTCTGTCCATGAGGAGATTGTCTCCACTCCCTGGACATATGGAGATTGTCTCCACTCCCTGGACATGAGGAGATTGTCTCCACGCCCTGAACAGGAGGAGATTGTCTCCACTCTCTGTCCATGAGGAGATTGTCTCCACTCCCTGGACATGAGGAGATTGTCTCCACTCCCTGTACAGGAGGAGATTGTCTCCACTCTCTGTACAGGAGAGGATTGTCTCCACTCCCTGGACATGAGGAGATTATCAACACTCCCTGGACATAAGGAGATTGTCTCCACTCCCTGCAGAGGAGGAGATTGTCTCCAATCTCTGGACATGAGGAGATTGTCTCCACTCCCTGGACGTGAGGAGATTGTCTTCACTCCCTGTACGTGAGGAGATTGTCTCCACTCCCTGCACAGGAGGAGATTGTCTCCGCTCTCTGTACATGAGGAGATTGTCCCCACTCCCTGGACTGGAGGTGATTGTATCCACACCCTGTACATGAGGAGATTGTCTCCACTCCCTGTACGTGAGGAGATTGTATAGACTCTCTGGACATGAGGAAATTGTCTCCACTCCCTGTACAGGAGGAGGTTCTCTCAACTCTGTGGACATGAGGAGATTGTCTCCACTCAAAGGACATAAGGAAATTGCCTCCAGTCTCTGGACATGAGTTGATTGTCTCCACTCCCTGTATGTGAGGAGATTGAATCCACACCCTGTACATGAGGAGATTACCTCCACTCCCTGCACTGGAGGAGATTGTCTCCATACCCTGTACAGAAGGAGACTGTCTCCACTCCCTGCACAGGAGGTGATTGTCTCCACTCCCTGTACAGGAGGAGATTGTCTCCACTCCCTGTCCATGAGAATGTCTCCACTCTCTGGACAGGAGGAGACTGTCTCCACTCCCTGCACAGGAGGTGATTGTCTCCACTCCCTGTGCAGGAGCTGATTGTCTCAACTCCCTGTCCATGAGAATGTCTCCACTCTCTGGACATGAGGAGATTGTCTCCACTCCCTGGACATGAGGAGATTGTCTCCACTCCCTGCACAGGAGGAGATTGTCTCAACTCCCTGTACAGATGGTGATTGTCTCCACTCCCTGTACAGGAGATGATTGTCTCCACACCCTGTGCAGAGGTAGATTGTCTCCACTCCCTGTACAGGAGGTGATTGTCTCCAATCTCTGTACATGAGGAGATTGTCTCCACTCTCTGAACATGAGGAGATAGTCTCCACTCCCTGCACAGGAGGTGATTGTCTCCACTCCCTGTACAGCAGGTGATTGTCTCCAATCACTGTACATGAGCAGATTGTCTCCACTCCCTGTAAAGGAGGTGCTGGTCTCCACTCTCTGTACAGGAGGAGATTGTCTCCCCTCCCTGGACATGGGATTGTCTCCACTCTCTGTACAGGAGGAGATTGTCTCCACTCCCTGGACATGAGATTGTCTCCACTCCCTGTGGAGGAGGAGATTGCCTCCAATCTCTGGACATGAGGAGATTGTCTCCACTCCCTGGACGTGAGGAGATTGTCTTCACTCTCTGTACATGAGGAGATTGTATCCACTCCCTGCACGTGAGGAGATTGTCTCCACTCCCTATACAGGAGGAGATTGTCTCAACTCTCTGGACATGAGGAGATTGTCTCCACTCCAAGGACATAAGGCAATTGCCGTCGCTCTCTGGACATGAGGAGATTGTCTCCACTCTCGGTACATGAAGAGATTGTCTCCACTCTCGGTACCAGAGGAGATTGTCTCCACTCTCGGTACATGAGGAGACTGTCTCCACTCTCAGTACATGAGGAGATTGTCTCCACTCGCTGTACAGCAGGTGATTGTCTCCACTCCCTGTCCAGGAGGAGATTGTCTCCACTCCCTGTCCATGAGAATGTCTCCACTCTCCGGACAGGAAGAGACTGTCTCCACTCCCTGCACAGAAGGTGATTGTCTCCACATCCTGTACTGAAGGAGATTGTCTCAACTCTCTGGACATGAGGAGATTTTCTCAACTCTCTGGACATGAGGAGATTGGCTCAACTCTCTGGACATGAGGAGATTGTCTCCACTCCCTGTACAGGAGGAGATTGTCTCAACTCTCTGGACATGAGGCGATTGGCTCAACTCTCTGCACATGAGGAGGTTGTCTCAACTCTCTGGACATGAGGATATTGGCCCAACTCTCTGGACATGAGGAGGTTGTCTCAACTCCCTGTACAGGAGGAGATTGTCTCAACTCTCTGGACATGAGGAGATTGTCTCCACTCTCTGGACATGAGGAGATTGTCTCCACTCTCTGCACATGAGGAGATTGGCTCAACTCTCTGAACATGATGGGATTGTCTCCACTCCCTGGACATGAGGAGATTGTTTCAAATCCCTGGACATGAGGGGATTGTCTCCACTCTGTGGACATGAGGAGATTGTCTCCACTCCCTGGACATGAGGAGATTGTCTCCACTCTCTGCACATGAGGAGATTGGCTCAACTCTCTGAACATGAGGGGATTGTCTCCACTCGCTGGACATGAGGAGATTGTTTCAAATCCCTGGACATGAGGGGATTGTCTCCACTCTGTGGACATGAGGAGATTGTCTCCACTCTCTGGACATGAGGAGATTGTCTCCACTCTCTGCACATGAGGAGATTGGCTCATCTCTCTGAATATGAGGGGATTGTCTCCACTCCCTGGACATGAGGAGATTGTTTCAAATCCCTGGACATGAGGGGATTGTCTCCACTCTGTGGACATGAAGAGATTGTCTCCACTGCCTGAACTGGAGGAGATTGTCTCAACTCTCTGGACATGAGGAGATTGTCTACACTCCCTGGACATGAGGAGATTGTCTCCACTTCCTGCACAGGAGGAGATTGTCTCAACTCCCTGTGCAAAGGTGATTGTCTCCACTCCCTGTACAGGAGGTGATTGTCTCCACACCCTGTGCAGAAGTAGATTGTCTCCACTCCCTGTGCAGGAGGTGATTATCTCGACATCCTGTACAGAAGGAGATTGTCTCCACTGTCTGTACATGAGGAGATTGTCTCCACTCTCTGAACAGATGGAGATTGGCTCCAATCCCTGAAGATGAGGAGATTGTCTCCACTCCCTGTACATGAGCAGATTGTCTCCACTTTCTGAACATGAGGAGATTGTCTCAACTCTCTGGACATGAGGAGATTGGCTCAACTCTCTGGACATGAGGAGATTGTCTCCACTCCCTGAACAGGAGGAGATTGTCTCCACTCCCTGAACAGGAGGAGATTGTCTCAACTCTCTGCACATGAGGAGATTGTCTCAACTCCCTGTACAGGGGGAGATTGTCACCACTCTCTGAACATGAGGAGATTGTCTCCAGTCCCTGGACATGAGATTGTCTCCACTCCCTGGACAGGAGGAGATTGTCACCACTCTCTGAACATCAGGAGATTTTCTCAAACTCTCTGGACATGAGGAGATTGGCTCAACTCTCTGGACATGAGGAGATTGGCTCAACTCTCTGGACATGAGGAGATTGTCTCCACTCCCTGTACAGGAGGAGATTGTCTCAACTCTCTGGACATGAGGAGATTTTCTCAACTCTCTGGACATGAGGAGATTGGCTCAACTCTCTGGACATGAGGAGATTGTCTCCACTCCCTGTACAGGAGGAGATTGTCTCAACTCTCTGGACATGAGGCGATTGGCTCAACTCTCTGCACATGAGGAGGTTGTCTCCACTCCCTGTACAGGAGGAGATTGTCTCAACTCTCTGGACATGAGGAGATTGTCTCAACTCTCTGGACATGAGGAGATTGACTCAACTCTCTGGACATGAGGAGATTGTCTCCACTACCTGTACAGGAGGAGATTGTCTCAACTCTCTGGACATGAGGCGATTGGCTCAACTCTCTGGACATGAGGAGATTGTCTCCACTCTCTGGACATGAGGAGATTGTCTCCACTCCCTGTACAGGAGGAGATTGTCTCAACTCTCTGGACATGAGGCGATTGGCTCAACTCTCTGGACATGAGGAGATTGTCTCCACTCTCTGGACATGAGGAGATTGTCTCCACTCCCTGCACTGGAGGAGATTGTCTCCATACCCTGTACAGAAGGAGACTGTCTCCATTCCCTGCACAGGAGGTGATTGTCTCCACTCCCTGTACAGGAGGAGATTGTCTCCACTCCATGTCCATGAGAATGTCTCCACTCTCTGGACAGGAGGAGACTGTCTCCACTCCCTGCACAGGAGGTGATTGTCTCCACTCCCTGTGCAGGAGCTGATTGTCTCAACTCCCTGTCCATGAGAATGTCTCCACTCTCTGGACATGAGGAGATTGTCTCCAGTCTCGGTACATGAGGAGATTGCCTCCACTCACTGTACATGAGGAGATTGTCTCCACTCCCTGTTCAGGAGGAGATTGTCTCAACTCTCTGGACAGGAGGAGATTGTCCCCACTCCCTGGACATGAGGTGATTGGCTCAACTCTCTGGACATGAGGAGATTGTCTCCACTCCCTGTACAGAAGGAGATTGTCACGACTCTCTGAACATGAGGAGATTGTCTCCACTCCCTGTGCAGGAGGAGATTGTCTCCACTCCCTGCACAGGAGGAGATTGCCACCACTCTCTGAACATGAGGAGATTGTCTCCACTCTCTGGACATGAGGAGATTGTCTCCACTCCCTGGACATGAGGAGATTGTCTCCACTGCCTGAACAGGAGGAGATTGTCTCCATTCTCTGGACATGAGGAGATTGTCTCCACTCGCTGGACATGAGGAGATTGTCTCCACTCCCTGGACATGAGGAGATTGTCTCCACTCCCTGCACAGGAGGAGATTGTCTCCACTCCCTGTACAGGAGATGATTGTCTCCACACCCTGTGCAGAGGTAGATTGTCTCCACTCCCTGTACAGGAGGTGATTGTCTCCAATCTCTGTACATGAGGAGATTGTCTCCACTCTCTGAACATGAGGAGATAGTCTCCACTCCCTGCACAGGAGGTGATTGTCTCCACTCCCTGTACAGCAGGTGATTGTCTCCAATCACTGTACATGAGCAGATTGTCTCCACTCCCTGTAAAGGAGATGCTGGTCTCCACTCTCTGTACAGGAGGAGATTGTCTCCCCTCCCTGGACATGGGATTGTCTCCACTCTCTGTACAGGAGGAGATTGTCTCCACTCCCTGCACAGCAGGAGATTGCCACCACTCTCTGAACATGAGGAGATTGTCTCCACTCTCTGGACATGAGGAGATTGTCTCCACTCCCTGGACATGAGGAGATTGTCTCCACTGCCTGAACAGGAGGAGATTGTCTCCATTCTCTGGACATGAGGAGATAGTCTCCACTCGCTGGACATGAGGAGATTGTCTCCACTCCCTGGACATGAGGAGATTGTCTCCACTCCCTGCACAGGAGGAGATTGTCTCAACTCCCTGTACAGATGGTGATTGTCTCCACTCCCTGTACAGGAGATGATTGTCTCCACACCCTGTGCAGAGGTAGATTGTCTCCACTCCCTGTACAGGAGGTGATTGTCTCCAATCTCTGTACATGAGGAGATTGTCTCCACTCTCTGAACATGAGGAGATAGTCTCCACTCCCTGCACAGGAGGTGATTGTCTCCACTCCCTGTACAGCAGGTGATTGTCTCCAATCACTGGACATGAGCAGATTGTCTCCACTCCCTGTAAAGGAGGTGCTGGTCTCCACTCTCTGTACAGGAGGAGATTGTCTCCCCTCCCTGGACATGGGATTGTCTCCACTCTCTGTACAGGAGGAGATTGTCTCCACTCCCTGTCCATGAGAATGTCTCCACTCTCCGGACAGGAAGAGACTGTCTCCACTCCCTGCACAGAAGGTGATTGTCTCCACATCCTGTACTGAAGGAGATTGTCTCAACTCTCTGGACATGAGGAGATTTTCTGAACTCTCTGGACATGAGGAGATTGGCTCAACTCTCTGGACATGAGGAGATTGTCTCCACTCCCTGTACAGGAGGAGATTGTCTCAACTCTCTGGACATGAGGCGATTGGCTCAACTCTCTGCACATGAGGAGGTTGTCTCAACTCTCTGGACATGAGGAGATTGGCCCAACTCTCTGGACATGAGGAGGTTGTCTCCACTCCCTGTACAGGAGGAGATTGTCTCCCCTCCCTGGACATGGGATTGTCTCCACTCTCTGTACAGGAGGAGATTGTCTCCACTCCCTGGACATGAGATTGTCTCCACTCCCTGTGGAGGAGGAGATTGCCTCCAATCTCTGGACATGAGGAGATTGTCTCCACTCCCTGGACGTGAGGAGATTGTCTTCACTCTCTGTACATGAGGAGATTGTATCCACTCCCTGCACGTGAGGAGATTGTCTCCACTCCCTATACAGGAGGAGATTGTCTCAACTCTCTGGACATGAGGAGATTGTCTCCACTCCAAGGACATAAGGCAATTGCCGTCGCTCTCTGGACATGAGGAGATTGTCTCCACTCTCGGTACATGAAGAGATTGTCTCCACTCTCGGTACCAGAGGAGATTGTCTCCACTCTCGGTACATGAGGAGACTGTCTCCACTCTCAGTACATGAGGAGATTGTCTCCACTCGCTGTACAGCAGGTGATTGTCTCCACTCCCTGTCCAGGAGGAGATTGTCTCCACTCCCTGTCCATGAGAATGTCTCCACTCTCCGGACAGGAAGAGACTGTCTCCACTCCCTGCACAGAAGGTGATTGTCTCCACATCCTGTACTGAAGGAGATTGTCTCAACTCTCTGGACATGAGGAGATTTTCTGAACTCTCTGGACATGAGGAGATTGGCTCAACTCTCTGGACATGAGGAGATTGTCTCCACTCCCTGTACAGGAGGAGATTGTCTCAACTCTCTGGACATGAGGCGATTGGCTCAACTCTCTGCACATGAGGAGGTTGTCTCAACTCTCTGGACATGAGGAGATTGGCCCAACTCTCTGGACATGAGGAGGTTGTCTCCACTCCCTGTACAGGAGGAGATTGTCTCAACTCTCTGGACATGAGTAGATTGTCTCCACTCTCTGGACATGAGGAGATTGTCTCCACTCTCTGCACATGAGGAGATTGGCTCAACTCTCTGAACATGAGGGGATTGTCTCCACTCCCTGGACATGAGGAGATTGTTTCAAATCCCTGGACATGAGGGGATTGTCTCCACTCTGTGGACATGAGGAGATTGTCTCCACTCCCTGGACATGAGGAGATTGTCTCCACTCTCTGCACATGAGGAGATTGGCTCAACTCTCTGAACATGAGGGGATTGTCTCCACTCGCTGGACATGAGGAGATTGTTTCAAATCCCTGGACATGAGGGGATTGTCTCCACTCTGTGGACATGAGGAGATTGTCTCCGCTCTCTGGACATGAGGAGATTGTCTCCACTCTCTGCACATGAGGAGATTGGCTCATCTCTCTGAACATGAGGGGATTGTCTCCACTCCCTGGACATGAGGAGATTGTTTCAAATCCCTGGACATGAGGGGATTGTCTCCACTCTGTGGACATGAAGAGATTGTCTCCACTGCCTGAACTGGAGGAGATTGTCTCAACTCTCTGGACATGAGGAGATTGTCTACACTCCCTGGACATGAGGAGATTGTCTCCACTTCCTGCACAGGAGGAGATTGTCTCAACTCCCTGTGCAAAGGTGATTGTCTCCACTCCCTGTACAGGAGGTGATTGTCTCCACACCCTGTGCAGAAGTAGATTGTCTCCACTCCCTGTGCAGGAGGTGATTATCTCGACATCCTGTACTGAAGGAGATTGTCTCCACTGTCTGTACATGAGGAGATTGTCTCCACTCTCTGAACAGATGGAGATTGGCTCCAATCCCTGAAGATGAGGAGATTGTCTCCACTCCCTGTACATGAGCAGATTGTCTCCACTTTCTGAACATGAGGAGATTGTCTCAACTCTCTGGACATGAGGAGATTGGCTCAACTCTCTGGACATGAGGAGATTGTCTCCACTCCCTGAACAGGAGGAGATTGTCTCCACTCCCTGAACAGGAGGAGATTGTCTCAACTCTCTGCACATGAGGAGATTGTCTCAACTCTCTGGACATGAGGAGATTTTCTCAACTCTCTGGACATGAGGAGATTGGCTCAACTCTCTGGACATGAGGAGATTGTCTCCACTCCCTGTACAGGAGGAGATTGTCTCAACTCTTTGGACATGAGGCGATTGGCTCAACTCTCTGCACATGAGGAGGTTGTCTCCACTCCCTGTACAGGAGGAGATTGTCTCAACTCTCTGGACATGAGGAGATTGTCTCAACTCTCTGGACATGAGGAGATTGGCTCAACTCTCTGGACATGAGGAGATTGTCTCCACTCCCTGTACAGGAGGAGATTGTCTCAACTCTCTGGACATGAGGCGATTGGCTCAACTCTCTGGACATGAGGAGATTGTCTCCACTCTCTGGACATGAGGAGATTGTCTCCACTCTCTGCACATGAGGAGATTGGCTCAACTCCCTGAACATGAGGGGATTGTCTCCACTCCCTGGACATGAGGAGATTGTTTCAAATCCCTGGACATGAGGAGATTGTCTCAACTCTCTGGACATGAGGAGATTGTCTACACTCGCTGGACATGAGGAGGTTGTCTCCACTCCCTGCATAGGAGGAGATTGTCTCAACTCCCTGTGCAAAGGTGATTGTCTCCACTCCCTGTACAGGAGGTGATTGTCTCCACACCCTGTGCAGAAGTAGATTGTCTCCACTCCCTGTACAGGAGGTGATTGTCTCCACATCCTGTACAGAAGGAGATTGTCTCCACTGTCTGTCCATGAGGGGATTGTCTCCATTCCCTGCACAGGAAGTGATTGTCTCCACTCCCTGTACAGGAGGTGATTGTCTCCAATCTCTGTACATGAGGAGATTGTCTCCACTCTCTGAACAGATGGAGATTGGCTCCAATCCCTGAAGATGAGGAGTTTGTCTCCACTCCCTGTACATGAGCAGATTGTCTCCACTTTCTGAACATGAGGAGATTGTCTCCACTATCTGCACATGAGGAGATTGTCTCCACTATCTGCACATGAGGAGATTGTCTCCACTCACTGCACAGGATGAGATTGTCTCCACTCCCTATACAGGAGGTGATGGTCTCCACTCTCTGTACATGAGGAGATTGTCTCCCCTCCCTGGACATGGGATTGTCTCCACTCTCTGCACAGGAGGAGATTGTATACACTTGCTGGACATGAGATTGTCTCCACTCCCTGTGGAGGAGGAGAATGTCTCCAATCTCTGGACATGAGGAGATTGTCTCCACTCCCTATACAGGAGGAGATTGTCTCAACTCTCTGGACATGAGGAGATTGTCTCCACTCCAAGGACATAAGGAAATTGCCGTCGCTCTCTGGACATGAGGAGATTGTCTCACTCTCTGGACATGAGGTGATTGGTAGCACTCTCTGGACGTGTGGAGATTGTCTGCACTCCCTGTACAGGAGGAGATTGTCTCAACTCTTTGGACATGAGGCGATTGGCTCAACTCTCTGCACATGAGGAGGTTGTCTCCACTCCCTGTACAGGAGGAGATTGTCTCAACTCTCTGGACATGAGGAGATTGTCTCAACTCTCTGGACATGAGGAGATTGGCTCAACTCTCTGGACATGAGGAGATTGTCTCCACTCCCTGTACAGGAGGAGATTGTCTCAACTCTCTGGACATGAGGCGATTGGCTCAACTCTCTGGACATGAGGAGATTGTCTCCATTCTCTGGACATGAGGAGATTGTCTCCACTCTCTGCACATGTGGAGATTGGCTCAACTCCCTGAACATGAGGGGATTGTCTCCACTCCCTGGACATGAGGAGATTGTTTCAAATCCCTGGACATGAGGAGATTGTCTCAACTCTCTGGACATGAGGAGATTGTCTACACTCGCTGGACATGAGGAGGTTGTCTCCACTCCCTGCATAGGAGGCGATTGTCTCAACTCCCTGTGCAAAGGTGATTGTCTCCACTCCCTGTACAGGAGGTGATTGTCTCCACACCCTGTGCAGAAGTAGATTGTCTCCACTCCCTGTACAGGAGGTGATTGTCTCCACATCCTGTACAGAAGGAGATTGTCTCCACTGTCTGTCCATGAGGGGATTGTCTCCACTCCCTGCACAGGAAGTGATTGTCTCCACTCCCTGTACAGGAGGTGATTGTCTCCAATCTCTGTACATGAGGAGATTGTCTCCACTCTCTGAACAGATGGAGATTGGCTCCAATCCCTGAAGATGAGGAGTTTGTCTCCACTCCCTGTACATGAGCAGATTGTCTCCACCTTCTGAACATGAGGAGATTGTCTCCACTATCTGCACATGAGGAGATTGTCTCCACTATCTGCACATGAGGAGATTGTCTCCACTCACTGCACAGGATGAGATTGTCTCCACTCCCTATACAGGAGGTGATGGTCTCCACTCTCTGTACATGAGGAGATTGTCTCCCCTCCCTGGACATGGGATTGTCTCCACTCTCTGCACAGGAGGAGATTGTATACACTTGCTGGACATGAGATTGTCTCCACTCCCTGTGGAGGAGGAGAATGTCTCCAATCTCTGGACATGAGGAGATTGTCTCCACTCCCTATACAGGAGGAGATTGTCTCAACTCTCTGGACATGAGGAGATTGTCTCCACTCCAAGGACATAAGGAAATTGCCGTCGCTCTCTGGACATGAGGAGATTGTCTCACTCTCTGGACATGAGGTGATTGGTAGCACTCTCTGGACGTGTGGAGATTGTCTGCACTCCCTGTACAGGAGGAGATTGTCTCCACTGCCTGGACGTTAGGAGATTGTCTCCACTCCCTGAACAGGAGGCGATTGTCTCCAATCTCTGGACATGAGGAGATTGTCTCCACTCTCTGGACATCTGGAGATTCTCTCCACTCTCTGGACATGAGGAGACTGTCTCCACTCCCTGTAAAGGAGGAGATTGTCTCTACCCCCTGGACATTATGAGATTGTCTCCACTCTCTGGACATGAGGATACTGTCTCCACTTTCTGGACATGAGGAGATTATCTCCACTCTCTGGAATGGAGGAGGTTGTCTCCACTGCCTGAACAGGAGGAGATTGTCTCCACTCTCTGGACATGAGGAGATTGTCTCCACTCTCTGGACATGAGGAGAGTGACTCCACATTCTGGACATGAGGAGATTGTCTCCACTCCCTATACAGGAGGAGATTTTCTCCACTGCCTGGACGTGAGGAGATTGTCTCCAATCCCTGTGCATGAGGACATTGTCTCCACTCCCTGTACAGGAGGGGATTATCCCCACTGCCTGGACGTGAGGAGATTGTCTCCACTCCCTGGACAGGAGGAGATTGTCTCCACTCCCTGGACAGGAGGAGGTTGTCTCCACTGCCTGAACAGGAGGAGATTCTCTCGACTCCCTGGACATGAGGAGGTTGGCTCAAATCTCTGGGCATGTGGAGATTGTCTCCCCTCCCCGTACAGGAGGAGATTGTCTCAATTCTCTGGACGTGAGGTGATTGTCTCCACTCCCTTAACATGAGGAGGTTGGCTCAAATCTCTGGACATGTGGAGATTGCCTCCACTCCCTGTACAGGAGGAGATTGTCTCAACTCCCTGGACATGAGGAGATTGTCTCCACTCTGTGGACATGAGGAGATGGTCTCCACTCTGTGGACATGAGGTGATGGTCTCCACTCCCTGTAGAGGAGGAGATTGTCTCCACTCCCTGTACATGAGGAGATTAGATTAGAGATACAGCACTGAAACAGGCCCTTCGGCCCACCGAGTCTGTGCCGAACATCAACCACCCATTTATACTAATCCTACACTAATCCCATATTCCTACCAAACATCCCCACCTGTCCCTATATTTCCCGACCACCTACCTATACTAGTGACAATTTATAATGGCCAATTTACCTATCAACCTGCAAGTCTTTTGGCTTGTGGGAGGAAACCGGAGCACCCGGAGAAAACCCACGCAGACACAGGGAGAACTTGCAAACTCCACACAGGCAGTACCCGGAATCGAACCCGGGTCCCTGGAGCTGTGAGGCTGCGGTGCTAACCACTGCGCCACTGTGCCGCCCCACTTTCGGGACGTGAGGAGATTGTCTCCACTCTCTGGACATGAGGAGATTGTCTCCACTCTCTGGACATGCGGAGATTGTCTCCACTCCCTATACAGGAGGTGATGGTCTCCACTCTCTGTACATGAGGAGATTGTCTCCCCTCCCTGGACATGGGATTGTCTCCACTCTCTGCACAGGAGGAGATTGTATACACTTGCTGGACATGAGATTGTCTCCACTCCCTGTGGAGGAGGAGAATGTCTCCAATCTCTGGACATGAGGAGATTGTCTCCACTCCCTATACAGGAGGAGATTGTCTCAACTCTCTGGACATGAGGAGATTGTCTCCACTCCAAGGACATAAGGAAATTGCCGTCGCTCTCTGGACATGAGGAGATTGTCTCACTCTCTGGACATGAGGTGATTGGTAGCACTCTCTGGACGTGTGGAGATTGTCTGCACTCCCTGTACAGGAGGAGATTGTCTCCACTGCCTGGACGTTAGGAGATTGTCTCCACTCCCTGAACAGGAGGCGATTGTCTCCAATCTCTGGACATGAGGAGATTGTCTCCACTCTCTGGACATCTGGAGATTCTCTCCACTCTCTGGACATGAGGAGACTGTCTCCACTCCCTGTAAAGGAGGAGATTGTCTCTACCCCCTGGACATTATGAGATTGTCTCCACTCTCTGGACATGAGGATACTGTCTCCACTTTCTGGACATGAGGAGATTATCTCCACTCTCTGGAATGGAGGAGGTTGTCTCCACTGCCTGAACAGGAGGAGATTGTCTCCACTCTCTGGACATGAGGAGATTGTCTCCACTCTCTGGACATGAGGAGAGTGACTCCACATTCTGGACATGAGGAGATTGTCTCCACTCCCTATACAGGAGGAGATTTTCTCCACTGCCTGGACGTGAGGAGATTGTCTCCAATCCCTGTGCATGAGGACATTGTCTCCACTCCCTGTACAGGAGGGGATTATCCCCACTGCCTGGACGTGAGGAGATTGTCTCCACTCCCTGGACAGGAGGAGATTGTCTCCACTCCCTGGACAGGAGGAGGTTGTCTCCACTGCCTGAACAGGAGGAGATTCTCTCGACTCCCTGGACATGAGGAGGTTGGCTCAAATCTCTGGGCATGTGGAGATTGTCTCCCCTCCCCGTACAGGAGGAGATTGTCTCAATTCTCTGGACGTGAGGTGATTGTCTCCACTCCCTTAACATGAGGAGGTTGGCTCAAATCTCTGGACATGTGGAGATTGCCTCCACTCCCTGTACAGGAGGAGATTGTCTCAACTCCCTGGACATGAGGAGATTGTCTCCACTCTGTGGACATGAGGAGATGGTCTCCACTCTGTGGACATGAGGTGATGGTCTCCACTCCCTGTAGAGGAGGAGATTGTCTCCACTCCCTGTACATGAGGAGATTAGATTAGAGATACAGCACTGAAACAGGCCCTTCGGCCCACCGAGTCTGTGCCGAACATCAACCACCCATTTATACTAATCCTACACTAATCCCATATTCCTACCAAACATCCCCACCTGTCCCTATATTTCCCGACCACCTACCTATACTAGTGACAATTTATAATGGCCAATTTACCTATCAACCTGCAAGTCTTTTGGCTTGTGGGAGGAAACCGGAGCACCCGGAGAAAACCCACGCAGACACAGGGAGAACTTGCAAACTCCACACAGGCAGTACCCGGAATCGAACCCGGGTCCCTGGAGCTGTGAGGCTGCGGTGCTAACCACTGCGCCACTGTGCCGCCCCACTTTCGGGACGTGAGGAGATTGTCTCCACTCTCTGGACATGAGGGGATTGTCTCCACTCCCTGGACATGAGGAGATTGTTTCAAATCCCTGGACATGAGGAGATTGTCTCCACTCCCTCGACATGAGGAAATTGTCTCCACTGCCTGAACAGGAGGAGATTGCCCCTACTCTCTGGACATGAGGAGATTGTCTCCACTCCCTCGACATGAGGAAATTGTCTCCACTCCCTGTACAGGAGGAGATTGTCTCAACTCCTTGGACATGAGGAGATTGTCTCCACTCTCTGGACATGAGGAGACTGTCTCCACTCCCTTTACGTGAGGAGATTGTCTCCACTCCCTGTACAGGAGGAGATTGTCTCAACTACCTGGACATGAGGCGATTGTCTCCTCTCCCTGGACATGAGGAGATTGTCTCCACTACGTACACTGGAGGAGATTGTCACAACTCCCTGTACAGAAGGAGATTGTCTCCACTTCCTGTACAGGACGTGATTGTCTCCACACCCTGTGCAGAAGTAGATTGTCTCCACTCCCTGCACAGGAGGTGATTGTCTCCACTCGCTGTACAGAAGGAGATTGTCACCACTCTCTGTCCATGAGGAGATTGTCTCCACACCCTGTACAGAAGGAGATTGTTTCCACTCTCTGTACATGAGGAGATTGTCTCCACTCCCTGCACAGGAGGGGATTATCCCCACTGCCTGGACGTGAGGAGATTGTCTCCACTCCCTGGACAGGAGGAGATTGTCTCCACTCCCTGGACAGGAGGAGGTTGTCTCCACTGCCTGAACAGGAGGAGATTCTCTCGACTCCCTGGACATGAGGCTGGCTCAAATCTCTGGGCATGTGGAGATTGTCTCCCCTCCCCGTACAGGAGGAGATTGTCTCAATTCTCTGGACATGAGGTGATTGTCTCCACTCCCTTAACATGAGGAGGTTGGCTCAAATCTCTGGACATGTGGAGATTGCCTCCACTCCCTGTACAGGAGGAGATTGTCTCAACTCCCTGGACATGAGGAGATTGTCTCCACTCTGTGGACATGAGGAGATGGTCTCCACTCTGTGGACATGAGGTGATGGTCTCCACTCCCTGTAGAGGAGGAGATTGTCTCCACTCCCTGTACATGAGGAGATTGTCTCCACTTTTGGGACGTGAGGAGATTGTCTCCACTCTCTGGACATGAGGAGATTGTCTCCACTCTCTGGACATGAGGAGATTGTCTCAACTCCCTGGACATGCGGAGATTGTCTCCACTCGCTGTACATGAGGAGATTGTATCCTCTCCCTGTATGTGAGGAGATTGTCTCCACTCCCTGAACAGGAGGAGATTGTCTCCACTCTCTGGACATGAGGAGATTGTCTCCACTGCCTGAACAGGAGGAGATTGCCTCTACTCTCTGGACATGAGGAGATTGTCTCCACTCCCTCGATATGAGGAAATTGTCTCCACTGCCTGAACAGGAGGAGATTGTCTCCACTCTCTGGACATGAGGCGATTGGCTCAACTCTCTGGACATGAGGAGATTGTCTCCACTCTCTGGACATGAGGAGATTGTCTCCACTCCCTGTACAGGAGGAGATTGTCTCAACTCTCTGGACATGAGGCGATTGGCTCAACTCTCTGGACATGAGGAGATTGTCTCCACTCTCTGGACATGAGGAGATTGTCTCCACTCTCTGCACATGAGGAGATTGGCTCAACTCCCTGAACATGAGGGGATTGTCTCCACTCCCTGGACATGAGGAGATTGTTTCAAATCCCTGGACATGAGGAGATTGTCTCAACTCTCTGGACATGAGGAGATTGTCTACACTCGCTGGACATGAGGAGGTTGTCTCCACTCCCTGCATAGGAGGAGATTGTCTCAACTCCCTGTGCAAAGGTGATTGTCTCCACTCCCTGTACAGGAGGTGATTGTCTCCACACCCTGTGCAGAAGTAGATTGTCTCCACTCCCTGTACAGGAGGTGATTGTCTCCACATCCTGTACAGAAGGAGATTGTCTCCACTGTCTGTCCATGAGGGGATTGTCTCCACTCCCTGCACAGGAAGTGATTGTCTCCACTCCCTGTACAGGAGGTGATTGTCTCCAATCTCTGTACATGAGGAGATTGTCTCCACTCTCTGAACAGATGGAGATTGGCTCCAATCCCTGAAGATGAGGAGTTTGTCTCCACTCCCTGTACATGAGCAGATTGTCTCCACTTTCTGAACATGAGGAGATTGTCTCCACTATCTGCACATGAGGAGATTGTCTCCACTATCTGCACATGAGGAGATTGTCTCCACTCACTGCACAGGATGAGATTGTCTCCACTCCCTATACAGGAGGTGATGGTCTCCACTCTCTGTACATGAGGAGATTGTCTCCCCTCCCTGGACATGGGATTGTCTCCACTCTCTGCACAGGAGGAGATTGTATACACTTGCTGGACATGAGATTGTCTCCACTCCCTGTGGAGGAGGAGAATGTCTCCAATCTCTGGACATGAGGAGATTGTCTCCACTCCCTATACAGGAGGAGATTGTCTCAACTCTCTGGACATGAGGAGATTGTCTCCACTCCAAGGACATAAGGAAATTGCCGTCGCTCTCTGGACATGAGGAGATTGTCTCACTCTCTGGACATGAGGTGATTGGTAGCACTCTCTGGACGTGTGGAGATTGTCTGCACTCCCTGTACAGGAGGAGATTGTCTCAACTCTCTGGACATGAGGAGATTGTCTCCACTCCAAGGACATAAGGAAATTGCCGTCGCTCTCTGGACATGAGGAGATTGTCTCACTCTCTGGATGTGAGGTGATTGGTAGCACTCTCTGGACGTGTGGAGATTGTCTGCACTCCCTGTACAGGAGGAGATTGTCTCCACTGCCTGGACGTTAGGAGATTGTCTCCACTCCCTGAACAGGAGGCGATTGTCTCCAATCTCTGGACATGAGGAGATTGTCTCCACTCTCTGGACATCTGGAGATTCTCTCCACTCTCTGGACATGAGGAGATTGTCTCCACTCCCTATACAGGAGGAGATTTTCTCCACTGCCTGGACGTGAGGAGATTGTCTCCAATCCCTGTGCATGAGGACATTGTCTCCACTCCCTGTACAGGAGGGGATTATCCCCACTGCCTGGACGTGAGGAGATTGTCTCCACTCCCTGGACAGGAGGAGATTGTCTCCACTCCCTGGACAGGAGGAGGTTGTCTCCACTGCCTGAACAGGAGGAGATTCTCTCGACTCCCTGGACATGAGGAGGTTGGCTCAAATCTCTGGGCATGTGGAGATTGTCTCCCCTCCCCGTACAGGAGGAGATTGTCTCAATTCTCTGGACGTGAGGTGATTGTCTCCACTCCCTTAACATGAGGAGGTTGGCTCAAATCTCTGGACATGTGGAGATTGCCTCCACTCCCTGTACAGGAGGAGATTGTCTCAACTCCCTGGACATGAGGAGATTGTCTCCACTCTGTGGACATGAGGAGATGGTCTCCACTCTGTGGACATGAGGTGATGGTCTCCACTCCCTGTAGAGGAGGAGATTGTCTCCACTCCCTGTACATGAGGAGATTAGATTAGAGATACAGCACTGAAACAGGCCCTTCGGCCCACCGAGTCTGTGCCGAACATCAACCACCCATTTATACTAATCCTACACTAATCCCATATTCCTACCAAACATCCCCACCTGTCCCTATATTTCCCGACCACCTACCTATATTAGTGACAATTTATAATGGCCAATTTACCTATCAACCTGCAAGTCTTTTGGCTTGTGGGAGGAAACCGGAGCACCCGGAGAAAACCCACGCAGACACAGGGAGAACTTGCAAACTCCACACAGGCAGTACCCGGAATCGAACCCGGGTCCCTGGAGCTGTGAGGCTGCGGTGCTAACCACTGCGCCACTGTGCCGCCCCACTTTCGGGACGTGAGGAGATTGTCTCCACTCTCTGGACATGAGGAGATTGTCTCCACTCTCTGGACATGCGGAGATTGTCTCAACTCCCTGGACATGCGGAGATTGTCTCCACTCGCTGTACATGAGGAGATTGTATCCACTCCCTGTATGTGAGGAGATTGTCTCCTCTCCCTGAACAGGAGGAGATTGTCTCCACTCTCTGGACATGAGGAGATTGTCTCCACTGCCTGAACAGGAGGAGATTGCCTCTACTCTCTGGACATGAGGAGATTGTCTCCACTCCCTCGACATGAGGAAATTGTCTCCACTGCCTGAACAGGAGGAGATTGCCCCTACTCTCTGGACATGAGGAGATTGTCTCCACTCCCTCGACATGAGGAAATTGTCTCCACTCCCTGTACAGGAGGAGATTGTCTCAACTCCCTGGACATGAGGAGATTGTCTCCACTCCCTTTACGTGAGGAGATTGTCTCCACTCCCTGTACAGGAGGAGATTGTCTCAACTACCTGGACATGAGGAGATTGTCTCCACTCCCTTTACGTGAGGAGATTGTCTCCACTCGCTGTACAGAAGGAGATTGTCACCACTGCCTGAACAGGAGGAGATTGCCTCTACTCTCTGGACATGAGGAGATTGTCTCCACTCCCTCGACATGAGGAAATTGTCTCCACTGCCTGAACAGGAGGAGATTGCCCCTACTCTCTGGACATGAGGAGATTGTCTCCACTCCCTCGACATGAGGAAATTGTCTCCACTCCCTGTACAGGAGGAGATTGTCTCAACTCCCTGGACATGAGGAGATTGTCTCCACTCTCTGGACATGAGGAGACTGTCTCCACTCCCTTTACGTGAGGAGATTGTCTCCACTCCCTGTACAGGAGGAGATTGTCTCAACTACCTGGACATGAGGCGATTGTCTCCTCTCCCTGGACATGAGGAGATTGTCTCCACTACGTACACTGGAGGAGATTGTCACAACTCCCTGTACAGAAGGAGATTGTCTCCACTTCCTGTACAGGACGTGATTGTCTCCACACCCTGTGCAGAAGTAGATTGTCTCCACTCCCTGCACAGGAGGTGATTGTCTCCACTCGCTGTACAGAAGGAGATTGTCACCACTCTCTGTCCATGAGGAGATTGTCTCCACACCCTGTACAGAAGGAGATTGTTTCCACTCTCTGTACATGAGGAGATTGTCTCCACTCCCTGCACAGGAGGGGATTATCCCCACTGCCTGGACGTGAGGAGATTGTCTCCACTCCCTGGACAGGAGGAGATTGTCTCCACTCCCTGGACAGGAGGAGGTTGTCTCCACTGCCTGAACAGGAGGAGATTCTCTCGACTCCCTGGACATGAGGTTGGCTCAAATCTCTGGGCATGTGGAGATTGTCTCCCCTCCCCGTACAGGAGGAGATTGTCTCAATTCTCTGGACATGAGGTGATTGTCTCCACTCCCTTAACATGAGGAGGTTGGCTCAAATCTCTGGACATGTGGAGATTGCCTCCACTCCCTGTACAGGAGGAGATTGTCTCAACTCCCTGGACATGAGGAGATTGTCTCCACTCTGTGGACATGAGGAGATGGTCTCCACTCTGTGGACATGAGGTGATGGTCTCCACTCCCTGTAGAGGAGGAGATTGTCTCCACTCCCTGTACATGAGGAGATTGTCTCCACTTTTGGGACGTGAGGAGATTGTCTCCACTCTCTGGACATGAGGAGATTGTCTCCACTCTCTGGACATGAGGAGATTGTCTCAACTCCCTGGACATGCGGAGATTGTCTCCACTCGCTGTACATGAGGAGATTGTATCCTCTCCCTGTATGTGAGGAGATTGTCTCCACTCCCTGAACAGGAGGAGATTGTCTCCACTCTCTGGACATGAGGAGATTGTCTCCACTGCCTGAACAGGAGGAGATTGCCTCTACTCTCTGGACATGAGGAGATTGTCTCCACTCCCTCGATATGAGGAAATTGTCTCCACTGCCTGAACAGGAGGAGATTGTCTCCACTCTCTGGACATGAGGCGATTGGCTCAACTCTCTGGACATGAGGAGATTGTCTCCACTCTCTGGACATGAGGAGATTGTCTCCACTCCCTGTACAGGAGGAGATTGTCTCAACTCTCTGGACATGAGGCGATTGGCTCAACTCTCTGGACATGAGGAGATTGTCTCCACTCTCTGGACATGAGGAGATTGTCTCCACTCTCTGCACATGAGGAGATTGGCTCAACTCCCTGAACATGAGGGGATTGTCTCCACTCCCTGGACATGAGGAGATTGTTTCAAATCCCTGGACATGAGGAGATTGTCTCAACTCTCTGGACATGAGGAGATTGTCTACACTCGCTGGACATGAGGAGGTTGTCTCCACTCCCTGCATAGGAGGAGATTGTCTCAACTCCCTGTGCAAAGGTGATTGTCTCCACTCCCTGTACAGGAGGTGATTGTCTCCACACCCTGTGCAGAAGTAGATTGTCTCCACTCCCTGTACAGGAGGTGATTGTCTCCACATCCTGTACAGAAGGAGATTGTCTCCACTGTCTGTCCATGAGGGGATTGTCTCCACTCCCTGCACAGGAAGTGATTGTCTCCACTCCCTGTACAGGAGGTGATTGTCTCCAATCTCTGTACATGAGGAGATTGTCTCCACTCTCTGAACAGATGGAGATTGGCTCCAATCCCTGAAGATGAGGAGTTTGTCTCCACTCCCTGTACATGAGCAGATTGTCTCCACTTTCTGAACATGAGGAGATTGTCTCCACTATCTGCACATGAGGAGATTGTCTCCACTATCTGCACATGAGGAGATTGTCTCCACTCACTGCACAGGATGAGATTGTCTCCACTCCCTATACAGGAGGTGATGGTCTCCACTCTCTGTACATGAGGAGATTGTCTCCCCTCCCTGGACATGGGATTGTCTCCACTCTCTGCACAGGAGGAGATTGTATACACTTGCTGGACATGAGATTGTCTCCACTCCCTGTGGAGGAGGAGAATGTCTCCAATCTCTGGACATGAGGAGATTGTCTCCACTCCCTATACAGGAGGAGATTGTCTCAACTCTCTGGACATGAGGAGATTGTCTCCACTCCAAGGACATAAGGAAATTGCCGTCGCTCTCTGGACATGAGGAGATTGTCTCACTCTCTGGACATGAGGTGATTGGTAGCACTCTCTGGACGTGTGGAGATTGTCTGCACTCCCTGTACAGGAGGAGATTGTCTCCACTGCCTGGACGTTAGGAGATTGTCTCCACTCCCTGAACAGGAGGCGATTGTCTCCAATCTCTGGACATGAGGAGATTGTCTCCACTCTCTGGACATCTGGAGATTCTCTCCACTCTCTGGACATGAGGGGATTGTCTCCACTCCCTGTAAAGGAGGAGATTGTCTCTACCCCCTGGACATTATGAGATTGTCTCCACTCTCTGGACATGAGGATACTGTCTCCACTTTCTGGACATGAGGAGAGTGACTCCACACTCTGGAATGGAGGAGGTTGTCTCCACTCCCTATACAGGAGGAGATTTTCTCCACTGCCTGGACGTGAGGAGATTGTCTCCAATCCCTGTGCATGAGGACATTGTCTCCACTCCCTGTACAGGAGGGGATTATCCCCACTGCCTGGACGTGAGGAGATTGTCTCCACTCCCTGGACAGGAGGAGATTGTCTCCACTCCCTGGACAGGAGGAGGTTGTCTCCACTGCCTGAACAGGAGGAGATTCTCTCGACTCCCTGGACATGAGGAGGTTGGCTCAAATCTCTGGGCATGTGGAGATTGTCTCCCCTCCCCGTACAGGAGGAGATTGTCTCAATTCTCTGGACGTGAGGTGATTGTCTCCACTCCCTTAACATGAGGAGGTTGGCTCAAATCTCTGGACATGTGGAGATTGCCTCCACTCCCTGTACAGGAGGAGATTGTCTCAACTCCCTGGACATGAGGAGATTGTCTCCACTCTGTGGACATGAGGAGATGGTCTCCACTCTGTGGACATGAGGTGATGGTCTCCACTCCCTGTAGAGGAGGAGATTGTCTCCACTCCCTGTACATGAGGAGATTAGATTAGAGATACAGCACTGAAACAGGCCCTTCGGCCCACCGAGTCTGTGCCGAACATCAACCACCCATTTATACTAATCCTACACTAATCCCATATTCCTACCAAACATCCCCACCTGTCCCTATATTTCCCTACCACCTACCTATACTAGTGACAATTTATAATGGCCAATTTACCTATCAACCTGCAAGTCTTTTGGCTTGTGGGAGGAAACCGGAGCACCCGGAGAAAACCCACGCAGACACAGGGAGAACTTGCAAACTCCACACAGGCAGTACCCGGAATCGAACCCGGGTCCCTGGAGCTGTGAGGCTGCGGTGCTAACCACTGCGCCACTGTGCCGCCCCACTTTCGGGACGTGAGGAGATTGTCTCCACTCTCTGGACATGAGGAGATTGTCTCCACTCTCTGGACATGCGGAGATTGTCTCAACTCCCTGGACATGCGGAGATTGTCTCCACTCGCTGTACATGAGGAGATTGTATCCACTCCCTGTATGTGAGGAGATTGTCTCCACTCCCTGAACAGGAGGAGATTGTCTCCACTCTCTGGACATGAGGAGATTGTCTCCACTGCCTGAACAGGAGGAGATTGCCTCTACTCTCTGGACATGAGGAGATTGTCTCCACTCCCTCGACATGAGGAAATTGTCTCCACTGCCTGAACAGGAGGAGATTGCCCCTACTCTCTGGACATGAGGAGATTGTCTCCACTCCCTCGACATGAGGAAATTGTCTCCACTCCCTGTACAGGAGGAGATTGTCTCAACTCCCTGGACATGAGGAGATTGTCTCCACTCTCTGGACATGAGGAGACTGTCTCCACTCCCTTTACGTGAGGAGATTGTCTCCACTCCCTGTACAGGAGGAGATTGTCTCAACTACCTGGACATGAGGCGATTGTCTCCTCTCCCTGGACATGAGGAGATTGTCTCCACTACGTACACTGGAGGAGATTGTCACAACTCCCTGTACAGAAGGAGATTGTCTCCACTTCCTGTACAGGACGTGATTGTCTCCACACCCTGTGCAGAAGTAGATTGTCTCCACTCCCTGCACAGGAGGTGATTGTCTCCACTCGCTGTACAGAAGGAGATTGTCACCACTCTCTGTCCATGAGGAGATTGTCTCCACACTCTGTACAGAAGGAGATTGTTTCCACTCTCTGTACATGAGGAGATTGTCTCCACTCCCTGCACAGGAGGGGATTATCCCCACTGCCTGGACGTGAGGAGATTGTCTCCACTCCCTGGACAGGAGGAGATTGTCTCCACTCCCTGGACAGGAGGAGGTTGTCTCCACTGCCTGAACAGGAGGAGATTCTCTCGACTCCCTGGACATGAGGTTGGCTCAAATCTCTGGGCATGTGGAGATTGTCTCCCCTCCCCGTACAGGAGGAGATTGTCTCAATTCTCTGGACATGAGGTGATTGTCTCCACTCCCTTAACATGAGGAGGTTGGCTCAAATCTCTGGACATGAGGAGATTGTCTCCACTCTGTGGACATGAGGAGATGGTCTCCACTCTGTGGACATGAGGTGATGGTCTCCACTCCCTGTACAGGAGGAGATTGTCTCAACTCCCTGGACATGAGGAGATTGTCTCCACTCTGTGGACATGAGGAGATGGTCTCCACTCTGTGGACATGAGGTGATGGTCTCCACTCCCTGTAGAGGAGGAGATTGTCTCCACTTCCTGTACATGAGGAGATTGTCTCCACTTTCGGGATGTGAGGAGATTGTCTCCACTCTCTGGACATGAGGAGATTGTCTCCACTCTCTGGACATGAGGAGATTGTCTCAACTCCCTGGACATGCGGAGATTGTCTCCACTCGCTGTACATGAGGAGATTGTATCCTCTCCCTGTATGTGAGGAGATTGTCTCCACTCCCTGAACAGGAGGAGATTGTCTCCACTCTCTGGACATGAGGAGATTGTCTCCACTGCCTGAACAGGAGGAGATTGCCTCTGCTCTCTGGACATGAGGAGATTGTCTCCACTCCCTCGATATGAGGAAATTGTCTCCACTGCCTGAACAGGAGGAGATTGTCTCCACTCTCTGGACATGAGGAGACTGTCTCCACTCCCTTTACGTGAGGAGATTGTCTCCACTCCCTGTACAGGAGGAGATTGTCTCAACTACCTGGACATGAGGCGATTGTCTCCTCTCCCTGGACATGAGGAGATTGTCTCCACTACGTACACTGGAGGAGATTGTCACAACTCCCTGTACAGAAGGAGATTGTCTCCACTTCCTGTACAGGACGTGATTGTCTCCACACCCTGTGCAGAAGTAGATTGTCTCCACTCCCTGTACAGGAGGTGATTGTCTCCACTCGCTGTACAGAAGGAGATTGTCACCACTCTCTGTCCATGAGGAGATTGTCTCCACACCCTGTACAGTAGGAGCTTGTCTCCACTCTCTGTACATGAGGAGATTGTCTCCACTCCCTGCACAGGAGGAGATTGTCGCCACTCCCTGTACAGGAGGACATTGTCTCCACTTTCTGGACATGAGGAGATTGTCTCCACTACGTTCACTGGAGGAGATTGTCACAACTCCCTGTACAGAAGGAGATTGTCTCCACTTCCTGTACAGGACGTGATTGTCTCCACACCCTGTGCAGAAGTAGATTGTCTCCACTCCCTGCACAGGAGGTGATTGTCTCCACTCGCTGTACAGAAGGAGATTGTCACCACTCTCTGTCCATGAGGAGATTGTCTCCACACCCTGTACAGAAGGAGATTGTCTCCACTCTCTGTACATGAGGAGATTGTCTCCACTCCCTGCACAGGAGGGGATTACCCCACTGCCTGGACGTGAGGAGATTGTCTCCACTCCCTGGACAGGAGGAGATTGTCTCCACTCCCTGGACAGGAGGAGGTTGTCTCCACTGCCTGAACAGGAGGAGATTCTCTCGACTCCCTGGACATGAGGTTGGCTCAAATCTCTGGGCATGTGGAGATTGTCTCCCCTCCCCGTACAGGAGGAGATTGTCTCAATTCTCTGGACATGAGGTGATTGTCTCCACTCCCTTAACATGAGGAGGTTGGCTCAAATCTCTGGACATGTGGAGATTGTCTCCACTCCCTGGACATGAGGAGATTGTCTCCACTCTGTGGACATGAGGAGATGGTCTCCACTCTGTGGACATGAGGTGATGGTCTCCACTCCCTGTAGAGGAGGAGATTGTCTCCACTCCCTGTACATGAGGAGATTGTCTCCACTTTTGGGACGTGAGGAGATTGTCTCCACTCTCTGGACATGAGGAGATTGTCTCCACTCTCTGGACATGAGGAGATTGTCTCAACTCCCTGGACATGCGGAGATTGTCTCCACTCGCTGTACATGAGGAGATTGTATCCTCTCCCTGTATGTGAGGAGATTGTCTCCACTCCCTGAACAGGAGGAGATTGTCTCCACTCTCTGGACATGAGGAGATTGTCTCCACTGCCTGAACAGGAGGAGATTGCCTCTACTCTCTGGACATGAGGAGATTGTCTCCACTCTCTCGATATGAGGAAATTGTCTCCACTGCCTGAACAGGAGGAGATTGTCTCCACTCTCTGGACATGAGGAGACTGTCTCCACTCCCTTTACATGAGGAGATTGTCTCCACTCCCTGTACAGGAGGAGATTGTCTCAACTACCTGGACATGAGGAGATTGTCTCCACTCTCTGGACATGAGGAGACTGTCTCCACTCCCTTTACGTGAGGAGATTGTCTCCACTCCCTGTACAGGAGGAGATTGTCTCAACTACCTGGACATGAGGCGATTGTCTCCTCTCCCTGGACATGAGGAGATTGTCTCCACTACGTACACTGGAGGAGATTGTCACAACTCCCTGTACAGAAGGAGATTGTCTCCACTTCCTGTACAGGACGTGATTGTCTCCACACCCTGTGCAGAAGTAGATTGTCTCCACTCCCTGCACAGGAGGTGATTGTCTCCACTCGCTGTACAGAAGGAGATTGTCACCACTCTCTGTCCATGAGGAGATTGTCTCCACACTCTGTACAGAAGGAGATTGTTTCCACTCTCTGTACATGAGGAGATTGTCTCCACTCCCTGCACAGGAGGGGATTATCCCCACTGCCTGGACGTGAGGAGATTGTCTCCACTCCCTGGACAGGAGGAGATTGTCTCCACTCCCTGGACAGGAGGAGGTTGTCTCCACTGCCTGAACAGGAGGAGATTCTCTCGACTCCCTGGACATGAGGTTGGCTCAAATCTCTGGGCATGTGGAGATTGTCTCCCCTCCCCGTACAGGAGGAGATTGTCTCAATTCTCTGGACATGAGGTGATTGTCTCCACTCCCTTAACATGAGGAGGTTGGCTCAAATCTCTGGACATGTGGAGATTGTCTCCACTCCCTGTACAGGAGGAGATTGTCTCAACTCCCTGGACATGAGGAGATTGTCTCCACTCTGTGGACATGAGGAGATGGTCTCCACTCTGTGGACATGAGGTGATGGTCTCCACTCCCTGTAGAGGAGGAGATTGTCTCCACTTCCTGTACATGAGGAGATTGTCTCCACTTTCGGGATGTGAGGAGATTGTCTCCACTCTCTGGACATGAGGAGATTGTCTCCACTCTCTGGACATGAGGAGATTGTCTCAACTCCCTGGACATGCGGAGATTGTCTCCACTCGCTGTACATGAGGAGATTGTATCCTCTCCCTGTATGTGAGGAGATTGTCTCCACTCCCTGAACAGGAGGAGATTGTCTCCACTCTCTGGACATGAGGAGATTGTCTCCACTCTCTGGACATGAGGAGATTGTCTCCACTGCCTGAACAGGAGGAGATTGCCTCTGCTCTCTGGACATGAGGAGATTGTCTCCACTCCCTCGATATGAGGAAATTGTCTCCACTGCCTGAACAGGAGGAGATTGTCTCCACTCTCTGGACATGAGGAGACTGTCTCCACTCCCTTTACGTGAGGAGATTGTCTCCACTCCCTGTACAGGAGGAGATTGTCTCAACTACCTGGACATGAGGCGATTGTCTCCTCTCCCTGGACATGAGGAGATTGTCTCCACTACGTACACTGGAGGAGATTGTCACAACTCCCTGTACAGAAGGAGATTGTCTCCACTTCCTGTACAGGACGTGATTGTCTCCACACCCTGTGCAGAAGTAGATTGTCTCCACTCCCTGTACAGGAGGTGATTGTCTCCACTCGCTGTACAGAAGGAGATTGTCACCACTCTCTGTCCATGAGGAGATTGTCTCCACACCCTGTACAGTAGGAGCTTGTCTCCACTCTCTGTACATGAGGAGATTGTCTCCACTCCCTGCACAGGAGGAGATTGTCGCCACTCCCTGTACAGGAGGACATTGTCTCCACTTTCTGGACATGAGGAGATTGTCTCCACTACGTTCACTGGAGGAGATTGTCACAACTCCCTGTACAGAAGGAGATTGTCTCCACTTCCTGTACAGGACGTGATTGTCTCCACACCCTGTGCAGAAGTAGATTGTCTCCACTCCCTGCACAGGAGGTGATTGTCTCCACTCGCTGTACAGAAGGAGATTGTCACCACTCTCTGTCCATGAGGAGATTGTCTCCACACCCTGTACAGAAGGAGATTGTCTCCACTCTCTGTACATGAGGAGATTGTCTCCACTCCCTGCACAGGAGGGGATTACCCCACTGCCTGGACGTGAGGAGATTGTCTCCACTCCCTGGACAGGAGGAGATTGTCTCCACTCCCTGGACAGGAGGAGGTTGTCTCCACTGCCTGAACAGGAGGAGATTCTCTCGACTCCCTGGACATGAGGTTGGCTCAAATCTCTGGGCATGTGGAGATTGTCTCCCCTCCCCGTACAGGAGGAGATTGTCTCAATTCTCTGGACATGAGGTGATTGTCTCCACTCCCTTAACATGAGGAGGTTGGCTCAAATCTCTGGACATGTGGAGATTGTCTCCACTCCTTGTACAGGAGGAGATTGTCTCAACTCCCTGGACATGAGGAGATTGTCTCCACTCTGTGGACATGAGGAGATGGTCTCCACTCTGTGGACATGAGGTGATGGTCTCCACTCCCTGTAGAGGAGGAGATTGTCTCCACTCCCTGTACATGAGGAGATTGTCTCCACTTTTGGGACGTGAGGAGATTGTCTCCACTCTCTGGACATGAGGAGATTGTCTCCACTCTCTGGACATGAGGAGATTGTCTCAACTCCCTGGACATGCGGAGATTGTCTCCACTCGCTGTACATGAGGAGATTGTATCCTCTCCCTGTATGTGAGGAGATTGTCTCCACTCCCTGAACAGGAGGAGATTGTCTCCACTCTCTGGACATGAGGAGATTGTCTCCACTGCCTGAACAGGAGGAGATTGCCTCTACTCTCTGGACATGAGGAGATTGTCTCCACTCTCTCGATATGAGGAAATTGTCTCCACTGCCTGAACAGGAGGAGATTGTCTCCACTCTCTGGACATGAGGAGACTGTCTCCACTCCCTTTACATGAGGAGATTGTCTCCACTCCCTGTACAGGAGGAGATTGTCTCAACTACCTGGACATGAGGCGATTGTCTCCTCTCCCTGGACATGAGGAGATTGTCTCCACTACATACACTGGAGGAGATTGTCACAACTCCCTGTACAGAAGGAGATTGTCTCCACTTCCTGTACAGGACGTGATTGTCTCCACACCCTGTGCAGAAGTAGATTGTCTCCACTCCCTGTACAGGAGGTGATTGTCTCCACTCGCTGTACAGAAGGAGATTGTCACCACTCTCTGTCCATGAGGAGATTGTCTCCACACCCTGTACAGTAGGAGATTGTCTCCACTCTCTGTACATGAGGAGATTGTCTCCACTCCCTGCACAGGAGGAGATTGTCGCCACTCCCTGTACAGGAGGACATTGTCTCCACTTTCTGGACATGAGGAGATTGTCTGCACTCCCTGCACAGGAGGAGATTGTCTCCAATGCCTGGACGTTAGGAGATTGTCTCCACTCCCTGTACATGAGGGGTTTGTCTCCGTTCCCTCGACGTGATGAGATAGTCTCCACTGCCTGGACAGGAGGAGGTTGTCACCACTCTCTGTCCATGAGGAGATTGTCTCCACACCCTGTACAGAAGGAGATTGTCTCCACTCTCTGTACATGAGGAGATTGTCTCCACTCCCTGCACAGGAGGGGATTACCCCACTGCCTGGACGTGAGGAGATTGTCTCCACTCCCTGGATAGGAGGAGATTGTCTCCACTCCCTGGACAGGAGGAGGTTGTCTCCACTGCCTGAACAGGAGGAGATTCTCTCGACTCCCTGGACATGAGGTTGGCTCAAATCTCTGGGCATGTGGAGATTGTCTCCCCTCCCCGTACAGGAGGAGATTGTCTCAATTCTCTGGACATGAGGTGATTGTCTCCACTCCCTTAACATGAGGAGGTTGGCTCAAATCTCTGGACATGTGGAGATTGTCTCCACTCCTTGTACAGGAGGAGATTGTCTCAACTCCCTGGACATGAGGAGATTGTCTCCACTCTGTGGACATGAGGAGATGGTCTCCACTCTGTGGACATGAGGTGATGGTCTCCACTCCCTGTAGAGGAGGAGATTGTCTCCACTCCCTGTACATGAGGAGATTGTCTCCACTTTCGGGACGTGAGGAGATTGTCTCCACTCTCTGGACATGAGGAGATTGTCTCCACTCTCTGGACATGAGGAGATTGTCTCAACTCCCTGGACATGCGGAGATTGTCTCCACTCGCTGTACATGAGGAGATTGTATCCTCTCCCTGTATGTGAGGAGATTGTCTCCACTCCCTGAACAGGAGGAGATTGTCTCCACTCTCTGGACATGAGGAGATTGTCTCCACTGCCTGAACAGGAGGAGATTGCCTCTACTCTCTGGACATGAGGAGATTGTCTCCACTCTCTCGATATGAGGAAATTGTCTCCACTGCCTGAACAGGAGGAGATTGTCTCCACTCTCTGGACATGAGGAGACTGTCTCCACTCCCTTTACGTGAGGAGATTGTCTCCACTCCCTGTACAGGAGGAGATTGTCTCAACGACCTGGACATGAGGCGATTGTCTCCTCTCCCTGGACATGAGGAGATTGTCTCCACTACATACACTGGAGGAGATTGTCACAACTCCCTGTACAGAAGGAGATTGTCTCCACTTCCTGTACAGGACGTGATTGTCTCCACACCCTGTGCAGAAGTAGATTGTCTCCACTCCCTGTACAGGAGGTGATTGTCTCCACTCGCTGTACAGAAGGAGATTGTCACCACTCTCTGTCCATGAGGAGATTGTCTCCACACCCTGTACAGTAGGAGATTGTCTCCACTCTCTGTACATGAGGAGATTGTCTCCACTCCCTGCACAGGAGGAGATTGTCGCCACTCCCTGTACAGGAGGACATTGTCTCCACTTTCTGGACATGAGGAGATTGTCTGCACTCCCTGCACAGGAGGAGATTGTCTCCAATGCCTGGACGTTAGGAGATTGTCTCCACTCCCTGTACATGAGGGGTTTGTCTCCGTTCCCTCGACGTGATGAGATAGTCTCCACTGCCTGGACAGGAGGAGGTTGTCTCCACTCTGTGGACAGGAGGAGATTGACTCCAATCTCTGGACATGAGGAGATTGACTCCAATCTCTGGACATGAGGAGATTGTCTCCACTCTCTGGACATGAGGAAATTGTCTCCACTCCCTGTACAGGAGGAGATTGTCACCACTCTCTGGACATGATGAGATTGTCTCCACCCCCTGGACATTAGGAGATTGTCTCCACTCTCTGGGAAGGAGGAGGTTGTCTCCACTGCCTGAACAGGAGGAGAGTGTCTCCCCTCTCTGGACATGAGGAGATTGTCTCCAATCTCTAGACATGAGGAGATTGTCTCCACTCTCTGGACAAGAGGAGATTGTCTCCTCTCTCTGGAGATGAGGAGATTGTCTCCACTAACTGTACAGGAGGAGATTGTCAATACTCTCTGGACATGAGGAGGTTGGCTCAAATCTCTGGACATATGGAGATTGTCTCCACTCCTTGTACAGGAGGAGATTGTCTCAACTCCCTGGACATGAGGAGATTGTCTCCACTCTGTGGACATGAGGAGATGGTCTCCACTCTGTGGACATGAGGTGATGGTCTCCACTCCCTGTAGAGGAGGAGATTGTCTCCACTCCCTGTACATGAGGAGATTGTCTCCACTTTCGGGACGTGAGGAGATTGTCTCCACTCTCTGGACATGAGGAGATTGTCTCCACTCTCTGGACATGAGGAGATTGTCTCAACTCCCTGGACATGCGGAGATTGTCTCCACTCGCTGTACATGAGGAGATTGTCTCCACTCCCTGCACAGGAGGAGATTGTCGCCACTCCCTGTACAGGAGGACATTGTCTCCACTTTCTGGACATGAGGAGATTGTCTGCACTCCCTGCACAGGAGGAGATTGTCTCCAATGCCTGGACGTTAGGAGATTGTCTCCACTCCCTGTACATGAGGGGTTTGTCTCCGTTCCCTCGACGTGATGAGATAGTCTCCACTGCCTGGACAGGAGGAGGTTGTCTCCACTCTGTGGACAGGAGGAGATTGACTCCAATCTCTGGACATGAGGAGATTGACTCCAATCTCTGGACATGAGGAGATTGTCTCCACTCTCTGGACATGAGGAAATTGTCTCCACTCCCTGTACAGGAGGAGATTGTCACCACTCTCTGGACATGATGAGATTGTCTCCACCCCCTGGACATTAGGAGATTGTCTCCACTCTCTGGACATGAGTGGACTGTCTCCACTTTCTGGACATGAGGAGATTGTCTCCACTCTCTGGGAAGGAGGAGGTTGTCTCCACTGCCTGAACAGGAGGAGAGTGTCTCCCCTCTCTGGACATGAGGAGATTGTCTCCAATCTCTAGACATGAGTAGATTGTCTCCACTCTCTGGACAAGAGGAGATTGTCTCCTCTCTCTGGAGATGAGGAGATTGTCTCCACTAACTGTACAGGAGGAGATTGTCAATACTCTCTGGACATGAGGAGGTTGGCTCAAATCTCTGGACATATGGAGATTGTCTCCACTCCTTGTACAGGAGGAGATTGTCTCAACTCCCTGGACATGAGGAGATTGTCTCCACTCTGTGGACATGAGGAGATGGTCTCCACTCTGTGGACATGAGGTGATGGTCTCCACTCCCTGTAGAGGAGGAGATTGTCTCCACTCCCTGTACATGAGGAGATTGTCTCCACTTTCGGGACGTGAGGAGATTGTCTCCACTCTCTGGACATGAGGAGATTGTCTCCACTCTCTGGACATGAGGAGATTGTCTCAACTCCCTGGACATGCGGAGATTGTCTCCACTCGCTGTACATGAGGAGATTGTATCCTCTCCCTGTATGTGAGGAGATTGTCTCCACTCCCTGAACAGGAGGAGATTGTCTCCACTCTCTGGACATGAGGAGATTGTCTCCACTGCCTGAACAGGAGGAGATTGCCTCTACTCTCTGGACATGAGGAGATTGTCTCCACTCCCTCGATATGAGGAAATTGTCTCCACTGCCTGAACAGGAGGAGATTGTCTCCACTCTCTGGACATGAGGAGACTGTCTCCACTCCCTTTACGTGAGGAGATTGTCTCCACTCCCTGTACAGGAGGAGATTGTCTCAACTACCTGGACATGAGGCGATTGTCTCCTCTCCCTGGACATGAGGAGATTGTCTCCACTACGTACACTGGAGGAGATTGTCACAACTCCCTGTACAGAAGGAGATTGTCTCCACTTCCTGTACAGGACGTGATTGTCTCCACACCCTGTGCAGAAGTAGATTGTCTCCACTCCCTGTACAGGAGGTGATTGTCTCCACTCGCTGTACAGAAGGAGATTGTCACCACTCTCTGTCCATGAGGAGATTGTCTCCACACCCTGCACAGTAGGAGATTGTCTCCACTCTCTGTACATGAGGAGATTGTCTCCACTCCCTGCACAGGAGGAGATTGTCGCCACTCCCTGTACAGGAGGACATTGTCTCCACTTTCTGGACATGAGGAGATTGTCTGCACTCCCTGCACAGGAGGAGATTGTCTCCAATGCCTGGACGTTAGGAGATTGTCTCCACTCCCTGTACATGAGGGGTTTGTCTCCGCTCCCTCGACGTGATGAGATAGTCTCCACTGCCTGGACAGGAGGAGGTTGTCTCCAATCTCTGGACATGAGGAGATTGACTCCAATCTCTGGACATGAGGAGATTGTCTCCACTCTCTGGACATGAGGAAATTGTCTCCACTCCCTGTACAGGAGGAGATTGTCACCACTCTCTGGACATGATGAGATTGTCTCCACCCCCTGGACATTAGGAGATTGTATCCACTCTCTGGACATGAGTGGACTGTCTCCACTTTCTGGACATGAGGAGATTGTCTCCACTCTCTGGGAAGGAGGAGGTTGTCTCCACTGCCTGAACAGGAGGAGAGTGTCTCCCCTCTCTGGACATGAGGAGATTGTCTCCCCTCTCTGGACAAGAGGAGATTGTCTCCACTCTCTGGAGATGAGGAGATTGTCTCCACTAACTGTACAGGAGGAGATTGTCAATACTCTCTGGACATGAGGAGATTGTCTCCATCCCCTGGAAATTCGGAGATTGTCTCCACTCTCTGGACATGAGGAGGTTGGCTCAAATCTCTGGACATGAGGAGATTGTCTCCACTCTCTGGAGATGAGGAGATTGTCTCCACTAACTGTACAGGAGGAGATTGTCAATACTCTCTGGACATGAGGAGATTGTCTCCATCCCCTGGAAATTCGGAGATTGTCTCCACTCTCTGGACATGAGGAGGTTGGCTCAAATCTCTGGACATGAGGAGATTGTCTCCACTCCCTGTCCAGGAGGAGATTGTCACCACTCTCAGGACATGAGGAGGTTGTCTCCACCCCCTGGACATTCGGAGATTGTCTCCAATCTCTGGACATGAGGAGATTGTCTCCACTCTCTGGAAAGCAGGAGGTTGTCTCCACTCTCTGGACATGAGGAGACTGTCTCCACTCTCTGGACGTGAGGATACTGTCTCCACTTTCAGGACATGAGGATACTGTCTCCACTCTCTGGACATGAGGAGATTGTCTCCACTCCCTATACAGGAGGAGATTTTCTCCACTGCCTGGACGAGAGGAGATTGTCTCCAATCCCTGTACATGAGGACATTGTCTCCACTCCCTGTACAGGAGGGGATTATCCCCACTGCCTGGACGTGAGGAGATTGTATCCACTCCTTGTATGTGAGGAGATTGTCTCAACTCCCTGGACATGAGCAGATTGTCTCCACTCTGTGGACATGAGGAGATGGTCTCCACTCTGTGGACATGAGGTGATGGTCTCCACTCTCTGGACCTGAGGTGTTGTCTCCACTTTCTGGACATGAGGAGATTGTCTCCACTCACTGTTCATGAAGAGATTGTCTCCACTCCCTGGACATGAAGGGATTGTCTCCATTCCCTGTACATGAGGAGATTGTCTCCACTCACTGTACATGAAGAGATTGTCTCCACTCTCTGAACATGAGGAGATTGTCTCCGCTCCCTGTACATGAGGAGATTGTCTCCACTCCCTGTACATGAGGAGATTGTCTCCACTCCCTGAACATGAGGAGATTTTCTCCACTCTATGCGCATGAGGAGCTTGTCTCCACTCACTGTACATGAAGAGATTGTCTCCACTCCCTGAACATGAGGAGATTGTCTCCACTCCCTGTCCATGAGGAGATTTTCTCCACTCCCTGTACATGAGGAGATTGTCTCCATTCACTGTAGATGAGGAGATTGTCTCCACTCACTGACCATGAGGAGATTGTCTCCACTCACTGACCATGAGGAGATTGTCTCCAGTCTCTGTACATGAGGCACTGTCACCATTTCCTGAATATGATGGGATGGTCACCACTCCGAGAACAGGGGGAGATTTCCGCCACTCCCTGAACATGAGGAGATGGCCACCACTCCCTAAACATGAGGAGATTGTCTCCACCCCCGGTACATGAGGAGATTGTCTCCACTCTCTGAACATGAGGAGACGGTCTCTTCTCTCTTAAAGTGAGGAGATTGTCTCCACACCCTGAGGATCAGGAGATTATCTCCACTCCCCGAACGTGAGTTGATTGTCTCCACACCCTGTACATGAGGAGATTGCTTCCAATCCGTGAACGTGAGTAAATTGTCTGCACTCCCTGTACATGTGGAGATTGTCTCCACTCCCTCTGCATGAGGAGATTGTAACCACTCCCAGTGCATGAGGTTAATGTCTCCACCAGTTCATCTTTGAGAGATAGTGCCGCCCTCCCTGAACGTGAGGAGACATCCCCCACTGTATGACATCACTCCCTCACATCCTCCCTCGGTTAAGCAATGCCTCGATTTAATAATTCTAATCTTTATTTTCAAATTCCTCTACAGCCCCGCCCTTTATTATGCCTGTAATCTCGTCCGACCGACAACCTTCCAATCCCGGCCTCTTGTTTGATAACGTTCCTGTGATGTGCCTTGAGACATTTTACCACATTAAAGGCGATACAGAAATACAAGTTGTTGTCATTGTTGACATCACATCCCCGCAATATGACATCACAATCCTGGCTGCATGATGTCACACTCCTGCCGTCACAGGGAGACGAATGCGGCTCAAGGTGTCGGAGGAAATGGGAACAGCTGGAGTCTGTGAGAGAAAGATGGAGTGCGGGATTTGCGGGATTGGAATGGATTGGACTGGGAAAGGGTGAACAGAGAGTCTAGATGGCAGACTGGGATTCCAGGGTGAGGCTGGGTGGGAGATGGGGATTTGGGATTGGGGAGATCGGGAGATTGGGAATTGGGGAGGTTCTGTATTGTGACCTGAGTGGTGTACATATTAAATATGGAAATTAAAGGCTGGACCATGTTGAAGGTCCCTATCTTGAAATTTGTCAACAAATCGTAGGGCAGTGAAACCTTTCCCTGCTTGCTCTGATATTGTTTTCAAGATCTTATTTCATATTCTCTTTTTGCACTTCTTATTACTTTCTTTGTATTCACTTCTTGCTCTTTCTAGTTCTCCCAGTCTGCTGGATTTCCATTTTTCTTTCCATTTGTATAAATGATTTCATTTAGCTCAATACTGTCCCTTATCTCAATTAATTGACAACAGTTGCTTTAATACCCGAGTGGAATCTGTCTTTTAGAGCTGTGTTTCCTATTGGCTGTCTGTAGGTTTTAACATTAACTGTTCAGGCCAATTTACTGTGGCGAATTCAATTCTCATCCCTTTGAAATTTGCTTCACTTACATTTCAAACGCAGGTTTGTGACTCTCCCTTTCAAACCTCATATCAAATTCAATTATAATTAAATTAATTTTAATTTATGACATATTGCTGACTGCCTGTGTTGATTGTGGCTCCTTGAGGAATAAAAATTCAAGATATGGTGAGCTTTGCTGACACTGGTAGCACTATATCAGTTCGACAGTGCAGTTAGACATCACAAAGATCTGGGCTATCTTCCTGCTGAACCAAAGCCTGTGAACAGACAGCTCCTCTGCAAGGTGTAAAAAACATTATCATAACTTATATATTCTGACAATAGGGTTACGGAATAAAGATACCCGACACCTTTGGTGATGCCTCACTGCCATTGCATCCAAGAGGCCGTTCTGTTCATCCAGTTCCTCTTCCTTTAAATAGCGTAGATATTGAGAGAGATCAAAAAGGAGCCCCAGGTGTTTCCATAAGCAACCAGATTTTTACAAATTCATTCTCAGAATGTGAGCATCGCTCTCATGTATTGTCCATCCCTAGAAGGTCTTGAGAAGGTGGTGATGGCCATATTCTTAAACTGCTGTGGTGTGTGGTGAAGGTGCTCCCACAGTGCTGTTAGGTAGCGATTCCCATGATTTAAATTTAGCAACAATGAAGGAATGGTGATATATGTCCAAGTTGGGATGATGTGTAACTTGGAGAGGAATTTCAAGGTGATGATGTTCCCATGTACCTGCAGCCCTTGTCCTTGACCTTGTTTGATTGGTGGAGCTTGTGGATATGGGAGGTAAACCCGAAGAAGACTTGGTGAATTGCTGCAGTGCATCTTCTAGATAATGCAGACAGCAGCCACGGGGCACTGGTGGGGGATGGGTTGATGTTTATCATCTCTCTTCATTATTGAAGCCCTGGTTACATTGTGATGAATCTGCACTGCACTCCTTCCAAAGGTAATTAAGGTGTGATGCTCAGAACCATGCACAGTATTGCACGTGTGGTCTTGCCAATGCTTTGTATTGCTGCAGGAGAACTTTCTGCCCTTTATATTCTAGCCCTCTAGCTATAAAGGCTAATGTTCCATTCCACTCCCCTGCCCTTTGATTAATTTTTGTCCCTGACTATTATTTATTGGTGATCTGTGTAAGTGGACCCCTAAATCACATTGGAATTCCACTGTTCCGACCTTTTCACCATTTAGAAAATACTCAAATCTATCCTTTTTTGTCCAAAATGGTTGATCTTAAGCTGACCTGCATTGAAATCCATCTGCCACAGTTTTAATCTATCAATGTTTCCTTTTAAATTTCTGCTGCTGCCGACAATACGGACAATGCCACCAGTTTTTGTGCCATAACCAGATTTACATATATGGCTTTCTGTCTAATTCATTAATGAGTACGAATGGATCCCACTGAGAGCCACTCCCCTTCCCTTGCGGCCGACCCCACCCCTTCCCTGACCCCCACCCCGTGAGACCCCTCTCGCCCAGACCTACGTGAGACCTGGTTCCAGTGATGCTCCTCGGCCTCTGGTCAGTGCTTCTCCAACAGCAACCACCGCCTCCATGATGGCACTACTGCTGCCGACCTCTGATTGGCTGGCAGCTCTCCAAGGGTGAGATTTCTGCTGATGAGGTCCTTGATCCCGTGGAAGGCCCACTGCTGTCTACTTAAGTGCCTGATTAGCACCAGATTTCGTTAGCCTTTTGGAGAAATGGGAACGTGCGGATCATGGCGTCATTCTTCCTGGACGCCGAGATTCCCACCACCAAGATCAAAGTCCCCCCAAAAGTCTCTTCCTTCCAATTTGAGTACATGCCCACTATCTTTATTCTTTGTGTTCTACCATCTGACCAATTTCCTAACCATGTCAATAAACTAAAAGGGGGTGAGGGATCAGGTGAAGGGAGATTTAGAATCTAAGAGAAAAGTCGAGGCAACAGAGCAGTGCAGTGATTTGGGTAAAGACAATCGGAATGGGAAAGGAAGGTTCAGAAAGTTTCATGGTAATTGTGTTACGACCCAGGTGGGAGTAATGCACTGTCAATTCATGTCCCATCACTCCACAGGTCACAGCATATTATTAAAGTTTTCCGATCTAACCAGAAAACAATCAAATTAAACAAGTTATTAACTCCCAGAATAAAATACACCAAACCAAGTATCTTTAGACAACAACAAATTAACTATTTTTTAAAATTCATTCATGGGAGGTGGGCATCACTGGCCAGGCCAGCATCTATTGCACATCCCTAATTGTCCTTGAGAAGGTGGTGGTGAGATGCCTTCTTGAACCACTGCAGTCCATGTGAGGTAGGTACACCCACAGTGCTGTTCGGAAGGGAGTTGCAGGATTTTGACCCAGCGACAGTGAAGGAACGGCGATATTGTTCCAAGTCAGGGTGGTGTGTGACTTGGACGGGAACTTGCAGGTGGCGGTGTTCCCATGAATCTGCTGCTCTTGCCCTTCGAGGTGGTAGAGGTCGCGGGTTTGGAAGGTGCTATCTCAGGAGCCTTGGTGCATTGCTGCAGTGCATATTGTAGATGGTGCACACAGCTGCCACTGTGCATCGGTGGTGGAGGGAGTGAATGTTTGTGGATTGGGTGCCAATCAAGCGGGCTGCTTTGTTCTGGATGGTGTCGAGCTTCTTGAGTGATGTTGGAGCTGCATCCATCCAGGCAAGTGGAGAGTGTTCCATCACACTCCTGCCTTGTAGATGGTGGACAGGCTTTGGGGAGTCAGGAGGTGAGTTACTCGCCTCAGGATTCCTAACCTCTGACCTGCTCTTGTACCCACGGTATTTATATGACTACTCCAGTTCAGTTTCTGGTCAATGGTAGCTCCTAGGATGCTGATAGTGGGGGACTCAGCGATGGTAATGCTGTTGAATGTCAAGGGGCGATGGTTAGATTTTCTCTTGTTGGAGATGGTCATTGCCTGGCACTTGTGTGGCGTGAATGTTACTTGCCACTTATCCGCCCAAGCCTGGATATTGTCCAGTTCTTGCTGCATTTCTATCCGGACTGCTTCAGTATTTGAGGAGTCACGAATGGTGCTGAACATTGTGCCATCATCAGCGAACATCCCCACTTCTGACCTTATGATTGAAGGAAGGCCATTGATGAAGCAGCTGAAGATGGGTGGGCCTAGGACACTACCCTGAGGAACTCCTGCAGTGATGTCCTGGAGCTCAGATGATTGACCTCCAACAACTACAGCCATCTTCCTTTGTGTGAAGTATGACTCCAACCAGCAGAGAGTTCTTAGATTAGATTAGAGATACAGCACTGAAACAGGCCCTTCGGCCCACTGAGTCTGTGCTGAACATCAACCACCCATTTATACCAATCCTACACTAATCCCATATTCCTACCAAACATCCCCACCTTTCCCTATATTTCCCTACCACCTACCTATACTAGTGACAATTTATAATGGCCAATTTACCTATCAACCTGCAGGTCTTTTGGCTTGTGGGAGGAAACTGGAGCACCCGGAGAAAACCCACGCAGACACAGGGAGAACTTGCAAACTGCACACAGGCAGTACCCGGAATCGAACCCAGGTTCCTGGAGCTGTGAGGCTGCGGTGCTAACCACTGCGCCACTGCACCGCTATGATTCCCATTGACTCCAGTTTTGCGAGGGCTCCTTGATGCCATACTCGGTCAAATGCTGCCTTGATGTCAAGGGCAGTCACTCTCATCTGACCTCTTGAGTTCAGCTCTTTTGTCCATGTTTGAACCAAGGCTGTAATGAGGTCAGGAGCTGAGTGGCCCTGGCGGAACGCAAACTGAGCTTCACTGAGCAGGTTATTGCTAAGCAAGTGCTGCTTAATTGTTGATGAAACCTTCCATCACTTTACTGATGATTGCAAGTAGGCTGATGGGGTGGTAATTGTTCGGGTTGGACTTGTCCTGCTTTTTGTGTACAGGACATACCTGGGCAATTTTCCACATTGCAGGGTAGATGCCAGTGTTGTAGCTGTACTGGAACAGCTTGGCTAGGGGTGCGGCAAGTTCTGGAGCACAGGTTTTCAGTACTATTGCCAGAATATTGTCAGGACTCATAGCTTTTGCAGTATCCAGTGCCTTCAGTCGTTTCTTGATATCATGGGGACTGAATCGAATTGGCTGAAGTCTGGCATCTGTGATGCTGGGGACTTCAGGAGGGAGCCAAGACGGACCATCAACTCGGTACTTCAGGCAGCAGATTTTTGCAAATGCTTCAGCCTTATCTTTTGCACTGATGTGCTGGGCTCCCCCATCATTGAGGATGGGGATATTTGTGGAGCCACCTCCTCCAGTTAGTTGTTTAATTGTCCACCACCATTCACATCTGGATTGGCAGGACTGCAGAGCTTAGATCTGATGCGTTGGTTATGGGATCACTTAGCTCTGTCTATTGCATGCTACTTCTGCAGTTTGGCATGTAAGTAGTCCTGGGTTGTAGCTTCACCAGGTTGACACCTCATTTTGAGGTATGCCTGGTGCTGCTCCTGGCATGCCCTCCTGCACTCTTCATTGAACCAGGGTTGGTCTCCTGGCTTGATGGTAATGGTAGAGTGGGGACTATGCCAGGCCATGAGGTTACAGATTGTGGTTGAGTACAATTCTGCTGCTGCTGATGGCCCACAGCGACTCAGGGATGCTCAGTTTTGTAATGCTAGATCTGTTTGAAATCTATCCCATTTAGCACGGTGATAGTGCCACACAACAAGATGGACGGTATCCTCAATGTGAAGGCAGGACTTCATCTCTCCAACGACTGTGCGGTGGTCACTCCTACCAATACAGTCATGGACAGAAGCCTCTGCAACAGGCAGATTGGTGAGGTCGAGGTCAAGTATGTTTTTCCCTCGTGTTGATTCTCCCACCACCTGTCGCAGACCCACTCTAGCAGCTCTGTCATTTAGGACTCGGCCAGTTCGGTCAGTAGTGGTGCTACCGAACCACTCTTGGTGATGTACATTGAAGTCCACCCCCAGAGTACATTTTGTGCCCTTGCCACCCTCAGTGCTTCCTCCAAGTGGTGTTCAACATGGAGGAGTACTGAGTCATCAGCTGAGGGAGGGCGGTAGGTGGTAATCAGTAGGAGGTTACCTTGCCTATGTTTGACCTGATGCCATGAGACTTCATGGGGTCCGAAGTCAATGTTGAGGACTCCTTCCCTACTGTAGACCACTGTCCCACCACCTCTGCAGGGATCGTGATTGCAGTGTCTGGGACATTGTCTGTAAGGTATGATTCCGTGAGTATGACTATGTCAGGCTGTTGCTTGACTAGTCTGTGGGACAACTCTCCCAACTTTGGCACAAGCCCCCAGATGTTAGTAAGGAGGACTTTGCAGGGTCAACAGGGCTGGGTTTGCCATTGTTGTTTCCGGTGCCTAGGTCGATGCCGGGTGGTCCGTCCGGTTTCATTCCTTTTTATTGACTTTGTAGCTGTTAGGTACAACTGAGTGGCTTGCTGGGCCATTTCAGAAGGCATGTAAGAGTTAACCACATTGCTGTGGGTCTGGAGTCACATGTAGGCCAGACCAGGTAAGGACAGCAGATTTCCTTCCCTAAAGGACATTAGTGAACCAAATGGGTTTTTACAACAATCGACAATGGTTTCATGGCCATCATTAGACTAGCTTTTTTTTAAATTCCAGATTTAGTAATTAAATTCAAATTCCACCTTCTGCTGTGGTGTGATTCGAACACATGTCTCCAGAGAAATACCCTGGGTCTCTGAGTTATTAGTCCAGTGATATTTACTTAGTTAGTTAGAGATACAGCACTGAAACAGGCCCTTCGGCCCACCGACTCTGTGCCGACCATCAACCACCCATTTATACTAATCCTACACTAATCCCATTTTCCTACCACATCCCCACCTGTCCCTATATTTCCCTACCACCTACCTATACTAGGGACAATTTATAATGGCCAACTTGCCTATCAACCTGCAAGTCATTTGGCATGTGGGAGGAAACTGGTGCACCCGGAGGAAACCGACGCAGACACAGGGAGAACTTGCAAACTCCACACAGGCAGTACCCAGAATTGAACCCGGGTCGCTGGAGCTGTGAGGCTGCGGTGCTTACCACTGCGCCACTGTGCCGCCCTAATACCACTACTCCACCACCTCCCCTATTTATTTATAAACTAAATCTTAAACACTATTAAGATAAACCTATGTCTAAAGATCTTATAACTTATTTAACCTAAGCCTCCCCATTCACACACATACATACATTCAAAAACTTACAATGGTTAACCGGTTTTTAAAAAAGTGTTCCTTAGAAATAAAATAAGTAGCTGGGTTTTAAGTCCTGGTAAGTTATGTTCCTGGTTGATGAGGTATCCCAGATTAGAACAATCAAATGCCACTCTAAGTCTCCAGGTGAATTTGACAGTCTGTACCGGATAGGCATTCAAAGCACTTCGGTTGAAGCAGGTGTCACACAGTTCTTTCAACATGGAGTATAATGACAGGTCTATATTTGGATTTTAAAATTGGTAGTCTTTTAGCTTTACTGTAAATTCCAGAAAACACAATGAGTCGAGAGAGGGTCAATCTTGAAGCAAAGACTTCTTGAATTGGAAGTAAAGAAAAGGAATTTTGCTCCCTCCAACAATACAAATCCTCTCTTCCAAGGGTTTTTTTTTTCTCCTTGGGCAAGCTACACAGACTGTAGCTCATTGTAGAATTTCTGCTGTGAGAATTCTCTTCGTTCCAGGCAAGCACACTTCGCCGATCTTCCAGTTCAAACCGGTTTAGCCTTTTTTTCCACACAAATAAAAGTTACAGTACACCATGTGACCTTTCTCCTGCTGTGGCTTAGGAAACAGGTGCAGCTGCTGGCACACTGTGCTCATCCTTAAAGGCACACTGTTTTTAAACAGTGTCTTAAAGGCATACAGTTTTAAACAACAGAGAAAAAAATCAGTTCCGTCAAAATAGTGCATCAACAAATAAGTTCCATGCATTGGAGGTAGTGCAGATCAGGTTTACTTGATTGGTTCCTGGGATGAGAGGTTGTCCCATGATGATAGGCTGAGTAAATTGGACCTATAATCTCTGGAGTTTAGAAGAATGTGATATCATCTCATTAAAACATACAAGTTTCTGAAAGGGCATGGAAGGGCAGACTGTCAGAGTTTGTTTCCCCTGGCTGGGGAATCTTGAACATGGGGGCACAGTCTCAGGATAAGGGGCTGATCTTTTAGGACTGAGATGAGGAGAAATTTCTTCACAAAGAGTTGTGAATCTTTGGTATTGCCTATCCCAGAGGGTTGTGGAAGCTCCACCTTTGAGAATGCTTCAGGCTGAGATAGATTTTTGGACAGTGGACACAAGGCCTCACAGCCAGATACAGAACTGTGCTGTTTGCCGCCATCAGCTCTCTGACTCCACTGCTGCGTCCCCACTGCTGCCTGGGGCCAGGCCTGTGTTAGGTTCAGGGCCTTGTTAATGACCAGAACCCAGATCTCCAGAAAGGAGTGGGACTTAGTCGAAAGCCTTCTGAAAGTCGAAATAAACCACATCCACTGGCTCCCCCTCATCAACTCTACTAGTTACAGACTTGAAGAATTCTAGTAGTCATAGTGATACAGCACTGAAACAGGCCCTTTGGTCCACTGAGTCTGTGCAGACGAACAACCATCCTACAGTAATCCCAAATTCCCTACCATTCTCCTACCACCTACCTACACTAGGGGCAATTTACAATGGCCAATTTTACCTTTCAACCTGCAAGTCTTTGACTGTGGGAGGAAACCCATGTAGTCACAGGGAGAACTTGCACACTCCGCACAGGCAGTAGCTGGAACCGAACCTGGGCTACTGGAGCTGTGAGGCTGCAGTGCTCACCACTGTGCCGCCCATTGGAATTATGTCTGGTTCAGGCCAGATCCAATTACTAGACCCTGGAGTGTGATATTCTGAGTTGGATCACTCCTGGGGTCAGACACATGATGATCTATAACCAAAAGCTTTACACTGCTGGATAAAAACTTGGTGAATAAGGAAGTTTGTGAGTGTCCCAGCTGCCTCTAACATTTATTCAAATGCCTTCACAGATCTGTTTAATTTCCAGTGTCCTGCCCAATGGATATGGTTCCGGCAAAACTGTTATTACTTTTCACCAAACAAAAACGACTGGGCAAATGCCCAGAAATCCTGTGCATCAATGGACACCAATCTTGTTGTCATCAACAGTGCTGTGGAACAGGTAGGAGATTATTCCAATTTCAAATTCACCAATGGCTGATCATTTGTCAGCATGTTCAGTGGTGATATAAAAGCTGAAGGACAGAGACAAAGGCCATTCAGCTCTCGGTCCTGTGCTGATACTAGCCCTTCAACTCGATCTACTCCAAACAAATACATTGCCCTTTCATCAAATGCTTTTCTATTCCTGTTCAAATATTTTTCTAATTGCTTTTTAATTGTTGTTATGATCTCTGAACACACAATATCTCTGGGGTTCCAAACCATGAATCTACTGCATTAGAATGAAAACATTGGATGTGGTGTATATGGATTTTAGCAAGGCATTTGATAAGGTTCCCCATGGTAGGCTCATTCAGAAAGTAAGGAGGCATGGGATACAGGGAAATTTGGTTGCCTGGGTACAGAATTGGCTGGCTCATAGAAGACAGAGGGTTGTAGTAGATGGAAAGTATCTAGCCTGGAGCTCGGTGACCGGTGGTGTTCCGCAGGGATCTGTTCTGGGACTTCTGCTCTTTGTGATTTTTATAAATGACTTGGATGAGGAAGTGGAAGGCTGGGTTAGTAAGTTTGCCGATGACACAAAGCTTGCTGGAGTTGTGGATAGTGTGGAAGGCTGTTGTAGGTTGCAACAGGACATTTACACGATGCAGAGCCGGGCTGAGAAGTGGCAGATGGAGTTCAACCTGGAAAAGTGTGAAGTGATTCATTTTGGAAGGTCGAATTTGAATGCAGAATACAGGCTTAAAGACAGGATTCTTGGCAGTGTGGAGGAACAGAGGGATCTTGGGGTCCACGTCCATAGATCCCTCAAAGTTGCCACCCAAGTTGATAGGGTTGTTAAGAAGGCGTATGGTGTAGATTAGATTAGATTAGAGATACAGCACTGAAACAGGCCCTTCGGCCCACCGAGTCTGTGCCGACCAGCAACCACCCATTTATACTAATCCTACACTAATCCCATATTCCTACCAAACATCCCCATCTGTCCCTATATTTCCCTACCACCTACCTATACTAGTGACAATTTATAATGGCCAATTTACCTACCAACCTGCAAGTCTTTTGGCTTGTGGGAGGAAACCGGAGCACCCGGAGAAAACCCACGCAGACACAGGGAGAATTTGCAAACTCCACACAGGCAATGCCCAGAATCGAACCCGGGTCCCTGGAGCTGTGAGGCTGCAGTGCTAACCACTGCGCCACTGTGCCGCCCTGTGTGTTTGCTTTCATTAACAGGGGGATTGAGTTTAAGAGCCGCGAGGTTATGCTGCAGCTCTGTAGAGCCCTGGTTAGACCACACTTGGAATATTGTGTTCAGTTCTGGTCGCCTCATTATAGGAAGGATGTGGAAGCTTTAGAGAGGGTGCAGAGGAGATTTACCAGGTTAATGCCTGGACTGGAGGGCATGTCTTATGAAGAAAGGTTGAGGGAGCTAGGGCTTTTCTCATTGGAGCGAAGAAGCATGAGAGGTGACTTGATAGAGGGGTACAAGATGATGAGAGGCATAGATAGGGTGGGTAGCCAGAGACTTTTTCCCAGGGCGGAAAGGGCTATCACCAGGGGGCATAATTTTAAGGTGATTGGAGGAAGGTTTCGGGGAGATGTCAGAGGTAGGTTCTTTACACAGAGAGTGGTGGGTGCGTGGAATGCACTGCCAGCGGTGGTAGCAGAAGCAGATACATTAGGGACATTTAAGCGACTCTTGGATAGGCACATGGATGATAGTAGAATGAAGGGTATGGAGGTAGTTTGATCTTAGAGTAGGTTAAAGGGTCGGCACAACATTGTGGGCTGAAGGGCCTGTACTGTGCTGTACTGTTCTATGCTCTATGTTCTATTTCCCTGACAGCAGACACTCAGCTGCTCGATCCCCTCTGATCCCCGACATAGATAGGACTAGGAAAGAGGTTCTGCATATGAGCAGCTGGAGGCTAAATTAAAAAGTAGAATCTCTGGATTATTACCTGAGCCACGAGCAAATTGACATAGGGTAAATAAGATTAGACAGTTAAATGCATGCCTCAAAGATTGATGTGGGAGAAATGGGTTTCATGGGGCACTGGTACCAGTACTGGGGAAAATGGGAGCTGTACCGTTGGGATGGTCTTCACCTGAACCGTGCTGGACCAGAATAAGGAATGATGTTAAAAAGCATTTGCAAGAAGGTAGTTGATTTGAAGGCATAAATAGAGATAAATGGGGATGATTGAACTGCCATTACAGAGATGTGGTTGCAGGGTGACCAAGACTGGGACTGAATATTCAATGATATTCATCATTTAGGAATGATCATCAAAAAGGAAAAGGAGGTGGGTTAGCACTCTTAATAAGGGACAAGATCAGTTCATTAGTGAGAGAGGATCTTAGATCAAAGGATCAAGATGTACAATCAATTTGGGTGGAGCTAAGAAACTGCAATGGGCAGCAAACATTGGTGGGAGTTGTTTATAGACCACCAAATGGTATAAATCAGGAAATTAGAGGTGCATTTAACATGGGTAATACAGTAATAATGGGTAACTTAAATTTATCTATAGACTGGGTAAATCTAATCAGCAGTAATGTGCGTGGAGGATGAATTCCTGGAATGCGGGCGAGATAGGTTTCGGGCGCAGTACATTTAAGAACCCACTAGGAATCGGGCTATTTTTGATTTAGTATTATGTAATGAGAAAAGGCTAATTAATAACCTTTCTGTCAAGGAGCCTTTGGGAAATAGTGACCATAATATGATAGTATTTTACATTAAGTTTGAAAATGATATCGTTCATTCTGAAACTAGTGTCTTAAATCTGAAGAAAGGAAACTATAAAGGTACGAGGGGCAAGTTGGCTATGGTGGATTTGGAAAATACACGAAAAGATTTGACAGTAGACAGGCAATGGCTAGTATTTAAATAAATATTACATGGTCTGCAACAAATATGCATTCCTGTAAGACAGAAAAACCCAATATGAATCAACCATGGCTAAAGTAGTTAAACATTGCATTTGATCAAAGGAAGTGGGTTACATGATTGTCAGGAAAAGTAGTAAGTCCGAGGATTGGGAGCAATTTAGAATCCAGCAACAGATAATGAAGAAACGAATAAAGGGAAAAGAGAATATGAATGCAAGCTAGCAAGAAACATAAAGGCGGACGGTAAAAGCTTCTTTAGGTATGTGAAAAAGAAAAGATTAGCAAGGACAAATATGGCTCCATTACTGGCGGAGACAGGAGAATTTATAATGGAGAACAGGGAAATGGCAGAGAAACTAAAAATTACTTTGTGTCTCTCTTTACGGAGGAAGATACAGAAAATGTCCCAGAAATACGAGTGAACCAAGGAACTCATGAAAATGAGGAACTGAACGAAATTAGTATTAATAAAGAGGTAGTACTCGAAAAGTTAACTGGGTTGAAGGTTGACAAATGCCCTGGACCAGATGAGCTGCATCCTAGAGTGTTGAAAGAGGTGGCTATAGAGATACTGGATGCGTTGCTCAGAAGAACTAGAAGCAGGAGTAGGCCGTCCGGCCCCTCGAGCCTGCTCCGCCATTCAATAAGATCATGGCTGATCTTTTCGTGGTCTCAGATCCACTTACGCGCGCTCCCACCGTATCCCTTAATTCCTTTATTGTTCAAAAATATATCTACCTTAGCTTTAAAGACGTTTACTGAAGAAGCGTCAACTACTTCACTGGGCAAGAAATTCCATAGATTAACAACCCTCTGGGTGAAGAAGTTCCTTCGTAATTCAGTCCTAAATCTGCTCCCTCTAATCTTGAGGCTATGCCCTCTTGTCCTCGCTTCACCTGCCAGTGGAAACAACCTCTCTACTTGTATCTTATCTATTCCCTTCATGATTTTATATGTTTCTATAAGATCCCCCCTCATTCTTCTGAACTCCAATGAAAATAATCCCAATCTACTCAGTCTCTCCTCATAAGCCAACCCCCTCATCAACCTAGTGAACCTCCTCTGCACCCTCTCCAGTGCCAGTATATCCTTTCTCAAGTAAGGAGACCAAAACTGCACACAGTACTCCAGGTGCGGCCTCACCAGTACCTTATAGAGCTGCAACATAACCTCTCTGCTTTTAAATTCAATCCCTTTAGCAATGAAGGACAAAATTCCATTTGCCTTCCTAATTACTTGCTGTACCTGCAGACCAACCTTCTGCGATTCATGCACAAGGACACCTAGGTCCCTCTGCATAGCAGCATGCTGCAACTTTTTACCATTCAAGTAATAATCCTTTTTCCTGTTACTCCTACCGAAATGAATGACTTCACATTTATTCACATTGTATTCCATCTGCCAGGCCTTTGCCCACTCACTCAATGTATCTATGTTCCTCTGCAAAGTTTCACAGTCATCTGCACACTTTGCTCTGCCACTCATCTTAGTGTCATCTGCAAATTTTGACACCCTACACGTGATCCCCAACTCCAAATCATCTATACAAATTGTAAATAATTGCGGTCCCAACACCGATCCCTGAGGCACACCTCTAGTGACTGATTGCCACCCAGAATAGCACTCATTTATCCCCACTTTCTGCTTCCAGTTAGTCAACCAATCCTCTATCCCTGCTAATACTTTACCCCTAACGCCATGCATCCTTATCTTATGCAGCAGCCTCTTGTGCGGCACCTTGTCGAAGGCCTTTTGCAAATCTAGGTACACCACATCCACTGGGTCTCCATTGCCCACCTTGCTCGTAATGTCATCATAGAATTCCAAAAGATTTGTCAAGCACGACCTGCCCTTCATGAGCCCATGCTGCATCTGCCCAACGGGACAATTTCTATCGAGATGCCCTGCTATTTCTTCCTTGATAATAGACTCAAGCATCTTCCCCACTACAGAGGTTAAGCTAACCGGTCTATAATTCCCCATCTTTTGCCTACCTCCCTTTTTAAACAGTGGCGTCACATCTGCTGTTTTCCAATCAGCTGGGAATACCCCAGAGTCCAGCGAATTTTGGAAAATTACCGTCAGTGCACCTGCTATTTCTCCCGCCATCTCTTTTAGTACCCTGGGATGCATTCCATCAGGGCCAGGAGACTTATCAATCCTTAGCTCCATTAGCTTGCCCAACACTACCTCTTCCGTAATAATGATTGTTCCCAGGTCCTCACCGACGTTCGTCTCTTTGTCAATTACTGGCATGTTATTAATGTCCTCCACTGTGAAGACCGATACAAAATACCTGTTCAATGCCTCGGCCATTTCATCATATCCCATAACTAATTTCCCCTTCTCATCCTCTAAAGGACCAACGTTTACTTTAGCCACTCTTTCTCGTTTTATATATTTATAGAAACTTTTGCTATCTGTCTTTCTATTCTGTGCTAGTTTTTTCTCATGTTCTATCTTACTTTTCTTTATAGCTCTTTTTGTAGCTTTCTGTTGACCTTTAAAGTTTTCCCAATCTTCTAGTTTCATGCTGCTTTTGGCCACTTTGTATGCCTTCTCTTTCAATTTGATAGCCTCCCTTATTTCCTTAGACACCATGGCAGATTACCCCTTTTCTTCCAGTCCTTCCTTTTCACTGGAATATACTTTTGCTGAGCACTTTGAAAAATTGCTTTGAAAGTCCTCCACTCCTCGTCAACTGTCCCACCGTAAAATCTTGTTTCCAGTCCACTTTAGCCAAGTCCTCCCTCATTCTATTGTAGTCCCCCTTGTTCAAGCACAGGACCCTGGTATTGGATTTTATCTTCACACTCTCCATCTGTATTCTAAATTCAACCATACTGTGATCACTCCTTCCAAGAGGATCCCTAACTATGATGTCATTAATTAATCCTGTCTCATTACATAGGACAATATCTAGGATAGCTTGCTCCCTCGTCGGTTCCATTACATACTGTTCAAGAAAACTATCACGAATACACTCAACGATTTCCTCCTCAAGGCTACCCTGACTGAGCTGGTTCGACCAATCTACATGTCGATTAAAATCCCCCATGATAATTGCCGTACCATTTTTACAGGCATTAGTTATTTCTTTGTTTATGGCCCGCCCCAATGTGATGATATTATTTGGTGGCCTATAGACTACGCCTATCAATGACTTTTTCTTCTTAGAGTTTCTAATTTCCACCCAAATGGATTCAACCTCATTCTCCATAGAACCTATATCATCTTTCAGCACCCGCCCTGATGTTGTCCTTGAGTATCAGAGCTACACCACCTCCCGTACCTTCCTGTCTGTCCTTTCAAATAGTCTGGTACCCCTGGATATTTAACTCCCAGTCGTGACCAACCTGTAATCATGTCTCCGTAATGGCTACCAAATCATATTTATTCGCGATGATTTGTGCCGTTAACTCATCAACCTTGTTACGAATGCTACGAGCATTCAGGTAAAGTGCCTTTATGCTGGCTTGCTTACCCTCATGATTCCCAACATCGCTAATAATAACTCCTGAGTTATCCTTCCTTTCTGCTTCTTTCAGAGTCTGCCTTGAACTTAAACCCTCCTGCACACATGTTAGCCTGCTGCTTACCTTTTTATTTATCATCATACTCCCTGTCGTTTTCCCTTTCCCTTCCCCCCCGAGTCACTAGTTTAAAGTCCTAGAGACCACCCTATTTATCCGTTTCGCTAGAACACTGGTTCCAGATCGGTTCAGGTGGAGACCGTCCCATCGGTACAGATCCCCCCGGTTCCAAAACTGATGCCAATGCCCCATGAAATGGAACCCCTCTTTGCCACACCACTCCCTTAGCCTAATATTCCCTAATATTCTTATCCCTAAGCCAATTTGCACGTGGCTCGGGCAGTAATCCAGAGATTATGACCCTCGAGGACCTGTTCCTTAATTTCGCTCCTAGTGCTTTATAATCCCCAAACAGGTCCTCCATCCTAGCCTTGCCTATGTTGTTAGTCCCAGCGTGGACCACAACAACTGGATCCTTCCCCCTCCCGCTACAATATCCTTTCAAGCCGGTCAGAGATGTCCTGCACCCTGGCACTGGGCAGGCAACACACCATGCGGGACTCCCGATCCGGCTTGCAAAGGATACTATCTATCCCCCTAATTATAGAATCTCCTATAACTACCTCTTGTCTTTTTGCTCCCCCCTCTTGAATGGCCTTCTGCACCATGGTGCCATGGTTTGTTGGCTCATCCTCCCCGCAGCCCTTTTCCTCATCCACACAGGGAGCAAGTATCTCGTACCTGTTGGATGAGGTCAAAGGCTGAGGCTCCTCCACACCTGAACTCAGGATCCCCCTACCTCCCTCACTTGCAATCACACCATGTTGTCCCTGATCACTAACTGAATTTGAATTACTTAATCTACCAGGTGTGACTGCCTCCTGAAACAAAATGTCCAGATAACTCTCCCCCTCCCGGATGTGCCGCAGTGTTTGAAGCTCAGATTCCAGATCATCAACTCTGAGCCGGAGTTCTTCCAGCAACCAACACTTGCTGCAGATGTGGTCCCTGCCGTTCACAATGGGGTCAGCCAGCTCCCACATCATACAGCTGCAGCATATCACCTGCCCAGCCATCACTACTTTGTTAATTACTTTATTACTTTATATAAATTTATGAGTTAGATACTTTCTGATACTTCTCTGCTATGGTCTTTTTCAAATAACCAATTAACAGATAAATTGGTGGTTACCTTTCAAAATTCTATTGATTCTGGAATGATCTCTGTTGACTGGAAAGTGGCAAATGTAACCCCAGCATTTAAGAAAGGAGGGAGAGAGAAAGCAGGCAACTACAGAACTGTTAATTTGACATCATAGTAGGGAAAATCTATGCTAAAGGATGTGATAACTAACCCTAAACCTATAACATCCGACAATTTCATAGTCACTTTTACTGATGGTAATGTTTTATTTCAAGATCTTTTAAACTGAATTCCAATTCTCAAACTACTATAGTGGGATTTGATCTCAAAATCTCTGGATTACGAATACAGTAACAACTACAATAATGTCTCATCCAAAAGGCAGCACATTCTCACTGTCGAATTGAAGTCTCATCTTAGAACATGCACTAAAGTCCTGGCGGGGGTTTGAACTCTTGATCTTCTGACTCAGTCAAAAGTGCAACTGAGCCAAGCTGAAACTGCAATCATCACACATTCCTCTGTCCCATATTCATTTAGGTGGGAAGCTGGTTTGAAATAAATGGGTAAAGGCCTCAGACAGAAGATTGTCAACTGGAGGGTTTGTCACTCATATTGTGAAAATCTATATTGCTCCATATACAGTCGTGACACTTTATTTACATGACAGGCATTTATTGGAACATTGATTGCAAAACGTTCCTGGATTGGCCTCAGTGATTCGATCTCTGAAGGTGACTGGTGCTGGGTGGATGGAACAGATTATACTTCCTCTGTAAAGTGAGTTCTCTTTTCAGTTGCACATTCTGGACAATATCAGTGACACTGAACATTAATGAGGAAGCTGGATTTGTTTTCAAGCTGCCTTCTTGAACCACTGCAGTCCATGTGGGGTAGGTACACCCACAGTGCGGTTAGGAAGGTAGTTCCTGGATTTTGACCCAGCGACAGTGAAGGAACGGCGAAATAGTTCCAAGTCAGGATGTTGTGTGGCTTGGAGGGGAACGTGCAGTTGGTGGTGTTCCCATGTATCTGCTGGCCTTGTCCTTCTAGGTGGGAGAGGTTGTGAGTTTGGAAGGTGCTGGCAGAGTAGCCTTGGTGAGTTGCTCCAGTGCATCTTGCAGATGGTACACACAGCTGCCACTGTGTGTCGGTGGTGAAGGGAGTAAATGTATGTGATTGGGGTGCCAATCAAGTGGGCTGCTTTGTTCTGGATGGTGTTGAAGTTCTTGTGTGTTGTTGGAGCTGCACACATGCAGGCGAGTGGAGAGTATTCCATCACACTCCTGACTTGTGCCTTGTTGATGGCGGACAGGCTTTGGGGAGTCAGGAGGTGAGTTACTGGCTGCAGGATTCCGAGCCTCTGACCTCCTCTTGTAGCCACGGTAGTCCATCAGATTGGTACAAGGGGTTCATTGTTCAGTTTAGTTTAGTTTAGAGATACAGCACTGAAACAGGCCCTTCGGCCCAACAAGAGTGTGCCGACCATCAACCACCCATTTATACTAATCCTACATTCCTGCCACATCTCCACCTGTCCCTATATTTCCCTACCACCTATCTATACTAGGGGCAATTTATAATGGCCAATTAACCTATCAACCTGCAAGTCTTTGGCATGTGGGAGGAAACCGGTGCACCCGGACGAAACCCACGCGGACACAGGGAGAACTTGCAAACTCCACACAGGCAGTACCCAGAATTGAACCCGGGTCGCTGGAGCTGTGAGGCTGCGGTGCGAACCACTGTGCCATTGTGCCACACCAAAGTTTACCCTGAGTCCTACAATCCCAGAATGATTTGTACAGCAGGTCATGTTTCAGTCCATAGAGAGTAAGTCCCCATTCAACAGCCATGAGTTCAGTAAATTCGTCAACTGTCTCGGGTTCACTCATGGGAAAATCACACCCCTTTGGCCAAGAACTAATGGAGAAGTTGAGAAATTTATGCAAACCTTGATAAAAATGATAACGTACAGCTAGAGCTGAGAACAAGTCATGGAAACAACATAATTACAGAGCAATATCTCACTCGACTACTGGAAAACCTCCAGCTACAATCATCTTTGCACATCCTACGTGCACACGTTTACCTGAGCTACCCTGCGGAGCTAGTGATCAATGTGTACGTGAAGGCGATCGAGAACAGAAGGATTGAATGAAAATACATGCAGAGTGAAATGTGAAACTTAGAGCTACACCATTAAAACCAGGAGATAAAGTACTTGTGAAACGTGATGGTCGTATTGGAAAATAAACAAACCTTTATGACGTCCACCCATTTGTTGTGACCACACAAAAGAATCAATGATTAATGCAAAGCCCGGTTCACAAATCATCATAAGAAACCAGTCATTCTTCAAAACACTGAAAACACCAAACACAAGCATTGAATCTGATTCCAACATTGACACCTCAGATGAAGAACATAATTCAAACAAGACTACACCTGATGTCAGATAATATTCGACTTGTGAGAGAATATGTCCACCATACATATGTTGCTCTGTTACAAAGTGAACTATTCATGTTGAAGATTAATGCTTCCATTTTTAGAAACATGCTATGTCTCTCATTTACTAAGAAGGGGAAGGATGCAGTGTTGCAGTGTTTTGAAATTGCTTTGTGTACACTTGGAGCTGCTGAAGAACACAAATGCTAACAAAGTGGAGTGAAAGTGAAAGTGAAATTGAAACAGGATAAAAGGAGAAGCCTTTATGTTCAGCTGCTGCAGTCTTTGTTTCTCAATCTTTGCCACATATCTTATACTGAACTCGGCGAAACCTTGCTCAAGTCCCAAGGACATCCCAGACCACATGCTTTGTTACAGAGCAAAACTGTAGCTGGAAATAGTCCCATTTCTTATCTGTGCTTTATGAGGACACATTCCTTGGTATTGAACGGCCTTTCATTAATTTCCTTCAGTGATTTTCTCATTATTCCTGAACCAACTTGCCAACTGTTAAATATATTATTTATCTTAGTTTCACAAGTACAGTTATAAACATCCCACTTTATAATCTAATCTATCTGATTAGTCACTCTGGCTGAAGATTGTTTTGTGCCTAATAATGGGCAAGTTCCTGTTATTTCTTTATCCCATTAAATTTTTCCTGTTTACTGATCACAATGGGTGTTTAATCAGTGTTACCCCGATGAACTATCTGCACTGAAGTTCCTGTCTGTCTAAATCAGGCTTGTTTCTACTTCCCATAAGACATATAATATCAGCCATTTTATGTCAATGTATTTCACCATTTTATATTAACATTTGTCTAAAACCTCCAGTGCACACTCAATGGAGCAGGAATGCACACAGTGAAATAAAAGCACACAGGCAATAAAGTGGGCGTACACACTCAGTGGAATTGGAGTATGCACTGAATGGAAAGGGGGCACACACTCAACGGAATGGAAGTACACACTTAATGGAATGGGAGTACACACTCAGTGGAATTGAAGTACACACTTAATGGAATGGGAGTACACACTTAATGGAATGGGAGTACACACTCAGTGGAATGGCAGTACACACTCAATGGAATGGGAGTACACACTCAATGGAATGGGGGTACACACTTAATGGAATTGGAGTACACACTTAATGGAATGGGAGTACACACTCAATGGAATGGGGGTACACACTTAATGGAATTGGAGTACACACTTAATGGAATTGGAGTACACACTCATAGGAATTGGAGTACTTTGTTTTTTCCAACCTTCACCTTTAAGCAACCATCTTATGTTACTATATTCTTACACAACGGAAAATGTGGAACTGAAGCCAATCTTTGCACACTTTTATATTCATTTACAGAGTTACACATTATAAGCATACACCTCCTAACCCAGCCACTGCAGATTCAGTCTGTATCTATTTATAGGGGCTCTAGGATTTGTATATATGGACACCAGGATCTCTCTGCTTATCCTAGGAACACATTCTCAGATTTCTCTGGTGCTGCTACTGACAGGTGTTTCCAGATTCCTTACTGAAATAGGATTGGCTGATGGTGGTAGAGGAGTGAGGGATAAGCTGGATGCTGAGTTTACAGATTGTGATGGAAAACACATCCACTACTGCTGATGACCCACATAGTCACATGGATACCCAGATGTGAGCTTCTAGCTCTGTTATACATCTCCTCTACTTAGCAAGGTGGCATTGCACATGACACAATGGAGAGTACCCGCAGTGTGAGCACTGGAATTAACTTCCACAAGGCCCGTGCGAGGGTCATTCCTACCAATGCTGTTATGGACAGATGCATCTGCAACAGGATGAGGACAAGGTCAAGAGGAGAACATTGGTATTTACTGGACAATAATCCTGAGGCCTGGACTAATATTCACAGAGTGTGAGGTGAAATCCTAGTGTGACACTTTGAAAATTTAACTTCAGTTTCGAAAATCTGCAAATAAAAATATGGAATCTGTAAACATGGTCATGGATCTGTCAAATTGTCAAAATATACCAACTGGATCTCCAATGTCCTTCAAGGAAAGAAACCTGTTGTCTTTACCCAGTCTGGTCTATATGTGAGTCCAGTCCCATAACAACATGGTTGACTCTGACCTTCCCTCTCAGTGGCTGAGCAAGCACTCTTATTGACCATCACTAGCTGTCCTGAGATGGTGAGAGTGGACTTCCTCCTTGAACTGTGCAATGGTTTTCCCACTATGGGGTTCATTAGGGAATTCAAGGATATTGACCACCAATGTGGGAACCATGACGTATGTCAAGTCAGGTCAGTTTGATGAAATGACTGAAGATGGATGCTCCCGTGAGGACCTCTTGCAGAGATGTCCTGGGGCTGAGATGTCATGAAATAGTGAAGTAAGTGGATAGAGGGAAAACATTTTTGATTGGTCTTTGGGAAATTTGAGCCAATCAGGTATTACTGCCAGGGGCACATTTAATCTGATGTGCTTCAGGTGAGACATTTAATATGTCACCAGCTGACCTCCTGTAGCATTGCGCATCGCAGGCCAGATCATACTCTGGATATCACCACAGGAACACTGTAACTTATAATGTAGCATGTAATATTCTGCTGCAAAAGTGACTCTGTGTTTCAATGGTCTGTCCCTTTAAGGCTGCAGTCTAGTTACTGACCATCGGGATATCCTGAGATCCATCAGCAGATCATTGCTCTTGGTCAAGAGAACATGTAGATTGGCAGATGCTTGTAAATGTCTGCTTCCTGGATAGAAAAGATCAGCATAAAGTGACTGTCTTTCTCTCTTTGCCTATTCTGATTGTTTGAAGTGTGATGTACATGTGCTGAACACAAGGTTTTTATACTTTTATATAAAGATTGATAATGTGTTGAGGAGTATCACTGCCCTTTCAAAGTAAATCCAGAGAGAAGATGATAATGATTTCTGGGGAAACAGTATCACATGATCTAAAGTGTTTTCCTCTTTCAGTTACAGGAATGTCTGAGGAGACAAGTAGCTCACTCACTGAACTCGGGACTAAAATTTCACAGCTTCAGGAGAGTAAGTTAAATAATCATCAGAGAGACCTTTAATTTCCAATTATTCATACTGGAAATTATCTAAATGTTGACACTGGAATCAGCTGATTGATAATACTGTACAGCTACTCATCACTGACTCCAGTTACTATATACATTTGTATCTGGTGTGATCACATCAGCAAGCAATTTCCCTCCTCTCTCTGCTCCTGGAGATGCTGAATTCCCCAACTGACAGGAGGGGAAAGGTTACCCCAGGGTTTCCAGCTACCCCGCGAGGGGGAGGGGGTGGGGCAGAGCTCCTGTGTCTATAACAGGTGCAGGCATTGCAATCGTGTGGATCTGAAGGGAGGGGTCACCAGCCCGGAGTCTGAGTTTTCTCTGAATACAAGTTGCGTGCGGGGTGTTTAAAGATAATGCGGCCTGTCCTTGGGCCTGGAACTTTCAGGAGACAGGCAGCAGGAGCAAGTAGTCAGTGGCCTTCATCCCCCACAGGGAACCATCAGATCCTTTGGCTCTTTTTGTATAGTGGACACGAGGCCTCGCAGCCAGATACATAACTGTGCTGTTTGCCTACATCAGCTCTCTGACTCCACTGCTGGGTCCCCACTGCTGCCTGGGGCCAGGCCTGTATTGGGGTCAGGACCTTGTTAATGACCAGAACCCAGAATTCCAGAAAGGAGTGGGACTTTGTCAAAAGCCTTCTGAAAGTCCAATTAAACCACATCCACTGGCTCCCCCTCATCAACTCTACTAGTTACATCCTTGAAGAAGTCTAGTAGTTATAGTGATACAGCACTGAAACAGGCCCTTTGGCCCACCGAGTCTGTGCCGACCAACAACCACCCTACAGTAATCCCAAATTCCCTACCATTCTCCGACCACCTACCACCTACCTACACGAGGGGCAATTTACAGCAGCCAATTTACCTATCAACCTGCAAGTTTTTTGGCTGTGGGAGGAAACAGGAGCACCCGGCGGAAACCCACACGGTCACGGGGAGAACTTGCAAGCTCCGCACAGGCAGTACCTGGAATCGAACCCGGCTCGCTGGAGCTGTGAGGCTGCGGTGCTAACCACTGTGCCACCAACTAGTAGAATAGTCAAGCATGATTTCCCTTTCGTAAATCCATGTTGACTCTGTCCGATTCTACCACTTTTCTCCAAGTGCTCTGCTATAAAATCTTTGAATATGGACTCTCGCATTTTCCCCACTACAGACGTCAGGCTGACTGGTCTATAATTCACTGCTTTCTCTCTACCTCCCTTTTTAAATTGTGGGGCTACATTAGCTAACCTCCAATCTGCAGGAACTGTTCCAGAGTCTATAGAATCTTGAAAAATGACCACCAATGCATCCACTATTTCTTGGGCCACTTCCTTACGTAGTCTGGGATGTAGATTATCAGACCCTGGGGATTTATCGGCCTTCAATCCTATCAATTTCCCCAACACCATTTCTCTACTAATATTGATTTCCTTCAGTTCCTCCCTCTCACTAAACCCTGTGTTCGCCAACATTTCTGGTATATTATTTGTGTCCTCTTTTGTGAAGACAGAACCAAAGTATGCAGTTAATTGGGCAGCCATTTCTTTGTTCCCCTTAATAAATTCCCCTGTTTCTGACTGTAAAGGACCTACATTTGCCTTCACCAATCTTTTTCTCTTCACATACCTATAGAATCTTTTATAGTCAGTTTTTATGTTCCCCGCAAGCTTACTCTCGTATTCTATTTTCCCCTTCTTAATCAATCCCTTGGTCCTCCTTTGCTGAATTCTAAACTGCTCCCAATCCTCAGGTCTGTTGTTTTTTCTGGCGAATTTGTATGCCTCTTCCTTGGATCTAACGCTATCTCTAATTTCCCTTTTGTGCCAGACAGAAATAAACAATTGTTGCAGTTCATCCATGCGCTCTTTGAATGTTTGCCATTGCCAATCCACCGTCATCCCTTTAAGTAACATTTCCCAATCCATCATAGCCAACTCGCACCTCATACCTTTGTAGTTTCCTTTATTAAGATTCAGGACCCTAGTCTCAGAATCAACTACGTCACTCTCCATCTTGATGGAGAATTCTATCATATTATGGTCACTCATCTGTGTGGAAGGCAACAGCAAACACCTCAGTTATTCATTGCTAGGGAGTGACTCAAGAAATCTTGGCCTAGAAATTGAATTGCGCTAAGCCTGTTGTACAGGTGCCGAAGGATCCAATATGGTGGGTGGTGAGTTCATTAATTCTGTGCTGGAAGTGCGGCGCTTCCCAGATTGTGAAAGGACATGCAGCTGAAACATACATTTGACACTTTGCAGATGCAAATAGAAAGTCTGGCAACTTTGCACAATCCACCTCTCATCCTCCATCCAACTGCTTCCCCTTCCCAGACTGTATCCCTTCCACCTTCCCCCAACACCTCTACTTCATCACTGACTACTTTCCCTGCCAACTACCTCCCCTTCCCCGCTCCCTGCACCCCCATGTCTGTTGCCCCGACTTTCTCCCCTCCCTGGATTCTCCAAAAGGCCTCTGCTGGGCCAGATGATCTTGCTGGCTCCTGGGTCCATTGAGCTGTCTCTGGAGTCTGGTACCTGGGTCTGTGGAGCTGCCTCTGCGATTATGACTGGGGTCTGAAGTCCACTGGTAATAAAACATTAGGCCCAGCGGACTGATTTCCCATGGTCCTTTTTATCCACGTGCAGCGTTTGCCACATTATCATAGAGAGATACAGCACTGAAACAGGCCCTTTGGTCCACTGAGTCTGTGCCGACTATCAACCACCCATTTATACTAATCCTACATTCCCTACCATTTCTCCTACCATCTACCTACACGAGGGGCAATTTACAATGGCCAATTTTACCTATCAACCTGCAATTCTTTGGCTGTGGGAGGAAGCCCACGCAGTCACAGGGATAACTTGCAAACTCCGCACAGGCAGTAGCTGGAACCGAACCTGGGCTACTAGAGCTGTGAGGCTGCAGTGCTAACCACTGCACCACTGTGCCGCCCATTGGAATTATGTCTGGTTCAGGCCAGATCCAATTACTAGACCCTGGAGTGTGATATTCTGAGTTGGATCACTCCTGGGGTCAGACACATGATGATCTGTAACCAGCAGCTTTACAATGCTGGGTGAAAACACGGTGAATAAGGAAGTTTGTGAGTGTCCCAGCTGCCTCTAACATTTATTCAAATGTCTTTACAGATCTGCCTCATTTCCAGTGTCCTGCCCAATGGATATGGTTCTGGCAAAACTGTTATTACTTTTCACCAAACAAAAAAAACTGGACAGATGCCCAGAAATCCTGTGCATCAATGGACACCAATCTTGTTGTCATCAACAGTGCTGTGGAACAGGTAGGAGATCATTATAATTTCCAATTCACCAATGGCTGATCATTTGTCAGCATGTTCAGTGGTGATATAAAAGCTGAAGGACAGAGACAAAGGCCATTCAGCTGTCACTCCTGTGCTGATATTAGCCCTTCAACTCGATCTACTCCAAACCAATACCCTGCCCTTTCATCAAATGCTTTTCTATTCCTGTTCAACTATTTTTCTAATTGCTTTTTAATTGTTGTTATAATCTCTGAACACACAGCATCTCTGGGGTTCCAAATCATGATTCTTCCTTCTGCTGCCTTCGAATGAAAACATTGTACTTCATTCCCCTGACAGCGTACATTCAGCTGCTCGATCCCCTCTGATCCCTGACATAGATAGGACTAGGAAAGAGGTTCTGCATATGAGCAGCTGGGGGTTAAATTAAAAAGTAGAATCTCTGGATTATTACCTGAGCCACGAGCAAATTGACATCGGGTAAATAAGATTAGACAGTTAAACGCATGGCTCAAAGATTGATGTGGGAGAAATGGGTTTCATGGGGCACTGATACCAGTACTGGGGAAAATGGGAGCTGTACCGTTGGGATGGTCTTCACCTGAACCGTGCTGGACCAGTGTTCTGGCGAGTTGTACAACTAGGATGGTCGAGAGGGCTTTAAACTAAATAGTGGAGGTGTGGGATCAAGTGAGAGAAGATGTAATAATTTAGAGAGAGAGGAGAAGGCAGGAGCGCAATATAGAAATATGGTAATTGATAATCTGAGAGTGGTAAGAAGCGAAGCTTGGAAGGAAGCAAAATTGGGAACAGGATATAGAAAAATAGTAAGCAAAATTAGAACTCAGACGAACTAAAGGAAAACATCAAATAGGATCAGAAGAAGGAATGATAAAAAGAGAAAGTTAAGGGCACTCTATCTGAATGCACATAGCATTTGCAAGAAGGTAGTTGATTTGAAGGCATAAATAGAGATAAATGGGTATGATTGAACTGCCATTACAGAGACATGGTTGCAGGGTGACCAAGACTGGGACTGAATATTCAATGATATTCATCATTTAGGAATGATAGTCAAAAAGGAAAAGGAGGTGGGTTAGCACTCTTAATAAGGGACAAGATCAGTTCATTAGTGAGAGAGGATCTTAGATCAAAGGATCAAGATGTACAATCAATTTGGGTGGAGCTAAGAAACTGCAATGGGCAGCAAACATTGGTGGGAGTTGTTTACAGACCACCAAATGGTATAAATCAGGAAATTAGAGGTGCATTTAACATGGGTAATACAGTAATAATGGGCAATTTAAATTTATCTATAGACTGGGTAAATCTAATCAGCAGGAATGCCATGGAGAATGAATTCCTGGAATGCAGGCGAGATGGGTTTCTGGCGCAGTACATTTAAGAACCCACTAGGAATCGGGCTATTTTTGATTTCGTATTATGTAATGAGAAAAGGCTAATTAATAACCTTTCTGTAAAGGAGCCTTTGGGAAATAGTGGCCATAATATGATAGAATTTTACATTAAGTTTGAAAATGATATCGTTCATTCTGAAACTAGTGTCTTAAATCTGAAGAAAGGAAACTACAAAGGTACGAAGGGCAAGTTGGCTATGGTGGATTTGGAAAACACACTAAAAGATTTGACAGTAGACAGGCAATGGCTAGTATTTAAAGAAATATTACATGGTCTGCAACAAATATGCATTCCTGTAAGACAGAAAAACCCAATATGAATCAACCATGGCTAAAGTAGTTAAACCTTGCATTTGATCAAAGGAAGTGGGTTATATGATTGCCAGGAAAAGTAGTAAGTCCGAGGATTGGGAGCAATTTAGAATCCAGCAACAGATAATGAAGAAACTAATAAAGGGAAAAGAGAATTTGAATGCAATGTTTTATTTCAAGATCTTTTAAACTGAATTCCAATTCTCAAACTACTATAGAGGGATTTGATCTCAAAATCTCTGGATTACGAATACAGTAACAACGACAATAATGTCTCATCCAAAAGGCAGCACGTTCTCACTGTCGAATTGAAGTCTCATCTTAGAACATGCACGAAAGTCCTGGCGGGGGTTTGAACTCTTGATCTTCTGACTCAGTCAAAAGTGCAACTGAGCCAAGCTGAAACTGCAATCATCACACATTCCTCTGTCCCATATTCATTTGGGAGGGAAGCTGGTTTAAAATAAATGGGTAAAGGCCTCAGACAGAAGATTGTCAACTGGAGGGTTTGTCACTAATATTGTGAAAATCTATATTGCTCCATATACAGTCGTGACACTTTATTTACATGACAGGCATTTATTGGAACATTGATTGCAAAACGTTCCTGGATTGGCCTCAGTGATTCGATCTCTGAAGGTGACTGGCGCTGGGTGGATGGAACAGATTATACTTCCTCTGTAAAGTGAGTTCTCTTTTCAGTTGCACATTCTGGACAATATCAGGGACACTGAACATTAATGAGGAAGCTGGATTTGTTTTCAAGCTGCCTTCTTGAACCACTGCAGTCCATGTGGGGTAGGTACACCCACAGTGCGGTTAGGAAGGTAGTTCCTGGATTTTGACCCAGCGACAGTGAAGGAACGGCGAAATAGTTCCAAGTCAGGATGGTGTGTGGCTTGGAGGGGAACGTGCAGTTGGTGGTGTTCCCATGTATCTGCTGGCCTTGTCCTTCTAGGTGGGAGAGGTTGTGCTTTGGAAGTTGCTGGCAGAGTAGCCTTGGTGAGTTGCTCCAGTCCATCTTGTAGATGGTACACACAGCTGCCACTGTGTGTCGGTGGTGGAAGGAGTGAATGTTGGTGACTGGGGTGCCAATCAAGTGGGCTGTTTTGTTCTGGATGGTGTTGAAGTTCTTGAGTGTTGTTGGAGCTGCACACATGCAGGCAAGTGGAGAGTATTCCATCACACTCCTGACTTGTGCCATGTTGATGGCGGACAGGCTTTGGGGAGTCAGGAGGTGAGTTACTGGCTGCAGGATTCCGAACCTCTGACCTCCTCTTGTAGCCACGGTATTGATATGGCTACTCCAGTTCAGTTTCTGGTCAATGGTAACCCCCAGGATGTTGATACTTCACGTGACATCAAGGAATGGCTGAAGGCACTGGATACTTGCAAAGGCTATGGGTCCTGACAATATCCCGCGTTTGCACAACTGTCCATTTTACACTATCACCATTATGCTTGTGTCAGCTGTGTAAGAGCAATTCCACTGTCCTGCTGTCTTCCCATAAACCCCTTCAAATGACCCAAAATCTCAAAATGTTGTGATTTCAAAGGGTGATGTCAGTATAATTGACAAAGTTTAATGATGTTGGCAGTTTACGTGTGTCAAATTAATGCTGCAGATGTGGTAAAGAAATATCATGTGATCAATCACACACAACTCTAAGGTGACCCAACTTTGGGACACAACTTCTCTCCTTTCTATTGCATCCCCTATCCTGTCGATGACCCCTTCCACCCCCCCTCCCCCCATCACTTATCCCTTTCCATATGCACTCTCTCTCTCTCTCCGTCGCCCTTTGCACTCGATCCATATTTCTCCCTCCCTCTCCATCATTCCTCACACTCCACTGGCCATTCCAATTCATTGCCTCCTCCCTCGCCATCATCCCCACCTCTATTGCCCCTCCCTGTCTATTATCACCTCCCGCATTGCCTCCTCAATTTCCCCTTCTCCATTGCCCCCTCCCACTCTCACACCCTCCTCCACCATCACCTTCCCTCCCCCTCACAGAGTGTGGTGACTATTCCACGTATTGTACCAGTTCTGGGAAAGCATAATGCTGCCCTGGGCAGACTGCCTTTTTCTGTCAGCTGAGTCTGTGGTTGGTCACATGGGACACTCCGCCAAGCTGACAATGTCACAAAGTCTAATGTTTTGCCCCTGAATCAGTGCCAGTCTGTCCCATTCCGGCATGTTCTATGTGGAGGAATAGAACTCACTCTCCGTCCGTCAATTCTTCAGCTTCCACACATCTAGCAAAGCAATTTTTCAAATTAAGAACCACTGCTTGATATTTAACAGTGGAGTAGGATTTAAGGAGCAGTTTACAGGAGCATGTTATTGCTGAGATTCTTTGTTATCAGTGCTGCTTATCAGCACATTAATGGGACATGACAGACTCTGTGCCCATTTTCTGATGTGCACAGCTTCCAGCAAACAGCGAAGATGATTCTCGACAGGAGCGAGAGTAACAGGGTAGTGGTTATGGGGGACTTTAACTTTCCAAATATTGACTGGAAATACTATAGTTCGAGTACTTTAGATGGGTCTGTTTTTGTCCAGTGTGTGCAGGAGGGTTTTCTGACACAGTATGTGGACAGGCCAACCAGGGGCGATGCCACATTGGATTTGGTACTGGGTAATGAACCCGGCCAGGTGTTCGATTTAGATGTAGGTGAGCACTTTGGCGATAGTGATCACAATTCGGTTAGGTTTACCTTAGCGATGGGCAGGGACAGGTATATACCACAGGGCAAGAATTATAGCTGGGGGAAAGGAAATTATGACGCGATTAGGCAAGATTTAGGATGTGTAGGATGGGGAAGGAAACTGCAGGGGATGGGCACAAACGAAATGTGGAGCTTATTCAAGGAGCAGCTAATGCGTGTCCTTGATAAGTATGTACCTGTCAGGCAGGGAGGAAGTTGTCGAGCAAGGGAGCCGTGGTTTACTCAAGAAGTTGAAGCGCTTGTCAAGAGGAAGAGGGCGGCTTATGTTAGGATGAGACGTGAAGGCTCAGTTAGGGCGCTTGAGAGTTACAAGCTAGCCAGGAAGGATCTAAAGGGAGGGCTAAGAAGAGCAAGGAGAGGACACGAGAAGTCATTGGCGGATAGGATCAAAGAAAACCCTAAGGCTTTCTATAGGTATATCAGGAATAAACGAATGATAAGAGTTAGAACAGGGCCAATCAAGGATAGTAGTGGGAAGTTGTGTGCGGAATCAGAGGAGATAGGGGAAGCGTTAAATGAATATTTTTCGTCAGTATTTACAGTAGAGAAAGAAAATGTTGCCGAGGAGATTACTGAGATACAGCCTACTAGGCTAGATGGGATTGAGATTCACAAGGAGGAGGTGTTAGCAATTTTGGAAAGAGTGAAAATAGATAAGTCCCCTGGGCCAGATGGGATTTATCCTAGGATTCTCTGGGAAGCCAGGGAGGAGATTGCAGAGCCGTTGTTGTTGATCTTCAAGTCGTCATTGTCGACAGGAGTAGTGCCGGAGGACTGGAGGATAGCAAATGTTGTCCCCTTGTTCAAGAAGGGGAGTAGAGACAGCCCTGGTAATTATAGACCTGTGAGCCTTACTTCGGTTGTGGGTAAAATGTTGGAAAAGGTTATAAGAGACAGGATTTATAATCATCTTGAAAAGAATAAGTTCATTTGCGATAGTCAGCACGGTTTTGTGAAAGGTAGGTCGTGCCTCACAAACCTTATTGAGTTTTTTCAAGAAGGTGACCAAACAGGTGGATGAGGGTAAAGCCGTGGATGTGGTGTATATGGATTTCAGTAAGGCGTTTGATAAGGTTCCCCACGGTAGGCTATTGCAGAAAATACGCAAGTATGGGGTTGAAGGTGATTTAGAGCTTTGGATCAGAAATTGGCTAGCTGAAAGAAGACAGAGGGTGGTGGTTGATGGCAAATGTTCATCCTGGAGTTTAGTTACTAGTGGTGTACCGCAAGGTTCTGTTTTGGGGCCACTGCTGTTTGTCATTTTTATAAACGACCTGGATGAGGGTGTAGAAGGGTGGGTTAGTAAATTTGCGGATGACACGAAGGTCGGTGGAGTTGTGGATAGTGTCGAAGGGTGTTGTAGGGTACAGAGGGACATAGATAGGCTGCAGAGCTGGGCTGAGAGATGGCAAATGGAGTTTAATGCGGAGAAGTGTGAGGTGATTCACTTTGGAAGGAGTAACAGCAATGCAGAGTACTGGGCTAATGGGAAGATTCTTGGTAGTGTAGATGAGCAGAGAGATCTTGGTATCCAGGTACATAAATCCCTGAAAGTTGCTACCCAGGTTAATAGGGCTGTTAAGAAGGCATATGGTGTGTTAGCCTTTATTAGTAGGGGGATCGAGTTTCAGAGCCACGGGGTCATGATGCAGCTGTACAAAACTCTGGTGAGGCCGCACCTGGAGTATTGCGTGCAGTTCTGGTCACCGCATTATAGGAAGGATGTCGAAGCTTTGGAAAGGGTGCAGAGGAGATTTACTAGGATGTTGCCTGGTATGGAAGGAAGGTCTTACGAGGAAAGGCTGAGGGACTTGGGGTTGTTTTCGTTAGAGAGAAGGAGGAGGAGAGGTGACTTAATAGAGACATACAAGATAATCAGAGGGTTAGATAGGGTGGATAGTGAGAGTCTTTTTCCTCGGATGAGGATGGCAAACACGAGGGGACATAGCTTTAAGTTGAGGGGTGAAAGATATAGGACAGATGTCAGAGGTAGTTTCTTTACGCAGAGAGTAGTAGGGGCGTGGAACGCCCTGCCTGCAACAGTAGTAGACTCGCCAACTTTAAGGGCATTTAAGTGGTCATTGGATAGACATATGGATGTAAATGGAATAGTGTAGGTCAGATGATCGGCGCAACATCGAGGGCCGAAGGGCCTGTACTGCGCTGTAATATTCTAATTCTAATTCTAATTCTAAAAAACACTGCCAGCAAAACGTGCAATTGTAAAATGAACCCTTTATTCTCTAGAAAAATACAAGTTTACTGAACGACCATGGATCTGTCCATTCTAACAGTTTTCCCTCAAACAGGTGCTGAATGATCTCTGGTTACATTACTACACTGCAGTTAAACAGCTCCACCTGACTCTCACTGGGATATCATGACATGGTTAATTGTTGAGTTTCAGCTTGAAGTTGGAATTCTTATAAAGAATTTTATTCTCATCATGTTTTTGTGTTTAGACTTTGGAATCAGGGGGAGCCCAATAATTCCAACAATGAAGACTGTGCAGAGGAGCTCGGTTCTGGAAAGTGGAATGATATGCCGTGTGGTAATCAGCTACACTGGATCTGTGAAAAGTCAGCACAATGATTATTTTCCTGAATGTTACAGTCAGTGCAAAGTAGAAAGTGAAACTATTTTTCAACATTTTGTCCATGTACACTGGGCAATCAGCCCTGAGCTGATATTGGTATGGTGGGTGTGTGGCTGGAGCTCTCCCTCCCACCCTCTCTCTCCTGTCTGCAACTGTCCTAAAGCCAACTCGACACACTTTGTTCTGCCATTTTATGATAATCCAGAAATATGAAGACCCGCATGGTAGAATATCCCTATTGTCCTGTACTGTTTTGAAGCAAATCCAATTTTCCGGAATGTTGAAATGTGCCAGTCAGTGTTTGTACACCCAGGGTTCGGCACCAACATGTTGCACCATGGACATTTGACAAAATTATTGATTCAGCCATGGACATGGGGGCAAGTAATCTTTACATAAAGTATACAGTCAATCTAATGCAATCAAAACACAGTCCGATTTAAAACACATTTCTCCCTATAAATAAAGTAACTAAGGATGCAAATATCAATGGAGAGCAGCACGACTGTATTAGCTAGCTAGCAAGCAAAATAGTATGCAATGCCAATGCGAATTACAGTTGCTGTGAGGTTGTTTTAAAACACAAGGCTTGAATCAGGGGTGCCCAACATTTTCTCATGGGGGGGTGGGGTGCGGCTACATTACAATTTTTATCTTACATAGAGGTCCAGTGAGACAATCTCAAAAAGATAAAGGCATTAAAAATTTATCTTACCATTAATAAAAACAAAAAGCAAAGGTGCATTTTTGAGAAGAAGCTTTAAATGAGAAGACTAATTTATTGACTTACTTTCTGGTCACTATGTTTGACACTGATTTAGTATGACACCTGGCATTTTTTTGCTTGCACAAGTGGACAATGTTTGCCTACATACTTCTTGTAGAGATGCGGGGTACTGCGGATAAATGTCCATTGTCCCATTGTCAGGAGTGATCTTGATCGCTCTCTCTCCCACTTCTTTCTCTGGGCTGAATTTTACTGGAGCTTCCAAGATGGCGGCCTGCACGTGCGGCTTTAACGCCATGGAGCTCCTGTGATATTAGACGCGGTAGCTGATTTACATGGCTGTGGCGGACCGCCCCCCGCCCCGATGACGTGGAGGGGGCGAGTGCTCAGTCCCCGGAAATGGCGTCCGGTGCCACTGCGCAGGCAGCAGTGCTATTTTTAAAGGGCTTCAAGCCTTACATGTAATTTTAATTTTTAAAGTTAAATAAATGTTAAAGTTAAATTAAAACATTTAATAAAAAATTCAAGCCCCCTCTCCCACCCCCTAATGACTAAACAGTTTATTAATTTCCTTCTCCCCCCAAAAACTTCCTTTGCGATCCTGTCCTTTCCCTCCCAAAGCTTATTATCTTTTACCTTTAACTCCTTCCCACCATCCCTTGCAACAATCACAATCGTTTTCCCCTCTCCCCATACCCCCACCTGAAAACTTACCTGCTCCCCACTCCCAAAAAGTGTGCCGCCTTGGATTTCCAAACGGAGATACAAATGTGCAGGAGTCTGGACAACTGACCGGAAAAGGTCAGTGGGACGGCCGACGGGAGCAGGTAGCCTCATTAATTCTCTAATTTAAATATTTAAATCCTGCTCCCGTCACCAAGTGGCGGGTGTGCTGCCAAGAGGACTCACTCTGCTGGTAATATGGGTCAGGGCCTTCCCAGCATCGTGGCCCATGGCGGGCCTCTCCTGGAGGCATTTTCTGGACTGCCCTGCCATGACCCTTGATGTCTGGGGGCTGGCAAAATCCAGACCTCTGTGTCTGTCTGTCTCTTTCGCTCTATGTGTCCCCCTCTCTGTCATCCTCCCCTCTCCGTGTCAATCCCCCTCCCTCTGTGTCATCCCCCCTTGTTCTCTGCCCCCTTTCTCTCTCTCTGTGTCCCCTCTCTCTCTGCCCCTTCCCTCTTTCTGTCTCTCTTCTCTCTCTCTCTGCCCTTCTCTCTCCTTCTGCCCCTTCCCTCTCTCTCTCCACACTTTTCTATCTCTCAGCCTCGTCTTTCTGCTCCCCTCTCTCTGCCCTCCATTCTCTGCGCCCCTCTCTCTCTGCCCCTCTCTCTCTGCCCCCTCTCTCCCTCTCTCTTCCCTCCCTCCTTCTCACTCCCTCCCTCTCCCTCTCTATCCATCTTTCTCCATCTTGCGGACCCCTGTGTACACCAGCATGTCCTGCTTCCTCACATCCCTCCAGCCCAGGCCCATTGGAGCAAAGCTGCTCTGGGAATCTCAAACTTGTAGTGACATGTGTCTTCTTCCTTCGAGGGAAGTAATGGGCTTTCAACAGTTCCTGCTCCCTTCAGCAATCAGAGTGTAGACAGAAAAATCGATGGCCTTGGATTCACTTAAATCTTATCTCAGCTGACGACTGGAGTCCAGACTCATCCTCATTCCCCTTTCCTTCTGCCCGTTCCCCTCCCACCTGCCCTGCAATGTTTACCTCCCCCCCCACCTCCTCCTCAACCTCACAGCTGCCCATCCACTCCCATCATCCTTCACCTCCCACCACTCCCTCTGCCCCAGCCACCCCCATGACCCACCCACTTTCTGCCCCCAAATACCCTTCATTCCGCCCAGCCCTCCACCGCCCACCTCGCCACCTGCTTCCCACCTCCCACTTGCCCCACCTCTCCTGCCCACTTGCTTTCTGGTACCTGGACCATTTAATTAGATTGCTGGGTCTGTAACTCCAAAACTCCAAGATTGTTTTCCAGAACTTTAAATATTATAATCGAGTGAAATCTGCCATTTGCTTTCATCGTGCTTTTTGTAAATTTATTTCTTCATAAAGACGGTATGTAATGTTGGTTTCTCATGGTCTGTTCATGTGTTGTTTCGCAGCAGTTCGAGATATTGGGAGGGTACAGTGTGATTATTGCTATCCCTAAAGTCCATCTGATTGGTACAAAGGGTTCATTGTTTACCCTGAGTCCCACAATCCAGAATGATTTGTGCAGCAGGTCATGTTTCAGTCCATAGAGAGTAAGTCCCCATTCAACAGCCATGAGTTCAGTAAATTCGTCAAATGTCTCGGGTTCACTCATGGGAAAATCACACCCCTTTGGCCAAGAACTAATGGAGAAGTTGAGAAATTTATGCAAACCTTGATAAAAATGATAACGTACAGCTAGAGCTGAGAACAAGTCATGGAAACAACATAATTACAGAGCAATATCTCACTCGACTACTGGAAAACCTCCAGCTACAATCATCTTTGCACATCCTACGTGCACACGTTTACCTGAGCTACCCTGCGGAGCTAGTGATCAATGTGTACGTGAAGGCGATCGAGAACAGAAGGATTGAATGAAAATACATGCAGAGTGAAATGTGAAACTTAGAGCTACACCATTAAAACCAGGAGATAAAGTACTTGTGAAACGTGATGGTCGTATTGGAAAATAAACAAACCTTTATGACGTCCACCCATTTGTTGTGACCACACAAAAGAATCAATGATTAATGCAAAGCCCGGTTCACAAATCATCAGAAGAAACCAATCATTCTTCAAAACACTGAAAACACCAAACACAAGCATTGAAAGTGATTCCAACATTGACACCTCAGATGAAGAACATAATTCAAACAAGACTACACCTGATGTGAGATAATATTCGACTTGTGAGATAATATGTCCACCATACATAAGTTGCTCTGTTACAAAGTGAATTATTCATGTTGAAGATTAATGCTTCCATTTTTAGAAACATGCTATGTCTCTCATTTACTAAGAAGGGGAAGGATGCAGTGTTGCAGTGTTTTGAAATTGCTTTGTGTACACTTGGAGCTGCTGAAGAACACAAATGCTAACAAAGTGGAGTGAAAGTGAAAGTGAAATTGAAACAGGATAAAAGGAGAAGCCTTTATGTTCAGCTGCTGCAGTCTTTGCTTCTCAATCTTTGCCTCATATCTTATACTAAACTCGGCGAAACCTTGCTCAAGTCCCAAGGACATCCCAGACCACATGCTTTGTTACAGAGCAAAACTGTAGCTGGAAATAGTCCCATTTCTTATCTGTGCTTTATGAGGACACATTCCTTGGTATTGAGCGGCCTTTCATTAATTTCCTTCAGTGATTTTCTCATTATTCCTAAACCAACTTGCCAACTGTTAAATATATTATTTATCTTAGTTTCACAAGTACAGTTATAAACATCCCACTTTATAATCTAATCTATCTGATTAGTCACTCTGGCTGAAGGTTGTTTTATGCCTAATAATGGAAAAGTTCCTGTTATTTCTTTATCCCATTAAATTTTCCCTGTTTACTGATCACAATGGGTGTTTAATCAGTGTTACCCCGATGAACTATCTGCACTGAAGTTCCTGTCTGTCTAACTCAGGCTTGTTTCTACTTCCCATAAGACATATAATATCAGCCATTTTATGTCAATGTATTTCACCATTTTATATTAACATTTGTCTAAAACCTCCAGTGCACACTCAATGGAGCAGGAATGCACACAGTGAAATAAAAGCACACAGGCAATGAAGTGGGCGTACACACTCAGTGGAATTGGAGTAAACACTTAATGGAAAGGGGGCACACACTCAACGGAATTGGAGTACACACTTAATGGAATGGGAGTACACATTTAATGGAATTGGAGTACACACTCAGTGGAATTGGAGCACACACTCATAGGAATTGGAGTACACACTTAATAGAATTGGAGTGCACACTCAGTGGAATTGGAGCACACACTCATAGGAATTGGAGTACACATTTAATAGAATTGGAGTACACACTCAGTGGAATTGGAGTACACACTCAATAGAAAGATGCTGAAAGTTTGTGGATGAACAGAAAGGACCTGGAGATTCAAATACACAATTCTGTGAAAATGTGTAAATTAAGCTATTCAAAAAAGGCTAATAGCATTGTAATGCGTTCTTTATGTTGTCTGATGCACCATAAATGAGATGCGTGTAGTCCAGTTATGTTGAAGATCTCAAATTGGTTTATTACAGCTAAACTATTATATACAGTACAGAGCTAACTATTTATAGAACCTTACCCGAGGTGTTACAGTTGCAGAGTGACTCCGGCTTCGAGTCACATGACTATTTTCAGCACTTAGCTTATAAGCATACTAAGATCTTAACAGGATATCCTCTTAAAGACCATCATACATCACCCCTTTTCTTTCCAAAGATAAATCTCATATGCTAAAAGTAAAAAACATGGACTATGACAGTACGCTTCCATGTACTTTGCTTTTCAACGGGCAGATTTGCCCTTACCAGGCCAGGCCTGTACACCCAATCAAAATTATTCCACAGGCGATTGGCAAATTGTGGTCCCTGCTGGCACCGTTTCAAATAAGCATCGGGCTCTCCTCTGTTGAGGCCAGCTGCATTTAGAATAGCTTGTCTCAGGGGCCCTCCTCTCGTATTTATCTTGTGATAGGATGGAAAATAGGATGGAACTTTTGCTCATGTCAAGCAGTTTCACTTCCTCTGCATCGTCAAAGCCGCGCAGAGATTTTAATTGAGTGACAGCACTTGCTTCGCAACAACCTGCTCAGTGACGCTCAGTTTGGGTTCTGCCAGGGCCACTCAGCTCCTGACCTCATTACAGCCTTGGTTCAAACATGGACAAAAGAGCTGAACTCAAGAGGTGAGGTGAGAGTGATTGCCCTTGACATCAAGGCAGCATCTGCATCAAGGAGCCCCAGCAAAACTGGAGTCAATGGAAATCAGGAGGAAATCCCTCTGCTGGTTGGAGTCATACTTCGGCAAAGAAAGATGGCTGTGGTTGTTGGAGGTCAATCACCTGAGCTCCAGGAAATCACTGCTGGAGTTCCTCAGGGTAGCGCCCTAGGCCCAACCATCTTCAGCTGCTTCATCAATGACCTTCCTTCAATCATAAGGTCAGAAGTGAGGATATTTGCTGATGATTGCACAATGTTCAGCACCATTCGCGACTCCTCAGATACTGAAGCAGTCCGTGTAGAAATGCAGCAAGACCTGGACAATATCCAGGCTTGGGCTGATAAGTGGCATGTAACATTTGCGCCACACAAGTGCCAGGCAATGACCATCTCCAACAAGAGAGAATCTAACCATCTCCCCTTGACATTCAAAGACATTACCATTGCTGAATCCCTCACTATCAACATCCGAGAGGTGACCATTGACCAGAAACTGAACTGGAGTAGTCATATAAATACCGTGGGCACAAGAGCAGGTCAGAGGCTAGGAATCCTGCGGTGAGTAACTCACCTCCTGACTCCCCAAAGCCTGTCCACCATCTACAAGGCACAAGTCAGGAGTGTGATGGAATATTCTCCAGTTGCCTGGATGGGTGCAGCTCCAACAACACTCAAGAAGCCCGACACCATCCGGAACAAAGCAGCCCACTTGATTGGCACCCCATCTACAAACATTCACTCCCTCCACCACCGACTCACAGTGGCAGCAGTGTGTACCATCTACAAGATGCACTGCAGCAACGCACCAAGGCTCCTTAGACAGCACCTTCCAAACCCGCGACCTCTACCACCTCGAAGGACAAGAGCAGCAGATGCATGGGAACACCACCACCTGCAAGTTCCCGTCCAAGTCACACACCATCCTGACTCGGAACTATATCGCCGTTCCTTCACTGTCGCTGGGTCAAAATCCTGGAACTCCCTTCCGAACAGCACTGTGGGTGTACCTACCTCACATGGACTGCAGCGGTTCAAGAAGGCAGCTCACCACCACCTTCTCAAGGGCAATTAGGGATGGGCAGTAAATGCTGGCATAGCCAGTGACGACCATATCCCATAAATGAATTTTTTAAAAGTGCCAAACGTGGCGTATGGGTCTCCCGTACCATTCTAGTTGGGTATATCGTTTTTCATTTTGGACAGCTGTGTGATTGTATGTGGGGTGGAATACGTTACAGTGACTGGACTCCGCCTGCTCGGCCTGAGTCTGAAAACTACTCACATGCAATGTATAATTGGCTCACTGCTCTTCCCAGCGCTGGGCCTTTTCCTTCCACTCGTCAGCCTGTTTCTCCATTTGTTCCAGGCGACATTTTAAAACTACTGTTTCTGCTTCTCTTTCTTCTAATTCGTTCAGGCAACAAGTAATTGCTGCAAATTTTCGCATTTTCGCAGCTTTCCTTTTCCTGTTATTCCCATGGACCTTCGTCCATATTGATTCGGACATGGATCCTGGACTCGCAAAACTGTCCGCATAGTAGTCCATCCATTTGGGCCCCTTCTTATTTGCATAATTGGTATATTTAAACAGCTGTTTTAGGTTTCGGACACGGTGGGATCTCTGGAAATTCGAGTTAACCCTTCAATCCGCGACAACACAGGGACGACAAATTCTATTGTTCAACCGCTGGCCGACGGCGTCTAGAGCCAACAAGGTAACAGCAGCAAATGTTACAGACACCAATAGTGGAACGAGATTCCACACAGCTGCTGTGGTGGGATTTGAAGCCATGTCCCCAGGACATTAGCCTGGGCCTCTAGATTACTAGTTCAGTGACAATACCACAAACCACCACCTCACCACTTCACCACGTAATTAGTTTCCCCGGAATGTCCTCTACTGTGAAGTCTGACACAAAGCAATGATTCAGTAATTCTGCCATTTCCTTATTTTCATTTGCAATATTACTCACAGCGTTTTTTAAAGAGACCACGTTACCCTTGACTGTCTCTTTACTTCCTATATAATTGTGATTAACTTTTTTTATGTTAAAGAGTCACAGAGTCGTTCAGCATAGAAACAGGCCCTTCGGCCCACCGCGTCCATACCGATCATAATGCCTATCTATACTAATCCCACCTGCCTGCATTAATTCCATATCCCTCTATGCCTTGTTCATTCAAGTACCTGTCCAGATGCCTCTTAAATGTCGCTACTGTTCCTGCCTCCACCACCTCCTCAGGCAGCTCATTCCAGATACCCACTATTCTTTGTGTGAAAAATTTACCCCTTTGATCCCCTTTAAACCTCCTGCCTCTCACCTTAAATCTATGCCCTCTAGTTTTAGTCACCCCTACCATGGGAAACAAACTCTGGCTATCTACCCCTATCTATGCCTCTCATAATTTTATATACCTCTATCATGTCCCCTTTCAGCCTCCTTCACTCCAGGGAAAACAGACCCAGCCTATCCAATCTCTCTTTAGAACTCAAGCCCTCCAAACCAGGCAACATCCTTGTGAATCTTTTCTGCACCCTGTCAAGCTTAATCATATCTTTCCTGGAGTGCAGCGACCAGAACTGCACACAGTACTCCAAGTGCGGCCTAACCAACATTATGTACAACTGCAACATGACGTCCCAACTCTTGTACTCAATGCCTCGACCGATGAAGGCAAGCATGCCTTCACCACCCTGTCTACCTGTGTTGCCACTTTCAAGGAACTATGTACTTGCACCTCAAGGTCTCTCTGCTCAACAACACTCCCCAGGGCTCTGCCATTCACTGTATATGTCCTGCCCTGGTTTAACTTCCAAAAATGCATCACTTCACACTTGTCTGTGTTAAATTTCATTTGCCACTCCCTTGCCCACTTTCCCAGTTGATCTATATCCTTTTGTAACCTTAGATAACCTTCTTCACTGTCCACTATACCACCAATTCTGGTGTCATCTGCAAATTTACTAATCATTCCCCCTACATTCTCATCCAAGTCATTAATATATATGACAAACAACAGACGGCCCAGCACCAGTCCCTACGGCACACCACTGGTCACTGGCCTCCAATGTTAACCTTGGTGAATTTCCCAAATTTCGATTTGTATTCCCTTCTAACAGCTCTTACAACCATTTTTGTCTTCCTTTGCTGTTCATTATGTTTCCCCCAGTCCCCTGGATTAACATAAAATAAAAGCAAAATACTGCAGATGCTGGAAATCTGAAATAAAAACAAGAAATGCTGGAAATACTCAGCAGGTCTGGCAGCATCTGTGGAGAGAGAAGCAGAGTTAACGTTTCAGGTCAGTGACCCTTCTGCAGAACCCCTGGATTAACACTCTTCTTGCACTTTTATATCCTCTTCCCTTTAGTTTTATATTATCTCTCACCTCTTTTCTTGACCACGGCTGTTATATTCTGTAATTAGAGTTCTTGCCCCTTCGAGGTATGTACAGATCCTGTATTAAGCTAACTTCTGTTTCGAACACTTCTCATCTGTAGTTTTACCCGATAACAGTTTTGACCAATCTTCTGTCATTGATCTCTGCCTCATCCCATTAAAGATACCTTCGTAAATTTTAGAATCTTAGTAACTGTGTTATATTTCTCCATTTTAAACCTAACATTGAATTTGATCATATTATGATTGTTTGATAAATGCTCCCTTAACTGTACAATTATTAACTAAATCTGGCTGATTGCTCATTACAAAACCTAGTATGACCTGCTGTCATGTTGGTTCGAGAACATATTGCACCAGAATACTATCTTAAATGCACACAAAGATCATTATTTCAAAGAGGGCTGGAATATGAAGGAGAGGACATTATGCAAGCATTGAATTCCCTTGATTATAGCAGATTGAGGGGTGAAATAATCAAAGCGTTTCAAATATAAAAAGGATTTGATCGGGTGGATGCTGGAACTTGGCCATTCAGGAACGAAGTCAGGAAGCACTTTTTGGCACAAAGGGTAAAAATTTGGAACTCGCTCTCCCCAAAAGCTCTGGATGCTGGGCAATTGCAGCTTCCAAGACTGATAGGATTTTTTTGTTAGGGAATAGCATCAAGGGATATGAAGCAAAGGCGGAGAAGTAGAGTTGAGGTGTAGATCAGACATGATCTAATTGAATGACGAAGCAGGTCCAAGGGGCCGAATGGCCTCTTCCTGTTCCATTGTTCCTATGGCTTGGTTGATATCTGAACAACATCAAAATGGTCATGGTTATCAGGGGCCAATCATTGCAAACCCAAGGCATCACTGCTGGTGGTCCTCACAGCAGCATCCTCAGCCTATCCATTTTCAGTTGCTTCAACAATGATTCTCCCTCCATTTATAGGTCAGGAGTGAAACTGTTCATTGATGATTTCAAAGTTTTCAGCTCATTCATAATTCCTCTGATAATGAAGAAGCTCATGGCAGGTACATCACAACCTGGAATGTGTACTCCCATTCCATTGAGCATGTATTTCCATTTCATTGAGCGTGTATTTCCATTCCATTGAGCATGTATTCGTATTCCATTGAGCATGTATTTCAAATCCATTGAGCGTGTATTCGCATTCCATTGAGCGTGTATCTCCATTCCATTGAGCATGAATTTCCATTCCATTGAGCATGTATTCGCATTCCATTGAGCGTGTATTCGCATTCCATTGAGCGTGTATTCGCATTCCATTGAGCATGTATTTCAATTCCATTGAGCGTGTATTCGCATTCCATTGAGCGTGTATCTCCATTCCATTGAGCATGTATTTCCATTCCATTGAGCATGAATTTCCATTCCATTGAGCATGTATTCGCATTCCATTGAGCGTGTATTCGCATTCCATTGAGCGTGTATTTCAATTCCATTGAGCGTGTATTCGCATTCCATTGAGCGTGTATCTCCATTCCATTGAGCATGAATTTCCATTCCATTGAGCATGTATTCACATTCCATTGAGCATGTATTTCAAATCCATTGAGCATGTATTCGCATTCCATTGAGCGTGTATTTCCATTCCATTGAGCATGTATTTCCATTCCATTGAGCATGTATTCGCATTCCATTGAGCATGTATTCGCATCCAATTGAGCATGTATTTCCATTCCATTGAGCATGTATTCGCATCCAATTGAGCATGTATTTCCATTCCATTGAGCATGTATTCGCATTCCATTGAGCGTGTACTTCCATTCCATTGAGCATGTATTTCCATTCCATTGAGCATGTATTCGCATTCCATTGAGCATGTATTTCCATTCCATTGAGCGTGTATTTCCATTCCATTGAACATGTATTTCCATTCCATTGAGCATGTATTCACATTCCATTGCGCATGTATTTCCATTCCATTGAGCATGTATTCACATTCCATTGAGCATGTATTTCCATTCCATTTAGCGTGTATTTCCATTCCATTGAGCGTGTATTTCCATTCCATTGAGAATGTATTCGCATTCCATTGAGTGTGTATTTCCATTCCATTGAGCGTGTATTTCCATTCCATCATTCCATTGAGCATGTATTTCCATTCCATTAAGCGTGTATTTCCATTCCATTGAGCATGTATTTCTATTCCATTGAGCATGTATTCACATTTCATTGAGCGTGTATCTCCATTCCATTGAGCATGAATTTCCATTCCATTGAGCATGTATTCACATTCCATTGAGCATGTATTTCCATTCCATTGAGCGTGTATTTCCATTCCATTGAGCATGTATTCACATTCCATTGAGCATGTATTTCCATTCCATTGAGCATGTATTTCCATTCCATTTAGCGTGTATTTCCATTCCATTTAGCATGTATTCACATTCAATTGAGCATGTATTTACATTCCATTGAGCATGTATTTCCATTCAATTGAGCATGTATTTCCATTCCATTTAGCGTGTATTTCCATTCCATTGAGCGTGTATTTCCATTCCACTGAGCGTGTATTTCCATTCCATTGAGCATGTATTTCCATTCCATTGAGCGTGTATTTCCATTCCATTGAGCATGTATTCGCATTCCATTGAGCATGTATTTCCATTCCATTGAGCGTGTATTTCCATTCCATTGAGCATGTATTTCCATTCCATTGAGCATGTATTTCCATTCCATTGAGCATGTATTCGCATTTCATTTAGCGTGTATTTCCATTCCATTGAGCATGTATTTCCATTCCATTGAGCATGTATTCGCATTCAAGTGAGCATGTATTCGCATTCCATTGAGAATGTACTTCCATTCCATTGAGCATGTATTTCCATTCCATTGAGCATGTATTTCCATTCCATTTAGCGTGTATTTCCATTCCATTGAGCATGTATTTCCATTCCATTGAGCATGTATTCACATTCCATTGAGCATGTATTTCCATTCCATTGAGCATGTATTCGCATTCCATTGAGCATGTATTTCCATTCCATTGAGCGTGTATTTCCATTCCATTGAGCATGTATTTCCATTCCATTGAGCATGTATTTCCATTCCATTGAGCATGTATTCGCATTCCATTTAGCGTGTATTTCCATTCCATTGAGCATGTATTTCCATTCCATTGAGCATGTATTCGCATTCAAGTGAGCATGTATTCGCATTCCATTGAGAATGTACTTCCATTCCATTGAGCATGTATTTCCATTCCATTGAGCATGTATTTCCATTCCATTTAGCGTGTATTTCCATTCCATTGAGCGTGTATTTCCATTCCATTGAGCATGTATTCACATTCAATTGAGCATGTATTTCCATTCCATTGAGCATGTATTTCCATTCCATTTAGCGTGTATTTCCATTCCATTGAGCGTGTATTTCCATTCCATTGTGCATATATTCGCATTCCATTGAGCATGTATTTCCATTCCATTGAGCATGTATTCGCATTCCATTTAGCGTGTATTTCCATGCCATTGAGCATGTATTTCCATTCCATTGAGCGTGTATTTCCATTCCATTGAGCATGATTTTCCATTCCATTGAGCATGTATTCACATTCCATTGAGCATGTATTTCCATTCCATTGAGCATGTATTCGCATTCCATTGAGCAATTATTTCCATTCCATTGAGCGTGTATTTCCATTCCATTGAGCATGTATTCGCATTCCATTGAGCATGTATTCGCATTCCATTTAGCGTGTATTTCCATTCCATTGAGCGTGTATTTCCATTCCATTGAGCATGATTTTCCATTCCATTGAGCATGTATTCACATTCCATTGAGCATGTATTTCCATTCCATTGAGCATGTATTCGCATTCCATTGAGCATGTATTTCCATTCCATTGAGCGTGTATTTCCATTCCATTGAGCATGTATTTCCATTCCATTGAGCATGTATTTCCATTCCATTGAGCATGTATTCGCATTCCATTTAGCGTGTATTTCCATTCCATTGAGCGTGTATTTCCATTCCATTGAGCATGTATTCGCATTCCAGTGAGCATGTATTCGCATTCCATTGAGAATGTACTTCCATTCCATTGAGCATGTATTTCCATTCCATTGAGTGTCTATTCCCATTCAATTTTTTTCCCCCTTCACCTATCCACCTAATCCCACTGGCACTTGACCACATTTGCAATGACAGTGCTGATTTAGTGTGGATATTATGCTGCTGACTGCGGCTCTGTCACTGGGCGGGCGAAGAATTAGGTTGAGCTGTTGCAGTTCAAGGGTTGACACAGGTTACATGCCCAGAAGCACAGCAGATCGATTAGGTCCGAGGGAGTGAGCAAGACCTGCAACACAAGGGAGAATTCCATTGACTGAAGGAGCAGCAATATCTGGAGAATCTGCAATGATCAAAGCCCCTAAACAGGAGTAATTAGCCTCCCGAATAGAGCCTGTGTCAGCTAATCTGGTTTCTTTGAGAGCGGCAATGTTGACACCAAACCTGTGTAGCTCAAGGTCAATCAGGCTGTCTTGTGTACACTAGCTGTGGAGCGCAGTTTGTTGTTCATTCCAGGGCACATAGTCCTCACGTTCCAGCTTCCAAGCTGAAAGGTTATCTTTCTTTGTTTGCTGTGTAGTCTATGCATGGTTTCAGGAAGCGCAGACGTGCCTAGCATCTTCAACCCCCTCTCGAACCTCGTGGCCGGTGCCCAGAGGAAATACGAAAGCCTAAACATCTGGGGCCTATTTGGGTGCAGGAGTTGCTGGAAGGTGCTACCTTGAGGGAGCCACTAACCACCGAATGGGACTCCACTCCAGAATTTGTCGGGATTACTCCCTTAGCCCTTGATGTTGTTAATGTTGAAGTCACTGACCAGCAGGGCCCAAGATCAGCACACAAGTAGGTGTGATCTTGTCCTCCTGGTGTGCAAAAGGAGCAGCTGCAGGTCCCTGCTTCCCACCTCCAGGTGGCCACCTCCATCCCCCGAACTCTACAACTACTACGTCTTCAGGTGGTCAATCTGAGATGACTGTGGGTCACTTAGGAGTGAACTTAGCGCCGGCGATTTTCTGGCCAAGCTGAAGCAGAAAAACCAGTATAATCAGTGGCCAGTCACAGGCTCAGCCAGAGATTGAAGTCTCTCAATTGCAGCAGTGGTGGGGGAAGGACAGTAAACTGATCAAAGTTACTTTAAATATCGCAACACAGCAGCAATTCAGAGACAAAGTTGGGCCTTGCATTATAACCAGTGTAGTCCAGAGCAAAAACTTCTTCTCAATGTTGAGATAAGTCCAGAAATTTGAAGCCAAGTTTCAAAGAAGATCGAGATGTCGAGTTTTCCAGATGTTTTCCACACCTCACAGATCAGATCTTCTAAACAATTCATTATTGGTAACCTTGGAACCTTTAAAACCAACATCCTCATCCAAGTACTTGAAAAAGTCTTCAGCCAACCAGACATCCAAATTGTCCTTCACAACAACTGTATCCAATTCATTTTGTTTAACCCTATGAGCCTGGGACCCAGTCACAACACAATTCGGGAATAGTCCAGGAAATTCTTCCTGCAAAACCTCAGTTTCCGCAGCCTCAGCTGTCTTCCCCAAAACCATTGGAGACACCAATACCTTATCCCTAGCCAGGTTATTTCCTGTCAAAAAAAATCCAACCTTAAGTCGGCAAACTAGGATCAACACCAATGGACACAAGACACAAGACTAAGTCACATTTCAAATCAACCCTATATCAGTAAATTTCCAACAATACCCTGAATTAACACCTTCGCATTCAGAAAACTATCGGGGTGGGGTGGGGGGGGGGGGGCGGGGTACGGAAATTTATCGCACCTGACAAATCAGTGACTGTACCGCCCCTGTATCGCTAAGAATAACAATTGACTTCCCTGTCTCACCAGACAAACACGGGGATACTTCACCCTCAAACGGAAAACATCTATAATTTCCAGCAAACTGATTCATTCTGTCAAGGAATGGGAGAGAAACTATCTGTTTGTCATGAATGTCACCCTATTAGGATAGTATATCCTGGGGGACACCATTTGACTGCAAACATGCCACGGGCTCCTTTTTCCATTTCCAACACTCAGCTTTCACATGTCTTTTTTTATGATAAAAATAGCAGGTCGGTCCCCTCGAACCAAGCTTGTCCTCCGGACTTTCTCTTTTACCAACCTGAGGAGTGTTTGTGTCTTTACCTTTGCCATATTTCTCAATAGAACCAGATCTCTATTCATTATCAAACTTCCTATCTCTTCAAATTCTCTGAATGTTTCCAAATTGGGGCCTGTGACTAGCGCCTGTGAATCAATTCGTAATCATCTGTGTCTACCTTTATCTTACAAACTGTATGTTCTAGGTGGCACCTTCTCAAATGGCCCAAAGTACATTTCTACACCCTCCGAAAAATGGGCACCAAGTGTATATTCTTTGCCAAATCGTAACTATGATGAGGTTGTTCTGGGTGATCCTTACTTTTCATCTCCAATGCACCTTCACGGACTTTGAGCTTTTCCTTTGCCAATTCTAAGTTCTCCCTTTCCCTTTTCCTTATTCTAAGTCAAGTTTTCATATTTCTCATTTTTTTGTTTCTCTTTCTACATTTTCCTTTTTCCTTTCTCTTTCTCATTTTGATTCAAGGTTTTGCATTTCTCTTTCTTTTTCCTTTTCTTCTCTTTCCCTTTCCAATTTCATGTTCTCTATTTTGAATTGTCTCATTTCCCCAGTCAAAAAAGGAAAAATATTCACTTTTATAATCTTTACTTTAACAATCAAACCAAAATCAACATAGTTTAAACATGAATGAACAGACAAATCATGGACAATTATTACCAAGTATTACCAATATTACGACTGAGGCGGGAGCAATGCACTGTCAATTCAGTCCCATCACTCCACAGGTCGTAGCACAATATTTAAGCTTTCCCACCCAACCGGAAAGCAGCCAAATTAAACAGTCCAGCAGCCCACAGAATAAAACAGACCAAACCAGGTATCTTTAGACAACAACAAATTAACTATTTATTAAAATTAAATCTTAAACACTATTAAGATAAACCTGTCTAAAGACCTTATAACTGCTTATTTTAACCAACCTCCCCCATTCACACGCATACACTCAAAAATTATGGTTAACTGGCTTCCTTTTTAAAAAAAATTATGTTTTAAAAATTAGTTGTTTCTTAAGAATAAATAAATAACTGGCATATAAGTCTTTGTGGGTTATGTTCCTGATGGGTGAGGTATTCTAATGCGAAAATAATCAAATGCCACTCGAAGTCTCTATGCGGATTTGATGAAATAGTCTCTTAGTAGATAGGCATTCAAAACACTATGGCTGCAGCAGGCATCAAACAGTTCTTTCAACGATGAGCACAGCAATAGGTCAACATGAATTTTAAAACCGACAGTCTCTCAGTCAAAACTTTACTTCAGATATTTTTTCATTCTTAGGCAATTAACTCGGTCTGTAGCTCCTTGTAAAATGTTTGCTGAGAGAAATAGACAGCTCTTCTTTAGCAGCATGCATTGCTGTTGAGTCTATCAAAACTGGTGTCAGCTGATTTTTATACACAGTTAAATTGTTACAACACACCATGTGACCTCTCTCTCCTGCTCCTGCTGTGGCAAAGGTGCAGGTGGAGCTGGCACTCTGTGCCTCAGAAATCCAAAACTTTTCTCCCTGACCCAAAGGTACACTGTTTGTAACAGAGTCTTCAAGGCAAATTGTTTTAATCAGAGGAGAAAATAAATATGGTTCCGTGACACCAGTTACACATTAATTATCAGATACAACAAAGATAGATCTCACTGATTTACTGGACAGTCCATTCAGCATAAATGGCACCAATTCGAGTCACAAAGTTCTACAAAGCTCTGACCTTCTTCAATAGATCTCCAGCAACTTTCTTCCAAGATGCAGCCACTGATTCTCATCTGACACTAGTTTCCTTTTCCCCCTGAGCTCCATGGGTACAGAATTTGCCAAAATTGTACTGTTCTCGAGAAACACCTCAGCTCAAGACAGTCTTGATGGTGTGGATCTACCAGTATTACCTTATGTAACAGAAACAGCTGCAGCAACTTGTATTTGCCTGTGGCCAGCTCCTGGATCTGTGCTTTACTTTCTTCAGCCTGCCTGGACTCCACACCGGCATGATGAGAGCCTGATGGCTCTGTCTTTTAATCTGGTTCCAACCAGCTTCTGTTTCCCCAGAAACCTGAAATTCTAGTTTCCCTTTCAGTTAGGGTCTGTCTAAAAAGAAAACAGGCTTTGAAATTGTACCTAACAGAACATTCAATAAGTCATCTGTTCAGACAACAGTTCACACACGTTCTCCCACTGGTTCCACAGCCGTAGATTCCATCACAATATGATACCGAGCCACAAAAGGAGGTATTAGGGCAAAGGGCAAAAACCTTGGTGAAAGAGGTAAGATCTTAAGGATTGTCTTAAAGGAGGAAAGTGAGGTGGAGAGATTTAGGGAGGGCGTTCCAAAACTTAGTGCCGAGGCAGCTGAAGACACAGCCACCAGTGGCGAGCAATTAAAATTGGGGATGCACAAGAGGTCAGAGTTAGTGGAGTGCAGATGTCATGGAGAGTTGTAGGGCTGGAGGAGATTACAGAGATCAGAAGAGGGCAGGTCAAGAGGGTTGTGAAAAATTGAAGTGTTGCTTAACTGGGAGTCAGTGTAAGACAGTGAGCACAGGGGTGATGTGTGAATGGCACTTGATGCGAGTTATACCCCAGACAGCAGAGTTTTGGATGACCTCAAGTTGATGGATGGTAGAACGTGGGAGGCTAGCCAGGAGTACGTCTGAATAGGCAAGTCTGGAGGTCAAGACATTTTATGGTGGCGGAGATACGCAGAATTAATGACAGATTGGATAGGTGGTTGAAAGCTCATCTCAAGGTCAAATATGACAACGAGGTTGCAAACAATCAGGTTCAGCCTCAGACAGTTGCCAGAGAGAGGGATGGAGTCAGTAGCCTGGGAATGGAGTTTGTGGCGGGGACCAAAAGCAATGGCTCCGGTCTTCCCAATATTTATTTGGAGGAAATTTCTGCTCATCCAATACTGGATGCCAGATATGCAGCCTGACAATTTAGAGACAGTGGAAGTGTCAAGAGAGGTGGTGGTGATGTAGAGCTCGGTGTCGTCAGTGTACATGTGGAAACTGATGTGTTTTCAGTTGATATGGCTGAGGGCAGCATGTAGATGGGAAATTAAAGGGGGTCAAGGATAGATCCTTGGGACACACTTAAGATAATGAGACAGGAGTGGGAAGAGAAGCCATTGATAGCAATTCTTTGGTTATGGTTAGATCCATAAAAATGGAACGAAGCGAGTGCAGTCCGATCAAGGGGATGACAGTGGAGAGGAGGATAGTGTGGTCACGTGTCAAAGGCTGCAGTCCGGTGGAGAAGGATGAGGAGGGAAAGTTTATCTTTGTCACAGTCACATAGGATGTCATTTGTGACTTGGATAAGATCTGTTTCAGTACTGTGGCAGGGGCTGAAACCTGATTGGAGAGATTCAAACATGGAGTTCTGGGAAAGATAGGAATGGATTTGGGAGGCGACATGTTCAAGGACGTTGGTGAGGAAAGGGAGGTTGGAGATGGGATGGCAGATCTACAAGGACAGAGGGGTCAAGGAGTGTTTTTTTAAGGAGAGGGGTGATGATGGCAGATTTGAAGGATAGAAGGATGGAACTTGAGGAGAGACCCGATAGCAATGTCAGCTAACTTGGGAGCCAGGAAGGAAAGTTGGGTGGTCAGTAGTTTAGTGGAAATAGAGCTGAAGGGGCAGGAAGTGGATCTCATTGACAAAATGAGCTCCGAGAGGGTAGATAGGAGAGAAACTAGAGAAAGATACACGTTCCAGACTAGGGCAGGGGGAGCCTTATGGGGAGTTTGGCCAGGTGGGCTAGAAGAGAGGGAAGCAGCAGAGGCAGTAGAAAGGATGGTCTCATTCTTAGTAACAAAGAATTCCATGAGCTCCTCGCCCTTATGTTGGAGGTGAGGGTGGAGGAAACAGGGGAGAGGGTTTAAGGGGGGGAGGCGGTGGCGTAGTGGTATTATCACTGGACTAGTAACCCAGAGACCCAGGGTATTGCTCTGGGGACATGGGTTCAAATCCCACCACAGCAGAAGGTGGAATTTGAATTCAATTAATAAATCTGGAATTTAAAAAAAAGCTAGTCTAATGATGGCCATGAAACCATTGTCGATTGTTGTAAAAACCCATCTGGTTCACTAATGTCCTTTAGGGAAGGAAATCTGCTGTCCTTACCTGGTCTGGCCTACATGTGACTCCAGACCCACAGCAATGTGGTTGACTCATACATGCCCTCTGAAATGGCCTAGCAAGCCACTCAGTTCAAGGGCAATTAAGGATGGGCAATAAATGCTGGCCTGGCTGGTGACGCCCACATCCCATGAATGAAAAAAAAGAAGATGGCTTTCAGTAGAGAAAAGAAGCGGACGGTTACCTTTGCATTCTAGGATGATCCTGGAATGGTTAGCAGATGAGAGCAGGACCCGATAGTGCTTTCTGTGGTCCAGCCAGATCTGGCAATCAAAAACTAAACTAGTTGTTTGCCATAAATGTTCAAGTCTGCATCATTCTGACTTGAGGGCCATATCAAGGGGAATGGCCAGTGCAAGTAGGTTTGGGCAGCTGGAGTTTAGCTTAGCTTGACCATTTTCACACTGTATCCTCTGGCATAACTAACAAGGTCAAGTCAGCCAGCTCAATACTAACACATGACCAAAGAAGCCATTTATGTTTCTTGTATCAGCAACTGTATGAATCAAATTAATGTAAAGTAGTTACCCATCAAGAAACAATGATTACGAAGGAATGGATATTGACTGAGTTGTAATTACTGAATTAAGGATCATACTAGAAAGAATGGGCTTTAACTTAAAAGTATTAAGTTTAAAAATTAAGTCTTAAGCTTGTAAGAAAGTTCAGTGTCAGTAGGATTTTGTAAGTCACTTTAACACAAAGGCAGCAGAAACAGTATTGTGGCCCTGATAATATTCATTAAATTGGCTAAAAGAAAATCAATTTCTGTACAAATTCATACTGTCCAAGGAGTGAACAACCATAATAAAGAGAACTCTTCATTGTTTTTTATCTCAATTATTGGTAAAATGTTTTATCAATTAAGCCCCAATTAGAGTAGGGTAGTAAGTGACATCAGAGGACCTGGACCAACGGTCAGGTAAACTACAAGGTGGTCTGTTGGCAAAAAATGGTATCAAAGAACAGCTATTGGACATGAGAAGCAGCACGAAAAATCCAGAGGAAGAAAGAAGGGAATCTTCAGTCAACATAACACAGAAAGAGAAAGGGAGACGGTGCCACAGTCACTCCGAGGGCTACTGCAGAGGGTCTGAGGAACAGACTGTGTCTATTGTCTTTGTTAAGTATTACTTCTCTGCAATAAATATAAACTACTTAATAAATCTGCTACACTTATAATCAACATATACCAGTAGCCATAGTGGTTTGTTGTAGGCACGGCCAAGTCACCCTTGTTGGATTAAGTTGACTCCTGAAAGTAGCAGGAAAGCTACACCAGGGTGAGAGAGAGAGTAAATGGGTTTAATGGGGGACAAGAGCATCAAAGGTGGAGGTGAGGATGTGGTTGAGCAGATCGGCAGCTGCAGAAGTGTTATGGTGAAAGGATGGCCAAAGGTTAGACAGTTGGGATTTGAAAGTGAATTGGGAGAGAGTTATCTCCAGGAGCAGACACAGAGGGAAGAAGGATCTGGAGGGGAAAGTAGGATGTGGGTGGACAGCAACAGCAAGGAAATAATCAGAAATGGCCGTACATGAAATGGCAAAGGTAAAGGGGGTGAAACTGTTGGGGATTTTACATGGAGGGAGAGTTCGATGTAGGGTAGAAGGGCAGTTAATTCAAAGGAGAGAGAACACGATGAGTTGAGATGGAGGTTGAAATCACTGAGGATGAGAAGATGCTTGGTGAAGAGGCTGAGGGAGGAAATCAGAGAAGGCATGCCAGTGAGAAAATTGGCATTGTACTTGGGCAGGCAGTAGAGAACCAGGATTTGAAATGAGAGGTGAGAGGGGTGGAACAGGGGAGATACTCAAAGGAGGAGAAGGTGGCAGCTGACTAGGGCTTCAGGCAAGGTGAAATTTGGTGATAAGCACCACACCGCCATTGGAACAGTCTGGGCGAGGCAAGTGGATAAAGGTATAGCCAGGCAGGGAGGCTTCAAATAGCGGGAAAGTGTGATCACCCCTCAGCCAGGTTTCTATCAGGGCCATTGTGTCGACGCAGTCATTGACAATAATGTCATTACAGCTCTGACTAGGAAGGGGCGGGGCCAGCTCCAGCACAGCAACTCCAGACTCAGCCAGAGTTTGAGTAAATTTAAAGAAACGTTGCTGGATTGAAAAAAAAAGCAATCGATTTAGATCTCGAATCTCACAGAGAGAAAACAGGACCTAATCCTTCTCTTTACAGCGTCCAGACTGAGTCAGACATTTGCTATTGTCCTTGGTCAGGTGATTTTTTTTCACAGCCTAGCCCCTGCAGCACCAGATATAGACCCCCAACCTAGATAAACTTTACCAGCGCTAGTTAATTATGATTTATCTGTCTGCCAGGGATGATCCTTCCTGATCCAGGTAGGGAACGCTTAAAAAATTCACTTTAGATTCCTGGCTTCACTCATCACTGTAAAATGCAATGTAACATTCCAGCCGATGCCTTGTCTTACTAACTAATAGGTCTGAGAGTCTAGTGTCAGCAAAATTATTACTTTATTCATATGGAACCTTGATGTCACTGGCTCAATCTAAACCTTGATACCAGGACTCTCACTATTTATTCTTTAGTGAACAATCCACATCAGCTGACAGACCCCTGGCCACATGCTTGATTACAGAGCAGAGCAAAGCTGCAGCTGCAACTAGTCCCCCAAGTACACACTTGATGTAATAGGCGTACACACTCAATGGAATGGGAGTACACAGGCCAGGTTGGTTCAGTTCTGAGACCAATGTCTCAGGTGACTTGGACATGCCTCAGAGACCTGCAAAGCTGTGATGTTAAATGCTTGGCAAAACCATGACCCATTGACCTTGAAATTCCATTGAGGTTTGTGATGTTTGTACCTGGTTATATTGCACTGGGGAACTGTTACGATCAGGAAAGGAGGGATCGAAGGTCTCCTCTTTTCGCACTCCTTATTTAAGTGCAACAGGTTTACTTCTCTTTTGAAAAGGATATATTTGCCAATTCAGTGAGTATTTAACTATTTATGCACTGTAATCATAAAAGAACGAATCGGACAGGTTTTCTTGAGTTTAACACAGAAAGATGTTAGCTTTATTATACTTAAACTGAGCTAAGTAAAATAATAAAATATGCTCCAACTTTCACACACACACACACACACACACAAACACGCACACTCAAAGGTCACACACTCACAAAATAGAGTAAGGGGCAGATAGATTAGTCAAATTAGAGACCAGAGAAATAAAAGAGATATACAGTCTGTGGAGGTCAGTGACTCAGCTGGCTTCAGGCTGAATTCGGTGGTCATGCAACTTTCTCTTGATGGTCCTGATGCTTGTGATTTAAAGATATAGATGGCTGTTTTGATTGTTCTCCTGGAGACAGGGGTGATTTCCTTCAAGGAGTCTCTGTCTGCAGCAGGGGCATCCCTGGGTTGTCATGGTCAGCAAACAGGGTTCAAAGCTTGCAAGGTGGGTTGCAGAGAGGGAGGAATGAGGGACCCCACTCAGGTCTATTCTCGTCAGAGACTCAGCTGCTTGTCTTTACTGCATAGAAAGCATAAGCTTAACACATGAAGGGTTGGCCAGTCACATGACCATCACCCAGTGATTCAAACACGTTCATTATTAGTGTATTCCTCCTTACAACTTGACCAGTTCATGTCTGGGAATCCCCTCTCACAGCTATGGTCCCATTGTTCAAATGATTGGGTTTAAGACATTTCCATTATAGCTTGATGAGATCATATCTGTGAAATTGCTCTCAGCTAGGGTCCCATTGTGCACACTATTAGATTTAGTGGTTCATCTCCAACAGTTATCGCAAACATCGAGACCACCAAGAGAAAGTCACATGACCACCAAATTCAGCCTAAAGCCAGCCAATTCACTGACCTTCACAGACTGTATATCTCTTTCATTTCTCTGGTCTCTAATTTGACTAATCTATCTATCCCCTCACTCTGTAATCTATTTGTGTGAGTTTGTGAACTTTGAGGGTGTGTTTTTGTGTGTGTGTGTGTGTGAAAGTTGGAGCGTATTTTATTATTTTACTTAGCTCAGATGATTGCCTTGATGCCCTGACGATGGGGATGGGGTGTATGATTCACTCATATTCCCCAGGTCATTGTCCTTGAAGGGTCTTTACAGACATGGTGGGCTGGATTTGAAAGCCCCTCTGCCATCAGGAACATTGGCGGTGTGGTGGGGGGGGCGTTGCAATGAAGATCAGTGCAGCGGAGGCCTACCATTGACCCCGACGGCGACAGGCCCTGTTCCGATCTCGGCGTCAGCAGCGAGCCCTCTTGTGGCCGCCCCGCCGCTCAGTGATGGGACCCCCATTTAAATATGCAAACAAATTTGCATACCTGATTTAATGGGGGTCTCGTCGCCTCCTTGATCACTGTGGGGAGAGGGGAGGCAGATTATTTCTCTGTCGGGGGGTGGGAGGTAGTGAGGTTAAAATGATGCGGATTGGTCGGGGTGCTGATGGGAAGGGGTAAAGGTCAAAGTTACTGAACTTTGGAGGCGGGAAAGGGAAAATTCTCGCTATTTGCATTCTGAGGGGAGGAAAGGCACAAATGGCCGGAAATGCCATTGGGAGATGGGGTGGGAAAATGCATTCAAAGATCGTGTAATTCTGTTTTGTTGCAACGTAACTTACCTGACCCTTTAATTTTTAAATGTCCAGTCAGGGCTGTAAGCCTCTTAAAAATGGCACCGGTGACTGCGCATTGGCGCCGGACTCCATTGCCTGCGATGGCTCGCCTGCCCCTTCCCCGTCATCATGGGGGGGAGGGGGGTGGGCGCTGTGGCAAATGAGTCCCTGTGTTTGAAATCGCAGCAGCTCCATGATGTGGTGCCCAATAGGGCAGTGCGCCTTTAGTCTCTTTTTTTTATTTCAATTCGGGTTTCCAGACATTGGATTAAAAAATCATCATTTCACATAAAGCTCGTTTTCGTGACAGGAACCTAACATCACTTGAAATCATTCTCTTTAATGGCACACTTATTGTACTCAATAGCAGCCCAGATACTGAAGACCACTTTCACTCATGGGCTCCGACCGACAGCGAATATCTACAAACACTGAGAGATCTATATAAAACCCCTGCCAGTCTGAGAGCATGTTTAGTCGGGAGTGCCTGACAGACCCCTCAAGTTCAGGGCATTGCCATTTCAACTCATCTGCAAAAAACAGAAGTGCTGGATTATCTTGGCATCCAGCAAACATAATTTATAGTTGTGGTTGTTGTGAGAAGCACTGAAAGTGCAGGAAGAGGAACTGTTTCCCTAAGCACCTCTCACATGCTCTTCACAGTCAAAAATTTCCTCCAGCTGATAACATGGAGCTAAACGATCATGAAAATATTGATGACTTGCATCCTGATCAATTCAAAGGAGAGAGAAGAAAACAGGAAGAGCTGAAGCCAGGTACACATCTGTGATCTGATCATACTGTGCAGGCTGTTCAATTTGAGTTAATTTACTAGGAATTCTTTAAGAGCTTCAGATCAATTATCGACAGTGTAAAGGTCATTTCTCATTGTCAGGAGATTCCACTTCTTCAGAAGAACTGATGGATTTTAGAGCTGAAACCTTTGTGACCATCCCTTTAACCAATGGTGATGTTAACAAGCAGTGAAATAAAGCATTGGAGTCAGGAAAATGCCATGACCAGCATTACTGACTCACGCTGAAGTCAGTGAGGAACAGTTTGAAGTAAAAATTCTGGATAAGGGCTGGTGAAATATTGAAGAAATAATGAGGACTGAGATTTTTATTTTTGTACTTTGCAGATTACTGGAGTAAATGATATTTTGTGTCCGTTGTTTGTAACTGTGCATAACTTGCTGTCATTTCAATTTCCTGCTCAGTTTATATCTTCAACCTGCTGTTAATGAATAATCTTGAATTGATGAAATGTGTCTTCGTTTGGCCCAACTGTGCAAAGTTTAAAATAGTCCAGTGCTGACAACAACACTCGGCTCCTCTGCCTCTTCTCCAGGACCAAATGAGAAAGTGTTTGCAGTCTTTTTCACAAAACGCTTTCCTCTAATCCTTTCATTGATGATTTTCTCTTACACTTTACAGAACCTGGAGTCCAATCAGCAGAGCCTGTCCATGGAAAATGGTCACCTCTGGTCATTTACATTATCCTGGCTCTCTCCATTCTGCTGTCTGGAGTGGGGCTCGGCACTGCATTTATACTGTGTAAGTTTAGTGACATTTTAAACTATTTTATTGTTCTGATACGAGCACAATACTGTGAATGCTGGAAATCTAAAATACAAACAGAAAATGCTGGAAATCCTCAGCATCTGTGGAGAGAGAAACAGAGTTAACGTTTCTGGGTGATGATCGTTCTTCAGAACTGCTAGTACTTCAAGATGTAACAGTTTTGAAGCAAGGCAGGGAAAGGAGGGAATGGGAGGAAAGAACAAAAGGGAAGGGCGTGATAGAGTGGAAGGCATGAAAGATTAAATTACAAAAGGGGTGATGGTGAAAGGAAAAAAGAGATGTTAATGGGACAAGTAATGAAAAAAATATGGGTCGAGAGGAGGTGTAAATGGGAAGGGAAATATACCACCAAAAAAATGGGGGCGAGGTTACAGACTGTTGAACTTAATGTTGAGTCCAGAAGGTTGTAAAGTGCCTAATCTAAAGATGAGGTGCTGTTCCTCAAGCTTACACTGAGCTTCATTAGAACAGTATAAGAGGCTGACGCTGTTGTAAAATCAGCATTGATAATGAACAAAGCTATTACAGAAATGTCACTATGTTAGCATATATTAATAATGCAGGCAATTGCTGAAAATAGACATGTTTTTGAAGCTTTTCGTCTTATACTCATCAGGACAATCCACAAGAATAAGCAATGAAAGGGAAAATAAATTATACTGCATGAGAAGAGAGTGCTGATTGGTTGGCAAGTGAACTCTGATTGGTCGCGGCCTTGCCATGGAGAATGCACTAGTTTACGGTGACTGACAGTTAACTGTCAAGCTTTGTTTGAAATTTAAACCAGGTAGCTTGACTCTGATTGGTTAAGGCATTACCTGAGGAATGAACCAGCGAATTGCTGTCACTTATTTTGTTCAGCTGAAACAGGTGCAATGTTTGTACATATTATTTCTGTCTGCAAAGAACAGGGCCCTGTGTATTAATATATGTATCTTCCAGTCCGTGAAAATGCATTGCAAGCCTTACAGACAATCTTAAATTGTATGTCAGGGTAATTCCTAGCACACTGAGGATTATTTAGCAAATGTCCAATCACACAATCACATCTAATGCTGGACACTGTGTTTTGAGTTTTGCAACCACGGGCTGGTTGGGTACGGCCTGTCCCTTGCCTGTTGCAAACAGCAGAAGGGACATGTTGTTTGATATGGTCCACCATTCTTTGGGACGTATGGTCTATATGCCGAGCATCACACCGGCATTGAAATTCATATATCACATTACTCATTTGTGTGATAGGCAGGACGTCTTTTTGGCTTGATGGCAGCATCCTGTTAGTGGTGAACACTACAAGTATTGCGACTGCACAGTAGCAGCGTGAAACAGCTAGCTTTACTCGTTGCCCAAATTAATAAATAGGACCCGAGCCATTTGCTCACCATGCAAGTTTGATGCTGAAATAGGGCGAATCAAAGACATCCTGTGTGACAATGGCTACCCTGATCAGATCATTTCTTGCTGTATATCGCACAAAATTATGAATGGGCAGAAGGCCGTCTTTCTCGGCCCTGGACAGTGCCCAGTCTACCTCCAATTACCCTTTAATGGGTAATGTAGACCAAAAGTTTGAGTAACAGGTAACGTTAGCTGTTTTACGCTGCTACTATTTGAGCTGTCATTTGATCCATTTTGTTCTGAATGAATTCAGATACAGAACCTTTAATTCTGTCTTTTTACCACTTTTGCAAATTCTGACCTTATCTGCTGATGCACTCTTAAGTTTGTACATTCTGTGTCTTCCTGTCACACTCTGGTTATCATTACCCATGTCTCTACCTTTTCCTATTGCCTTGTTCTTTCCCTTTAATTTATCACATCTCTCATCAATTGATCCTTTGCCCCTCACTATTTAGTTTAAGGCTCTCTCTACTGTCCTAGTTATACGACTCGCTAGAACACTGGTCCCAGCACAGTTCAGGTGAAGACTATCCCTATAATACAGCTCTCACTTTCCCCAGTATTGGTACCAGTGCCTCATGAATAAAAACCCATTTATCCCATTCCAGTCTTTGAACCAAGTGTTTAACTTTTTAACTTTATTTACATTACACCAATTTGCTTGTGGCTCAGGTAGTAATCTGGAGATTATTACCTTTGTGGTTCTGCTTTCTAATTTAGTTCCTAGCTGCTCATAATCCTGAAGCAGAACCTCTCTCTTAGTTCTGCCTATGTCATTGGTGCCCATGTGGGCATCGACAACTGGATCCTCCCCCTCCCACTGCAAGTTCCTCTCCAGCCCCGAGCAGAATTCCTGAACCCTGGCACTGGGCAGGCAACACAGCCTTCTGGACTCTCACTCCCAGCTGCAGAGAACAGTGTCAATCCCCATGACTATACTCTCTCTTACTACCATTAAATTTCTACTTACTCCCCCTGCTTGAATGGGTTCCTGTACTACAGTGCCATGGTCAGGTAGCTCACCTACCCTGCAGACCCCACTCTCATCCATACAAGCTGCAAGAACGTCGAACCTTTTGGACAATTGCAAGGGCTGAGACTCCTCCAATTCTGCCTTCTCTATCCCCTTACCTGCCTCACTTGGAGAGAATGCAAGTGGAGAGGCATAGAGGTTGAAGGAGGGAGTTCCAGACCTTAGGGCCTTGGTAGCTGAAAGCACGGCCACCACTGGTGGAGCAATTAAAAGCAGGGATGCTCTGGAGGCCAGAATTAGAGGAGCACTGGTATCTCACAGGATTGTATGGCTGGAGGTGAATACAGCGATAGGGAGTGTAAACTCAATAGAAAGACAAAGGAAATAGAAGGAGACCATTCAGCTCATGTTGGTTCTTTGCCAGAGAAATTCAGAACTAATCCACTGTTCTCCTCTTCCTCTATAGCCCTGCGTACCCCTCTTTTTGAACGAGTATCCATTTTTCTCTTAAAAATGCAGTAGCCTCTGCCTGAACTACTCCCTGTGCCAAATCATCCCTTGCTGTAACACTCTATAAAGAAACCTCTCCTACCCTCCATCCTCCCCTTTTTGTTCACTCTCTCCTCGTTCCTCAGACTCTGCGTGCCAATTTTAAGTTGATGATAGCTCTTCACTCAGTCCCCTGACAGAGGAAATGTTCTTTCGCTATTCAACTTCTGAATTCTAAAGGCCTCCATTGCATTTCATCTTTTCTTTCTTTGCTCCAAAGAACAAAGAACAGTCCAGCACAGGAACAGGCCATTTGGCCCTCCAAGCCTGCTCCGATCTTGATGCCTGCCTAAACTAACACCTTCTGCACTTCCGGGGCCCATATCCCTCTATTTCCACTGGAAATAGTCTCAGTATCTCACACTTCTCCTCATAATTATAGCTTCCTATCTCTAACATCATCCTCATGAATCTACACCGAACACTCTCATTACTTTATGTTCTTTGATTAATGGGATGGTCAAAGAGTAAACAGATCTTCAACTATGGCCTAACCATTGCCTTGTATGAAATTATTGTTTAGTGATTTCCCTTGTACTCCTCTCAGTCTACATCTTCAGATGTTATTGACCATCAAGGAATTATGTTGAACCCCGAAGTCTCTTTCCTCATTCACATCCCTTCACTGTCAATTCCACGGGCTTTAATTTTAGCTCACAGTCTCTTATGTGGAACCTTATTGAATGCCTTCTGGAATTCCATATAAATTACATCCATAGATCTTTCTCTGCTGACTACTTCATTTACTTCCTTAAATAATTCGATTAGTTTGATTAGATGTGGGGCTGGATTTTACCAGCCCCTCAATGTTGTGGATTGCGGCGGGGAGGCCCGTCATGACCCATGATGCCGAGAAGGCCTCGCCGCATATTGCCAGTGACGGTGAGGTCTCAGTGCGGCCTTAATTTAAATATTGAAATCAGAGTAATAATTATGGAAATGAATCTACCTGGTCTCAGTGGCTGCCCCACGCCGATTTTACGGCCGCTGACTGCAACTAGCACGTCTTCGGAACTCTGTGCAGAGACACTGGTGAGGAGGGGGGAGGACTGGATTTATCAGGGTGGGAGGGGGGAATAGAAAAACCTTTTTCATTGGCTATGGTGATGGTGGGAGGGGGTTGAAGGGCAATGTTGGCCAAGTTCAGGGGGAAAAGTTCGGATTGTCAATAAAGGTTTTTCTGGTGGGAAAAGACCAGAAATGTGGTCATTGTTGAGGGGGGGGGGGTGGCAGGGGGTAAAGGGCTTCCAGATTTTATTGAATTCATTACAATCAACATTACATTAATGTCACTTTAAAACTGTACATTCCATTGAAGGTCTTGAAGTTCTTTAAAAATGGTGCCGGACGCCATTTACGTCCCCTCTACGTCATCGGGGGTGGCCTTTCCACCCCCTCCATTTAAATGAGCCCCCATGCGTAATATCGCGGGGGATCTGCAGTGGCGCTTGCGTCTCGGAAGGCCGCCATGTTCAAAGTGCGCTGCCGCTAAGTGTGACGCAATGATTAAATTCAGCACATGGTCTCGACTTTACAAATCGTTGGCTCACTTTAATCATCTCAAATTACTCTAATTACTCAGTCATTGTCCTTAATTATAGATTCCAGTAACTTCCCTTCAACAGACATTCGATACCTGTGCTCCTCCAATTTCTAAAGTGCGACAGTCAAATCCTTCTTTCCATTTCAGTTACACAGATGCTCAGTGAAATGAAGACGTCGGATGCTGATTTGAAAATGGAACTTTCCCAGTTGAAGAGTAATGGTGAGTGTGAAATCCCAATCTGACAAATCATTGAGTCTCCAATTCAGAGAGTTCTCCAGTTTTTCACAAGGTCTGATCAATTTCTGAACACTCACCCTGACACCATCTTGTTCTGCTTTCAAGTCTGGAGGGTTCGAGCTCCTCCTGTGGAAGTTACCACTGAGGAGGATGGTCCTATTTGGGTGAAGGTCACTGCAACACAATTATATATTTTGGTCCCAGTTTAGGTTTGTGGCTGGAACTAAAACTTAGTACCATTCTGCACTGATGTGATGGGATGTAGTTTGCTGTTATTCTCTATCTCAGGGGAGTGAAACATACGGCATGTGGGATAGTTTCATCCAACCCACAGTGTCCTTTGAGATTTCAACTCCTCTGATATGGATTATAAATCTCCTGGGCCCTCTTTCAGCTGCCCAGGAGAGCTGGGTCTTTGAAATTTGACGATACCTCTCTTGCTGTGTTACATCATCTTGCCTCCCCAATGGTGCAACACCAGCCTCCCATCCCCCACTGTATGACATCACTCCCTCACATCCTCCCTCGGTTAAGCAATGCCTCGATTTAATAATTCTAATCTTTATTTTCGAATTCCTCTACAGCCCCGCCCTTTATTATGCCTGCAATCTCGTCCAGCCGACAACCCTCCAAGATCCCTGTGCTACTCCAATCCCAGCCTCTTGTTTGATAACATTCCTGTGATGTGCCTTGAGACATTTTACCACATTAAAGGCGATACAGAAATACAAGTTGTTGTCATTGTTGACATCACATCCCCGCAATATGACATCACAATCCCGACTGCATGATGTCACACTCCCGCCGTCACAGGGAGACGAATGCGGCTCAAGGTGTCGGAGGAAATGGGAACAGCTGGAGTCTGGGAGAGAAAGATGGAGTGCGGGATTTGCGGGATTGGAATGGATTGGACTGGGAAAGGGTGAACAGAGAGTCTAGATGGCAGACTGGGATTCCAGGGTGAGGCTGGGTGTGAGATGGGGTTTTGGGATTGGGGGTGTCGGGAGATTGGGAATTGGGGAGGTTCTGTATTGTGACCTGAGGGGTGTACATATTAAATATGGAAATTAAAGGCTGTACCATGTTGAAGGTCTCTATCTTGAAATTTTTCAACAAATCGTAGGGCAGTGAAACCTTTCCCTGCTTGCTCTGATATTGTTTTCAAGATCTTATTTCATATTCTCTTTTTGCACTTCTTATTACTTTCTTTGTATCCACTTCTTGCTCTTTCTAGTTCTCCCAGTCTGCTGGATTTCCATTTTTCCTTCCATTTGTATAAATGATTTCATTTAGCTCAATACTGTCCCTTATCTCAATTAATTGACAACAGTTGCTTCAATACCCGAGTGGAGTCTGTCTTTTCGAGCTGTGTTTCCTATTGGCTGTCTGTAGGTTTAAACATTAACTGTTCAGGCCAATTTACTGTGGCGAATTCAATTCTCATCCCTTTGAAATTTGCTTCACTTACATTTCAAATGCAGGTTTGTGACTCTCCCTTTCAAACCTCATATCAAATTCAATTATAATGAAATTAATTTTAATTTATGACATATTGCTGACTGCCTGTGTTGATTGTGGATCCTTGAGGAATAAAAATTCAAGATATGGTGAGCTTTGCTGACACTGGTAGCACTATATCAGTTCGACAGTGCAGTTAGACATCACAAAGATCTGGGCTATCTTCCTGCTGAACCAAAGCCTGTGAACAGACAGCTCCTCTGTAAGGTGTAAAAAACATTATCATAAATTATATATTCTGACAATAGGGTTACGGAATAAAGATACCCGACACCTTTGGTGATGCCTCACTGCCCTTGCATCCAAGAGGCCGTTCTGTTCATCCAGTTCCTCTTCCTTTAAATAGCGTAGATATTGAGAGAGATCAAAAAGGAGCCCCAGGTGTTTCCATAAGCAACCAGATTTTTACAAATTCATTCTCAGAATGTGAGCATCGCTCTCATGTATTGTCCATCCCTAGAAGGTCTTGAGAAGGTGGTGATGGCCATATTCTTAAACTGCTGTGGTGTGTGGTGAAGGTGCTCCCACAGTGCTGTTAGGTAGCGATTCCCATGATTTAAATTTAGCAACAATGAAGGAATGGTGATATATGTCCAAGTTGGGATGATGTGTAACTTGGAGAGGAATTTCAAGGTGATGATGTTCCCATGTACCTGCAGCCCTTGTCCTTGACCTTGTTTGATTGGTGGAGCTTGTGGATATGGGAGGTAAACCCAAAGAAGACTTGGTGAATTGCTGCAGTGCATCTTCTAGATAATGCAGACAGCAGCCACGGGGCACTGGTGGGGGATGGGTTGATGTTTATCATCTCTCTTCATTATTGAAGTCTTGGTTACATTGTGGTGAATCTGCACTGCACTCAATACATCCTTTCAAAGGTAATACATCCTTTCTAAGGTGTGATGCTCAGAACGCTCAGATGGGCGGCACAGTGGCGCAGTGGTTAGCACCGCAGCCTCACAGCTCCAGCGACCTGGGTTCAATTCTGGGTACTGCCTGTGTGGAGTTTGCAAGTTCTCCCTGTGTCTGCGTGGGTTTACTCCGGGTGCTCCGGTTTCCTCCCACATGCCAAAGACTTGCAGGTTGATAGGTTAATTGGCCATTATAAATTACCCCTAGTATAGGTAGGTGGTAGGGAAATATAGGGACAGGTGGGGATGTGGTAGGAATGTGGGATTAGTGTAGGATTAGTATAAATGGGTGGTTGATGGTCGGCACAGACTCGGTGGGCCGAAGGGCCTGTTTCAGTGCTGTATCTCTAAACTAAACCAGACACAGTATTGCACGTGTGGTCTTGCCAATGCTTTGTATTGCTGTAGGAGAACTTTCTGCCCTTTATATTCTAGCCCTCTAGTTATAAAGGCTAATGTTCCATTCCACTCCCCTGCCCTTTGATTAATTTTTGAACCTGACTATTATTTATTAGTGATCTGTGTAAGTGGACCCCTAAATCACATTGGAATTCCACTGTTCTGACCTTTTCACCATTTAGAAAATACTCAAATCTATCCTTTTTTGTCCAAAATGGTTGATCTTAAGCTGACCTGCATTGAAATCCATCTGCCATAGTTTTAATCTATCAATGTTTCCTTGTAAATTTATGCTCCTGCCTGCAATACAGACAATGCCACCAGTTTTTGTGCCATCACCAGATTTGCATATCTGGCTTTCTGTCTAATTAGAACAAAGAACAAAGAAAATGACAGCACAGGAACAGGCCCTTCGGCCCCCTAAGTCTGCGCCGATCCAGATTCTCTATCTAAACCTTTCGCCTATTTTCTAAGGGTCTGTATCACTTTGCTTCCTGACCATTCATGTATCTGTCTAGATACATCTTAAAAGACGCTATCGTGCCCGCGTCTTCCACCTCCGCTGGCAACGCGTTCCAGGCACCCACCACCCTCTGCGTAAAGAACTTTCCACGCATATCCCCCCTAAACCTTTCCCCTCTCACTTTGAACTCGTGACCCCTAGGAAATGAATCCCTCACTCTGGGAAAAAGCTTCTTGCTATCCACCCTGTCTATACCTCTCATGATGAGTTTGGTTCCTGCTTGAGTCCCCAGCACAAATCCTTGTGGGAGACCACGGGGGGAATTTTATGCTCTCTCCCACCACGGGCTTGGAGGCTGGGATCGCATAAAATCAGGTGGGATGGTGGTGGCGGGGACGAGGGAACCCAGCCATTAGCCTGCCTCAGACAAAATTTAGTCAAGGCTGGGAAGGTTTTGGAAGGCCTGTGAACGGCCTTTCCACCCCACTGCCAATTGAGACTCTTAACTGGGTAATTAATCCCTAAATAAGTACTTCTTCACGCCACAGCCACAAGTACCCATGCGGCGGGTGGCCTTGTTGCCACACGGGAAGCACGGTACGAAAGACCGTGCGGGCTGCTTCCCAGCTGCTGGGCTGGGGGATCTCATTCAAAGGCACTTCGTGCCTGAACAATGGGCACAGCATCAGGAAAGGGGATCCCACTGAGAGCCACTCCCCTTCCCTTGCTGCCAACCCCACCCCTTCCCTGACCCCCATCCGGAAGACCCCTCTCGCCCAGACCTACGTGAGACCTGGTTCCAGTGATGCTCCTCGGCCTCTGGTCGGTGCTTCTCCAGAAGCAACCACCGCCTCCATGATGGCACTACTGCTGCCGACCTCTGATTGGCTGGCAGCTCTCCAAAGGTGAGATTTCTGCTGATGAGGTCCTTGATCCCGTGGAAGGCCCACTGCTGTCTACTTAAGTGCCTGATTAGCACCAGATTTGGTTGGCCTTTTGGAGAAATAGGAACGTGGGGATCATGGCGTCATTCTTCCTGGACGCCGATTTCCCACCACCAAGATCAAAGTCCCCCCAAAAGTCTCTTCCTTCCAATTTGAGTACAAGCCCACAATCTTTATACTTTGTGTTCTACCATCTGACCAATTTCCTAACCATGTCAATAAACTAAAAGGGGGTGAGGGATCAGGTGAAGGGAGATTTAGAATCTAAGAGAAAAGTCGAGGCAACAGAGCAGTGCAGTGATTTGGGTAAAGACAATCGGAATGGGAAAGGAAGGTTCAGAAAGTTTCATGGTAATTGTGTTACGACCCAGGTGGGAGTAATGCACTGTCAATTCATGTCCCATCACTCCACAGGTCACAGCATATTATTAAAGTTTTCCGATCTAACCGGAAAACAACCAAATTAAACAAGTTATTAACTCCCAGAATAAAATACACCAAACCAAGTATCTTGAGACAACAACAAATTAACTATATTTTTTAATTCATTCATGGGATGTGGGCATCACTGGCCAGGCCAGCATCTATTGCCCATCCCTATTAGTCCTTGAGAAGGTGGTGGTGAGCTGCCTTCTTGAACCACTGCAGTCCATGTGAGGTAGGTACACCCACAGTGCTGTTAGGAAGGGAGTTGCAGAATTTCGACCCAGCGACAGTGAAGGAACGGTGATATAGTTCCAAGTCAGGATGGTGTGTGACTTGGACGGGAACTTGCAGGTGGTAGTGTTCCCATGCATCTGCTGCTCTTGTCCTTCGAGGTGGTAGAGGTCGCGGGTTTGGAAGGTGATGTCGAAGGAGCCTTGGTGCATTGCTTCAGTGCATCTTGTAGATGGTACACACTGCTGCCAATGTGCATCGAAGGTGCAGGGAGTGAATGTTTGTAGATGGGGTGCCAATCAAGCGGGCTGCTTTGTTCTGGATGGTGTTGAGCTTCTTGAGTGTTGTTGGAGCTGCACCCATCCAGGCGAGTGGAGAGTATTCCATCACACTCCAAACTTGTGTCTTGTAGATGGTGGACAGGCTTTGGGGAGTCAGGAGGTGAGTTACTCGCCTCAGGATTCCTAGCCTCTGACCTGCTCTTGTAGCCACAGTATTTATATAGCGACTCCTGTTCAGTTTCTGGTCAATGGTAGCTCCCAGGATGTTGATAGTGGGGGATTCAGCGATGGTAATGCCATTGAATGTCAAGGGGCAATGGGTAGATTCTCTCTTGTTGGAGATGGTTATTGCCTGGCACTTGTGTGGCGCGAATGTTACATGCCACTTATCAGCCCAAGCCTGGATATTGTCCAGGTCTTGCTGCATTTCGATCCGGACTGCTTCAGTATTTGAGGAGTCGCGAATGGTGCTGAACATTGTGCAATCATCAGCGAACATCCCCACTTCTGACCTTATGATTGAAGGAAGGTCATTGATTAAGTAGCTGAAGATGGTTGGGCCTTGGACATTACCCTGAGGAACTCCTGTCGTGATGTCCTGGAGCTCAGATGATTGACCTCCAACAGCCACAGCCATCTTGATTTGCGCGAGGTATGACTCCAACCAGCGGAGAGTTATCCCCCTGATTCCCATTGACTCCAGTTTTGCTAGGGCTCCTTGATGCCATACTCGGTCAAATGCTGCCTTGATGTCAAGGGCAGTCACTCTCATCTCACTTCCTGAGTTCAGCTCTTTTGTCCATGTTTGAACCAAGGCTGTAATGAGGGCAGGAGCTGAGTGGCCCTGGCGGAACCCAAACTGAGCATCACTGAGCAGATTATTGCTATGCAAGTGCCGCTTGATGGCACTTCTGATGACACCTTCCATCACTTTACTGATGATTGAGAGTAGACTGATGGGGTGGTAATTGGCCGGGTTGGACTTGTCCTGCCGGGTAGATGCCAGTGTTATAGCTATACTGGAACAGCTTGGCTAGGGGTGCGGCAATTTCTGGAGCACAGGTCTTCAGTACTATTGCTGTAATATTGTCAGGACCCATAGCCTTTGCAGTATCCAGTGCCTTCAGTCGTTTCTTGATATCACGGGGACTGAATCGAATTGGCTGAAGTCTGGCATCTGTGATGCTGGGGACTTCAGGAGGGAGCCAAGACGGACCATCAACTCGGCACTTCAGGCTGCAGATTGTTGCAAATGCTTCTGCCTTATCTTTTGCACTGATGTGCTGGGCTCCCCCATCATTGAGGATGGGGATATTTGTGGACCCACCTCCTCCAGTTAGTTGTTTAATTGTCCACCACCATTCACGTCTGGATTGGCAGGACTTCAGAGCTTTGGTCTGATCCGTTGGTTATGGGATCACTTAGCTCTGTCTATTGCATGCTGCTTATGCAGCTCGGCATGCAAGTAGTCCTGGGTTGTAGCTTCACCAGGTTGACACCTCATTTTGAGGTATGCCTGGTGCTGCTCCTGGCATGCCCTCCTGCACAATTCATTGAACCAGGGTTGGTCTCCTGGCTTGATGGTAATGGTAGAGTGGGGGATATGCCAGGACATGAGGTTACAGATTGTGGTTGAGTACAATTCTGCTGCTGCTGATGGCCCACAGCGACTCAGGGATGCCCAGTTTTGTATTGCTCGATCTGTTCAAAATCTATCCCGTTTAGCACGGTGGTAGTGCCACACAACAAGATGGACGGTATCCTCAATGTGAAGGCGGGACTTCATCTCCACAACGACTGTGCGGTGGTCACTCCTACCAATATAGTCATGGACAGAAGAAACTGAGGCAGGCAGATTGGTGAGGACAAGGTCATGTTTTTCCCTCGTGTTGATTCCCCCACCACCTGCCGCAGACCCACTCTAGCAGCTATGTCCTTTAGGACTCGGCCAGTTCGGTCAGTAGTGGTGCTACCGAACCACTCTTGGTGATGGACATTGAAGTCCACCACCCAGAGTACATTTTGCGCCCTTGCCACCCTCAGTGCTTCCTCCAAGTGGTGTTCAACATGGAGGAGTACTGAGTCATCAGCTGAGGGAGGGCGGTAGGTGGTAATCAGTTGGAGGTTACCTTACCCATGTTTGACCTGATACCATGAGACTTCATGGGGTCCTGCGTCGATGTTGAGGGCTCCCAGGGCAACTCCTTCCCACTGTAGACCACTGTCCCGCCACCTCTACAGGGATAGTGATTGCAGTGTCTGGGACATTGTCTGTAAGGTATGATTCCGTGAGTATGACTAGGTCAGGCTGTTGCTTGACTAGTCTGAGGGACAGCTCTCCCAACTTTAGCACAAGCCCCCAGATGTTAGTAAGGAAGACTTTGCAGGGTCAACAGGGCTGGGTTTGCCATTGTCATTTCCGGTGCCCAGGTCGATGTTGGGTGGTCCGTCCGGTTTCATTCCTTTTTATTGACTTTGTAGCCGTTAGGTGCAACTGAGTGGCTTGCTAGGCCATTACAGAAGGCATGTAAGAGTTAACCACATTGCTGTGGGTCTGGAGCCACATGTCAGCCAGACCAGTTAAGGACAGCAGATTTCCTTCCCTAAAGGACATTAGTGAACTAGGTGGGTTTCACAACAATTGTCAATGGTTTCATGTCCATCATTAGACTAGCTTTTTTTTAAATTCTAGATTTATTAATTCAATTCAAATTCCACCTTCTGCTGTGGTGGGATTCGAACCCATGTCCCCAGAGAAATACCCTGGGTCTCTGGGTTACTAGTCCAGTGATAATACCACTAGGCCACTGCCTCCCCTATTTATTTATAAACTAAATCTTAAACACTATTAAGATAAACCTATGTCTAAAGATCTTATAACTTCTTATTTAACCTAAGCCTCCCCATTCACACACACATACATTCAAAAACTTGTAATGGTTAACCAGTTTTTTAAAAAGTGATTCTTCGAAATAAAATAAGTCGCTGGGTTTTAAGTCCTGGTAAGTTATGTTCCTGGTTGATGAGGTATCCCAGATTAGAACAATCAAATGCCACTCTAAGTCTCCAGGTGAATTTGACAGTCCGTACCGGATAGGCATTCAAAGCACTTCGGTTGAAGCAGGTGTCATACAGTTCTTTCAACATGGAGTATAATGACAGGTCTATATTTGGATTTTAAAATTGGTAGTCTTTTAGCTTTACTGTAAATTCCAGAAAACACAATGAGTCAAGAGAGGGTCAATCTTGAAGCAAAGACTTCTTGAATTGGAAGTAAAGAAAAGGAATTTTGCTCCCTCCAACAATACAAATCTTCTCTTCCAAGGGGTTTTTTTTTTCTCCTTGGGCAAGTAACACAGACTGTAGCTCATTGTAGAATTTCTGCTGAGAGAATTCTCTTCTTTCCAGGCAAGCACACTTCGCCGATTTTCCAGTTCAAACCTGTTTAGCCTTTTTTTCCACACAAATAAAAGTTACAGTACACCATGTGACCTTTCTCCTGCTGTGGCTTAGGAAACAGGTGCAGCTGCTGGCACACTGTGCTCATTCTTAAAGGCACACTGTTTTTAAACAGTGTCTCAAAGGTATACTGTTTTAAACAACAGAAAAAAACTCAGTTCCGTGACAATAGTGCATCAACGAATAAGTTCCATGCATTGGAGGTAGTGCAGCTAAGGTCCACTTGATTGGTTCCTGGGATGAGAGGTTGTCCCATGATGATAGGCTGAGTAAATTGGGCCTATAATCTCTGGAGTTTAGAAGAATGTGAGATCATCTCATTAAAACATATAAGTTTCTGAAAGGGCATGGAAGGGCAGACTGTCAGAGTTTGTTTCCCCTGGCTGGGGAATCTTGAACATGGGGGCACAGTCTCAGGATAAGGGGCTGATCTTTTGGGACTGAGATGAGGAGAAATTTCTTCACTCAAAGATTTGTGAATCTTTGGTATTGCCTATCCCAGAGTGTTGTGGATGCTCCATCTTTGAGAATATTTCAGGCTGAGATAGATTTTTGGTCTCCCAGGGAATTGAGGGATATGGGGATCAGGCAGGAAAGTGGAGTTGAGGCAGAAGATCAACCATGGAGCAGGCTCGCAAGGCCATATAGTCTATTTACTCCTGCTCCTAGCTCTTCAGTTCGAATGTTCTTATGATCAATCTGTTCTAGGTACTGTTGAAGTGCAAGATACATCTAGCACTGCACAGGTAAATGAGTCTGCAACTGACACATTGATCACAGGACTAAAAGTCCTTGTGACCAGTATAAATGGTTCAGATTCATCACTATCTTCATCCTCTTCCACAGAATTCTCTTCAACATGTGCCTCTCTGCTTTGAGCAGTTCACTGCCTGAAGCTACTTTCAGCCAAAGCTGATATACCTATTAACTGTTTCTTAGACATTCCTGGGATGGAATCCAACTGGAATTCATTTCTCTCATATTGCTGTTCCAATTCTGTCTTCTGTTATAATGGCCGATCTGCAAAAAAGTATTTTCATCCCCCTTCTGCTTGTCTTTAACTCTTCCATTGTCTTGATGCCTGTGTCCAGTTTCGAGACCATTTTGAAATCTGGCAATCATTGAGTCCTCTATTCCTTTGCCATCATGGAATGTCCCATTTGTTCCAGAAAGGATGAAGGAAATGATTGTTTCCCAGGAATTCATTCAAGGCAGCAGACATCTGATCCAACAGGGTCTCCCTCTCTGAGAACCAAACACCAGTTATAACCAGTAGCCTGTACATTAGACACCTCAGCACAATCCAGCAATTTAAATGTTAGTGCTGAAGCATAAGATGATAAGAAATAGGAGGCGGAGCAGTCCATTCAGCCACTCGAGCCTGCCCTGCCATTCAGTAAGATAATGGCTGATCTGATTGTGGCCTTAACTTCACTTTCCTTCCCCAGAAACCTTGGTTCCCTTGTTGATCAAAAATCTGTCTCGCTCAGCTTTGAATATATTCAATGACTCAGCCTTGACTGTTCTCCGGGGAAGAGAATTCCAAAGATGACTCTCTGAGGGAAAAAATGCTCATCATCTATATCTCAAATGGGAGATCTCTTATTCTTAAACTGTGCACCCTAATTCTAGATTCCCCCACAAGAGGAAACATCCTCTCAGTATCTATCCTGTCCAGCCCCCTCAGAATCTGATATGATTCAATAAGATCACCTCTCTTTCTTCGAAACTCCAATGAGTATCGGCCCAATTTGCTCAATCCTCCCTCATAAGGCACCTCTTCATCCCAGGAATCAGCCCAGTGAACCTGCTCTGAACTGCTTCCAATGCAAGTATCTGCCTCCCTAAGTATGGAGACCAAAACTGCAGGCATCCTGAAATTCAATTTCATCAATCAGTTCAAGTCCATGATATATTTCTCCATGAAATGACCATCTGTTTTTGGAAATCAATCAAATTCTGACCGTGCTTCATAGATATTTAACAAATCATCTTTCTTGTAAATTTTGCCCAAGCACTCGAATAGAAGGTCCAAACCTTCATCACTATCCAGTTGATGGGCATCCAGCTCACAAAATACTTTATTTCTGATTTTACTTCTGGCAGGAAGCGACAATGCCAAAGCCATACCTTGTTTCCTCTTTGGTAGGTAGGTCACCTGTGTCAATATATTCACTTCATTCTTCACTAGTCACACTGTTCAGCCTCAGAGAACATCCGAGTGTAATGATAGCCCAACAATTTATACTTGCTTTCTGCAATTTTTCACAATGATTACTGGCATTGTAGTTTTCTGTCTGATTTTTTTCTTTTTTTTCCAACCTTCACCTTTAAGCAACCATCTTATGTTACTATATTCTAACACCAGAAAATGTAGAACTGGAGCCAATCTTTGCACACTTTTCTATTCATTTACAGAGTTACACATTATAAGCATACACCTCCTAACCCAGCCACTGCAGATTCAGTCTGTATCTATTTATAGGGGCTCTAGGATTTGTGTATATGGACACCAGGATCTCTCTGCTTATCCTAGGAACACATTCTCAGATTTCTCTGGTGCTGCTACTGACAGGTGTTTCCAGATTCCTTACTGAAATAGGATTGGCTGATGGTGGTAGAGGAGTGAGGGATAAGCTGGATGCTGAGTTTACAGATTGTGATGGAAAACACATCCACTACTGCTGATGACCCACATAGTCACATGGGTGCCCAGATGTGAGCTTCTAGCTCTGTTATACATCTACTCTACTTAGCAAGGTGGCATTGCACATGACACAATGGAGAGTACCCGCAGTGTGAGCACTGGAATTAACCTCCACAAGGCCCGTGCTAGGGTCACTCCTACCAATGCTGTTATGGACAGATGCATCTGCAACAGGATGAGGACAAGGTCAAGAGGAGAACATTGGTATTTACTGGACAATAATCCTGAGGCCTGGACTAATATTCACAGAGTGTGAGGTGAAATCCTAGTGTGACACTTTGAACATTTAACTTCAGTTTCGAAAATCTGTAAATAAAAATTTGGAATCTGTAAACATGGTCATGGATCTGTCAAATTGTCAAAATATACCAACTGGTTCTCCAATGTCCTTCAAGGAAAGAAACCTGTTGTCTTTACCCAGTCTGGTCTATATGTGAGTCCAGTCCCATAACAACATGGTTGACTCTGAACTTCCCTCTCAGTGGCTGAGCAAGCACTCTTATTGACCATCACTAGCTGTCCTGAGATGGTGAGAGTGGACTTCCTCCTTGAACTGTGCAATTCCCGTAGCAATGGTTTTCCCACTATGGGGTTCATTAGGGAATTCAAGGATATTGACCACCAATGTGGGAACCATGACGTATGTCAAGTCAGGTCAGTTTGATGAAATGACTGAAGATGGATGCTCCCGTGAGGAACTCTTGCAGAGATGTCCTGGGGCTGAGATGTCATGAAATAGTGAAGTAAGTGGATAGTGGGAAAACATTTTTGATTGGTCTTTGGGAAATTTGAGCCAATCAGATATTACTGCCAGGGGCACATTTAATCTGATGTGCTTCAGGTGAGACATTTAATATGTCACTAGCTGACCTCCTGTAGCATTGCGCATCGCAGGCCAGATCATACTCTGGATATCACCACAGGAACACTGTAACTTATAATGTAGCATGTAATATTCTGCTGCAAAAGTGACTCTGTGTCTCAATGGTCTGTCCCTTTAAGGCTGCAGTCTAGTTACTGACCATCGGGATATCCTGAGATCCATCAGCAGATCATTGCTCTTGGTCAAGAGAACATGCAGATTGGCAGATGCTTGTAAATGTCTGCTTCCTGGATAGAAAAGATCAGCATAAAGTAACTGTCTTTCTCTCTTTGCCTATTCTGATTGTTTGAAGTGTGATGTACATGTGCTGAACACAAGGTTTTTATACTTTTATATAAAGATTGATAATGTGTTGAGGAGTATCACTGCCCTTTCAAAGTAAGCCTAGAGAGGTGATAATGATCTCTGGAGAAACAGTATCACATGATCTAAAGTGTTTTCCTCTTTCAGTTACAGGAATGTCTGAGGAGACAAGAAGCTCACTCACTGAACTCGGGACTAAAATTTCACAACTTCCGCAGAGTAAGTTAAATAATCATCAGAGAGACCTTTAATCTCCAATTATTCATACTGGAAACTATCTGAATGTTGACACTGGAATCAGCTGATTGATAATACTGCACAGCTACTCATCACTGACTCCAGTTACTATATACATTTGTATCTGGTGTGATCACATCAGCAAGCAATTTCCCTCCTCACTCTGCTCCTGGAGATGCTCAATTCCCCAACTGACAGGAGGGGAAAGGTTACCCCAGGGTTTCCAGCTACCCCAGGAGGGGAATGGGGTGGGGCAGAGCTCCTGTGTCTATAACAGGTGCAGGCATTGCAATCGTGTGGATCTGAAGGGAGGGGTCACCAGCCCGGAGTCTGAGTTTTCTCTGAATACAAGTTGCGTGCGATGTGTTTAAAGATAATGCGGCCTGTCCTTGGGCCTGGAACTTTCAGGAGACAGACAGCAGGAGCAAGTAGTCAGTGGCCTTCATCCCCCACAGGGAACCATCAGATCCTTTGGCTCTTTTTGTATAGTGGACACGAGGCCTCGCAGCCAGATACATAACTGTGCTGTTTGCCTACATCAGCTCTCTGACTCCACTGCTGGGTCCCCACTGCTGCCTGGGCCAGGCCTGTATTGGGGTCAGGGCCTTGTTAATGACCAGAACCCAGAACTCCAGAAAGGAGTGGGACTTTGTCAAAAGCCTTCTGAAAGTCCAATTAAACCACATCCACCGGCTCCCCCTCATCAACTCTACTGGTTACATCCTTGAAAAATTCTAGTAGTCATAGCGATACAGCACTGAAACAGGCCCTTTGGCCCACCGAGTCTGTGCCGACCAACAACCACCCGACAGTAATCCCAAATTCCCTACCATTCTCCTACCACCTACCACCTACCTACACGAGGGGCAATTTACAGCAGCCAATTTACCTATCAACCTGCAAGTTTTTTGACTGTGGGAGGAAACCGGAGCACCCGGCGGAAACCCACACGGTCACGGGGAGAACTTGCAAGCTCCGCACAGGCAGTACCTGGAATCGAACCCGGCTCGCTGGAGCTGTGAGGCTGCGGTGCTAACCACTGTGCCACCAACTAGTAGAATAGTCAAGCATGATTTCCCTTTCGTAAATCCATGTTCACTCTGTCCGATTCTACCACTTTTCTCCAAGTGCTCTGCTATAAAATCTTTGAATATGGACTCTCGCATTTTCCCCACTACAGACGTCAGGCTGACTGGTCTATAATTCATTGCTTTCTCTCTACCTCCCTTTTTAAATAGTGGGGCTACATTAGCTAACCTCCAATCTGCAGGAACTGTTCCAGAGTCTATAGAATCTTGAAAAATGACCACCAATGCATCCACTATTTCTTGGGCCACTTCCTTACGTAGTCTGGGATGTAGATTATCAGACCCTGGGGATTTATCGGCCTTCAATCCTATCAATTTCCCCAACACCATTTCTCTACTAATATTGATTTCCTTCAGTTCCTCCCTCTCACTAAACCCTGTGTTCGCCAACATTTCTGGTATGTTATTTGTGTCCTCTTTTGTGAAGACAGAACCAAAGTATGCAGTTAATTGGGCAGCCATTTCTTTCTTCCCCATAATAAATTCCCCTGTTTCTGAGTGTAAGGGACCTACATTTGCCTTCACCAATCTTTTTCTCTTCACATACCGATAGAATCTTTTATAGTCAGTTTTTATGTTCCCCGCAAGCTTACTCTCGTATTCTATTTTCCCCTTCTTAATCAATCCCTTGGTCCTCCTTTGCTGAATTCTAAACTGCTCCCAATCCTCAGGTCTGTTGTTTTTTCTGGCGAATTTGTATGCCTCTTCCTTGGATCTAACGCTATCTCTAATTTCCCTTTTGTGCCAGACAGAAATAACCAATTGTTGCAGTTCATCCATGAGCTCTTTGAATGTTTGCCATTGCCAATCCACCGTCATCCCTTTAAGTAACATTTCCCAATCCATCATAGCCAACTCGCACCTCATACCTTTGTAGTTTCCTTTATTAAGATTCAGGACCCTAGTCTCAGAATCAACTACGTCACTCTCCATCTTGATGGAGAATTCTATCATATTATGGTCACTCATCTGTGTGGAAGGCAACAGCAAACACCTCAGTTATTCATTGCTAGGGAGTGACTCAAGAAATCTTGGCCTAGAAATTGAATTGCGCTAAGCCTGTTGTACAGGTGCCGAAGGATCCAATATGGTGGGTGGTGAGTTCATTAATTCTGTGCTGGAAGTGCGGCGCTTCCCAGATTGTGAAAGGACATGCAGCTGAAACATACATTTGACACTTTGCAGATGCAAATAGAAAGTCTGGCAACTTTGCACAATCCACCTCTCGTCCTCCATCCAACTGCTTCCCCTTCCCAGACTGCATCCCTTCCACCTTCCCCCAACACCTCTACTTCATCACTGACTACTTTCCCTGCCAACTACCTCCCCTTCCCCGCTCCCTGCACCCCCATGTCTGTTGCCCCGACTTTCTCCCCTCCCTGGATTCTCCAAAAGGCCTCTGCTGGGCCAGATGATCTTGCTGGCTCCTGGGTCCATTGAGCTGTCTCTGGAGTCTGGTACCTGGGTCTGTGGAGCTGCCTCTGCGATTATGACTGGGGTCTGACATCCACTGGTAATAAAACATTAGGCCCAGCGGACTGATTTCCCATGGTCCTTTTTATCCACGTGCAGCGTTTGCCACATTATCATAGAGAGATACAGCACTGAAACAGGCCCTTTGGTCCACTGAGTCTGTGCCGACTATCAACCACCCATTTATACTAATCCTACATTCCCTACCATTTCTCCTACCATCTACCTACACTAGGGGCAATTTACAATGGCCAATTTTACCTATCAACCTTCAAGTCTTTGGCTGTGGGAGGAAACCCACGCAGTCACAGGGATAACTTGCAAACTCCGCACAGGCAGTAGCTGGAACCGAACCTGGGCTACTCGAGCTGTGAGGCTGCAGTGCTAACCACTGCAACACTGTGCCGCCCATTGGAATTATGTCTGGTTCAGGCCAGATCCAATTACCAGACCCTGGAGTGTGATATTCTGAGTTGGATAACTCCTGGGGTCAGACACTTGATGGTCTGTAACCAGCAGCTTTACAATGCTGGGTAAAAACTCGGTGAATAAGGAAGTTTGTGAGTGTCCCAGCTGCCTCTAACATTTATTCAAATGTCTTTACAGATCTGCCTCATTTCCAGTGTCCTGCCCAATGGATATGGTTCCGGCAAAACTGTTATTACTTTTCACCAAACAAAAAAAACTGGACAGATGCCCAGAAATCCTGTGCATTAATGGACGCCAATCTTGTTGTCATCAACAGTGCTGTGGAACAGGTAGGAGATCATTATAATTTCCAATTCACCAATGGCTGATCATTTGTCAGCATGTTCAGTGGTGATATAAAAGCTGAAGGACAGAGACAAAGGCCATTCAGCACTCACTCCTGTGCTGATACTAGCCCTTCAACTCGATCTACTCCAAACAAATACCCTGCCCTTTCATCAAATGCTTTTCTATTCCTGTTCAGATATTTTTCTAATTGCTTTTTAATTGTTGTTATAATCTCTGAACACACAGCATCTCTGGGGTTCCAAATCATGATTCTTCCTTCTGCTGCCTTAGAATGAAAACATTGTACTTCATTCCCTGACAGCGTACATTCAGCTGCTCGATCCCCTCTGATCCCCGACATAGATAGGACTAGGAAAGAGGTTCTGCATATGAGCAGCTGGGGGTTAAATTAAAAAGTAGAATCTCTGGATTATTACCTGAGCCACGAGCAAATTGACATAGGGTAAATAAGATTAGACAGTTAAATGCATGGCTCAAAGATTGATGTGGGAGAAATGGGTTTCATGGGGCACTGGTACCAGTACTGGGGAAAATGGGAGCTGTAACGTTGGGATGGTCTTCACCTGAACCGTGCTGGACCAGTGTTCTGGCGAGTTGTATAACTAGGATCGTAGAGAGGGCTTTAAACTAAATAGTGGAGGTGAGGGATCAAGTGAGAGAAGATGTAATAATTTAGAGAGAGAGGAGAAGGCAGGAGCGCAATATAGATGTAAGGGAATTGATAATCTGAGAGTGGTAAGAAGCGAAGCTTGGAAGAAAGCAAAATTGGGAACAGTATATAGAAAAATAGTAAGCAAAATTAGAACTCAGATGAACTAAAGGAAAACATCAAATAGGATCAGAAGAAGGAATGATAAAAAGAGAAAGTTAAGGGCACTCTATCTGAATGCACATAGCATTTGCAAGAAGGTAGTTGATTTGAAGGGATAAATAGAGATAAATGGGTATGATTGAACTGCCATTACAGAGACGTGGTTGCAGGGTGACCAAGACTGGGACTGAATATTCAATGATATTCATCATTTAGGAATGATAGTCAAAAAGAAAAAGGAGGTGGGTTAGCACTCTTAATAAGGGACAAGATCAGTTCATTAGTGAGAGAGGATCTTAGATCAAAGGATCAAGTTGTACAATCAATTTGGGTGGAGCTAAGAAACTGGGCAGCAAACATTGGTGGGAGTTGTTTACAGATCACCAAATGGTATAAATCAGGAAATTAGAGGTGCATTTAACATGGGTAATACAGTAATAATGGGCAATTTAAATTTATCTTTCGACTGGGTAAATCTAATCAGCAGAAATGCCATGGAGGATGAATTCCTGGAATGCGGGGGAGATGGGTTTCTGGCGCAGTACATTTAAGAACCCACTAGGAATCGGGCTATTTTTGATTTCGTATTATGTAATGAGAAAAGGCTAATTAATAACCTTTCTGAAAAGGAGCCTTTGGGAAATAGTAACCATAATATGATAGAATTTTACATTAAGTTTGAAAATGATATCGTTCATTCTGAAACTAGTGTCTTAAATCTGAAGAAAGGAAACTACAAAGGTACGAGGGGCAAGTTGGCTATGGTGGATTTGGAAAATACACGAAAAGATTTGACAGTAGACAGGCAATGGCTAGTATTTAAAGAAATATTACATGGTCTGCAACAAATATGCATTCCTGTAAGACACAAAAACCCAATATGAATCAACCATGGCTAAAGTAGTTAAACATTGCATTTGATCAAAGGAAGTGGGTTATATGATTGCCAGGAAAAGTAGTAAGTCCGAGGATTGGGAGCAATTTAGAATCCAGCAACAGATAATGAAGAAACTAATAAAGGGAAAAGAGAATATGAATGCAATGTTTTATTTCAAGATCTTTTAAACTGAATTCCAATTCTCAAACTACTATAGAGGGATTTGATCTCAAAATCTCTGGATTACGAATACAGTAACGACGACAATAATGTCTCATCCAAAAGGCAGCACGTTCTCACTGTCGAATTGAAGTCTCATCTTAGAACATGCACTAAAGTCCTGGCGGGGGTTTGAACTCTTGATCTTCTGACTCAGTCAAAAGTGCAACTGAGCCAAGCTGAAACTGCAATCATCACACATTCCTCTGTCCCATATTCATTTGGGAGGGAAGCTGGTTTAAAATAAATGGGTAAAGGCCTCAGACAGAAGATTGTCAACTGGAGGGTTTGTCACTAATATTGTGAAAATCTATATTGCTCCATATACAGTCGTGACACTTTATTTACATGACAGGCATTTATTGAAACATTGATTGCAAAACGTTCCTGGATTGGCCTCAGTGATTCGATCTCTGAAGGTGACTGGCGCTGGGTGGATGGAACAGATTATACTTCCTCTGTAAAGTGAGTTCTCTTTTCAGTTGCACATTCTGGACAATATCAGGGACACTGAACATTAATGAGGAAGCTGGATTTGTTTTCAAGCTGCCTTCTTGAACCACTGCAGTCCATGTGGGGTAGGTACACCCACAGTGCGGTGAGGAAGGTAGTTCCTGGATTTTGACCCAGCGACAGTGAAGGAACGGCGAAATAGTTCCAAGTCAGGATGGTGTGTGGCTTGGAGGGGAACGTGCAGTTGGTGGTGTTCCCATGTATCTGCTGGCCTTGTCCTTCTAGGTGGGAGAGGTTGTGCTTTGGAAGGTGCTGGCAGAGTAGCCTTGGTGAGTTGCTCCAGTCCATCTTGTAGATGGTACACACAGCTGCCACTGTGTGTCGGTGGTGGAAGGAGTGAATGTTGGTGACTGGGGTGCCAATCAGGTGGGCTGCTTTGTTCTGGATGCTGTTGAAGTTCTTGAGTGTTGTTGGAGCTGCACACATGCAGGCGAGTGGAGAGTATTCCATCACACTCCTGACCTGTGCCTTGTTGATGGCGGACAGGCTTTGGGGAGTCAGGAGGTGAGTTACTGGCTGCAGGATTCCGAGCCTCTGACCTCCTCTTGTAGCCACGGTATTGATATGGCTACTCCAGTTCAGTTTCTGGTCAATGGTAACCCCCAGGATGTTGATACTTCACGTGACATCAAGGAATGGCTGAAGGCACTGGATACTTGCAAAGGCTATGGGTCCTGACAATATCCCGCGTTTGCACAATTGTCCATTTTACACTATCACCATTATGCTTGTGTCAGCTGTGTAAGAGCAATTCCACTGTCCTCCTGTCTTCCCATAAACCCCTTCAAATGACCCAAAATCTCAAAATGTTGTGATTTCAAAGGGTGATGTCAGTATAATTGACAAAGTTTAATGATGTTGGCAGTTTACGTGTGTCAAATTAATGCTGCAGATGTGGTAAAGAAATATCATGTGATCAATCACACACAACTCTAAGGTGACCCAACTTTGGGACACAACTTCTCTCCTTTCTATTGCATCCCCTATCCTGTCGATGACCCCTTCCACGCCCCCTCCCCCCATCACTTATCCCTTTCCATATGCACTCTCTCTCTCTCTCCGTCGCCCTTTGCACTCGATCCATATTTCTCCCTCCCTCTCCATCATTCCTCACACTCCACTGGCCATTCCAATTCATTGCCTCCTCCCTCGCCATCATCTCCACCTCTATCGCCCCTCCCTGTCTATTATCACCTCCCGCATTGCCTCCTCAATTTCCCCTTCTCCATTGCCCCCTCCCACTCTCACACCCTCCTCCACCATCGCCTTCCCTCCCCCTCACAGAGTGTGGTGACTATTCCACGTATTGTACCAGTTCTGGGAAAGCATAATGCTGCCCTGGGCAGACTGCCTTTTTCTGTCAGCTGAGTCTGTGGTTGGTCACATGGGACACTCCGCCAAGCTGACAATGTCACAAAGTCTAATGTTTTGCCCCTGAATCAGTGCCAGTCTGTCCCATTCCGGCATGTTCTATGTGGAGGAATAGAACTCACTCTCCGTCCGTCAATTCTTCAGCTTCCACACATCTCGCAAAGCAATTTTTCAAATTAAGAACCACTGCTTGATATTTAACAGTGGAGTTAGATTTAAGGAGCAGTTTACAGGAGCATGTTATTGCTGAGATTCTTTGTTATCAGTGCTGCTTATCAGCACATTAATGGGACATTACTGACTCTGTGCCCATTTTCTGATGTGCACAGCTTCCAGCAAACACTGCCAGCAAAACGTGCAATTTTAAAATGAGCCCTTTATTCGCGAGAAAAATACAAGTTTACTGAACGACCATGGATCTGTCAATTCTAACAGGTTTCTCTCAAACAGGTGCTGTATGATCTCTGGTTACATTACTACACTGCAGTTAAACAGCTCCACCTGACTCTCACTGGAATATCATGACCTGGTTAATTGTTGAGTTTCAGCTTGAAGTTGGAATTCTTATAAAGAATTTTATTCTCATCATGTTTTTGTGTTTAGACTTTGGAATCAGGGGGAGCCCAATAATTCCAACAATGAAGACTGTGTAGAGGAGCTCGGTTCTGGAAAGTGGAATGATATGCCGTGTGGTAATCAGCTACACTGGATCTGTGAAAAGTCAGCACAATGATTATTTTCCTGAATGTTACAGTCAGTGCAAAGTAGAAAGTGAAACTATTTTTCAACATTTTGTCCATGTACACTGGGCAATCAGCCCTGAGCTGATATTGGTATGGTGGGTGTGTGGCTGGGGCTCTCCCTCCCACCCTCTCTCTCCTGTCTGCAACTGTCCTAAAGCCAACTCGACACACTTTGTTCTGCCATTTTATGATAATCCAGAAATATGAAGACCCACATGGTAGAATATCCCTGGATTCACTCAGCAGGTCTGGCAGCATCTGTGGAAAGAGAAGCAGAGTTAACGTTTCGGGTCAGTGACCCTTCTTCGGAACTGACAAATATTAGAAAAATATTTCTAATATTTCTAATATTTGTCAGTTCCGAAGAAGGGTCACTGACCCGAAACGTTAACTCTGCTTCTCTTTCCACAGATGCTGCCAGACCTGCTGAGTGAATCCAGCATTTCTTGTTTTTGTTTCAGATTTCCAGCATCCGCAGTATTTTGCTTTTATATTATTATGGTAGAATATCCCTATTGCCCTGTACTGTTTTGAAGCAAATCCAATTTTCCGGAATGTTGAAATGTGCCAGTCAGTGTTTGTACACCCAGGATTAGGCACCAACATGTTGCACCATGGACATTTGACAAAATTATTGATTCAGCCATGGACTTGGGGGCAAGTAATCTTTACATAAAGTATACAGTCAATCTCATGCAATCAAAACACAGTCCGATTTAAAACACATTTCTCCCTATAAATAAAGTAGCTAAGGATGCAAATATCAATGGAGAGCAGCACGACTGTATTAGCTAGCTAGCAAGCAAAATAGTATGCAATGCCAATGCGAATTACATTTGCTGTGAGGTTGTTTTAAAACACAAGGCTTGAATCAGGGGTGCCTGATTCATGGGGGGGTGGGGTGGGGCTACATTACAATTTTTATCTTACATAGAGGTCCAGTGAGACAATCTTAACAAGATAAAGGCATTAAAAATGTATCTTACCATTAATAAAAACAAAAAGCAAAGGTGCATTTTTGAGAAGAAGCTTGAAATGAGAAGACTAATTTATTGACTTACTTTCTGGTCACTATGTTTGACTCCATGGAGCTCCTGCGATATTAGACGCGGTAGCTGATTTACATGGCTGTGGCGGACCGCCCCCCGCCCCGATGACGTGGAGGGGGCGAGTGCTCAGTCCCCGGAAATGGCGTCCGGTGCCACTGCGCAGGCAGCAGTGCTATTTTTAAAGGGCTTCAAGCCTTACATGTAATTTGAATTTTTAAAGTTAAATAGATGTTAACGTTAAATTAAAACATTTAGTAAAAAATTCAAGCCCCCTCTCCCACCCCCTAATGACTAAACAGTTTATTAATTTCCTTCTCCCCCCAAAAACTTCCTTTGCGATCCCGTCCTTTCCCTCCCAAAGCTTATTATCTTTTACCTTTAACTCCTTCCCACCATCCCTTCCAACAATCACAATCGTTTTCCCCTCTCCCCATACCCCCACCTGAAAACTTACCTGCTCCCCACTCCCAAAAAGTGTGCCGCCTTGGATTTCCAAACGGAGATACGAATGTGCAGGAGTCTGGACAACTGACCGGAAAAGGTCAGTGGGACGGCCGACGGGAGCAGGTAGCCTCATTAATTCTCCAATTTAAATATTTAAATCCTGCTCCCGTCACCAAGTGGCGGGTGTGCTGCCAAGAGGACTCACTCTGCTGGTAATATGGGTCAGGGCCTTCCCAGCATCGTGGCCCATGGCGGGCCTCTCCTGGAGGCATTTTCTGGACTGCCCTGCCATGACCCTTGATGTCTGGGGGCTGGCAAAATCCAGACCTCTGTGTCTGTCTGTCTCTTTCGCTCTATGTGTCCCCCTCTCTGTCATCCTCCCCTCTCCGTGTCAATCCCCCTCCCTCTGTGTCTTCCCCCCTTGTTCTCTGCCCCCTTTCTCTCTCTCTCTGCCCCTTCCCTCTTTCTGTCTCTCTTCTCTCTCTCTCTGCCCTTCTCTCTCCTTCTGCCCCTTCCCTCTCTCTCTCCACCCTTTTCTATCTCTCAGCCTCGTCCTTCTGCTCCCCTCTCTCTGCCCTCCATTCTCTGCGCCCCTCTCTCTCTGCCCCTCTCTCTCTGCCCCCTCTCTCCCTCTCTCTTCCCTCCCTCCTTCTCACTCCCTCCCTCTCCCTCTCTATCCATCTTTCTCCATCTTGCGGACCCCTGTGTACACCAGCATGTCCTGCTTCCTCACATCCCTCCAGCCCAGGCCCATTGGAGCAAAGCTGCTCTGGGAATCTCAAACTTGTAGTGACATGTGTCTTCTTCCTTCGAGGGATGTAATGGGCTTTCAACAGTTCCTGCTCCCTTCAGCAATCAGAGTGTAGACAGAAAAATCGATGGCCTTAAATTCACTTAAATCTTATCTCAGCTGACGACTGGAGTCCAGACTCATCCTCATTCCCCTTCTGCCCGTTCCCCTCCCACCTGCCCTGCAATGTTCACCTCCCCCCCCACCTCCTCCTCAACCTCACACCTGCCCATCCACTCCCATCATCCTTCACCTCCCACCACTCCCTCTGCCCCAGCCACCCCCATGACCCACCCACTTTCTGCCCCCAAATACCCTTCATTCCGCCCAGCCCTCCACCACCCACCTCGCCACCTGCTTCCCACCTCCCACTTGCCCCACCTCTCCTGCCCACTTGCTTTCTGGTACCTGGACCATTTAATTAGATTGCTGGGTCTGTAACTCCAAAACTCCAAGATTGTTTTCCAGAACTTTAAATATTATAATCGAGTGAAATCTGCCATTTGCTTTCATCGTGCTTTTTGTAAATTTATTTCTTCACAAAGATGGTATGTAATGTTGGTTTCTCATGGTCTGTTCGTGTGTTGTTTATCAGCAGTTCGAGATATTGGGAGGGTACAGTGTGATTATTGCTATCCCTAAAGTCCATCTGATTGGTACAAGGGGTTCATTGTTTACCCTGAGTCCTACAATCCAGAATGATTTGTGCAACAGGTCATGTTTCAGTCCATAGAGAGTAAGTCCCCATTCAACAGCCATGAGTTCAGTAAATTCGTCAATTGTCTCGGGTTCACTCATGGGAAAATCACACCCCTTTGGCCAAGAACTGATGGAGAAGTTGAGAAATTTATGCAAACCTTGATAAAAATGATAACGTACAGCTCGAGCTGAGAACAAGTCATGGAAACAACATAATTACAGAGCAATATCTCACTCGACTACTGGAAAACCTCCAGCTACAATCATCTTTGCACATCCTACGTGCACACGTTTACCTGAGCTACCCTGCGGAGCTAGTGATCAATGTGTACGTGAAGGCGATCGAGAACAGAAGGATTGAATGAAAATACATGCAGAGTGAAATGTGAAACTTAGAGCTACACCATTAAAACCAGGAGATAAAGTACTTGTGAAACGTGATGGTCGTATTGGAAAATAAACAAACCTTTATGACGTCCACCCATTTGTTGTGACCACACAAAAGAATCAATGATTAATGCAAAGCCCGGTTCACAAATCATCATAAGAAACCAGTCATTCTTCAAAACACTGAAAACACCAAACACAAGCATTGAATCTGATTCCAACATTGACACCTCAGATGAAGAACATAATTCAAACAAGACTACACCTGATGTGAGATAATATTCGACTTGTGAGAGAATATGTCCACCATACATAAGTTGCTCTGTTACAAAGTGAACTATTCATGTTGAAGATTAATGCTTCCATTTTTAGAAACATGCTATGTCTCTCATTTACTAAGAAGGGGAAGGATGCAGTGTTGCAGTGTTTTGAAATTGCTTTGTGTACACTTGGAGCTGCTGAAGAACACAAATGCTAACAAAGTGGAGTGAAAGTGAAAGTGAAATTGAAACAGGATAAAAGGAGAAGCCTTTATGTTCAGCTGCTGCAGTCTTTGTTTCTCAATCTTTGCCTCATATCTTATACTAAACTCGGCGAAACCTTGCTCAAGTCCCAAGGACATCCCAGACCACATGCTTTGTTACAGAGCAAAACTGTAGCTGGAAATAGTCCCATTTCTTATCTGTGCTTTATGAGGACACATTCCTTGGTATTGAACGGCCTTTCATTAATTTCCTTCAGTGATTTTCTCATTATTCCTAAACCAACTTGCCAACTGTTAAATATATTATTTATCTTAGTTTCACAAGTACAGTTATAAACATCCCACTTTATAATCTAATCTATCTGATTAGTCACTCTGGCTGAAGATTGTTTTGTGCCTAATAATGGACAAGTTCCTGTTATTTCTTTATCCCATTAAATTTTTCCTGTTTACTGACCACAATGGGTGTTTAATCAGTGTTACCCCGATGAACTATCTGCACTGAAGTTCCTGTCTGTCTAACTCAGGCTTGTTTCTACTTCTCATAAGACATATAATATCAGCCATTTTATGTCAATGTATTTCACCATTTTATATTAACATTTGTCTAAAACCTCCAGTGCACACTCAATGGAGCAGGAATGCACACAGTGAAATAAAAGCACACAGGCAATGAAGTGGGCGTACACACTCAGTGGAATTGGATTAAACACTTAATGGAAAGGGGGCACACACTCAACGGAATGGAAGTACACACTTAATAGAATTGGAGTACACACTCAGTGGAATTGAAGTACACACTCAGTGGAATTGGAGTACACACTCAGTGGAATTGGAGTACACACTCAGTGGAATTGGAGTACACACTCAGTGGAATTGGAGTACACACTCAGTGGAATTGGAGTACACACTTAATGGAATGGGAGTACACACTTAATGGAATTGGAGTGCACACTTAATGGAATTGGAGTACACACAATGGGATGGGAGTACACATTTAATGGAATTGGAGTACACACTTAATGGAATGGGAGTACACACTTAATGGAATGGGAGTACACATTTAATGGAATTGGAGTACACACAATGGGATGGGAGTACACATTTAATGGAATTGGAGTACACACTCAGTGGAATTGGAGTACACACTCAGTGGAATTGGAGTACACACTTAATAGAATTGGAGTACACACTCAGTGGAATTGGAGTACACACTTAATGGAATGGGAGTACACATTTAATAGAATTGGAGTACACACTCATAGGAATTGGAGTACACACTCAATAGAAAGATGCTGAAAGTTTGTGGATGAACAGAAAGGACCTGGAGATTCAAATACACAATTCTGTGAAAATGTGTAAATTAAGCTATACAAAAAAGGCTAATAGCATTGTAATGCATTCTTTATGTTGTCTGATGCACCATAAATGAGATGCGTGTAGTCCAGTTATGTTGAAGATCTCAAATTGGTTTATTACAGCTAAACTATTATATACAGTACAGAGCTAACTATTTATAGAACCTTACCCGAGGTGTTACAGTTGCAGAGTGACTCCGGCTTCGAGTCACATGACTATTTTCAGCACTTAGCTTATAAGCATACTAAGATCTTAACGGGATATCCTCTTAAAGACCATCATACATCACCCCTTTTCTTTCCAAAGATAAATCTCATATGCTAAAAGTAAAAAACATGGACTATGACAGTACGCTTCCATGTACTTTGCTTTTCAACGGGCAGATTTGCCCTTACCAGGCCAGGCCTGTACACCCAATCAAAATTATTCCACAGGCGATTGGCAAATTGTGGTCCCTGCTGGCACCGTTTCAAATAAGCATCGGGCTCTCCTCTGTTGAGGCCAGCTGCATTTAGAATAGCTTGTCTCAGGGGCCCTCCTCTCGTATTTATCTTGTGATAGGATGGAAAATAGGATGGAACTTTTGCTCATGTCAAGCAGTTTCACTTCCTCTGCATCATCAAAGCCGTGCAGAGATTTTAATTGAGTGACAGCACTTGCTTAGCAACAACCTGCTCAGTGACGCTCAGTTTGGGTTCTGCCAGGGCCACTCAGCTCCTGACCTCATTACAGCCTTGGTTCAAACATGGACAAAAGAGCGGAACTCAAGAGGTGAGGTGAGACTGATTGCCCTTGACATCAAGGCAGCATCTGCATCAAGGAGCCCCAGCAAAACTGGAGTCAATGGAAATCAGGAGGAAATCCCTCTGCTGGTTGGAGTCATACTTAGGCAAAGAAAGATGGCTGTGGTTGTTGGAGGTCAATCATCTGAGCTCCAGGAAATCACTGCAGGAGTTCCTCAGGGTAGTGCCCTAGGCCCAGCCATCTTCAGCTGCTTCATCAATGACCTTCCTTCAATCATAAGGTCAGAAGTGGGGATATTCGCTGATGATTGCACAATGTTCAGCACCATTCGCAACTCCTCAGATACTGAAGCAGTCCGTGTAGAAATGCAGCAAGACCTGGACAATATCCAGGCTTGGGCTGATAAGTGGCATGTAACATTTGCGCCACACAAGTGCCAGGCAATGACCATCTCCAACAAGAGAGAATCTAACCATCTCCCCTTGACATTCAAAGACATTACCATTGCTGAATCCCTCACTATCAACATCCAGAGGCGACCATTGACCAGAAACTGAACTGGAGTAGTCACATAAATACCGTGGGTACAAGAGCAGATCAGAGGCTAGGAATCCTGAGGCGAGTAACTCACCTCCTGACTCCCCAAAGCCTGTCCACCATCTACAAGGCACAAGTCAGGAGTGTGATGGAATATTCTCCAGTTGTCTGGATGGGTGCAGCTCCAACAACAGTCAAGAAGCCCGACACCATCCGGAACAAAGCAGCCCGCTTGATTGGCACCCCCGCAGTGGTTAGCACTGCAGCCTCACAGCTCCAGGGACCTGGGTTCGATTCTGGGTACTGCCTGTGTGGAGTTTGCAAGTTCTCCCTGTGTCTGCGTGGGTTTCCTCCGGGTGCTCCGGTTTCCTCCCACAAGCCAAAGACTTGCAGGTTGATAGGTAAATTGGCCATTATAAATTGTCACTAGTGTAGGTAGGTGGTAGGGAAATATAGGGACAGGTGGGGATGTTTGGTAAGAATATGGGATTAGTGTAGGATTAGTATAAATGGGTGGTTGATGGTCGGCACAGACTCGGTGGGCCGAAGGGCCTGTTTCAGTGCTGTATTTCTAATCTAATCTAATCTAATCTAATTCACTCCCTCCACCACCTACTCACAGTGGCAGCAGTCTGTACCATCTACAAGATGCGCTGCAGCAACGCACCAAGGCTCCTTAGACAGCACCTTCCAAACCCGCGACCTCTACCACCTCGAAGGACAAGAGCAGCAGATGCATGGGAACACCACCACCTGCAAGTTCCCGTCCAAGTCACACACCATCCTGACTTGGAACTATATCACCGTTCCTTCACTGTCACTGGGTCAAAATCCTGGAACTCCCTTCCGAACAGCACTGTGGGTGTACCTACCCCACATGGACTGCAGCGGTTCAAGAAGGCAGCTCACCACCACCTTCTCAATGGCAATTAGGGATGGGCAGTAAATGCTGGCATAGCCAGTGACGACCATATCCCATAAATGAATTTTTTTTAAAGTGCCAAACGTGGCGTATGGGTCTCCCGTACCATTTTAGTTGGGTATATCGTTTTTCATTTTGGACAGCTGTGTGATTGTATGTGGGGTGGAATACGTTACTGCCTCTGGCTGTTCGGCTTGTGGTTGTTGTTGCTGTCCTCGTGAGACTGGGACAGCCTGAGCTCCTCCCTGCCCTCCTGCACCCTGATTCTGACTGGCGGGTTGGTCCGCTGCACGTCGTGTCACCAGAGGATGCATCGGCTCTGGTGTAAGCGGTGGAGGCGGGCCGGATGCGTCCTCTGGGGGAGTCTCCTGGGGGTGGTTTATCGTAATCATAGCCATCATGGCCCTGGCCATATCGCCAGGCTTCCTCACCTAATCCTCCCCTGTCGGGTGTATCATTACCCGAATCTCTCCCCTTAGATTTATCTCCAAAGGCACAAATGATCCCTCTTTGGACCAATAACTGATTTCTTAGCCTGTCGATTTCTTTCTGACATTTAGTCTGTCGAGCCTCCTTGTGAGCCCTGCTTGGAGTGCAGCTTGGAGGTCTGTACATTTCTGCTCTCCCTTCCATTTTTCTTCTCGTGCCTGTGTGGGTCTCGTTCTGCTTTACAGTGACTGGACTCCGCCTGCTCGGCCTGAGTCTGAAAACTACTCACATGCAACGTATAATTGGCTCACTGCTCTTCCCAGCGCTGGGCCTTTTCCTTCCACTCATCAGCCTGTTTCTCCATTTGTTCCAGGCAACATTTTAAAACTACTGTTTCTGCTTCTCTTTCTTCTAATTCGTTCAGGCAACAAGTAATTGCTGCAAACTTTCGCATTTTCGCAGCTTTCCTTTTCCTGTTATTCCCATGGACCTTCGTCCATATTGATTCGGACATGGATCCTGGACTCGCAAAACTGTCCGCATAGTAGTCCATCCATTTGGGCCCCTTCTTATTTGCATAATTGGTATATTTAAACAGCTGTTTTAGGTTTCGGACACGGTGGGATCTCTGGAAATTCGAGTTAACCCTTCAATCCGCGACAACACAGGGACGCCAAATTCTATTGTTCAACCCCTGGCCGACGGCGTCGAGAGCCAACAAGGTAACAGCAGCAAATGTTACAGACACCAATAGTGGAACGAGATTCCACACAGCTGCTGTGGTGGGATTTGAAGCCATGTCCCCAGGACATTAGCCTGGGCCTCTAGATTACTAGTTCAGTGACAATACCACAAACCACCACCTCACCACTTCACCACGTAATTAGTTTCCCCGGAATGTCCTCTACTGTGAAGTCTGACACAAAGCAATGATTCAGTAATTCTGCCATTTCCTTATTTTCATTTGCAATATTACTCACAGTATTTTTTAAAGAGACCACGTTACCCTTGACTGTCTCTTTACTTCCTATATAATTGTGATTAACTTTTTTTATGTTATAGAGTCACAGAGTCATACAGCATAGAAACAGGCCCTTCGGCCCACCGCGTCCATACCGATCATAATGCCTATCTATACTAATCCCACCTGCCTGCATTAATTCCATATCCCTCTATGCCTTGCTCATTCAAGTACCTGTCCAGATGTCTCTTAAATGTCGCTACTGTTCCTGCCTCCACCACCTCCTCAGGCAGCTCATTCCAGATACTCACTATTCTTTGTGTGAAAAATTTACCCCTTTGATCCCCTTTAAACCTCCTCCCTCTCACCTTAAATCTATGCCCTCTAGTTTTAGTCACCCCTACCATGGGAAACAGACTCTGGCTATCTACCCCTATCTATGCCTCTCATAATTTTATATACCTCTATCATGTCCCCTTTCAGCCTCCTTCACTCCAGGGAAAACAGACCCAGCCTATCCAATCTCTCTTTAGAACTCAAGCCCTCCAAACCAGGCAACATCCTTGTGAATCTTTTCTGCACCCTCTCTTGCTTAATCATATCTTTCCTGTAGTGCAGCGACCTGAACTGCACACAGTACTCCAAGTGCAGCCTAACCAACATTATGTACAACTGCAACATGACGTCCCAACTCTTGTACTCAATGCCTCGACCGATGAAGGCAAGCATGCCTTCACCACCCTGTCTACCTGTGTTGCCACTTTCAAGGAACTATGTACTTGCACCTCAAGGTCTCTCTGCTCAACAACACTCCCCAGGGCTCTGCCATTCACTGTATATGTCCTGCCCTGGTTTAACTTCCAAAAATGCATCACTTCACACTTGTCTGTGTTAAATTTCATTTGCCACACCCTTGCCCACTTTCCCGGTTGATCTATATCCTTTTGTAACCTTAGATAACCTTTTTCACTGTCCACTATACCACCAATTCTGGTGTCATCTGCAAATTTACTAATCATTCCCCCTACATTCTCATCCAAGTCATTAATATATATGACAAACAACAGACGGCCCAGCACCGGTCCCTACGGCACACCACTGGTCACTGGCCTCCAATGTTAACCATGGTTAATTTCCCAAATTTCGATTTGTATTCCCTTCTCACAGCTCTTACAACCATTTTTGTCTTCCTTTGCTGTTCTTTATGTTTCCCCCAGTCCCCTGGATTAACATAAAATAAAAGCAAAATACTGCAGATGCTGGAAATCTGAAATAAAAACAAGAAATGCTGGAAATACTCAGCAGGTCTGGCAGCATCTGTGGAGAGAGAAGCAGAGTTAACGTTTCAGGTCAGTGACCCTTCTGCAGAACCCCTGGATTAACACTCTTCTTGCACTTTTATATCCTCTTCCCTTTAGTTTTATATTATCTCTCACCTCTTTTCTTGACCACGGCTGTTATATTCTGTAATTAGAGTTCTTGCCCCTTCGAGGTATGTACAGATCCTGTATTAAGCTAACTTCTGTTTCGAACACTTCTCATCTGTAGTTTTACCCGATAACAGTTTTGACCAATCTTCTGTCATTGATCTCTGCCTCATCCCATTAAAGATACCTTCGTAAATTTTAGAATCTTAGTAACTGTGTTATATTTCTCCATTTTAAACCTAACATTGAATTTGATCATATTATGATCATTGTTTGATAAATGCTCCCTTAACTGTACAATTATTAACTAAATCTGGCTGATTGCTCATTACAAAACCTAGTATGACCTGCTGTCATGTTGGTTCGAGAACATATTGCACCAGAATACTATCTTAAATGCACACAAAGATCATTATTTCAAAGAGGGCTGGAATATGAAGGAGAGGACATTATGCAAGCATTGAATTCCCTTGATTATAGCAGATTGAGGGGTGAAATAATCAAAGCGTTTCAAATATAAAAAGGATTTGATCGGGTGGATGCTGGAACTTGGCCATTCAGGAACGAAGTCAGGAAGCACTTTTTGGCACAAAGGGTAAAAATTTGGAACTCGCTCTCCCCAAAAGCTCTGAATGCTGGGCAATTGCAGCTTCCAAGACTGATAGGATTTTTTTGTTAGGGAATAGCATCAAGGGAAATGAAGCAAAGGCGGAGAAGTAGAGTTGAGGTGTAGATCAGTCATGATCTAATTGAATGACGAAGCAGGTCCAAGGGGCCGAATGGCCTCTTCCTGTTCCTATTGTTCCTATGGCTTGGTTGATATCTGAACAACATCAAAATGGTCATTGCAAATCATTGCAAACCCAAGGCATCACTGCTGGTGGTCCTCACAGCAGCATCCTCAGCCTATCCATTTTCAGTTGCTTCAACAATGATTCTCCCTCCATTTATAGTTCAGAAGTGAAACTGTTCATCGATGATTTCAAAGTTTTCAGCTCATTCATAATTCCTCTGATAATGAAGAAGCTCATGGCAGGTACATCACAACCTGGAATGTGTACTCCCATTCCATTGAGCAAGTATTTCCATTCCATTGAGCATGTATTCGCATTCCATTGAGCATGTATTCACATTCCATTGAGCATGTATTCGCATTCCATTGAGCGTGTATTTCCATTCCATTGAGCATGTATTCGCATTCCATTGAGCATGTATTTCCATTCCATTGAGCATGTATTTCCATTCCATTGAGCATGTATTTCCATTCCATTGAGCATGAATTTCCATTCCATTGAGCGTGTATTCACATTCCATTGAGCATGTATTTCCATTCCATTGAGCATGTATTCGCATTCCATTGAGCATGTATTTCCATTCCATTGAGCATGTATTTCCATTCCATTGAGCTTGAATTTCCATTCCATTGAGCGTGTATTCACATTCCATTGAGCATGTATTTCCATTCCATTGAGCATGTATTCGCATTCCATTGAGCATGTATTTCCATTCCATTGAGCATGTACTTCCATTCCATTGAGCATGCATTCGCATTCCATTGAGCGTGTATTCGCATTCCATTGAGCGTGTATTTCCATTCCATTGAGCATGAATTTCCATTCCATTGAGCGTGTATTCACATTCCATTGAGCATGTATTTCCATTCCATTGAGCATGTATTTCCATTCCATTGAGCATGTATTCGCATTCCATTGAGCATGTATTTCCATTCCATTGAGCGTGTATTTCCATTCCATTGAGCGTTTATTTCAATTCAATTGAGCATGTATTCGCATTCCATTGAGCATGTATTTCCATTCCATTGAGCATGTATTTCCATTCCATTGAGCGTGTATTTCCATTCCATTGAGCATGTATTCGCATTCCACTGAGCATGTATTTCCATTCCATTGAGCATGTATTCGCTTTCCATTGAGCATGTATTTCCATTCCATTGAGCGTGTATTTCCATTCCATTGAGCGTGTATTTCAATTCCATTGAGCATGTATTCGCATTCCATTGAGCATGTATTTCCATTCCATTGAGCGTGTATTTCCATTCCATTGAGCGTGTATTTCAATTCCATTGAGCATGTATTCGCATTCCATTGAGCATGTATTTCCATTCCATTGAGCGTGTATTTCCATTCCATTGAGCATGTATTCGCATTCCATTGAGCATGTATTTCCATTCCATTGAGCGTGTATTTCCATTCCATTGAGCGTGTATTTCCATTCCATTGAGCATGTATTCGCATTCCATTGAGCATGTATTCGCATGCCATTGAGCATGCATTTCCATTCCATTGAGCGTGTATTTCCATTCCATTGAGCATGTATTCGCATTCCATTGAGCATGTATTCGCATGCCATTGAGCATGTATTTCCATTCCATTGAGCATGTATTCGCATTCCATTGAGCATGTATTCGCATGCCATTGAGCAGGTATTTCCATTCCATTGATCGTGTATTTCCATTCCATTGAGCATGAATTTCCATTCCATTGAGCATGTATTTCCATTCCATTGAGCGTGTATTTCCATTCCATTGAGCATGAATTTCCATTCCATTGAGCATGTATTTCCATTCCATTGAGCGTGTATTCGCATTCCATTGAGCATGTATTTCCATTCCATTGAGCGTGTATTTCCATTCCATTGAGCATGAATTTCCATTCCATTGATCGTGTATTTCCATTCCATTGAGCATGAATTTCCATTCCATTGAGCATGTATTTCCATTCCATTGAGCGTGTATTTCCATTCCATTGAGCATGAATTTCCATTCCATTGAGCATGTATTTCCATTCCATTGAGCATGTATTTCCATTCCATTGATCGTGTATTCGCATTCCATTGAGCGTGTATTTCCATTCCATTGAGCATGTATTTCCATTCTATTGAGCATGTATTCGCATTCCATTGAGCATGTATTTCCATTCCATTGAGCATGTATTTCCATTCTATTGAGCATGTATTCGCATTCCATTGAGCATGTATTTCCATTCCATTGAGCATGTATTTCCATTCCATTGAGTGTGTATTCGCATTCCATTGAGCGTGTATTTCCATTCCATTGAGTGTCTATTCCCATTCAATTTTTTTCCCCCTTCACCTATCCACCTAATCCCACTGGCACTTTACCACATTTGCAATGACAGTGCTGATTTAGAGTGGATATTATGCTGCTGACTGAGGCTCAGTCACTGGGAGGGCGAAGAATTAGGTTGAGCTGTTGCAGTTCAAGGGTTGACACAGGTTACATGCCCAGAAGCACAGCAGATCGATTAGGTCCGAGGGAGTGAGCGAGACCTGCAACACAAGGGAGAATTCCATTGACTGAAGGAGCAGCAATATCTGGAGAATCTGCAATGATCAAAGCCCCTAAACAGGAGTAATTAGCCTCCCGAATAGAGCCTGTGTCAGCTAATCTGGTTTCTTTGAGAGTGGCAATGTTGACACCAAACCTGTGCAGCTCACGGTCAATCAGGCTGTCACGTGTACACTAGCTGTGGAGCGCAGTTTGTTGTTCATTCCAGGGCACATAGTCCTCACGTTGCCTTTCATTGCAGCAGCTTTTTCGGGAGCAGAGTGTGAGCGAGTGAGCAGCTGGGAAGGTCAGTTTGAAAGTAAACTTAATTTCCTTTTGTTTTTCGGCGGAGGCCAGGGGGCTGCTGGGTAAGTAAAACACTATATATTTGGGCGGTTTAAAATAACTTTCCTTTCATTGCATCAGCTTTTTCGGGAGCAGAGTGTGAGCGAGTGAGCAGCTGGGAAGGTCAATTTGAAAGTAAACTTAATTTCCTTTTGTTTTCGGCGGAGGCCAGGGGGCTGCTGGGTAAGTAAAACACTATATATTTGGGCGGTTTCTGAACCTGAGACACCACACTTGTCGTGTCTCCCACCCGCCCTCCTCCTCTAACCAAAAAAAAAGGAATCGGTGGGGTGTTTATAAGGTTATGCTTTTTCTATTTCTCTGGTTTTATCGTGATTGGTAAAAACTTTTCGTTCCTTTTTCATTTAACTAAGTTAAGCTTAAGATTAAAAATGGCAGGAGATCTCAGACCCGTGTCATGCTCCTCTTGCTCAATGTGGGAGCTCAGGGACATGGCTGATGTCCCTGACTCCTTCACGTGCAGGAAGTGTGTCCAACTGCAGCTCTTGTTAGATCGCATGACGGCTCTCGAGCTGCGGATGGACTCACTTTGGAGCATGCGCGATGCTGAGGAGGTCGTGGATAGCACGTTTAGTGAATTGGTCACACCGCAGATTAGGATTGCTGAGGGAAAAAGGGAATGGGTGACCAAAAGGCAGAGAAAGAGCAGGAAGGCAGCGCAGGAGTCCCCTGCGGTCATCTCCCTCCAAAACAAGTATACCGTTTTGGATACTGTTGAGGGAGATGGCTCACCAGGGGAAGGCAGCAGTAGCCAGGTCCATGGCACCGTGGCTGGCTCTGCTGTTCAGAAGGGTGGGAAAAAGCGTGGAAGGGCTATAGTCGTAGGGGATTCGATTGTAAGGGGAGTAGATAGGCAGTTCTGTGGTCGAAAACGAGGCTCCCGAATGGTATGTTGCCTCCCAGGTGCATGGGTCAGGGATGTCTCAGATCGGCTGCAGAACATTCTAAAGGGGGAGGGTGAACAGCCAGTTGTCATTGTGCACATAGGCACCAATGATATAGGTAAAAAACGGGATGAGGTCCTACAAGCAGAGTTTAGGGAGTTAGGAGCCAAGTTAAAAAGCAGGACCTCAGAGGTAGTAATCTCAGGATTGCTACCAGTGCCACGTGATAGTCAGAGTAAAAATGAAAGAATAGTCAGGATGAATGCGTGGCTTGAGAGATGGTGCAGGAAGGAGGGGTTCAGATTTTTGGGACATTGGGACCGGTTCTGGGGGAGGTGGGACTATTACAAATTGGAGGGTCTACACCTGGGCCGGACTGGATCCAATGTCCTTGGGGGTGCTTTTGCTAACGCTGTTGGGGAGGGTTTAAACTAATGTGGCAGGGGGATGGGAACCAATTGAGGTCAGTTGACAGTAAGGAGGTAGTAACAAAAGCCTGTAAGGAACTAGATAATGAAGTCAGTGTGACTAAGGGGAAGAGCAGGCAGGGAGCAGATGATGAATATAAAGGGACTGGTGGTCTGAGGTGCATTTGTTTTAATGCAAGAAGTGTAGTAGGTAAGGCAGATGAACTTAGGGCTTGGATTAGTACCTGGGAGTATGATGTTATTGCTATTACTGAGACTTGGTTGAGGGAAGGGCATGATTGGCAACTAAATATCCCAGGATATCGATGCTTCAGGCGGGATAGAGAGGGAGGTAAAAGGGGTGGAGGAGCTGCATTACTGGTCAAAGAGGATATCACAGCTGTGCTGAAGGAGGGCACTATGGAGGACTCGAGCAGTGAGGCAATATGGACAGAACTCAGAAATAGGAAGGGTGCGGTAACAATGTTGGGGCTGCACTACAGGCCTCCCAACAGCGAGCGTGAGATAGAGGTACAAATATGTAAACAGATTACGGAAAGATGTAGGAGCAACAGGGTGGTGGTGATAGGAGATTTTAATTTTCCCAACATTGACTGGGATTCACTTAGTGTTAGAGGCCTAGATGGAGCAGAATTTGTAAGGAGCATCCAGGAGGGTTTTCTAGAGCAGTATGTAAATAGTCCAACTCGGGAAGGGGCCATACTGGACCTGGTGTTGGGGAATGAGCCCGGCCAGGTGGTTGAAGTTTCAGTAGGGGACTACTTTGGGAATAGTGATCACAATTCCGTAAGCTTTAAAATACTCATGGACAAAGACGAGAGTGGTCCTAAAGGAAGAGTGCTAAATTGGGGGAAGGCCAACTATACCAAAATTCGGCAGGAGCTGGGGAATGTAGATTGGGAGCAGCTGTTTGAAGGTAAATCCACATGTGATATGTGGGAGGCTTTTAAAGAGAGGTTGATTAGCGTGCAGGAGAGACATGTTCCTGTGAAAATGAGGGATAGAAATGGCAAGATTAGGGAACCATGGATGACAGGTGAAATTGTGAGACTAGCTAAGAGAAAAAAGGAAGCATACATAAGGTCTAGGCGGCTGATGAAAGACGAAGCTTTGAAAGAATATCGGGAATGTAGGACCAATATTAAACGAGGAATTAAGAGGGCTAAAAGGGGTCATGAAATATCTTTAGCAAACAGGGTTAAAGAAAATCCCAAAGCCTTTTATTCATATATGAGGAGAAAGAGGGTAACTAGAGAAAGGATTGGCCCACTAAAGGACAAAGGAGGAATGTTATGCTTGGACTCAGAGAAAATGGGTGAGATTCTAAATGAGTACTTTGCATCGGTATTCACCGAGGAGAGGGACATGGCGGATGTTGAGGTTAGGAACAGATGTTTGATTACTCTAGGTCAAGTCGGCATAAGGAGGGAGGAAGTGTTGGGTATTCTAAAGGGCATTAAGGTGGACAAGTCCCCAGGTCCGGATGGGATCTATCCCAGGTTACTGAGGGAAGCGAGAGAGGAAATAGCTGGGGCCTTAACAGATATCTTTGCAGCATCCTTAAACACGGGTGAGGTCCCGGAGGACTGGAGAATTGCTAATGTTGTCCCCTTGTTTAAGAAGGGTAGCAGGGATAATCCAGGTAATTATAGACCGGTGAGCCTGACGTCAGTGGTAGGGAAGCTGCTGGAGAAGAGACTGAGGGATAGGATCTATTCCCATTTGGAAGAAAATGGGGTTATCAGTGATAGGCAACATGGTTTTGTGCAGGGAAGGTCATGTCTTACCAACTTAATAGAATTCTTTGAGGAAGTGACAAAGTTGATTGATGAGGGAAGGGCTGTCGATGTCATATACATGGACTTCAGTAAGGCGTTTGATAAGGTTCCCCATGGCAGGCTGATGGAGAAAGTGAAGGCGCTTGGGGTCCAAGGTGTACTAGCTAGATGGATAAAGAACTGGCTGGGCAACAGGAGACAGAGAGTAGCAGTAGAAGGGAGTTTCTCAAAATGGAGTCGTGTGACCAGTGGTGTTCCACAGGGATCCGTGCTGGGACCACTGTTGTTTGTGATATACATAAATGATTTGGAGGAAAGTATAGGTGGACTGATTAGCAAGTTTGCAGACGACATTAAGATTGGTGGAGTAGCAGATAGTGAAGGGGACTGTCAGAGAATACAGCAGAATATAGATAGATTGGAGAATTGGGCAGAGAAATGGCAGATGGAGTTCAATCAGGGCAAATGCGAGGTGATGCATTTTGGAAGATCCAATTCAAGAGTGAACTATACAGTAAATGGAAAAGTCCTGGGGAAAATTGATGTCCAGAGAGATTTGGGTGTTCAGGTCCTCTGTTCCCTGAAGGTGGCAACGCAGGTAAATAGAGTGGTCAAGAAGGCATACGGCATGCTTTCCTTCATCGGACGGGGTATTGAGTACAAGAGTTGGCAGGTCATGTTACAGTTGTATAGGACTTTGGTTCGGCCACATTTGGAATACTGCGTACAGTTCTGGTCGCCACATTACCAAAAGGATGGAGATGCTTTGGAGAGGGTGCAGAGGAGGTTCACCAGGATGTTGCCTGGTATGGAGGGCGCTAGCTATGAAGAGAGGTTGAGTAGATTAGGATTATTTTCATTAGAAAGACGGAGGTTGAGGGGGGACCTGATTGAGGTGTACAAAATCATGAGAGGTATAGACAGGGTGGATAGCAAGAGGCTTTTTCCCAGAGTGGGGGATTCAATTACTAGAGGACACGAGTTCAAAGTGAAAGGGGAAAAGTTTAGTGGGGGATATGCGTGGAAAGTTCTTTACGCAGAGGGTGGTGGGTGCCTGGAACGCGTTGCCAGCGGAGGTGGTAGATGCGGGCACGATAGCGTCTTTTAAGATGTATCTAGACAGATACATGAATGGGCAGGAAGAAAAGAGATAGAGAACCTTAGAAAATAGGCAACATGTTTAAAGAGAGGATCTGGATCGGCGCAGGCTTGGAGGGCCGAAGGGCCTGTTCCTGTGCTGTAATTATCTTTGTTCTTTGTTCTTTGTTCCAGCTTCCAAGCTGAAAGGTTATCTTTCTTTGTTTGCTGTGTAGTCTATGCATGGTTTCAGGAAGCGCAGACTTGCCTAGCATCTTCAACCCCCTCTCGAACCTCGTGGCCGGTGCCCAGAGGAAAGACGAAAGCCTAAACATCTGGGGCCTATTCGGGTGCAGGAGTTGCTGGAAGGTGCTCCCTTGAGGGAGCCACTAACCACCGAATGGGACTCCACTCCAGAATTTGTCAGGATTACTCCCTTAGCCCTTGATGTTGTTAATGTTGAAGTCACTGACCAGCAGGGCCCAAGATCAGCACACAAGTAGGTGTGATCTTGTCCTCCTGGTGTGCAAAAGGAGCAGCTGCAGGTCCCTGCTTCCCACCTCCAGGTTGCCACCTCCATCCCCCGAACTCTACAACTACTACGCCTTCAGGTGGTCAATCTGAGATCACTGTGGGTCACTTAGGAGTGAACTCAGCGCCGGCAATTTTCTGGCCAAGCTGAAGCAGAAAAACCAGTATAATCAGTAGCCAGTCACAGGCTCAGCCAGAGATTGAAGTCTCTCAATTGCAGCAGTGGTGGGGGAAGGACAGTAAACTGATCAAAGTTACTTTAAATATCGCAACACAGCAGCAATTCAGAGACAAAGTTGGGCCTTGCATTATAACCAGTGTAGTCCAGAGCAAAAACTTCTTCTCAATGTTGAGATAAGTCCAGAATTTTGAAGCCAAGTTTCAAAGAAGATCTAGATGTCGAGTTTTCCAGATGTTTTCCACACCTCACAGATCAGATCTTCTAAACAATTCATTATTGGTAACCTTGGAACCTTTAAAACCAACATCCTCATCCAAGTACTTGAAAAAGTCTTCAGCCAACCAGACATCCAAATTGTCCTTCACAACAACTGTATCCAATTCATTTTGTTTCACCCTATGAGCCTGGGACCCAGTCACAACACAATTCGGGAATAGTCCAGGAAATTCTTCCTGCAAAACCTCAGTTTCCGCAGCCTCAGCTGTCTTCCCCAAAACCATTGGAGACACCAATACCTTATCCCTAGCCAGGTTATTTCCTGTCAAAAAAAATCCAACCTTAAGTCGGCAAACTAGGATCAACACCAATGGACACAAGACACAAGACTAAGTCACATTTCAAATCAACCCTATATCAGTAAATTTCCAACAATACCCTGAATTAACACCTTCGCATTCAGAAAACTATCGGGGTGGGGTGGGGGGGGGGGGGGGGCGGGGTACGGAAATTTATCGCACCTGACAAATCAGTGACTGTACCGCCCCTGTATCGCTAAGAATAACAATTGACTTCCCTGTCTCACCAGACAAACACGGGGATACTTCACCCTCAAACGGAAAACATCTATAATTTCCAGCAAACTGATTCATTCTGTCAAGGAATGGGAGAGAAACTATCTGTTTGTCATGAATGTCACCCTATTAGGATAGTATATCCTGGGGGACACCATTTGACTGCAAACATGCCACGGGCTCGTTTTTCCATTTCCAACACTCAGCTTTCACATGTCTTTTTTTATGATAAAAATAGCAGGTCGGTCCCCTCGAACCAAGCTTGTCCGCCGGACTTTCTCTTTTACCAACCTGAGGAGTGTTTGTGTCTTTACCTTTGCCATATTTCTCAATAGAACCAGATCTCTATTCATTATCAAACTTCCTATCTCTTCAAATTCTCTGAAAGTTTCCAAATTGGGGCCTGTGACTAGCTCCTGTGAATCAATTCGTAATCATCTGTGTCTACCTTTATCTTACAAACTGTATGTTCTAGGTGGCACCTTCTCAAATGGCCCAAAGTACATTTCTACTCCCTCCGAAAAATGGCCACCAAGTATATATTCTTTGCCAAATCGTAACTATGATGAGGTTGTTCTGGGTGATCCTTACTTTTCATCTCCAATGCACCTTCACAGACTTTGAGCTTTTCCTTTGCCAATTCTAAGTTCTCCCTTTCCCTTTTCCTTATTCTAAGTCAAGTTTTCATATTTCTCATTTTTTTGTTTCTCTTTCTACATTTTCCTTTTTCCTTTCTCTTTCTCATTTTGATTCAAGGTTTTGCATTTCTCTTTCTTTTTCCTTTTCTTCTCTTTCCCTTTCCAATTTCATGTTCTCTATTTTGAATTGTCTCATTTCCCCAGTAAAAAAAGGAAAAATATTCACTTTTATAATCTTTACTTTAACAATCAAACCAAAATCAACATAGTTTAAACATGAATGAACAGACAAATCATGGACAATTATTACCAAGTATTACCAATATTACGACTGAGGCGGGAGCAATGCACTGTCAATTCAGTCCCATCACTCCACAGGTCGTAGCACAATATTTAAGTTTTCCCACCCAACCGGAAAGCAGCCAAATTAAACACTCCAGCAGCCCACAGAATAAAACAGACCAAACCAGGTATCTTTAGACAACATCAAATTAACTATTTATTAAAATTAAATCTTAAACACTATTAAGATAAACCTGTCTAAAGACCTTATAACTGCTTATTTTAACCAACCTCCCCCATTCACACGCATACACTCAAAAATTATGGTTAACTGGCTTCCTTTTTAAAAAAGAATTATGTTTTAAATATTAGTTGTTTCTTAAGAATAAATAAATAACTGGCATATAAGTCTTTATGGGTTATGTTTCTGATGGGTGAGGTATTCTAATGTGAAAATAATCAAATGCCACTCGAAGTCTCTATGCGGATTTGATGAAATAGCCTCTCAGTAGATAGGCATTCAAAACACTATGGCTGCAGCAGGCATCAAACAGTTCTTTCAACGATGAGCACAGCAATAGGTCTACTTGAATTTTAAAACCGACAGTCTCTCAGTCGAAACTTTACTTCAGATATTTTTTCATTCTTAGGCAATTAACTCGGTCTGTAGCTCCTTGTAAAATGTTTGCTGAGAGAAATAGACAGCTCTTCTTTAGCAGCATGCATTGCTGTTGAGTCTATCAAAACTGGTGTCAGCTGATTTTTATACACAGTTAAATTGTTACAATACACCATGTGACCTCTCTCTCCTGCTGTGGCCGAGGAGCAGGTGCAGCTGGCACACTGTGCCTCTGAAATCCAAAACTTTTCTCCCTGTCCTAAAGGTACACTGTTTTTAGCAGAGTCTGAAAGGCAAATTGTTTTAATCAGAGGAGAAAATAAATATGGTTCCGTGACACCAGTTACACATTAATTATCAGATACAACAAAGATAGATCTCACTGATTTACTGGACAGTCCATTCAGCATAAATGGCACCAATTAGAGTCACAAAGTTCTACAAAGCTCTGACCTTCCTCAATCTATCTCCAGCTCCTTTCTTCCAAGATGCAGCCACTGATTCTCATCTGACACGAGTTTCCTTTTCTCCCTGAGCTCCATGGGTACAGAATTTGCCAAAATTGTACTGTTCTCGAGAAACACCTCAGCTCAAGACAGTCTTGATGGTGTGGATCTACCAGTATTACCTTATGTAACAGAAACAGCTGCAGCAACTTGTATTTGCCTGTGGCCAGCTCCTGGATCTGTGCTTTACTTTCTTCAGCCTGCCTGGACTCCACACCGGCATGATGAGAGCCTGATGGCTCTGTCTTTTAATCTGGTTCCAACCAGCTTCTGTTTCCCCAGAAACCTGAAATTTTAGTTTCTCTTTCAGTTAGGGTCTGTCTAAAAAGAAAACAAGCTTTGAAATTGTACCTAACAGAACATTCAATAAGTCACCTGTCCAGACAACAGTTCACACACGTTCTCCCACTGGTTCCACAGCCGTAGATTCCATCACAATATGATACCGAGCCACAAAAGGAGGTATTAGGGCAAAGGGCAAAAACCTTGGTGAAAGAGGTAAGATCTTAAGGAATGTCTTAAAGGAGGAAAGTGAGGTGGAGAGGTGGAGAGATTTAGGGAGGGCGTTCCAAAACATAGTGCCGAGGCAGCTGAAGACACAGCCACCAGTGGCGAGCAATTAAAATTGGGGATGCACAAGAGGTCAGAGTTAGTGGAGTGCAGATGTCATGGAGAGTTGTAGGGCTGGAGGAGATTACAGAGATCGGAAAAGGGCAGGCCAAGGAGGGTTGTGAAAAATTGAAGTGTTGCTTAACTGGGAGTCAGTGTAAGACAGTGAGCACAGGGGTGATGTGTGAATGGCACTTGATGCGAGTTATACCCCAGACAGCAGAGTTTTGGATGACCTCAAGTTGATGGATGGTAGAACGTGGGAGGCTAGCCAGGAGTACGTCTGAACAGGCAAGTCTGGAGGTCAAGACATTTTATGGTGGCGGAGATACGCAGAATTAATGACAGATTGGATAGGTGGTTGAAAGCACATCTCAAGGTCAAATATGACAACGAGGTTGCAAACAATCAGGTTCAGCCTCAGACAGTTGCCAGAGAAAGTGATGGAGTCAGTAGCCTGGGAATGGAGAGACAAAGTCCGACTGTAGCTACAAGAAACTTTTATTACAGTACTTCTTGGTTACATCATCAGCAAAGCAAACAAAAACAACACCTGGGCTCTCCCTTGTCTCCTCCTGCCCTCTCCGGCCTGAGCAGGGAAATCAAGCCTTTCTTATAGTTCTTCATACAAATCAGTGACACCCCCTTTATGTTCCCAATTGGTTGACAAACTCTGCAGTTTCTTGCTGTCATGGCCTGATTGGGGTACTGCCTTGTCAATTTGTTGCACCTCCTTACTCTAGCAGTTTCTCATCCCCTATTTCCTTGGAATGTTCGGCTCATTGTTGTACAATAGGCTACTCTTTGGCAGGCTGCAGCTGTCCTGTTAGTTTTTAGCTTGTTAGTCTATTTCCACTGATAAGCTGTCTGTGCAGCCCTGAAGCTATGAAGTTATTTTTGATAAGATGTCTGTGCAGCTCCGAGGTTAGTTTGTTAGTAATACATGATTGATTAATTATTTCACCTCAAATGTCCCCATATTATTCTGTTCTCGAAAATTCATTTCTCACAGTCCCCCCTTTGATTCTTCAAAACACTTTTAAGAATCATTCCCTTGATCCCACCTAGGTGCCTTTAATGGTCTCTACTTGTTTAGAAACAGCCTTCAACACCCGGAGGAGTCACATTCAATACGTTGTCTGCTTGTGCCGCAGGAGGGGCCCGCGGGAGCTCTGTAAAGGCATAAGTTTTGCAGGGGCTTCAGTTACTTGTTTACAACAGCACTTAATAAGCAAAAACATCAAATACAGAATTACAACTATAACTAGAAATAAGACCAAACCCTGTACCACTGAAGTCCCTATCGAGCCCAACCAACTGGTCGCCCAGCCCCATAAGGTGGAAGCTGGGGGTTGTTTTAGCTTTTCCACCTCCTTTCGGATGTGTGCTGCCAGATCAGAAATTTCTTCGGAGCTATCTGGAATGTAAGTACAGCACTCGGGTCCTATCAGGGCACATGTACCCCCATTTTCTGCAGGGACAAAATCTAAGGCCATTTGGTTCTGGAGTGCTACGGTGCAGGTAGCTACCATTTCTGCATTTATTTTATCAAGGGCTTCGGCGGTGTCATTGGCCACATTTTCTGGGACAGAAGCAATATTGATGGATTCCCTGGCTCTCTTACCCATACCACGGGAACATGATCGAGAAAAATCTCTCAGTCTCAGTGATAGCTCGTTTCCTTCTTTGTCCCTGAGGTGGCTTATACAGGGAGGTCAAATGATGGATATAAGGTGTAACATAACCTAAATAACATGATCCTGTCCAGAATTTCGGTAACCAGTGATAGGCTTTATTGCCACAAATAAAATAAGTACCATTATAGGCAATGGGGTTTCTAGTTGTTTCGGGGTCCACCTGCCAGGTGGCGTCCCGATCCTTTTCGTTCCTCAAGGTCCCGCAGGAGAATAGCTTTGGCGCCTGGAGTTGCATTGAAATAGTGGGAGCAGTTACTTCGTCCCACTTCTCGTCCACCCCTTTGGTCTCTAACCAGGCTTATGAATCCCTGTGGTCTTCCCACACCTGAGGTGTTAGTAAGGACCAAGAACGGAGGTTCTTGGGTCCGATTGTAATGGGGCCGGTACCACCCCATGAAGGCTCGTCTGTTCCGAGACCCTCTTGCGATCCATTCCGCCGACTCTGATGCATTAAACGGAATGGGACGTAAGGGGATGCCTCCCCTGGACTGGATAGGCACATGTGCACATATCCAACAGCGGGAGAGGTTAGCTTCTTTGGCATAAGTAAAGGTCATGTAAAGGAAAGAGTTAACATGTAATTCTCCGGACACTCGATTCGTTTCCTCATGTGAACAGGTTTGGTAAGACAAAAATGAGCAAATACTTACAATACATGCAAAGAAGATAATACAAATTTTAAACATGGTAGCAATTAACAATTCGGCGTTGAATCACGGGTCGCTCGTTTTACGTGAGAGGCGTGTTTCCAGGCTTTCTTTCCTTCGACTTTAACTGCTGCCTGGGTTGTCAGTAACACTTGGAAAGGTCCCTCCCACTTGGCGCCCAAAGGTTCTTTGTGTATTTTCTTCACGTAGACCCAGATTCCCAGGATGATGTCGTGCCCCCCTTCTGGTGGGTCACCCCAACCTGCGAGGAAGCAGAACTGACAGCATTTGTTAAGTTCTGGCAATATTCTAGTAAAGCGTTACTCATCAAGTGACTATCAGCTTTACGCAGGTCAATTATTCCCGGGAAAGCCATGGGTCTCCCTGTTATTACTTCAAATGGGCTCAAGCCTGTAGTTCTGTTCGGGGTCACTTTGATACTACACAGAACTATCGGCAACGCCTGAGGCCACTTTATTCCTTCCTGGTGATACTTGGATAGTCGCTGTTTTAGTGTCTGATTCATTCGTTCCACTTGACCTGATGACTGGGGATGATGAGGACAGTGTAAATCCCACGTAATGTTTAGTAGTCGACTGACTTCCTGACAAACCGCGCCTGTGAAATGAGTTCCTTGGTCAGAGTCAATGCTGACCGGTACTCCCCATCTGGGGATGTACTCCTTACACAGGACCTTCGCGGTGTGATTGGCCGTGGCTTTTCTGGCTGGGACGGCTTCTACCCATCTAGAAAATTTATCGACAATGACTAAAGTGCTGGTGTATCCTTGGCAAGGTGGGAGAGTGATATAGTCAACTTGGAAGCACTGGAATGGGCCGGCTGGAGCAGGGGCTTTTAGTTGAGGCATTATTGTAGTGGGTCTGGCAGCATCTGTGGAAGGAGAAGCAGAGTTAACGTTTCGGGTCAGTGACCCTTCTTCGGAAGGGTCTTCGTTCCGAAGAAGGGTCACTGACCCGAAACGTTAACTCTGCTTCTCTTTCCACAGATGCTGCCAGACCTGCTGAGTGGTTCCAGCATTTCTTGTTTTTATTTCAGATTTCCAGCATCTGCAGTATTTTGCTTTTATATTATTGTAGTGGGTCCTGGATTGTTTTTCTGACAGACCACACAGCGGTCAGCTACCAGCTGTGCGTGTTTCGTGAACCCTCAACCCCACCAGCTTTTCTGGAACCGTGTTGCCATCTGTTATTTAAAAAGTTCTGTCCGTCGGATTGCTAAGCGAACAAGTTTTGACTTTTTTTTTGGTTTTTCAGTAGATTTGTTGGGAATTTAGAATAGTGGGAATGGAGGTTAAGGCAGTTGAATGTTCCTCCTGCAGAATGTGGGAGGTAAGGGTCGCCAAGAGTGTCCCTGCTGACTGCATCTGCGGGAAGTGCACCCAACTCCAGCTCCTCGAGAACCGCGTTAGGGAACTGGAGCTGGAGCTGGATGAACTTCGGATCATTCGGGAGGCGGAGGGGGTTATTGAGAGGAGTTATGGGGAGGTAGTCACACCTCAGGTAAAAGAAGTAGGTAGATGGGTTACCGTCAGGGGAAGGAGAGGGAACCAGCAGGCAGTGCAGGGATCCCCTGTGGCCGTTTCCCTCAACAACAGGTATACCATTTTGGATACTGTTGCGGGGGATGACTTACCAGGGGTAAGCAATGGGGTACAGATATCTGGCACAGAGTCTGTCCCTGTTGCTCAGAAGGGAAGGGGGAAGAGGAGCAGAACATTAGTCATTGGGGACTCCATAGTTAGGGGAACAGATAGGAGGTTCTGTGGGAACGAGAGAGACTCACGGTTGGTGTGTTGCCTCCCAGGTGCCAGGGTTCGTGATGTCTCAGATCGTGTTTTTGGGATCCTTAAGGGGAAGGGGGAGCAGCCCCAAGTCGTGGTCCACATAGGCACCAACGACATAGGTAGGAAGAGAGATGGGGATTTAAGGCGGAAATTCAGGGAGCTAGGTAGGAAGCTTAGAGCGAGAACAAACAGAGTTGTTATCTCTGGGTTGTTGCCCGTGCCACGTGCTAAGGAAGCGAGGAATAGGGGGAGAGAGGAGTTGAACACGTGGCTGCAGGGATGGTGTAGGAGGGAGGGTTTTGGTTTCCTGGATAATTGGGGCTGTTTCTGGGGTAGGTGGGACCTCTACAAACAGGATGGTCTTCACCTGAACCAGAGGGGTACCAATATCCTGGGGGGGGGTGGGGGGGGGGGGGGGAATTGGTAGTGCTCTTCGGCGGGGGTTTAAACTAATTCAGCAGGGGAATGGGAACCTAAACTGTAGTTCCAGTGCACAGGATGTTGAGAGTAGTGAGGTCAGGGATAAGGTTACAAGGACACAAGAGGGCACTGACAAGCAAGAACTTGGTTTAATGTGTGTCTACTTCAACTCCAGGAGCATCCGGAATAAGGTGGGTGAACTTGCAGCATGGGTTGGTACCTGGGATCTCGATGTTGTGGCCATTTCGGAGACATGAGTAGAGCAGGGGCAGGAATGGATGTTGCAGGTTCCGGGATTTAGATGTTTCAGTAAGAACAGAGAAGATGGTAAAAGAGGGGGGGTGTGGCATTGTTAATCAAGGAGAGTATTACAGCGGCAGAAAGGACGTTTGAGGACTCGTCTACTGAGGTAGTATGGGCTGAGGTTAGAAACGGGAGAGGAGAGGTCACCCTGTTGGGAGTTTTCTATAGACCTCCGAATAGTTCCAGAGATGTAGAGGAAAGGATAGTGAAGATGATTCTCGACAGGAGCGAGAGTAACAGGGTAGTTGTTATGGGGGACTTTAACTTTCCAAATATCGACTGGAAATACTATAGTTCGAGTACTTTAGATGGGTCAGTTTTTGTCCAGTGTGTGCAGGAGGGTTTTCTGAAACAGTATGTAGACAGGCCAACCAGGGGCGATGCCACATTGGATTTGGCACTGGGTAATGAACCCGGCTAGGTGTTAGATTTAGATGTTGGTGAGCACTTTGGCGATAGTGATCACAATTCGGTTAGGTTTACCTTAGCAATGGGCAGAGACAGGTATATACCTCAGGGCAAGAATTATAGCTGGGGGAAAGGAAATTATGATGCGATTAGGCAAGATTTAGGATGCGTAGGATGGGGAAGGAAACTGCAGGGGATGGGCACAATCGAAATGTGGAGCTTATTCAAGGAGCAGCTACTGCGTGTCCTTGATAAGTATGTACCTGTCAGGCAGGGAGGAAGTTGTCGAGCGAGGGAGCCGTGGTTTACGAAAGAAGTTGAAGCGCTTGTCAAGAGGAAGAAGAAGGCTTATGTTAGGATGAGACGTGAAGGCTCAGTTAGGGCGCTTGAGAGTTACACGCTAGCCAGGAAGGATCAAAAGGGAGAGCTACGAAGAGCAAGGAGAGGACACGAGAAGTCATTGGCGGATAGGATCAAGGAAAACCCTAAGGCTTTCTATAGGTATATCAGGAATAAAAGAATGACTAGAGTTAGATTATGGCCAATCAAGGATAGTAGTGGGAAGTTGTGTGTGGAATCAGAGGAGATAGGGGAAGCGTTAAATGAATATTTTTCGTCAGTATTTACAGTGGAGAAAGAAAATGTTGTCGAGGAGAATACTGAGATTCAGACTACCAGGCTAGATGGGATTGAGGTTCACAAGGAGGAGGTGTTAGCAATTTTGGAAAGTGTGAAAATAGATAAGTCCCCTGGGCCAGATGGGATTTATCCTAGGATTCTCTGGGAAGCCAGGGATGAGATTGCAGAGCCTTTGTCCTTGATCTTTATGTCATCATTGTCGACAGGAATAGTGCCGGAAGACTGGAGGATAGCAAATGTTGTCCCCTTGTTCAAGAAGGGGAGTAAAGACAGCCCTGGTAATTATCGACCTGTGAGCCTTACTTCGGTTGTGGGTAAAATGTTGGAAAAGGTTATAAGAGATAGGATTTATAATCATCTTGAAAAGAATAAGTTCATTAGCGATAGTCAGCACGGTTTTATGAAGGGTAGGTCGTGCCTCACAAACCTTATTGAATTTTTCGAGAAGGTGACCAAATAGGTGGATGAGGGTAAAGCCGTGGATGTGGTGTATATGGATTTCAGTAAGGCGTTTGATAAGGTTCCCCACGGTAGGCTATTGCAGAAAATACGGAAGTATGGGGTTGAAGGTGATTTAGAGCTTTGGATCAGAAATTGGCTAGCTGAAAGAAGACAGAGGGTGGTGGCTGAAGGCAAATGTTCATCCTGGAGTTTAGTTACTAGTGGTGTACCGCAAGGATCTGTTTTGGGGCCACTGCTGTTTGTCATTTTTATAAATGACCTGGATGAGGGTGTAGAAGGGTGGGTTAGTAAATTTGCGGATGACACGAAGGTCGGTGGAGTTGTGGATAGTGCCGAAGGATGTTGTAGGGTACAGAGGGACATAGATAGGCTGCAGAGCTGGGCTGAGAGATGGCAAATGGAGTTTAATGCTGAAAAGTGTGAGGTGATTCACTTTGGAAGGAGTAACAGGAATGCTGAGTACTGGGCTAATGGGAAGATTCTTGGTAGTGTAGATGAGCAGAGAGATCTTGGTGTCCAGGTACATAAATCCCTGAAAGTTGCTACCCAGGTTAATAGGGCTGTTGAGAAGGCATATGGTGTGTTAGCTTTTATTAGTAGGGGGATCGAGTTTCGGATCCACGAGGTCATGCTGCAGCTGTACAAAACTCTGGTGAGGCCGCACCTGGAGTATTGCGTGCAGTTCTGGTCACCGCATTATAGGAAGGATGTGGAAGCTTTGGAAAGGGTGCAGAGGAGATTTACTCGGATGTTGCCTGGTATGGAGGGAAGGTCTTATGAGGAAAGGCTGAGGGACTTGAGGTTGTTTTCGTTGGAGAGAAGGAGGAGGAGAGGTGATTTAATAGAGACATATAAGATAATCAGAGGGTTAGATAGGGTGGATAGTGAGAGTCTTTTTCCTCGGATGGTGATGACAAACACGAGGGCACATAGCTTTCAGTTGAGGGGTGATAGATATAGGACAGATGTTAGAGGTAGTTTCTTTACTCAGAGAGTAGTAGGGGCGTGGAACGCCCTGCCTGCAACAATAGTAGACTCGCCAACTTTAAGGGCATTTAAGTGGTCATTGGATAGACATATGGATGAAAATGGAATCGTGTAGGTCAGATGGTTTCACAGGTCGGCGCAACATCGAGGGCCGAAGGGCCTGTACTGCGCTGTAATGTTCTAATGTTGCGGGGCCAGGTGTCCCCAGGAGTGAATTTGCTGGGCTAAAAAGGGCATCAACGCCTGTGGTGCGACGGGTTTCCCGGTGTCCCTTTGCCTCCATATGCCGTCGTCACATATCTTCATCCCTGCTTCTATCCAGGTCCATTTTTCCTCTTTGGAACATTCACTCTGCATCACTTGTAGATCTTGTGTCAGACGGGACGCATTCAGTTTACATATTTGCGTCCGTGCGTCCGGGGGATCACCTTGCGAGGCGGCTTCCTTGGCTGCCTTGTCGGCTAGGGCATTCCCCTTTGCCTCTATGGTGTTGTCTTTCGTATGGGCTTTACATTTCAAAATGGATACCTTTGGTGGCAATTGCATGGCCTCCAGTCAGTCCTCTTTCCCATTTCGAATAGGTGTACCAGCAGCCGTGAAAAATCCTCTTTTACGCCACAGCTGACCTAAGTCGTGAGCGACTCCAAAAGCATACCGCGAGTCTGTGTAAATATTAGCTGTCTTCCCCTCTGCTATTCGACACGCTTCCAACAGGGCTCGCAGATCGGCTTGTTGGGCTGATGTCCCTGAAGGCAGGCATCCCACTTCCACAACTTCATGTTGAGTTGTAACTGCCCATCCTGCTTTCCATATACCGTTGTCAACAAAGGATGAGCCGTCTGTGAATAGGATTAAATCTGGGTTGAGCAATGCTTCCTCTGCCGCTAGGGTTAGCTCCTCTGTTTCTTCCATAATCTCCACACAATCATGTTCTTCTTCCTCCATCTCTTCAGACCACGGGAGCATAGTCGCTGGATTTACCGGGCTGGCCCGGATAATGTGGAGATTGGGAGCCATTGTTGTCCATCGGGTCCATCTGGCTGCTGTCACTTGGGATACTCTGTTCATAGATAGCAAAGTGTGGACTGTGTGCGGACACTTAACAGTTAACTTTTGATCTGACACCAGACCTGCAGTCGCCATTACTGCTTGGCATGTCGCTTCCACAGCTCTTAAACAACGGCCCCGTTCTAGGACGACGGTGTCCAGTCTTTTCGAATAGTACCCAATAGGTCTCTGTTTGTCCCCGTGCTCCTGTGTCAGTATGGCAGTCATATATCCCTCTTTTTCGTGCACAAACAGGGTGAACGGTTTCCCGTTGTCGGGGATTCCCAGAGCTGGCGCTGAGCACAAAGCCCTCTTTAAGTTTTCAAAATCTTCTTGTTGTTCTTTGGTTAGGGTAACTGATTCTTTCGAGGCCCGCTTTCCCTTCAAGAGATCGGTTAATGGTTGAGCCAGCTGTGTGTAGGAGTCGATCCAGTTTCTGTTGAAGTTAAACCCAAAAAGGACCTAAGCTCCCGGATAGTGGTGGGCAGTTTGGCAGCTCGAATAGCGGCAGTCCTGTCCTGGGTGAGTTCCCTTTTTCCTTTCGAAATATTTTGTCCCAGATACACGACCTCTCCTTCTGCTATCTGTGCTTTGTCGATACTGGCTTTGTGTCCTCTCTGATGAAGGTGGTCCAGCAGGGTACGCAGATCTTGTTCGTGCTGTTCTTCTGTCTCAGAGGCTAACAGAATGTCGTCCACGTACTGAATGACCGTGGAGTGCATGGAAGGTAACTCCCTCAAATGGTTTTGTAGGGCCATATGAAATACCGTGGGGCTGTTGTGGAAACCCTGTGGCAGGCGAGTCCAGGTGTACTGTTGTTGTTGTACAGTATAGGCAAACCACGGTTGGACTTCGGGTGCCAGTGGCACCGACCAAAATCCGTTGGCCATATCGATAACAGAGAACCATTCGTGTTCCGGCTTCAGGGCGTTAACTACCGTAGAGGGGTCAGCTACCAGAGGGGCCTTTTGATCAATACACTGGTTAGCCTTTCTATAGTCGACAGTAAGCCGCCAGGTCCCGTTTGGCTTCCGTACTGGCCACACAGGGCTGTTTGAGGTACTGTGTGTTTTAACCAGCACGCCTCGCTCCTCTAGCTGTCTAATCACGGGCAGGATTCCTGCAATAGATGTTTGACTGATGGGGTATTGCTTAGTACAGGGCGGAGCAGATCCCGTAAACGTTACCGGTTCCATCTGAAGTAGCCCACAATCGTTCTTATCCTGGGCCCATATTGGGTGCTCCCTCAGCTGCTCTTTCTTCAGACTTCTGATAGACCAAGTTACCTGGCCACCTTCGAAATGCAACGAAGAGTCCAGCTGAGTGAGAACGTCCATACTGAGAAGTGCTTGGTCCACCGGACCTACCCAGACTGGTATTATCAATTCATGCGGACCAAGACTAATGCGTACGGGCTGGGTCCTCTTAATTACCAACCCATTGCCCCCAGCTGCGGAAGCTCTTTTCGTCTTACCGTAGGGAGTTTCCGTATTGTTGAGGTAGACATGTTAATTCGGCTCCGGTATCCAATAAGAAGTCAATGTCTTGATCGCCCACCCTCACAGTAACATACAATCCATCTTTTCTATTTTCTACTAGCGCTAGGAGAGGCGCCGAAAGGGCGAGGGAGGGCTCCTCTAGTTTTTTGTCGCATCGAGTAAGGAGGACATCTCCTTCTGTTGCTGGGGCGTCAACCGTTTGACCTTCTCAAAGAGGTCGTTGGCATCAGTGGAGGGAGCTGGTTTGGGTACCGAGTTGCGTCCTTGGCGTCCTCTGCCTCGTCCTCTCGCTCTACACGACTTAGCCCAATAGCCTTCCTTCCCGCAGTAATAACAGGGGCCGGGTCGCCTAACTTGCTCTTTGTCAGGCTCTTTCGGTACTGGATCCGTCTGCACGGCTCGAAGTTTGACTCCCATATCCCTGTCCAGCTGAGCGCATCTGTCAATTAACTCTGAGTATTTTACTCTTACCGCGTCCCACTCCGGTAGAGTGGCCTTCAGTATTTTAGACAGTTCTGGCTTTAGTCCATCAACAAAAGCGGTTTTTAAGGGTCCAAAACTGGTGTCGTCCAGATCCTCTGGAGTAGGGTCTACTATCCCTGAGTATTCCACCCAGGTGGACCTAAACCTCTCTTCATACTCCCGCACTTCCTCTGAGTTCTTCTGCTGACAGGCTGCAACTTTGCCCCAGTCCGTTTTTACAGGACAAAACTCTTGCAACCACGTGTTAATCACAATCCATCCGGCGTCAAGTAGCTGTCCATCTTCACCCAAAGCAATTTGGACTTCTCTCCTTAGCTTTCGGCTCGCTCGCCCGGGCACCATTAGGGCTAGAATCTGTACCCCGTCCCACGGGTGGAGATCGTAAATTCCCTTCAATCGTTCCAGTTGCTCCCACGTTTTCAGACCCCCTTTCTTCGGGTCGGGCAATCTTGTGGACCACTTGTCGATTTTCTCAGGGGAAGCCGGGACGTGTGTCCAGTACGCATTGTGCTCGGCCGTGGTGACCTCGCGACCGTTCACAGTCTTCTTTTCCGTCTTGACCTTAACGCATTTCTGTTTAAGGGGAGCTGGTCGCGGAAACGGTAACCCATCATCATTGTTACTTTCTTCACTGGAAGACTCGGCTACACCTGCTTCACGCAGTTGCATCTTCCGTTGTTCCGTTTGTAACGACTTCAAACTCGGATACAAGTTAGTTGGAGGTGGTCGGCGGGGTTTGCAGAGCTGTCCCAGTTCCTTCGGTTGGGTCGTCTGCTGGTCTTGTAGTTGTTTTTTAAGCTCTTTAATTTCAATCTCCAGCTTTTCCTTTTCAAGCTTTTCAATTTTCAGTTGTTCGCAGACCGCTTTCAGTTGATCCTTTGCATCCGTTAGGTCGCGATCACATTGGGCTTGTCGCATAATCTCATTGCGCTGCCGAATGTGGCCCATTACGGCTAGGGACCATTGGGTCCGTTCTTTATCCTTTAAACGGGTTGTTTTTCCCCAGACTCTCTTTATATCTTCCAGGGACCACTGTCCCGTGGAGTTGCCATATTTTTGCCCAATTTCGGTGTACGCTTCAGCCAGATTTAACTGTTGCTCTACATATTCTTTCAACTGCCGAAGTATTTCATCTTCGGGAACGTCAGGTGGGGCTCGCCCACCTTTGACGTTAGTTGGTAACTGTCGGTTGCCTTCGTCTGTCATTTTATCCATTCAGGTAGGGAAGTAGGTCTCGAGCCATCAGGCCTTTCGCCAAATAGGTATTTCGTCAAATACCGCCAAGTTAGACGTCTAGAAAGGGGGTCTCAAGCCGCACAAGAAAGGGTATTTCCATCAAATACCGCCAAGTTTGGGATCGCGTGGCAGGGAACCGAAATTTAGACAACGACCAAGGACTTTTAACATAAAGAGGAGTCCTTACCTCTGGGGGCGCCGATAGGTCCGATGTCTGTGGCTTCAGTCTTTATCCTCCAGCGATCCTGCCGACTACGCCAAGTTGTTGGATCCCATTAGTTACACAAAGAGAGATGAAGTCCGACTGTAGCTTTAAGAAACTTTTATTGCATTACTTCTTGGTTACATCATCAGCAAAGCAAACAACAACAACACCTGGGCTCTCCCTTGTCTCCTCCTGCCTGAGCAGGGTATTCAAGCCTTTCTTATAGTTCTTCTTACAAATAATTGACACCCCCTTTATGTTCCCAATTGGTTTACAAACTCTGCAGTTTCTTGGTGTCATGGCCTGATTGGGGTACTGCCTTGTCAATTGGCACCTCCTTACTCTAGCAGTTTCTCATCCTCCTATTTCCTTGGAATGTTGGGCTGATTGTTGTACAATAGGCTACTCTACGGCAGGCTGCAGCTATCCTGTTAGTTTTTAGCTTGTTAGTCTATTTCCATTGATAAGATGTCTGTGCAGCTCCGAGGTTAGTTTGTTAATAATACATGATTGATTAATTATTTCACCTTAAATGTCCCCATATTATTCTGTTCTCGAAAATTCTGTTCTCACAGGCGGTCTCTATGCCTTTGAGAGTTGTATTTTTCTGAGAAAAGTGTGCGAGCAGCAAGCCTGTTCCTAAGCAACAGCATGAGTGTGGCAATTACATGCCCTACTTTATCAGTTTGACTGTGTGTAAGACTGACTAGAGCCAGTTTGATCTGGCAGAGCAGCGAAGAGTGCTCTCCTTGAAGGAAGTGGGGATTTGCCTCTCTCTCAGCAGAATTCAAAATCTAAATAGACCTGTTGTTACACTCCTTGTTGAAAGATCTGTGTGACACCTGCTGCAGCCAAAGTGCTATGAATGCATATCCATTCCAGATTGTTCCTCAAACTCGCCTGGAGACCTGGAGTGGCATCTGACTATTCAGCTCTGGGACTGCACTGGTCCAGGAAAGTAACCAACCAGGACGTACAACCCAGTTGTTTCATTAGTCCAAAGAAACAATTCTAATTTAAAACATCATTTTTGAACCAGTTAACCATTGGTTTTTGAATGTAAGTGTGCGTGCATGAGGATTAGGAGGAATAAGAAGTTATAAAGTCTTTTCAAACGTAGATTTATCTCTGGATTGTTTAAGAATTAGCTTAATAATAAATAATTAATTTGTTGTTGTTTAAAGATACCTGGTTTAGTGCATTTTATTCTGGGGATTAATAAAGTGCTTAATTTGGCTAATTTACAGGAGATGGGAAACTTTCATAATAAACTGTGACCTGAATGGGACTGAATTGACAGTGCATTACTCCCACCTCAGTCATAACACTGGGAAGGAAGATGTTTAAAGTGACATTTAGTGTAAATTGTGAGGAAAATCACAGAACAACACTGAGCAGAAGGAACTGAAAAAGACTGATGAGGCAAGTAGCTTATGTCCCTGCAGCACCAGAAAAAACAGGCGTCAGGTGAGGAGCTGTCATAACAAGAATCCAGGGAGTCAATCTAGACAGGATTTAGGATTCAAGAGAATAGATGTGATGCACAGGGAGCGATGACAATCTCCTTGTATCCAGAGAGCAGAAACGGTCTCCTCGTGTCCACAGAGTTTAGACAATCTCATCATGTCCAGGGAGTGGAGACAACTTCCTTATGTTGAGGGAGTGGAGACAGTCCCCTCATTTGCAGGGAGTGGAGACAATTTCCTCACGTCCTGAGAGTGGAGAGAATCTCCTCACGAACAGGGAGTGGAGACAATTCCTACACGCTCGGGCAGTTGAGACAATCTCCTCATGTTCAGGGAGTGGAGGCAATGTCTTCATTTACAGAGAGTGGTGACAGACTGCTCACTTTCGGGGAGTGGAGACAATCTCCACATGCACAGGGAGTGGAGGCAATCTCCTCACGTACAGGGATTGGAGTCATTCTCCACATGTTCAGGGAGTGGATGGACTTTCTCCAAACGTTGAGGGAGTGGTGACATCTCCTCATGTACAGGGAGTGGAGACATTCTCCTCACGAACAGGGAGTGGGTACAATCTCCTCATGTACGGAGAGTGGAGACAATCTCCTCACGTACAGTGAGTCGAGACAATCTCCTCATGTTCAGGAAGTGGAGACAATCTCCTCATGTACAGGGAGTGGAGACAATCTCCTCATGTACAGGGAGTGGAGACAATCTCCTCATGTCCAGGGGATGGAAACAATCTCCTCACGGACAGGGAGTGGAGGCAAACTCCTCATGTACAGGGAGTGGAGACAATCTCCTCATGTGCAGAGAGTGCAGACAATCTCCTCATGTGCAGAGAGTGCAGACAATCTCCTCATGTACAGGGAGTAGAGACAATCCCCTCACGGACAGGGAGTGGAGACAATCTCCTCATGTACAGCGAGTGAAGACAATCTACTCACGGACAGGGAGTGGAAACAATCTCCTCATGTACAGGGGGTGGAGTCAATCTCCTCACGGACAGGGAGTGGAGACAATCCCCTCACGGACAGGGAGTGGAGACAATCTCCTCACGGACAGGGAGTGGAGACAATCTCCTCACGGACAGGGAGTAGAGACAATCTCCTCATGTACAGGGAGTGGAGACAATCTCCTCATGTACAGGGAGTGGAGACAATCTCCTCATGTACAGGGAGTGGAGACAATCTCCTCATGTGCAGAGATGGGAGACAATCTCCTCATGTGCACAGAGAGGAGACAATCTCCTCATGTACAGGGAGTGGAGACAATCTCCTCATGTGCAGAGAGTGGAGACAATCTCCTCATGTAAAGGGAGTGGAGACAATCTCTTCATGTGCAGAGAGTGGAGACAATCTCCTCATGTGCAGAGAGTGGAGACAATCTCCTCATCTACAGGGAGTGGAGACAATCTCCTCATGTGCAGAGAGTGGAGACAATCTCCTCATGTACAGGGAGTGGAGACAATCTCCTCATGTACAGGGAGTGGAGACAATTTCCTTATCTACAGGGAGTGGAGACAATCTACTCATGTGCAGAGAGTGGAGACAATCTCCTCATGTACAGGGAGTGGTGACAATGTCCTTATGTGCAGAGAGTGGAGACAGTCTCCTCATATGCAGGGAGTGGAGACAATCTCCTCATGTGCAGAGAGTGGAGACAATCTCCTCATGTACAGGGAGTGGTGACAATGTCCTCATGTGCAGAGATGGGAGACAATCACCACATGTACAGGGAGTGGAGACAATCTCCTCATGTGCACAGAGTGGAGACAATCTCCCCATGTACAGAGAGTGGAAACAATCTCCTCATGTACAGGGAGTGGAGACAAACTCCTCATGTACAGGGAGTGGCGACAATCTCCTCATGTGCAGAGAGTGGAGACAATCTCCTCATGTACAGGGAGTGGAGACAATCTCCTCATGTGCACAGAGTGGAGACAATCTCCCCATGTGCACAGAGTGGAGACAATCACCTCATGTACAGGGAGTGGAGACAATCTCCTCATGTGCAGAGAGTGGGGACAATCTGCTCATGTACAGAGAGTGGGGACAATCTGCTCATGTACAGAGAGTGTAGACAATCTCCTCATGTACAGGAAGCGGAGACAATCTCCTCATGTGCAGAGATGGGAGACAATCTCCTCATGTACAGGAAGCGGAGACAATCTCCTCATATGCAGAGATTGGAGACAATCTCCCCATGTACAGAGAGTGGAAACAATCTCCTCATGTACAGGGAGTGGAGACAAACTCCTCATGTACAGGGAGTGGCGACAATCTCCTCATGTGCAGAGAGTGGAGACAATCTCCTCATGTACAGGGAGTGGAGACAATCTCCTCATGTGCACAGAGTGGAGACAATCTCCCCATGGACAGAGAGTGGAGACAATCACCTCATGTACAGGAAGCGGAGACAATCTCCTCATGTGCAGAGATTGGAGACAATCTCCCCATGTACAGAGAGTGGAGACAATCACCTCATGTCCAGGGAGTGGTGACAATCTCCTCAGGTGCAGAGAGTGGGGACAATCTGCTCATGTACAGAGAGTGTAGACAATCTCCTCATGTACAGGAAGTGGAGACAATCTCCTCATGTGCAGAGATGGGAGACAATCTCCTCATGTACAGGGAGTGGAGACAATGTCCTCATGTACAGGGAGTGGAGACAATGTCCTCAAGTGCAGAGAGTGGAGACAATCTCCTCATGTACAGGGAGTGGAGACAATCTCCTCATGTGCAGAGATTGGAGACAATCTCCCCATGTACAGAGAGTGGAAACAATCTCCTCATGTACAGGGAGTGGAGACAATCTCCTCATGTACAGGGAGTGGAGAAAAGCTCCTCATGTGCAGAGAGTGGAGACAATCTCCTCATGTACAGGGAGTGGTGACAATGTCCTTATGTGCAGAGAGTGGAGACAGTCTCTTCATATGCAGGGAGTGGAGACAATCTCCTCATGTGCAGAGAATGGAGACAATCTCCTCATGTACAGGGAGTGTGACAATGTCCTCATGTGCAGAGAGTGGAGACAATCTCCTCATGTTCAGGGAGTGGAGACAATCTGCTCATGTGCAGAGATGGGAGACAATCACCTCATGTACAGGGAGTGGAGACAATCTCCTCATGTGCACAGAGTGGAGACAATCTCCCCATGTACAGAGAGTGGAAACAATCTCCTCATGTACAGGGAGTGGAGACTAACTCCTCATGTACAGGAGTGGCGACAATCTCCTCATGTGCAGAGAGTGGAGACAATCTCCTCATGTACAGGGAGTGGAGACAATATCCTCATGTGCACAGAGTGGAGACAATCTCCCCATGTACAGAGAGTGGAGACAATCTCCTCATGTACAGGGAGTGGTGACAATGTCCTCATGTGCAGAGAGTGGAGACAATCACCTCATGTACAGGGAGTGGAGACAATCTCCTCATGTGCAGAGAGTGGAGACAATCTCCTCATGTGCAGAGAGTGGAGACAATCTCCTCATGTACAGAGAGTGGAGACAATCACCTCATGTACAGGGAGTGGAGACAATCTCCTCATGTGCAGAGATGGGAGACAATCTCCACATGTGCAGAGAGTGGAGACAATCTCCTCATGTGCAGAGAGTGGAGACAATCTCCTCATGTACAGAGAGTGGAGACAATCACCTCATGTACAGGGAGTGGAGACAATCTCCTCATGTGCAGAGATGGGAGACAATCTCCACAAGTGCACAGAGTGGAGACAATCTCCTCATGTACAGGGAGTGGAGACAATCTCCTCATGTGCAGAGAATGGAGACAATCTCCTCATGTACAGAGAGTGGAGACAATCTCCTCATGTACAGGGAGTGGAGACAATCTCCTCATGTGCAGAGATGGGAGACAATCTCCTCATGTGCACAGAGTGGAGGCAATCTCCTCATGTACAGGGAGTGGAGACAATCTCCTCATGTGCAGAGAGTGGAGACAATCTCCTCATGTACAGGGAGTGGAGACAATCTCCTCATGTGCAGAGAGTGGAGACAATCTCCTCAAGTGCAGAGAGTGGAGACAATCTCCTCATGTACAGGGAGTGGAGACAATCTCCTCATGTACAGGAAGTGGAGACAATCTCCTCATGTACAGGGAGTGGAGACAATCTCCTCATGTACAGGGAGTGGAGACAATCTCCTCATGTACAGAGAGTGCAGACAATCTCCTCATGTACAGGAAGTGGAGACAATCTCCTCATGTACATGGAGTGGAGACAATCTCCTCATGTACAGGGAGTGGAGACAATCTCCTCATGTGCAGAGAGTGGAGACAATCTCCTCATGTTCAGGGAGTGGAGACAATCTCCTCATGTGCAGAGAGTGGAGACAATCTCCTCATGTACAGGGAGTGGAGACAATATCCTCATGTACAGGGAGTGGAGACAATCTCCTTATCTACAGGGAGTGGAGACAATCTACTCATGTGCAGAGAGTGGAGACAATCTCCTCATGTACAGGGAGTGGTGACAATGTCCTCATGTGCAGAGAGTGGAGACAGTCTCCTCATATGCAGGGAGTGGAGACAATCTCCTCATGTGCAGAGAGTGGAGACAATCTCCTCATGTACAGGGAGTGGTGACAATGTCCTCATGTGCAGAGATGGGAGACAATCGCCACATGTACAGAGAGTGGAGACAATCTCCTCATGTACAGAGAGTGGAAACAATCTCCTCATGTACAGGGAGTGGAGACAAACTCCTCATGTACAGGGAGTGGCGACAATCTCCTCATGTGCAGAGAGTGGAGACAATCTCCTCATGTACAGGGAGTGGAGACAATCTCCTCATGTGCACAGAGTGGAGACAATCTCGCCATGTACAGAGAGTGGAGACAATCACCTCATGTACAGGGAGTGGAGACAATCTCCTCATGTGCAGAGAATGGGGACAATCTGCTCATGTACAGAGAGTGGGGACAATCTGCTCATGTACAGAGAGTGTAGACAATCTCCTCATGTACAGGAAGTGGAGACAATCTCCTCATGTGCAGAGATGGGAGACAATCTCCTCATATACAGGGAGTGGAGACAATCTCCTCATGTACAGGGAGTGGAGACAATCTCCTCATGTCCAGGGGATGGAGACAATCTCCTCACGGACAGGGAGTGGAGGCAAACTCCTCATGTACAGGGAGTGGAGACAATCTCCTCATGTGCAGAGAGTGCAGACAATCTCCTCATGTGCAGAGAGTGCAGACAATCTCCTCATGTACAGGGAGTGGAGACAATCTCCTCATGTACAGGGAGTGAAGACAATCTACTCACGGACAGGGAGTGGAGACAATCTCCTCATGTACAGGGGGTGGAGTCAATCTCCTCACGGACAGGGAGTGGAGACAATCCCCTCACGGACAGGGAGTGGAGACAATCTCCTCACGGACAGGGAGTGGAGACAATCTCCTCACGGACAGGGAGTAGAGACAATCTCCTCATGTGCAGAGAGTGGAGACAATCTCCTCATGTACAGGGAGGGGAGACAATCTCCTCATGTGCACAGAGTGGAGACAATCTCCTCATGTACAGGGAGTGGAGACAACTCCTCATGTACAGGGAGTGGAGACAATCTCCTTATCTACAGGGAGTGGAGACAATCTACTCATGTGCAGAGAGTGGAGACAATCTCCTCATGTACAGGGAGTGGTGACAATGTCCTTATGTGCAGAGAGTGGAGACAGTCTCCTCATATGCAGGGAGTGGAGACAATCTCCTCATGTGCAGAGAGTGGAGACAATCTCCTCATGTACAGGGAGTGGTGACAATCTCCTCATGTGCACAGAGTGGAGACAAACTCCTCATGTACAGGGAGTGGCGACAATCTCCTCATGTGCACAGAGTGGAGACAATCTCCTCATGTGCACAGAGTGGAGACAATCTCCCCATGTACAGAGAGTGGAAACAATCTCCTCATGTACAGGGAGTGGAGACAATCTCCTCATGTGCAGAGAATGGGGACAATCTGCTCATGTACAGAGAGTGGGGACAATCTGCTCATGTACAGAGAGTGTAGACAATCTCCTCATGTACAGGAAGTGGAGACAATCTCCTCATGTGCAGAGATGCGAGACAATCTCCTCATGTACAGGGAGTGGAGACAATCTCCTCATGTACAGGGAGTGGAGACAATCTCCTCATGTCCAGGGGATGGAGACAATCTCCTCACGGACAGGGAGTGGAGGCAAACTCCTCATGTACAGGGAGTGGAGACAATCTCCTCATGTGCAGAGAGTGCAGACAATCTCCTCATGTGCAGAGAGTGCAGACAATCTCCTCATGTACAGGGAGTGGAGACAATCTCCTCATGTACAGGGAGTGAAGACAATCTACTCACGGACAGGGGTGGAGACAATCTCCTCATGTACAGGGGGTGGAGTCAATCTCCTCACGGACAGGGAGTGGAGACAATCCCCTCACGGACAGGGAGTGGAGACAATCTCCTCACGGACAGGGAGTGGAGACAATCTCCTCACGGACAGGGAGTAGAGACAATCTCCTCATGTGCAGAGAGTGGAGACAATCTCCTCATGTACAGGGTGTGGAGACAATCTCCTCATGTGCACAGAGTGGAGACAATCTCCTCATGTACAGGGAGTGGAGACAATCTCCTCATGTACAGGGAGTGGAGACAATCTCCTTATCTACAGGGAGTGGAGACAATCTACTCATGTGCAGAGAGTGGAGACAATCTCCTCATGTACAGTGAGTGGTGACAATGTCCTTATGTGCAGAGAGTGGAGACAGTCTCCTGATATGCAGGGAGTGGAGACAATCTCCTCATGTGCAGAGAGTGGAGACAATCTCCTCATGTACAGGGAGTGGTGACAATCTCCTCATGTGCACAGAGTGGAGACAAACTCCTCATGTACAGGGAGTGGCGACAATCTCCTCATGTGCAGAGAGTGGAGACAATCTCCTCATGTGCACAGAGTGGAGACAATCTCCCCATGTACAGAGAGTGGAAACAATCTCCTCATGTACAGGGAGTGGAGACAAACTCCTCATGTCCAGGGAGTGGCGACAATCTCCTCATGTGCAGAGAGTGGAGACAATCTCCTCATGTACAGGGAGTGGAGACAATCTCCTCATGTGCACAGAGTGGAGACAATCTCCCCATGTACAGAGAGTGGAGACAATCACCTCATGTACAGGGAGTGGAGACAATCTCCTCATGTGCAGAGAGTGGGGACAATCTGCTCATGTACAGAGAGTGGGGACAATCTGCTCATGTACAGAGAGTGTAGACAATCTCCTCATGTACAGGAAGTGGAGACAATCTCCTCATGTGCAGAGATGGGAGACAATCTCCTCATGTACAGGGAGTGGAGACAATCTCCTCATGTGCAGAGAGTGCAGACAATCTCCTCATGTGCAGAGAGTGCAGACAATCTCCTCATGTACAGGGAGTAGAGACAATCCCCTCACGGACAGGGAGTGGAGACAATCTCCTCATGTACAGGGAGTGAAGACAATCTACTCACGGACAGGGAGTGGAGACAATCTCCTCATGTACAGGGGGTGGAGTCAATCTCCTCACGGACAGGGAGTGGAGACAATCCCCTCACGGACAGGGAGTGGAGACAATCTCCTCACGGACCGGGAGTGGAGACAATCTCCTCACGGACAGGGAGTAGAGACAATCTCCTCATGTACAGGGAGTGGAGACAATCTCCTCATGTACAGGGAGTGGAGACAATCTCCTCATGTGCAGAGAGCGGAGACAATCTCCTCATGTGCAGAGAGCGGAGACAATCTCCTCATGTGCAGAGAGCAGAGACAATCTCCTCATGTACAGGGAGTGGAGACAATCTCCTCATGTGCAGAGAATGGAGACAATCTCCTCATGTACAGAGAGTGGAGACAATCTCCTCATGTACAGGGAGTGGAGACAATCTCCTCATGTGCAGAGATGGGAGACAATCTCCTCATGTGCAGAGAGTGGAGACAATCTCCTCATGTACAGGGAGTGGAGACAATCTCCTCATGTGCAGAGAGTGGAGACAATCTCCTCATGTACAGGGAGTGGAGACAATCTCCTCATGTGCAGAGTGGAGACAATCTCTTCATGTGCAGAGAGTGGAGACAATCTCCTCATGTACAGGGAGTGGAGACAATCTCCTCATATACAGGAAGTGGAGACAATCTCCTCATGTACAGGGAGTGGAGACAATCTCCTCATGTACAGGGAGTGGAGACAATCTCCTCATGTACAGAGAGTGCAGACAATCTCCTCATGTACAGGAAGTGGAGACAATCTCCTCATGTACATGGAGTGGAGACAATCTCCTCATGTACAGGGAGTGGAGACAATCTCCTCATGTGCAGAGTGTGGAGACAATCTCCTCATGTACAGGGAGTGGAGACAATCTCCTCATGTGCAGAGAGTGGAGACAATCTCCTCATGTACAGGGAGTGGAGACAATCTCCTCATGTACAGGGAGTGGAGACAATCTCCTTATCTACAGGGAGTGGAGACAATCTAATCATGTGCAGAGAGTGGAGACAATCTCCTCATGTACAGGGAGTGGTGACAATGTCCTTATGTGCAGAGAGTGGAGACAGTCTCCTCATATGCAGGGAGTGGAGACAATCTCCTCATGTGCAGAGAGTGGAGACAATCTCCTCATGTACAGGGAGTGGTGACAATGTCCTCATGTGCAGAGATGGGAGACAATCACCACATGTACAGGGAGTGGAGACAATCTCCTCATGTGCACAGAGTGGAGACAATCTCCCCATGTACAGAGAGTGGAAACAATCTCCTCATGTACAGGGAGTGGAGACAAACTCCTCATGTACAGGGAGTGGCGACAATCTCCTCATGTGCAGAGAGTGGAGACAGTCTCCTGATATGCAGGGAGTGGAGACAATCTCCTCATGTGCAGAGAGTGGAGACAATCTCCTCGTGTACAGGGAGTGGTGACAATCTCCTCATGTGCACAGAGTGGAGACAAACTCCTCATGTACAGGGAGTGGCGACAATCTCCTCATGTGCAGAGAGTGGAGACAATCTCCTCATGTGCACAGAGTGGAGACAATCTCCCCATGTACAGAGAGTGGAAACAATCTCCTCATGTACAGGGAGTGGAGACAAACTCCTCATGTCCAGGGAGTGGCGACAATCTCCTCATGTGCAGAGAGTGGAGACAATCTCCTCATGTACAGGGAGTGGAGACAATCTCCTCATGTGCACAGAGTGGAGACAATCTCCCCATGTACAGAGAGTGGAGACAATCACCTCATGTACAGGGAGTGGAGACAATCTCCTCATGTGCAGAGAGTGGGGACAATCTGCTCATGTACAGAGAGTGGGGACAATCTGCTCATGTACAGAGAGTGTAGACAATCTCCTCATGTACAGGAAGTGGAGACAATCTCCTCATGTGCAGAGATGGGAGACAATCTCCTCATGTACAGGGAGTGGAGACAATCTCCTCATGTGCAGAGAGTGCAGACAATCTCCTCATGTGCAGAGGGTGCAGACAATCTCCTCATGTACAGGGAGTAGAGACAATCCCCTCACGGACAGGGAGTGGAGACAATCTCCTCATGTACAGGGAGTGAAGACAATCTACTCACGGACAGGGAGTGGAGACAATCTCCTCATGTACAGGGGGTGGAGTCAATCTCCTCACGGACAGGGAGTGGAGTCAATCCCCTCACGGACAGGGAGTGGAGACAATCTCCTCACGGACCGGGAGTGGAGACAATCTCCTCACGGACAGGGAGTAGAGACAATCTCCTCATGTACAGGGAGTGGAGACAATCTCCTCATGTACAGGGAGTGGAGACAATCTCCTCATGTGCAGAGAGCGGAGACAATCTCCTCATGTGCAGAGAGCGGAGACAATCTCCTCATGTGCAGAGAGCAGAGACAATCTCCTCATGTACAGGGAGTGGAGACAATCTCCTCATGTGCAGAGAATGGAGACAATCTCCTCATGTACAGAGAGTGGAGACAATCTCCTCATGTACAGGGAGTGGAGACAATCTCCTCATGTGCAGAGATGGGAGACAATCTCCTCATGTGCAGAGAGTGGAGACAATCTCCTCATGTACAGGGAGTGGAGACAATCTCCTCATGTGCAGAGAGTGGAGACAATCTCCTCATGTACAGGGAGTGGAGACAATCTCCTCATGTGCAGAGAGTGGAGACAATCTCCTCATGTGCAGAGAGTGGAGACAATCTCCTCATGTACAGGGAGTGGAGACAATCTCCTCATATACAGGAAGTGGAGACAATCTCCTCATGTACAGGGAGTGGAGACAATCTCCTCATGTACAGGGAGTGGAGACAATCTCCTCATGTACAGAGAGTGCAGACAATCTCCTCATGTACAGGAAGTGGAGACAATCTCCTCATGTACATTGAGTGGAGACAATCTCCTCATGTACAGGGAGTGGAGACAATCTCCTCATGTGCAGAGTGTGGAGACAATCTCCTCATGTACAGGGAGTGGAGACAATCTCCTCATGTGCAGAGAGTGGAGACAATCTCCTCATGTACAGGGAGTGGAGACAATCTCCTCATGTACAGGGAGTGGAGACAATCTCCTTATCTACAGGGAGTGGAGACAATCTAATCATGTGCAGAGAGTGGAGACAATCTCCTCATGTACAGGGAGTGGTGACAATGTCCTTATGTGCAGAGAGTGGAGACAGTCTCCTCATATGCAGGGAGTGGAGACAATCTCCTCATGTGCAGAGAGTGGAGACAATCTCCTCATGTACAGGGAGTGGTGACAATGTCCTCATGTGCAGAGATGGGAGACAATCACCACATGTACAGGGAGTGGAGACAATCTCCTCATGTGCACAGAGTGGAGACAATCTCCCCATGTACAGAGAGTGGAAACAATCTCCTCATGTACAGGGAGTGGAGACAAACTCCTCATGTACAGGGAGTGGCGACAATCTCCTCATGTGCAGAGAGTGGAGACAATCTCCTCATGTACAGGGAGTGGAGACAATCTCCTCATGTGCACAGAGTGGAGACAATCTCCCCATGTACAGAGAGTGGAAACAATCTCCTCATGTACAGGGAGTGGAGACAAACTCCTCATGTACAGAGAGTGGAGACAATCTCCTCATGTACAGGGAGTGGTGACAATGTCCTCATGTGCAGAGATGGGAGACAATCACCACATGTACAGGGAGTGGAGACAATCTCCTCATGTGCACAGAGTGGAGACAATCTCCCCATGTACAGAGAGTGGAGACAATCACCTCATGTACAGGGAGTGGAGACAATCTCCTCATGTGCAGAAAGTGGGGACAATCTGCTCATGTACAGAGAGTGGGGACAATCTGCTCATGTACAGAGAGTGTAGACAATCTCCTCATGTACAGGAAGTGGAGACAATCTCCTCATGTGCAGAGATGGGAGACAATCTCCTCATGTACAGGGAGTGGAGACAATCTCCTCATGTACAGGGAGTGGAGACAATGTCCTCATGTGCAGAGAGTGGAGACAATCTCCTCATGTACAGGGAGTGGCGACAATCTCCTCATGTGCAGAGATTGGAGACAATCTCCCCATGTACAGAGAGTGGAAACAATCTCCTCATGTACAGGGAGTGGAGACAATCTCCTCATGTACAGGGAGTGGAGAAAAGCTCCTCATGTGCAGAGAGTGGAGACAATCTCCTCATGTTCAGGGAGTGGTGACAATGTCCTTATGTGCAGAGAGTGGAGACAGTATCCTCATATGCAGGGAGTGGAGACAATCTCCTCATGTGCAGAGAGTGGAGACAATCTCCTCATGTACAGGGAGTGGTGACAATGTCCTCATGTGCAGAGAGTGGAGACAATCTCCTCATGTTCAGGGAGTGGAGACAATCTGCTCATGTGCAGAGATGGGAGACAATCACCTCATGTACAGGGAGTGGAGACAATCTCCTCATGTGCAGAGAGTGGAGACAATCTCCTCATGTACAGAGAGTGGAGACAATCACCTCATGTACAGGGAGTGGAGACAATCTCCTCATGTGCAGAGATGGGAGACAATCTCCACATGTGCACAGAGTGGAGACAATCTCCTCATGTACAGGGAGTGGAGACAATCTCCTCATGTGCAGAGAGTGGAGACAATCTCCTCATGTACAGGGGCTGCAGACAATCTCCTCATGTGCAGAGAGTGGAGACAATCTCCTCATGTGCAGAGAGTGGAGACAATCTCCTCATGTACAGAGAGTGCAGACAATCTCCTCATGTACAGGAAGTGGAGACAATCTCCTCATGTACAGGGAGTGGAGACAATCTCCTCATGTACAGGGAGTGGAGACAATCTCCTCATGTGCAGAGAGTGGAGACAATCTCCTCATGTACGGGGAGTGGAGACAATCTCCTCATGTGCTGAGAGTGGAGACAATCTCCTCATGTACAGGGAGTGGAGACAATCTCCTCATGTACAGGGAGTGGCGACAATCTCCTTATGTACAGGTAGTGGAGACAATCTCCTCATGTGCAGAGAGTGGAGACAATCTCCTCATGTACAGGGAGTGGTGACAATGTCCTTATGTGCAGAGAGTGGAGACAGTCTCCTCATATGCAGGGATTGGAGACAATCTCCTCATGTGCAGAGAGTGGAGACAATCTCCTCATGTACAGGGAGTGGTGCCAATGTCCTCATGTGCAGAGAGTGGAGACAATCTCCTCATGTACAGGGAGTGGAGACAATCTCCTCATGTGCAGAGATGGGAGACAATCACCACATGTACAGGGAGTGGAGACAATCTCCTCATGTGCACAGAGTTGGGACAATCTCCTCATGTACAGAGAGTGGAAACAATCTCTTCATGTACAGGGAGTGGAGACAAATTTCCTCATGTCCAGGGAGTGGCGGCAATCTCCTCATGTGCAGAGAGTGGAGACAATCTCCTCATGTACAGGGAGTGGAGACAATCTCCTCATGTGCACAGAGTGGAGACATTCTCCCCATGTACAGAGAGTGGAGACAATCTCCTCATGTACAGGGAGTGGTGACAATGTCCTTATGTGCAGAGAGTGGAGACAGTCTCCCCATATGCAGGGATTGGAGACAATCTCCTCATGTGCAGAGAGTGGAGACAATCTCCTCATGTACAGGGAGTGATGACAATGTCCTCATGTGCAGAGAATGGAGACAATCTCCTCATGTACAGGGAGTGGAGACAATCTCCTCATGTGCAGAGATGGGAGACAATCACCACATGTACAGGGAGTGGAGACAATCTCCTCATGTGCACAGAGTTGGGACAATCTCCTCATGTACAGGGAGTGGAAACAATCTCCTCATGTACAGGGAGTGGAGACAAATTTCCTCATGTCCAGGGAGTGGCGACAATCTCCTCATGTGCAGAGAGTGGAGACAATCTCCTCATGTACAGGGAGTGGAGACAATCTCCTCATGTGCAGGGAGTGGAGACAATGTCCTCATGTGCAGAGAATGGAGACAATCACCTCATGTACAGGGAGTGGAGACAATCTCCTCATCTGCAGAGAGTGGGGATAATCTGCTCATGTGCAGAGAGTGGGGACAATCTGCTCATGTACAGAGAGTGTAGACAATCTCCTCATGTACAGGAGGTGGAGACAATCTCCTCATGTGCAGAGATGGGAGACAATCTCCGCATGTACAGGGAGTGGAGACAATCTCCTCATGTGCACAGAGTGGAAACAATCTCCTCATGTACAGGGAGTGGAGACAATCTCCTCATGTACAGGGAGTGGAGACAATGTCCTCATGTGCAGAGAGTGGAGACAATCTCCTCATGTACAGGGAGTGGAGACAATCTCCTCATGTACAGGGAGTGGAGACAATCTCCTCATGTGTGGAGAGCGGAGACAATCTCCTCATGTACAGAGAGCGGAGACAATCTCCTCATGTGCAGAGAGCAGAGACAATCTCCTCATGTACAGGGAGTGGAGACAATCTCCTCACGGACAGGGAGTAGAGACAATCTCCTCATGTACAGGGAGTGGAGACAATCTCCTCATGTACAGGGAGTGGAGACAATCACCTCATGTGCGGAGAGCGGAGACAATCTCCTCATGTGCAGAGAGCGGAGACAATCTCCTCATGTGCAGAGAGCAGAGACAATCTCCTCATGTACAGGGAGTGGAGACAATCTCCTCATGTGCAGAGAATGGAGACAATCTCCTCATGTACAGAGAGTGGAGACAATCTCCTCATGTACAGGGAGTGGAGACAATCTCCTCATGTGCAGAGATGGGAGACAATCTCCTCATGTGCACAGAGTGGAGACAATCTCCTCATGTACAGGGAGTGGAGACAATCTCCTCATGTGCAGAGAGTGGAGACAATCTCCTCATGTACAGGGAGTGGAGACAATCTCCTCATGTGCAGAGAGTGGAGACAATCTCCTCACGTGCAGAGAGTGGAGACAATCTCCTCATGTACAGGGAGTGGAGACAATCTCCTCATGGACAGGAAGTGGAGACAATCTCCTCATGTACAGGGAGTGGAGACAATCTCCTCATGTACAGGGAGTGGAGACAATCTCCTCATGTACAGAGAGTGCAGACAATCTCCTCATGTACAGGAAGTGGAGACAATCTCCTCATGTACATGGAGTGGAGACAATCTCCTCATGTACAGGGAGTGGAGACAATCTCCTCATGTGCAGAGAGTGGAGACAATCTCCTCATGGACAGGGAGTGGAGACAATCTCCTCATGTGCAGAGAGTGGAGACAATCTCCTCATGTACAGGGAGTGGAGACAATCTCCTCATGTACAGGGAGTGGAGACAATCTCCTTATCTACAGGGAGTGGAGACAATCTACTCATGTGCAGAGAGTGGAGACAATATCCTCATGTACAGGGAGTGGTGACAATGTCCTTATGTGCAGAGAGTGGAGACAGTCTCCTCATATGCAGGGAGTGGAGACAATCTCCTCATGTGCAGAGAGTGGAGACAATCACCACATGTACAGGAAGTGGAGACAATCTCCTCATGTGCACAGAGTGGAGACAATCTCCCCATGTACAGAGAGTGGAAACAATCTCCTCATGTACAGGGAGTGGAGACAAACTCCTCATGTACAGGGAGTGGCGACAATCTCCTCATTTGCAGAGAGTGGAGACAATCTCCTCATGTACAGGGAGTGGAGACAATCTCCTCATGTGCACAGAGTGGAGACAATCTCCCCATGTACAGAGAGTGGAGAAAATCACCTCATGTACAGGGAGTGGAGACAATCTCCTCATGTGCAGAGAGTGGGGACAATCTGCTCATGTACAGAGAGTGGGGACAATCTGCTCATGTACAGAGAGTGTAGACAATCTCCTCATGTACAGGAAGTGGAGACAATCTCCTCATGTGCAGAGATGGGAGACAATCTCCTCATGTACAGGGAGTGGAGACAATCTCCTCATGTACAGGGAGTGGAGACAATGTCCTCATGTGCAGAGAGTGGAGACAATCTCCTCATGTCCAGGGAGTGGAGTCAATCTCCTCATGTGCAGAGATTGGAGACAATCTCCCCATGTACAGAGAGTGGAAACAATCTCCTCATGTACAGGGAGTGGAGACAATCTCCTCATGTGCAGGGAGTGGAGAAAAGCTCCTCATGTGCAGAGAGTGGAGACAATCTCCTCATGTACAGGGAGTGGTGACAATGTCCTTATGTGCAGAGAGTGGAGACAGTCTCCTCATATGCAGGGAGTGGAGACAATATCCTCATGTGCAGAGAGTGGAGACAATCTCCTCATGTACAGGGAGTGGAGACAATGTCCTCATGTGCAGAGAGTGGAGACAATCTCCTCATGTTCAGGGAGTGGAGACAATCTGCTCATGTGCAGAGATGGGAGACAATCACCTCATGTACAGGGAGTGGAGACAATCTCCTCATGTGCAGAGAGTGGAGACAATCTCCTCATGTACAGAGAGTGGAGACAATCACCTCATGTACAGGGAGTGGAGACAATCTCCTCATGTGTGGAGATCGGAGACAATCTCCTCATGTACAGAGAGTGGAGACAATCTCCTCATGTGCAGAGAGCAGAGAGCAGAGACAATCTCCTCATGTACAGGGAGTGGAGACAATCTCCTCACGGACAGGGAGTAGAGACAATCTCCTCATGTACAGGGAGTGGAGACAATCTCCTCATGTACAGGGAGTGGAGACAATCACCTCATGTGCGGAGAGCGGAGACAATCTCCTCATGTGCAGAGAGCGGAGACAATCTCCTCATGTGCAGAGAGCAGAGACAATCTCCTCATGTACAGGGAGTGGAGACAATCTCCTCATGTGCAGAGAATGGAGACAATCTCCTCATGTACAGAGAGTGGAGACAATCTCCTCATGTACAGGGAGTGGAGACAATCTCCTCATGTGCAGAGATGGGAGACAATCTCCTCATGTGCACAGAGTGGAGACAATCTCCTCATGTACAGGGAGTGGAGACAATCTCCTCATGTGCAGAGAGTGGAGACAATCTCCTCATGTACAGGGAGTGGAGACAATCTCCTCATGTGCAGAGAGTGGAGACAATCTCCTCACGTGCAGAGAGTGGAGACAATCTCCTCATGTACAGGGAGTGGAGACAATCTCCTCATGGACAGGAAGTGGAGACAATCTCCTCATGTACAGGGAGTGGAGACAATCTCCTCATGTACAGGGAGTGGAGACAATCTCCTCATGTACAGAGAGTGCAGACAATCTCCTCATGTACAGGAAGTGGAGACAATCTCCTCATGTACATGGAGTGGAGACAATCTCCTCATGTACAGGGAGTGGAGACAATCTCCTCATGTGCAGAGAGTGGAGACAATCTCCTCATGTACAGGGAGTGGAGACAATCTCCTCATGTGCAGAGAGTGGAGACAATCTCCTCATGTACAGGGAGTGGAGACAATCTCCTCATGTACAGGGAGTGGAGACAATCTCCTTATCTACAGGGAGTGGAGACAATCTACTCATGTGCAGAGAGTGGAGACAATCTCCTCATGTTCAGGGAGTGGTGACAATGTCCTCATGTGCAGAGAGTGGAGACAGTCTCCTCATATGCAGGGAGTGGAGACAATCTCCTCATGTGCAGAGAGTGGAGACAATCACCACATGTACAGGAAGTGGAGACAATCTCCTCATGTGCACAGAGTGGAGACAATCTCCCCATGTACAGAGAGTGGAAACAATCTCCTCATGTACAGGGAGTGGAGACAAACTCCTCATGTACAGGGAGTGGCGACAATCTCCTCATTTGCAGAGAGTGGAGACAATCTCCTCATGTACAGGGAGTGGAGACAATCTCCTCATGTGCACAGAGTGGAGACAATCTCCCCATGTACAGAGAGTGGAGAAAATCACCTCATGTACAGGGAGTGGAGACAATCTCCTCATGTGCAGAGAGTGGGGACAATCTGCTCATGTACAGAGAGTGGGGACAATCTGCTCATGTACAGAGAGTGTAGACAATCTCCTCATGTACAGGAAGTGGAGACAATCTCCTCATGTGCAGAGATGGGAGACAATCTCCTCATGTACAGGGAGTGGAGACAATCTCCTCATGTACAGGGAGTGGAGACAATGTCCTCATGTGCAGAGAGTGGAGACAATCTCCTCATGTCCAGGGAGTGGAGACAATCTCCTCATGTGCAGAGATTGGAGACAATCTCCCCATGTACAGAGAGTGGAAACAATCTCCTCATGTACAGGGAGTGGAGACAATCTCCTCATGTGCAGGGAGTGGAGAAAAGCTCCTCATGTGCAGAGAGTGGAGACAATCTCCTCATGTACAGGGAGTGGTGACAATGTCCTTATGTGCAGAGAGTGGAGACAGTCTCCTCATATGCAGGGAGTGGAGACAATATCCTCATGTGCAGAGAGTGGAGACAATCTCCTCATGTACAGGGAGTGGTGACAATGTCCTCATGTGCAGAGAGTGGAGACAATCTCCTCATGTTCAGGGAGTGGAGACAATCTGCTCATGTGCAGAGATGGGAGACAATCACCTCATGTACAGGGAGTGGAGACAATCTCCTCATGTGCAGAGAGTGGAGACAATCTCCTCATGTACAGAGAGTGGAGACAATCACCTCATGTACAGGGAGTGGAGACAATCTCCTCATGTGCAGAGATGGGAGACAATCTCCACAAGTGCACAGAGTGGAGACAATCTCCTCATGTACAGGGAGTGGAGACAATCTCCTCATGTGCAGAGAGTGGAGACAATCTCCGCATGTACAGGGACTGGAGACAATCTCCTCATGTGCAGAGAGTGGAGACAATCTCCTCATGTGCAGAGAGTGGAGACAATCTCCTCATGTACAGAGAGTGCAGACAATCTCCTCATGTACAGGAAGTGGAGACAATCTCCTCATGTACAGGGAGTGGAAACAATCTCCTCATGTACAGGGAGTGGAGACAATCTCCTCATGTACAGGGAGTGGAGACAATGTCCTCATGTGCAGAGAGTGGAGACAATCTCCTCATGTACAGGGAGTGGAGACAATCTCCTCATGTACAGGGAGTGGAGACAATCTCCTCATGTGCGGAGAGCGGAGACAATCTCCTCATGTGCAGAGAGCGGAGACAATCTCCTCATGTGCAGAGAGCAGAGACAATCTCCTCATGTACAGGGAGTGGAGACAATCTCCTCACGGACAGGGAGTAGAGACAATCTCCTCATGTACAGGGAGTGGAGATAATCTCCTCATGTACAGGTAGTGGAGACAATCTCCTCATGTGCGGAGAGCGGAGACAATCTCCTCATGTGCAGAGAGCGGAGACAATCTCCTCATGTGCAGAGAGCAGAGACAATCTCCTCATGTACAGGGAGTGGAGACAATCTCCTCATGTGCAGAGAATGGAGACAATCTGCTCATGTACAGAGAGTGGAGACAATCTCCTCATGTACAGGGAGTGGAGACAATCTCCTCATGTGCAGAGATGGGAGACAATCTCCTCATGTGCACAGAGTGGAGACAATCTCCTCATGTACAGGGAGTGGAGACAATCTCCTCATGTGCAGAGAGTGGAGACAATCTCCTCATGTACAGGGAGTGGAGACAATCTCCTCATGTGCAGAGAGTGGAGACAATCTCCTCATGTGCAGAGAGTGGAGACAATCTCCTCATGTACAGGGAGTGGAGACAATCTCCTCATGTACAGGAATTGGAGACAATCTCCTCATGTACAGGGAGTGGAGACAATCTCCTCATGTACAGGGAGTGGAGACAATCTCCTCATGTACAGAGAGTGCAGACAATCTCCTCATGTACAGGAAGTGGAGACAATCTCCTCATGTACATGGAGTGGAGACAATCTCCTCATGTACAGGGAGTGGAGACAATCTCCTCATGTGCAGAGAGTGGGGACAATCTCCTCATGTACAGGGAGTGGAGACAATCTACTCATGTGCAGAGAGTGGAGACAATCTCCTCATGTACAGGGAGTGGAGACAATCTCCTCATGTACAGGGAGTGGAGACAATCTCCTTATCTACAGGGAGTGGAGACAATCTACTCATGTGCAGAGAGTGGAGACAATCTCCTCATGTACAGGGAGTGGTGACAATGTCCTTATGTGCAGAGAGTGGAGACAGTCTCCTCATATGCAGGGAGTGGAGACAATCTCCTCATGTGCAGAGAGTGGAGACAATCTCCTCATGTACAGGGAGTGGTGACAATGTCCTCATGTGCAGAGATGGGAGACAATCACCACATGTACAGGGAGTGGAGACAATCTCCTCATGTGCACAGAGTGGAGACAATCTCCCCATGTACAGAGAGTGGAAACAATCTCCTCATGTACAGGGAGTGGAGACAAACTCCTCATGTACAGGGAGTGGCGACAATCTCCTCATTTGCAGATTTTGGAGACAATCTCCTCATGTACAGGGAGTGGAGACAATCTCCTCATGTGCACAGAGTGGAGACAATCTCCCCATGTACAGGGAGTGGTGACAATGTCCTCATGTGCAGAGAGTGGAGACAATCTCCTCATGTTCAGGGAGTGGAGACAATCTGCTCATGTGCAGAGATGGGAGACAATCACCTCATGTACAGGGAGTGGAGACAATCTCCTCATGTGCAGAGAGTGGAGACAATCTCCTCATGTACAGAGAGTGGAGACAATCACCTCATGTACAGGGAGTGGAGACAATCTCCTCATGTGCAGAGATGGGAGACAATCTCCACATGTGCACAGAGTGGAGACAATCTCCTCATGTACAGGGAGTGGAGACAATCTCCTCATGTGCAGAGAGTGGAGACAATCTCCGCATGTACAGGGACTGGAGACAATCTCCTCATGTGCAGAGAGTGGAGACAATCTCCTCATGTGCAGAGAGTGGAGACAATCTCCTCATGTACAGAGAGTGCAGACAATCTCCTCATGTACAGGAAGTGGAGACAATCTCCTCATGTACAGGGAGTGGAAACAATCTCCTCATGTACAGGGAGTGGAGACAATCTCCTCATGTACAGGGAGTGGAGACAATGTCCTCATGTGCAGAGAGTGGAGACAATCTCCTCATGTACAGGGAGTGGAGACAATCTCCTCATGTACAGGGAGTGGAGACAATCTCCTCATGTGCGGAGAGCGGAGACAATCTCCTCATGTGCAGAGAGCGGAGACAATCTCCTCATGTGCAGAGAGCAGAGACAATCTCCTCATGTACAGGGAGTGGAGACAATCTCCTCACGGACAGGGAGTAGAGACAATCTCCTCATGTACAGGGAGTGGAGATAATCTCCTCATGTACAGGTAGTGGAGACAATCTCCTCATGTGCGGAGAGCGGAGACAATCTCCTCATGTGCAGAGAGCGGAGACAATCTCCTCATGTGCAGAGAGCAGAGACAATCTCCTCATGTACAGGGAGTGGAGACAATCTCCTCATGTGCAGAGAATGGAGACAATCTGCTCATGTACAGAGAGTGGAGACAATCTCCTCATGTACAGGGAGTGGAGACAATCTCCTCATGTGCAGAGATGGGAGACAATCTCCTCATGTGCACAGAGTGGAGACAATCTCCTCATGTACAGGGAGTGGAGACAATCTCCTCATGTGCAGAGAGTGGAGACAATCTCCTCATGTACAGGGAGTGGAGACAATCTCCTCATGTGCAGAGAGTGGAGACAATCTCCTCATGTGCAGAGAGTGGAGACAATCTCCTCATGTACAGGGAGTGGAGACAATCTCCTCATGTACAGGAATTGGAGACAATCTCCTCATGTACAGGGAGTGGAGACAATCTCCTCATGTACAGGGAGTGGAGACAATCTCCTCATGTACAGAGAGTGCAGACAATCTCCTCATGTACAGGAAGTGGAGACAATCTCCTCATGTACATGGAGTGGAGACAATCTCCTCATGTACAGGGAGTGGAGACAATCTCCTCATGTGCAGAGAGTGGGGACAATCTCCTCATGTACAGGGAGTGGAGACAATCTACTCATGTGCAGAGAGTGGAGACAATCTCCTCATGTACAGGGAGTGGAGACAATCTCCTCATGTACAGGGAGTGGAGACAATCTCCTTATCTACAGGGAGTGGAGACAATCTACTCATGTGCAGAGAGTGGAGACAATCTCCTCATGTACAGGGAGTGGTGACAATGTCCTTATGTGCAGAGAGTGGAGACAGTCTCCTCATATGCAGGGAGTGGAGACAATCTCCTCATGTACAGAGAGTGGAGACAATCTCCTCATGTACAGGGAGTGGTGACAATGTCCTCATGTGCAGAGATGGGAGACAATCACCACATGTACAGGGAGTGGAGACAATCTCCTCATGTGCACAGAGTGGAGACAATCTCCCCATGTACAGAGAGTGGAAACAATCTCCTCATGTACAGGGAGTGGAGACAAACTCCTCATGTACAGGGAGTGGCGACAATCTCCTCATTTGCAGATTTTGGAGACAATCTCCTGAAGTACAGGGAGTGGAGACAATCTCCTCATGTGCACAGAGTGGAGACAATCTCCCCATGTACAGAGAGTGGAGAAAATCACCTCATGTACAGGGAGTGGAGACAATCTCCTCATGTGCAGAGAGTGGGGACAATCTGCTCATGTACAGAGAGTGGGGACAATCTGCTCATGTACAGAGAATGTAGACAATCTCCTCATGTACAGGAAGTGGAGACAATCTCCTCATGTGCAGAGATGGGAGACAATCTCCTCATGTACAGGGAGTGGAGACAATCTCCTCATGTACAGGGAGTGGAGACAATGTCCTCATGTGCAGAGAGTGGAGACAATCTCCTCATGTCCAGGGAGTGGAGACAATCTCCTCATGTGCAGAGATTGGAGACAATCTCCCCATGTACAGAGAGTGGAAACAATCTCCTCATGTACAGGGAGTGGAGACAATCTCCTCATGTACAGGGAGTGGAGAAAAGCTCCTCATGTGCAGAGAGTGGAGACAATCTCCTCATGTACAGGGAGTGTTGACAATGTCCTTATGTGCAGAGAGTGGAGACAGTCTCCTCATATGCAGGGAGTGGAGACAATCTCCTCATGTGCAGAGAGTGGAGACAATCTCCTCATGTTCAGGGAGTGGAGACAATCTGCTCATGTGCAGAGATGGGAGACAATCACCTCATGTACAGGGAGTGGAGACAATCTCCTCAAGTGCAGAGAGTGGAGACAATCTCCTCATGTACAGAGAGTGGAGACAATCTCCTCATGTACAGGGAGTGGAGACAATCTCCTCATGTGCAGAGATGGGAGACAATCTCCACATGTGCACAGAGTGGAGACAATCTCCTCATGTACAGGGAGTGGAGACAATCTCCTCATGTGCAGAGAGTGGAGACAATCTCCGCATGTACAGGGACTGGAGACAATCTCCTCATGTGCAGAGAGTGGAGACAATTTCCTCATGTGCAGAGAGTGGAGACAATCTCCTCATGTACAGAGAGTGCAGACAATCTCCTCATGCACAGGAAGTGGAGACAATCTCCTCATGTACAGGGAGTGGAAACAATCTCCTCATGTACAGGGAGTGGAGACAATCTCCTCATGTACAGGGAGTGGAGACAATGTCCTCATGTGCAGAGAGTGGAGACAATCTCCTCATATACAGGGAGTGGAGACAATCTCCTCATGTACAGGGACTGGAGACAATCTCCTCATGTGCGGAGAGCGGAGACAATCTCCTCATGTGCAGAGAGCGGAGACAATCTCCTCATGTGCAGAGAGCAGAGACAATCTCCTCATGTACAGGGAGTGGAGACAATCTCCTCACGGACAGGGAGTAGAGACAATCTCCTCATGTACAGGGAGTGGAGATAATCTCCTCATGTACAGGGAGTGGAGACAATCTCCTCATGTGCGGAGAGCGGAGACAATCTCCTCATGTGCAGAGAGCGGAGACAATCTCCTCATGTGCAGAGAGCAGAGACAATCTCCTCATGTACAGGGAGTGGAGACAATCTCCTCATGTGCAGAGAATGGAGACAATCTCCTCATGTACAGAGAGTGGAGACAATCTCCTCATGTACAGGGAGTGGAGACAATCTCCTCATGTGCAGAGATGGGAGACAATCACCTCATGTGCACAGAGTGGAGACAATCTCCTCATGTACAGGGAGAGGAGACAATCTCCTCATGTGCAGAGAGTGGAGACAATCTCCTCATGTACAGGGAGTGGAGACAATCTCCTCATGTGCAGAGAGTGGAGACAATCTCCTCATGTGCAGAGAGTGGAGACAATCTCCTCATGTACAGGGAGTGGAGACAATCTCCTCATGTACAGGAAGTGGAGACAATCTCCTCATGTACAGGGAGTGGAGACAATCTCCTCATGTACAGGGAGTGGAGACAATCTCCTCATGTACAGAGAGTGCAGACAATCTCCTCATGTACAGGTAGTGGAGACAATCTCCTCATGTACATGGAGTGGAGACAATCTCCTCATGTACAGGGAGTGGAGACAATCTCCTCATGTGCAGAGAGTGGAGACAATCTCCTCATGTACAGGGAGTGGAGACAATCTCCTCATGTGCAGAGAGTGGAGACAATCTCCTCATGTACAGGGAGTGGAGACAATCTCCTCATGTACAGGGAGTGGAGACAATCTCCTTATCTCCAGGGAGTGGAGACAATCTACTCATGTGCAGAGAGTGGAGACAATCTCCTCATGTACAGGGAGTGGTGACAATGTCCTTATGTGCAGAGAGTGGAGACAGTCTCCTCATATGCAGGGAGTGGAGACAATCTCCTCATGTGCAGAGAGTGGAGACAAACTCCTCATGTACAGGGAGTGGCGACAATCTCCTCATTTGCAGAGAGTGGAGACAATCTCCTCATGTACAGGGAGTGGAGACAATCTCCTCATGTGCAGAGAGTGGGGACAATCTGCTCATGTACAGAGAGTGGGGACAATCTGCTCATGTACAGAGAGTGTAGACAATCTCCTCATGTACAGGAAGTGGAGACAATCTCCTCATGTGCAGAGATGGGAGACAATCTCCTCATGTCCAGGGAGTGGAGACAATCTCCTCATGTACAGGGAGTGGAGACAATGTCCTCATGTGCAGAGAGTGGAGACAATCTCCTCATGTCCAGGGAGTGGAGACAATCTCCTCATGTGCAGAGATTGGAGACAATCTCCCCATGTCCAGAGAGTGGAAACAATCTCCTCATGTACAGGGAGTGGAGACAATCTCCTCATGTACAGGGAGTGGAGAAAAGCTCCTCATGTGCAGAGAGTGGAGACAATCTCCTCATGTACAGGGAGTGGTGACAATGTCCTTATGTGCAGAGAGTGGAGACAGTCTCCTCATATGCAGGGAGTGGAGACAATCTCCTCATGTGCAGAGAGTGGAGACAATCTCCTCATGTACAGGGAGTGGTGACAATGTCCTCATGTGCAGAGAGTGGAGACAATCTCCTCATGTTCAGGGAGTGGAGACAATCTGCTCATGTGCAGAGATGGGAGACAATCACCTCATGTACAGGGAGTGGAGACAATCTCCTCATGTGCAGAGAGTGGAGACAATCTCCTCATGTACAGAGAGTGGAGACAATCACCTCATGTACAGGGAGTGGAGACAATCTCCTCATGTGCAGAGATGGGAGACAATCTCCACATGTGCACAGAGTGGAGACAATCTCCTCATGTACAGGGAGTGGAGACAATCTCCTCATGTGCAGAGAGTGGAGACAATCTCCTCATGTACAGGGACTGGAGACAATCTCCTCATGTGCAGAGAATGGAGACAATCTCCTCATGTGCAGAGAGTGGAGACAATCTCCTCATGTACAGAGAGTGCAGACAATCTCCTCATGTACAGGAAGTGGAGACAATCTCCTCATGTACAGGGAGTGGAGACAATCTCCGCATGTACAGGGACTGGAGACAATCTCCTCATGTGCAGAGAGTGGAGACAATCTCCTCATGTACGGGGAGTGGAGACAATCTCCTCATGTGCAGAGAGTGGAGACAATCTCCTCATGGACAGGGAGTGGAGACAATCTCCTCATGTACAGGGAGTGGTGACAATGTCCTTATGTGCAGAGAGTGGAGACAGTCTCCTCATATGCAGGGAGTGGAGACAATCTCCTCAGGTGCAGAGAGTGGAGACAATCTCCTCATGTACAGGGACTGGTGACAATGTCCTCATGTGCAGAGAGTGGAGACAATCTCCTCATGTTCAGGGAGTGGAGACAATCTGCTCATGTGCAGAGATGGGAGACAATCACCTCATGTACAGGGAGTGGAGACAATCTCCTCATGTGCAGAGAGTGGAGACAATCTCCTCATGTACAGAGAGTGGAGACAATCACCTCATGTACAGGGAGTGGAGACAATCTCCTCATGTGCAGAGATGGGAGACAATCTCCACATGTGCACAGAGTGGAGACAATCTCCTCATGTACAGGGAGTGGAGACAATCTCCTCATGTGCAGAGAGTGGAGACAATCTCCGCATGTACAGGGACTGGAGACAATCTCCTCATGTGCAGAGAGTGGAGACAATCTCCTCATGTGCAGAGAGTGGAGACAATCTCCTCATGTACAGAGAGTGCAGACAATCTCCTCATGTACAGGAAGTGGAGACAATCTCCTCATGTACAGGGAGTGGAAACAATCTCCTCATGTACAGGGAGTGGAGACAATCTCCTCATGTACAGGGAGTGGAGACAATGTCCTCATGTGCAGAGAGTGGAGTCAATCTCCTCATGTACAGGGAGTGGAGACAATCTCCTCATGTACAGGGAGTGGAGACAATCTCCTCATGTGCGGAGAGCGGAGACAATCTCCTCATGTGCAGAGAGCGGAGACAATCTCCTCATGTGCAGAGAGCAGAGACAAGCTCCTCATGTACAGGGAGTGGAGACAATCTCCTCACGGACAGGGAGTAGAGACAATCTCCTCATGTACAGGGAGTGGAGATAATCTCCTCATGTACAGGGAGTGGAGACAATCTCCTCATGTGCGGAGAGCGGAGACAATCTCCTCATGTGCAGAGAGCGGAGACAATCTCCTCATGTGCAGAGAGCAGAGACAATCTCCTCATGTACAGGGAGTGGAGACAATCTCCTCATGTGCAGAGAATGGAGACAATCTCCTCATGTGCAGAGAGTGGAGACAATCTCCTCATGTACAGGGAGTGGAGACAATCTCCTCATGTACAGGAAGTGGAGACAATCTCCTCATGTACAGGGAGTGGAGACAATCTCCTCATGTACAGGGAGTGGAGACAATCTCCTCATGTACAGAGAGTGCAGACAATCTCCTCATGTACAGGAAGTGGAGACAATCTCCTCATGTACATGGAGTGGAGACAATCTCCTGATGTACAGGGTGTGGAGACAATCTCCTCATGTGCAGAGAGTGGAGACAATCTCCTCATGTACAGGGAGTGGAGACAATCTCCTCATGTGCAGAGAGTGGAGACAATCTCCTCATGTACAGGGAGTGGAGACAATCTCCTCATGTACAGGGAGTGGAGACAATCTCCTTATCTCCAGGGAGTGGAGACAATCTCCTCATGTGCAGAGAGTGGAGACAATCTCCTCATGTACAGGGAGTGGTGACAATGTCCTTATGTGCAGAGAGTGGAGACAGTCTCCTCATATGCAGGGAGTGGAGACAATCTCCTCATGTGCAGAGAGTGGAGACAATCTCCTCATGTACAGGGAGTGGTGACAATGTCCTCATGTGCAGAGATGGGAGACAATCACCACATGTACAGGGAGTGGAGACAATCTCCTCATGTGCACAGAGTGGAGACAATCTCCCCATGTACAGAGAGTGGAAACAATCTCCTCAAGTACAGGGAGTGGAGACAAACTCCTCATGTACAGGGAGTGGCGACAATCTCCTCATTTGCAGAGAGTGGAGACAATCTCCTCATGTACAGGGAGTGGAGACAATCTCCTCATGTGCACAGAGTGGAGGCAATCTCCCCATGTACAGAGAGTGGAGAAAATCACCTCATGTACAGGGAGTGGAGACAATCTCCTCAAGTGCAGAGAGTGGGGACAATCTGCTCATGTACAGAGAGTGGGGACAATCTGCTCATGTACAGAGAGTGTAGACAATCTCCTCATGTACAGGAAGTGGAGACAATCTCCTCATGTGCAGAGATGGGAGACAATCTCCTCATGTACAGGGAGTGGAGACAATCTCCTCATGTACAGGGAGTGGAGACAATGTCCTCATGTGCAGAGAGTGGAGACAATCTCCTCATGTCCAGGGAGTGGAGACAATCTCCTCATGTGCAGAGATTGGAGACAATCTCCCCATGTCCAGAGAGTGGAAACAATCTCCTCATGTACAGGGAGTGGAGACAATCTCCTCATGTACAGGGAGTGGAGAAAAGCTCCTCAAGTGCAGAGAGTGGAGACAATCTCCTCATGTACAGGGAGTGGTGACAATGTCCTTATGTGCAGAGAGTGGAGACAGTCTCCTCATATGCAGGGAGTGGAGACAATCTCCTCATGTGCAGAGAGTGGAGACAATCTCCTCATGTACAGGGAGTGGTGACAATGTCCTCATGTGCAGAGAGTGGAGACAATCTCCTCATGTTCAGGGAGTGGAGACAATCTGCTCATGTGCAGAGATGGGAGACAATCACCTCATGTACAGGGAGTGGAGACAATCTCCTCATGTGCAGAGAGTGGAGACAATCTCCTCATGTACAGAGAGTGGAGACAATCACCTCATGTACAGGGAGTGGAGACAATCTCCTCATGTGCAGAGATGGGAGACAATCTCCACATGTGCACAGAGTGGAGACAATCTCCTCATGTACAGGGAGTGGAGACAATCTCCTCATGTGCAGAGAGTGGAGACAATCTCCTCATGTACAGGGACTGGAGACAATCTCCTCATGTGCAGAGAGTGGAGACAATCTCCTCATGTGCAGAGAGTGGAGACAATCTCCTCATGTACAGAGAGTGCAGACAATCTCCTCATGTACAGGAAGTGGAGACAATCTCCTCATGTACAGGGAGTGGAGACAATCTCCTCATGTACAGGGAGTGGAGACAATCTCCTCATGTGCAGAGAGTGGAGACAATCTCCTCATGTACGGGGAGTGGAGACAATCTCCTAATGTGCAGAGAGTGGAGACAATCTCCTCATGGACAGGGAGTGGAGACAATCTCCTCATGTACAGGGAGTGGTGACAATGTCCTTATGTGCAGAGAGTGGAGACAGTCTCCTCATATGCAGGGAGTGGAGACAATCTCCTCATGTGCAGAGAGTGGAGACAATCTCCTCATGTACAGGGAGTGGTGACAATGTCCTCATGTGCAGAGAGTGGAGACAATCTCCTCATGTTCGGGGAGTGGAGACAATCTGCTCATGTGCAGAGATGGGAGACAATCACCTCATGTACAGGGAGTGGAGACAATCTCCTCATGTGCAGAGAGTGGAGACAATCTCCTCATGTACAGAGAGTGGAGACAATCACCTCATGTACAGGGAGTGGAGACAATCTCCTCATGTGCAGAGATGGGAGACAATCTCCACATGTGCACAGAGTGGAGACAATCTCCTCATGTACAGGGAGTGGAGACAATCTCCTCATGTGCAGAGAGTGGAGACAATCTCCGCATGTACAGGGACTGGAGACAATCTCCTCATGTGCAGAGAGTGGAGACAATCTCCTCATGTGCAGAGAGTTGAGACAATCTCCTCATGTACAGAGAGTGCAGACAATCTCCTCATGTACAGGAAGTGGAGACAATCTCCTCATGTACAGGGAGTGGAAACAATCTCCTCATGTACAGGGAGTGGAGACAATCTCCTCATGTACAGGGAGTGGAGACAATCTCCTCATGTACAGGGAGTGGAGACAATCTCCTCATGTGCGGAGAGCGGAGACAATCTCCTCATGTGCAGAGAGCGGAGACAATCTCCTCATGTGCAGAGAGCAGAGACAATCTCCTCATGTACAGGGAGTGGAGACAATCTCCTCACGGACAGGGAGTAGAGACAATCTCCTCATGTACAGGGAGTGGAGATAATCTCCTCATGTACAGGGAGTGGAGACAATCTCCTCATGTGCGGAGAGCGGAGACAATCTCCTCATGTGCAGAGAGCGGAGACAATCTCCTCATGTGCAGAGAGCAGAGACAATCTCCTCATGTACAGGGAGTGGAGACAATCTCCTCATGTGCAGAGAATGGAGACAATCTCCTCATGTACAGAGAGTGGAGACAATCTCCTCATGTACAGGGAGTGGAGACAATCTCCTCATGTGCAGAGATGGGAGACAATCTCCCTCATGTGCACAGAGTGGAGACAATATCCTCATGTACAGGGAGTGGAGACAATCTCCTCATGTGCAGAGAGTGGAGACAATCTCCTCATGTACAGGGAGTGGAGACAATCTCCTCATGTGCAGAGAGTGGAGACAATCTCCTCATGTGCAGAGAGTGGAGACAATCTCCTCATGTACAGGGAGTGGAGACAATCTCCGCATGTACAGGGACTGGAGACAATCTCCTCATGTGCAGAGAGTGGAGACAATCTCCTCATGTGCAGAGAGTTGAGACAATCTCCTCATGTACAGAGAGTGCAGACAATCTCCTCATGTACAGGAAGTGGAGACAATCTCCTCATGTACAGGGAGTGGAGACAATCTCCTCATGTGCAGAGATGGGAGACAATCTCCTCATGTGCACAGAGTGGAGACAATCTCCTCATGTACAGGGAGTGGAGACAATCTCCTCATGTGCAGAGAGTGGAGACAATCTCCGCATGTACAGGGACTGGAGACAATCTCCTCATGTGCAGAGAGTGGAGACAATCTCCTCATGTGCAGAGAGTTGAGACAATCTCCTCATGTACAGAGAGCGCAGACAATCTCCTCATGTACAGGAAGTGGAGACAATGTCCTCATGTGCAGAGAGTGGAGACAATCTCCTCATGTACAGGGAGTGGAGACAATCTCCTCATGTGCAGAGATGGGAGACAATCTCCTCATGTGCACAGAGTGGAGACAATCTCCTCATGTACAGGGAGTGGAGACAATCTCCTCATGTGCAGAGAGTGGAGACAATCTCCGCATGTACAGGGACTGGAGACAATCTCCTCATGTGCAGAGAGTGGAGACAATCTCCTCATGTGCAGAGAGTTGAGACAATCTCCTCATGTACAGAGAGTGCAGACAATCTCCTCATGTACAGGAAGTGGAGACAATCTCCTCATGTACAGGGAGTGGAAACAATCTCCTCATGTACAGGGAGTGGAGACAATCTCCTCATGTACAGGGAGTGGAGACAATGTCCTCATGTGCAGAGAGTGGAGACCATCTCCTCATGTACAGGGAGTGGAGACAATCTCCTCATGTACAGGGAGTGGAGACAATCTCCTCATGTGCGGAGAGCGGAGACAATCTCCTCATGTGCAGAGAGCGGAGACAATCTCCTCATGTGCAGAGAGCAGAGACAATCTCCTCATGTACAGGGAGTGGAGACAATCTCCTCACGGACAGGGAGTAGAGACAATCTCCTCATGTACAGGGAGTGGAGATAATCTCCTCATGTACAGGGAGTGGAGACAATCTCCTCATGTGCGGAGAGCGGAGACAATCTCCTCATGTGCAGAGAGCGGAGACAATCTCCTCATGTGCAGAGAGCAGAGACAATCTCCTCATGTACAGGGAGTGGAGACAATCTCCTCATGTGCAGAGAATGGAGACAATCTCCTCATGTACAGAGAGTGGAGACAATCTCCTCGTGTACAGGGAGTGGAGACAATCTCCTCATGTGCAGAGATGGGAGACAATCTCCTCATGTGCACAGAGTGGAGACAATCTCCTCATGTACAGGGAGTGGAGACAATCTCCTCATGTGCAGAGAGTGGAGACAATCTCCTCATGTACAGGGAGTGGAGACAATCTCCTCATGTGCAGAGAGTGGAGACAATCTCCTCATGTGCAGAGAGTGGAGACAATCTCCTCATGTACAGGGAGTGGAGACAATCTCCTCATGTACAGGAAGTGGAGACAATCTCCTCATGTACAGGGAGTGGAGACAATCTCCTCATGTACAGGGAGTGGAGACAATCTCCTCATGTACAGAGAGTGCAGACAATCTCCTCATGTACAGGGAGTGGAGACAATCTCCTCATGTGCAGAGAGTGGAGACAATCTCCTCATGTACAGGGAGTGGAGACAATCTCCTCATGTGCAGAGAGTGGAGACAATCTCCTCATGTACAGGGAGTGGAGACAATCTCCTCATGTACAGGGAGTGGAGACAATCTCCTTATCTCCAGGGAGTGGAGACAATCTACTCATGTGCAGAGAGTGGAGACAATCTCCTCATGTACAGGGAGTGGTGACAATGTCCTTGTGTGCAGAGAGTGGAGACAGTCTCCTCATATGCAGGGAGTGGAGACAATCTCCTCATGTGCAGAGAGTGGAGACAATCTCCTCATGTACAGGGAGTGGTGACAATCTCCTCATGTGCAGAGATGGGAGACAATCTCCTCATGTGCACAGAGTGGAGACAATCTCCTCATGTACAGGGAGTGGAGACAATCTCCTCATGTGCAGAGAGTGGAGACAATCTCCTCATGTACAGGGAGTGGAGACAATCTCCTCATGTGCAGAGAGTGGAGACAATCTCCTCATGTGCAGAGAGTGGAGACAATCTCCTCATGTACAGGGAGTGGAGACAATCTCCTCATGTACAGGAAGTGGAGTCAATCTCCTCATGTACAGGGAGTGGAGACAATCTCCTCATGTACAGGGAGTGGAGACAATCTCCTCATGTACAGAGAGTGCAGACAATCTCCTCATGTACAGGGAGTGGAGACAATCTCCTCATGTGCAGAGAGTGGAGACAATCTCCTCATGTACAGGGAGTGGAGACAATCTCCTCATGTGCAGAGAGTGGAGACAATCTCCTCATGTACAGGGAGTGGAGACAATCTCCTCATGTACAGGGAGTGGAGACAATCTCCTTATCTCCAGGGAGTGGAGACAATCTACTCATGTGCAGAGAGTGGAGACAATCTCCTCATGTACAGGGAGTGGTGACAATGTCCTTATGTGCAGAGAGTGGAGACAGTCTCCTCATATGCAGGGAGTGGAGACAATCTCCTCATGTGCAGAGAGTGGAGACAATCTCCTCATGTACAGGGAGTGGTGACAATGTCCTCATGTGCAGAGATGGGAGACAATCACCACATGTACAGGGAGTGGAGACAATCTCCTCATGTGCACACAGTGGAGACAATCTCCCCATGTACAGAGAGTGGAAACAATCTCCTCATGTACAGGGAGTGGAGACAAACTCCTCATGTACAGGGAGTGGCGACAATCTCCTCATTTGCAGAGAGTGGAGACAATCTCCTCATGTACAGGGAGTGGAGACAATCTCCTCATGTGCACAGAGTGGAGACAATCTCCCCATGTACAGAGAGTGGAGAAAATCACCTCATGTACAGGGAGTGGAGACAATCTCCTCATGTGCAGAGAGTGGGGACAATCTGCTCATGTACAGAGAGTGGGGACAATCTGCTCATGTACATAGAGTGTAGACAATCTCCTCATGTACAGGAAGTGGAGACAATCTCCTCATGTGCAGAGATGGGAGACAATCTCCTCATGTACAGGGAGTGGAGACAATCTCCTCATGTACAGTGAGTGGAGACAATGTCCTCATGTGCAGAGAGTGGAGACAATCTCCTCATGTCCAGGGAGTGGAGACAATCTCCTCATGTGCAGAGATTGGAGACAATCTCCCCATGTCCAGAGAGTGGAAACAATCTCCTCATGTACAGGGAGTGGAGACAATCTCCTCATGTACAGGGAGTGGAGAAAAGCTCCTCATGTGCAGAGAGTTGAGACAATCTCCTCATGTACAGGGACTGGTGACAATGTCCTTAAGTGCAGAGAGTGGAGACAGTCTCCTCATATGCAGGGAGTGGAGACAATCTCCTCATGTGCAGAGAGTGGAGACAATCTCCTCATGTACAGGGAGTGGTGACAATGTCCTCATGTGCAGAGAGTGGAGACAATCTCCTCATGTTCAGGGAGTGGAGACAATCTGCTCATGTGCAGAGATGGGAGACAATCACCTCATGTACAGGGAGTGGAGACAATCTCCTCATGTGCAGAGAGTGGAGACAATCTCCTCATGTACAGAGAGTGGAGACAATCACCTCATGTACAGGGAGTGGAGACAATCTCCTCATGTGCAGAGATGGGAGACAATCTCCACATGTGCACAGAGTGGAGACAATCTCCTCATGTACAGGGAGTGGAGACAATCTCCTCATGTGCAGAGAGTGGAGACAATCTCCTCATGTACAGGGACTGGAGACAATCTCCTCATGTGCAGAGAGTGGAGACAATCTCCTCATGTGCAGAGAGTGGAGACAATCTCCTCATGTACAGAGAGTGCAGACAATCTACTCATGTACAGGAAGTGGAGACAATCTCCTCATGTACAGGGAGTGGAGACAATCTCCTCATGTACAGGGAGTGGAGACAATCTCCTCATGTGCAGAGAGTGGAGACAATCTCCTCATGTACGGGGAGTGGAGACAATCTCCTCATGTGCAGAGAGTGGAGACAATCTCCTCATGGACAGGGAGTGGAGACAATCTCCTCATGTACAGGGAGTGGCGACAATCTCCTTATGTACAGGTAGTGGAGACAATCTCCTCATGTGCAGAGAGTGGAGACAATCTCCTCATGTACAGGGAGTGGTGACAATGTCCTTATGTGCAGAGAGTGGAGACAGTCTCCTCATATGCAGGGATTGGAGACAATCTCCTCATGTGCAGAGAGTGGAGACAATCTCCTCATGTACAGGGAGTGGTGACAATGTCCTCATGTGCAGAGAGTGGAGACAATCTCCTCATGTACAGGGACTGGAGACAATCTCCTCATGTGCAGAGATGGGAGACAATCACCACATGTACAGGGAGTGGAGACAATCTCCTCATGTGCACATTTGGAGACAATCTCCCCATGTACAGGGAGTGGAAACAATCTCCTCATGTACAGGGAGTGGAGACAAAGTCCTCATGTACAGGGAGTGGCGACAATCTCCTCATGTGCAGAGAGTGGAGACAATCTCCTCATGTACAGGGAGTGGAGACAATCTCCTCAAGTGCACAGAGTGGAGACATTCTCCCCATGTACAGAGAGTGGAGACAATCTCCTCATGTACAGGGAGTGGTGACAATGTCCTCATGTGCAGAGAATGGAGACAATCACCTCATGTACAGGGAGTGGAGACAATCTCCTCATGTGCAGAGAGTGGGGACAATCTGCTCATGTACAGAGAGTGGGGACAATCTGCTCATGTACAGAGAGTGTAGACAATCTCCTCAAGTACAGGAGGTGGAGACAATCTCCTCATGTGCAGAGATGGGAGACAATCCACTCATGTACAGGGAGTGGAGAAAATCTCCTCATGTGCAGAGAGTGGAGACAATCTCCTCATGTACAGGGTGTGGTGACAATGTCCTTATGTGCAGAGAGTGGAGACAGTCTCCTCATATGCAGGGAGTGGAGACAATCTCCTCATGTGCAGAGAGTGGAGACAATCTACTCATGTACAGGGAGTGGTGACAATGTCCTCATGTGCAGAGAGTGGAGACAATCTCCTCATGTACAGGGAGTGGAGACAATCTCCTCATGTGCACAGATGGGAGACAATCACCTCATGTACAGGGAGTGGAGACAATCTCCTCATGTGCACAGAGTGGAGACGATCTCCCCATGTACAGAGAGTGGAAACAATCTCCTCATGTACAGGGAGTGGAGACAAACTCCTCATGTACAGGAGTGGCGACAATCTCCTCATGTGCAGAGAGTGGAGACAATCTCCTCATGGACAGGGAGTGGAGACAATCTCCTCATGTGCACAGAGTGGAGACAATCTCCCCATGTGCAGAGAGTGGAGACAATCTCCTCATGTACAGGGAGTGGTGACAATGTCATCATGTGCAGAGAGTGGGGACAATCTGCTCATGTACAGAGAGTGGGGACAATCTGCTCATGTACAGAGAGTGTAGACAATCTCCTCATGTACAGGAAGTGGAGACAATCTCCTCATGTGCAGAGATGGGAGACAATCTCCTCATGTACAGGGAGTGGAGACAATCTCCTCATGTGCACAGAGTGGAAACAATCTCCTCATGTACAGGGAGTGGAGACAATCTCCTCATGTACAGGGACTGGAGACAATCTCCTCATGTGCAGAGAGTGGAGACAATCTCCTCATGTACAGGGAGTGGAGACAATCTCCTCATGTGCAGAGATTGGAGACAATCTCACCATGTACAGAGAGTGGAAACAATCTCCTCATGTACAGGGAGTGGAGACAATCTCCTCATGTACAGGGAGTGGAGAAAATCTCCTCATGTGCAGAGAGTGGAGACAATCTCCTCATGTGCAGAGAGTGGAGACAATCTCCTCATGTGCAGAGAGTGGAGACAATCTCCTCATGTGCAGAGAGTGGAGACAATCTCCCCATGTACAGAGAGTGGAGACAATCACCTCATGTGCAGAGATGGGAGACAATCTCCACATGTGCACAGAGTGGAGACAATCTCCTCATGTACAGGGAGTGGAGACAATCTCCTCATGTGCAGAGAGTGGAGACAATCTCCGCATGTACAGGGACTGGAGACAATCTCCTCATGTGCAGAGAGTGGAGACAATCTCCTCATGTGCAGAGAGTGGAGACAATCTCCTCATGTGCAGAGAGTGCAGACAATCTCCTCATGTACAGGAAGTGGAGACAATCTCCTCATGTACAGGGAGTGGAAACAATCTCCTCATGTACAGGGAGTGGAGACAATCTCCTCATATACAGGGAGTGGAGACAATGTCCTCATGTGCAGAGAGTGGAGACAATCTCCTCATGTACAGGGAGTGGAGACAATCTCCTCATGTACAGGGAGTGGAGACAATCTCCTCATGTGCGGAGAGCGGAGACAATCTCCTCATGTGCAGAGAGCGGAGACAATCTCCTCATGTGCAGAGAGCAGAGACAATCTCCTCATGTACAGGGAGTGGAGACAATCTCCTCACGGACAGGGAGTAGAGACAATCTCCTCATGTACAGGGAGTGGAGATAATCTCCTCATGTACAGGGAGTGGAGACAATCTCCTCATGTGCGGAGAGCGGAGACAATCTCCTCATGTGCAGAGAGCGGAGACAATCTCCTCATGTGCAGAGAGCAGAGACAATCTCCTCATGTACAGGGAGTGGAGACAATCTCCTCATGTGCAGAGAATGGAGACAATCTCCTCATGTACAGAGAGTGGAGACAATCTCCTCATGTACAGGGAGTGGAGACAATCTCCTCATGTGCAGAGATGGGAGACAATCTCCTCATGTGCGCAGAGTGGAGACAATCTCCTCATGTACAGGGAGTGGAGACAATCTCCTCATGTGCAGAGAGTGGAGACAATCTCCTCATGTACAGGGAGTGGAGACAATCTCCTCATGTGCAGAGAGTGGAGACAATCTCCTCATGTGCAGAGAGTGGAGACAATCTCCTCATGTACAGGGAGTGGAGACAATCTCCTCATGTACAGGAAGTGGAGACAATCTCCTCATGTACAGGGAGTGGAGACAATCTCCTCATGTACAGGGAGTGGAGACAATCTCCTCATGTACAGAGAGTGCAGACAATCTCCTCATGTACAGGAAGTGGAGACAATCTCCTCATGTACATGGAGTGGAGACAATCTCCTCATGTGCAGGGAGTGGAGACAATCTCCTCATGTGCAGAGAGTGGAGACAATCTCCTCATGTACAGGGAGTGGAGACAATGTCCTCATGTGCAGAGAGTGGAGACTATCTCCTCATGTACAGGGAGTGGAGACAATCTCCTCATGTACAGGGAGTGGAGACAATCTCCTTATCTCCAGGGAGTGGAGACAATCTACTCATGTGCAGAGAGTGGAGACAATCTCCTCATGTACAGGGAGTGGTGACAATGTCCTTATGTGCAGAGAGTGGAGACAGTCTCCTCATATGCAGGGAGTGGAGACAATCTCCTCATGTGCAGAGAGTGGAGACAATCTCCTCATGTACAGGGAGTGGTGACAATGTCCTCATGTGCAGAGATGGGAGACAATCACCACATGTACAGGGAGTGGAGACAATCTCCTCATGTGCACAGAGTGGAGACAATCTCCCCATGTACAGAGAGTGGAAACAATCTCCTCATGTACAGGAGTGGAGACAGACTCCTCATGTACAGGGAGTGGCGACAATCTCCTCATTTGCAGAGAGTGGAGACAATCTCCTCATGTACAGGGAGTGGAGACAATCTCCTCATGTGCAAAGAGTGGAGACAATCTCCCCATGTACAGAGAGTGGAGAAAATCACCTCATGTACAGGGAGTGGAGACAATCTCCTCATGTGCAGAGAGTGGGGACAATCTGCTCATGTACAGAGAGTGGGGACAATCTGCTCATGTACAGAGAGTGTAGACAATCTCCTCATGTACAGGAAGTGGAGACAATCTCCTCATGTGCAGAGATGGGAGACAATCTCCTCATGTACAGGGAGTGGAGACAATCTCCTCATGTACAGGGAGTGGAGACAATGTCCTCATGTGCAGAGAGTGGAGACAATCTCCTCATGTCCAGGGAGTGGAGACAATCTCCTCATGTGCCGAGATTGGAGACAATCTCCCCATGTCCAGAGAGTGGAAACAATCTCCTCATGTACAGGGAGTGGAGACAATCTCCTCATGTACAGGGAGTGGAGAAAAGCTCCTCATGTGCAGAGAGTGGAGACAATCTCCTCATGTACAGGGAGTGGTGACAATGTCCTTATGTGCAGAGAGTGGAGACAGTCTCCTCATATGCAGGGAGTGGAGACAATCTCCTCATGTGCAGAGAGTGGAGACAATCTCCTCATGTACAGGGAGTGGTGACAATGTCCTCATGTGCAGAGAGTGGAGACAATCTCCTCATGTACAGAGAGTGGAGACAATCACCTCATGTACAGGGAGTGGAGACAATCTCCTCACGGACAGGGAGTAGAGACAATCTCCTCATGTACAGGGAGTGGAGATAATCTCCTCATGTACAGGGAGTGGAGACAATCTCCTCATGTGCGGAGAGCGGAGACAATCTCCTCATGTGCAGAGAGCGGAGACAATCTCCTCATGTGCAGAGAGCAGAGACAATCTCCTCATGTACAGGGAGTGGAGACAATCTCCTCATGTGCAGAGAATGGAGACAATCTCCTCATGTACAGGGAGTGGAGACAATCTCCTCACGGACAGGGAGTAGAGACAATCTCCTCATGTACAGGGAGTGGAGATAATCTCCTCATGTACAGGGAGTGGAGACAATCTCCTCATGTGCGGAGAGCGGAGACCATCTCCTCATGTGCAGAGAGCGGAGACAATCTCCTCATGTGCAGAGAGCAGAGACAATCTCCTCATGTACAGGGAGTGGAGACAATCTCCTCATGTGCAGAGAATGGAGACAATCTCCTCATGTACAGAGAGTGGAGACAATCTCCTCATGTACAGGGAGTGGAGACAATCTCCTCATGTGCAGAGATGGGAGACAATCTCCTCATGTGCGCAGAGTGGAGACAATCTCCTCATGTACAGGGAGTGGAGACAATCTCCTCATGTGCAGAGAGTGGAGACAATCTCCTCATGTACAGGGAGTGGAGACAATCTCCTCATGTGCAGAGAGTGGAGACAATCTCCTCATGTGCAGAGAGTGGAGACAATCTCCTCATGTACAGGGAGTGGAGACAATCTCCTCATGTACAGGAAGTGGAGACAATCTCCTCATGTACAGGGAGTGGAGACAATCTCCTCATGTACAGGGAGTGGAGACAATCTCCTCATGTACAGAGAGTGCAGACAATCTCCTCATGTACAGGAAGTGGAGACAATCTCCTCATGTACATGGAGTGGAGACAATCTCCTCATGTGCAGGGAGTGGAGACAATCTCCTCATGTGCAGAGAGTGGAGACAATCTCCTCATGTACAGGGAGTGGAGACAATGTCCTCAGGTGCAGAGAGTGGAGACTATCTCCTCATGTACAGGGAGTGGAGACAATCTCCTCATGTACAGGGAGTGGAGACAATCTCCTTATCTCCAGGGAGTGGAGACAATCTACTCATGTGCAGAGAGTGGAGACAATCTCCTCATGTACAGGGAGTGGTGACAATGTCCTTATGTGCAGAGAGTGGAGACAGTCTCCTCATATGCAGGGAGTGGAGACAATCTCCTCATGTGCAGAGAGTGGAGACAATCTCCTCATGTACAGGGAGTGGTGACAATGTCCTCATGTGCAGAGATGGGAGACAATCACCACATGTACAGGGAGTGGAGACAATCTCCTCATGTGCACAGAGTGGAGACAATCTCCCCATGTACAGAGAGTGGAAACAATCTCCTCATGTACAGGAGTGGAGACAAACTCCTCATGTACAGGGAGTGGCGACAATCTCCTCATTTGCAGAGAGTGGAGACAATCTCCTCATGTACAGGGAGTGGAGACAATCTCCTCATGTGCAAAGAGTGGAGACAATCTCCCCATGTACAGAGAGTGGAGAAAATCACCTCATGTACAGGGAGTGGAGACAATCTCCTCATGTGCAGAGAGTGGGGACAATCTGCTCATGTACAGAGAGTGGGGACAATCTGCTCATGTACAGAGAGTGTAGACAATCTCCTCATGTACAGGAAGTGGAGACAATCTCCTCATGTGCAGAGATGGGAGACAATCTCCCCATGTACAGGGAGTGGAGACAATCTCCTCATGTACAGGGAGTGGAGACAATGTCCTCATGTGCAGAGAGTGGAGACAATCTCCTCATGTCCAGGGAGTGGAGACAATCTCCTCATGTGCCGAGATTGGAGACAATCTCCCCATGTCCAGAGAGTGGAAACAATCTCCTCATGTACAGGGAGTGGAGACAATCTCCTCATGTACAGGGAGTGGAGAAAAGCTCCTCATGTGCAGAGAGTGGAGACAATCTCCTCATGTACAGGGAGTGGTGACAATGTCCTTATGTGCAGAGAGTGGAGACAGTCTCCTCATATGCAGGGAGTGGAGACAATCTCCTCATGTGCAGAGAGTGGAGACAATCTCCTCATGTACAGGGAGTGGTGACAATGTCCTCATGTGCAGAGAGTGGAGACAATCTCCTCATGTTCAGGGAGTGGAGACAATCTGCTCATGTGCAGAGATGGGAGACAATCACCTCATGTACAGGGAGTGGAGACAATCTCCTCATGTGCAGAGAGTGGAGACAATCTCCTCATGTACAGAGAGTGGAGACAATCACCTCATGTACAGGGAGTGGAGACAATCTCCTCATGTGCAGAGATGGGAGACAATCTCCTCATGTACAGGGAGTGGAAACAATCTCCTCATGTGCAGAGAGTGGAGACAATCTCCTCATGTACAGGGACTGGAGACAATCTCCTCATGTGCAGAGAGTGGAGACAATCTCCTCATGTGCAGAGAGTGGAGACAATCTCCTCATGTACAGAGAGTGCAGACAAACTCCTCATGTACAGGAAGTGGAGACAATCTCCTCATGTACAGGGAGTGGAGACAATCTCCTCATGTACAGGGAGTGGAGACAATCTCCTCATGTGCAGAGAGTGGAGACAATCTCCTCATGTACGGGGAGTGGAGACAATCTCCTCATGTGCAGAGAGTGGAGACAATCTCCTCATGGACAGGGAGTGGAGACAATCTCCTCATGTACAGGGAGTGGCGACAATCTCCTTATGTACAGGTAGTGGAGACAATCTCCTCATGTGCAGAGAGTGGAGACAATCTCCTCATGTACAGGGAGTGGTGACAATGTCCTTATGTGCAGAGAGTGGAGACAGTCTCCTCATATGCAGGGATTGGAGACAATCTCCTCATGTGCAGAGAGTGGAGACAATCTCCTCATGTACAGGGAGTGGTGACAATGTCCTCATGTGCAGAGAGTGGAGACAATCTCCTCATGTACAGGGAGTGGAGACAATCTCCTCATGTGCAGAGATGGGAGACAATCACCACATGTACAGGGAGTGGAGACAATCTCCTCATGTGCACATTTGGAGACAATCTCCCCATGTACAGGGAGTGGAAACAATCTCCTCATGTACAGGGAGTGGAGACAAAGTCCTCATGTACAGGGAGTGGCGACAATCTCCTCATGTGCAGAGAGTGGAGACAATCTCCTCATGTACAGGGAGTGGAGACAATCTCCTCATGTGCACAGAGTGGAGACATTCTCCCCATGTACAGAGAGTGGAGACAATCTCCTCATGTACAGGGAGTGGTGACAATGTCCTCATGTGCAGAGAATGGAGACAATCACCTCATGTACTGGGAGTGGAGACAATCTCCTCATGTGCAGAGAGTGGGGACAATCTGCTCATGTACAGAGAGTGGGGACAATCTGCTCATGTACAGAGAGTGTAGGCAATCTCCTCATGGACAGGAGGTGGAGACAATCTCCTCATGTGCAGAGATGGGAGACAATCTCCTCATGTACAGGGAGTGGAGACAATCTCCTCATGTGCACAGAGTGGAAACAATCTCCTCATGTACAGGGAGTGGAGACAATCTCCTCATGTACAGGGAGTGGAGACAATCTCCTCATGTACAGGGAGTGGAGAAAATCTCCTCATGTGCAGAGAGTGGAGACAATCTCCTGATGTACAGGGTGTGGTGACAATGTCCTTATGTGCAGAGAGTGGAGACAGTCTCCTCATATGCAGGGAGTGGAGACAATCTCCTCATGTGCAGAGAGTGGAGACAATCTCCTCATGTACAGGGAGTGGAGACAATCTCCTCATGTGCACAGATGGGAGACAATCACCTCATGTACAGGGAGTGGAGACAATCTCCTCATGTGCACAGAGTGGAGACGATCTCCCCATGTACAGAGAGTGGAAACAATCTCCTCATGTACAGGGAGTGGAGACAAACTCCTCATGTACAGGAGTGGCGACAATCTCCTCATGTGCAGAGAGTGGAGACAATCTCCTCATGTACAGGGAGTGGAGACAATCTCCTCATGTGCACAGAGTGGAGACAATCTCCCCATGTACAGAGAGTGGAGACAATCTCCTCATGTACAGGGAATGGTGACAATGTCATCATGTGCAGAGAGTGGGGACAATCTGCTCATGTACAGAGAGTGGGGACAATCTGCTCATGTACAGAGAGTGTAGACAATCTCCTCATGTACAGGAAGTGGAGACAATCTCCTCATGTGCAGAGATGGGAGACTATCTCCTCATGTACAGGGAGTGGAGACAATCTCCTCATGTGCACAGAGTGGAAACAATCTCCTCATGTACAGGGAGTGGAGACAATCTCCTCATGTACAGGGACTGGAGACAATCTCCTCATGTGCAGAGAGTGGAGACAATCTCCTCATGTACAGGGAGTGGAGACAATCTCCTCATGTGCAGAGATTGGAGACAATCTCCCCATGTACAGAGAGTGGAAACAATCTCCTCATGTACAGGGAGTGGAGACAATCTCCTCATGTACAGGGAGTGGAGAAAATCTCCTCATGTGCAGAGAGTGGAGACAATCTCCTCATGTGCAGAGAGTGGAGACAATCTCCTCATGTGCAGAGAGTGGAGACAATCTCCTCATGTGCAGAGAGTGGAGACAATCTCCTGATCTGCAGAGAGTGGAGACAATCTCCTCATGTGCAGAGAGTGGAGACAATCTCGTCATGTGCAGAGAGTGGGGACAATCTGCTCATGTGCAGAGAGTGGGGACAATCTGCTCATGTACAGAGAGTGTAGACAATCTCCTCATGAGCAGAGAGTGGAGACAATATCCTCATGTGCAGAGAGTGGAGACATTCTCCTGATCTGCAGAGAGTGGAGACAATCACCTCATGTACAGGGAGTGGAGACAATCTCGTCATGTGCAGAGAGTGGGGACAATCTGCTCATGTGCAGAGAGTGGGGACAATCTGCTCATGTACAGAGAGTGTAGACAATCTCCTCATGTGCAGAGATGGGAGACAATCTCCTCATGTACAGGGAGTGGAGACAATCTCCTCATGTACAGGGAGTGGAGACAATGTCCTCATGTGCAGAGAGTGGAGACAATCTCCTCATGTACAGGGAGTGGAGACAATCTCTTCATGTGCAGAGATTGGAGACAATCTCCCCATGTACAGAGAGTGGAAACAATCTCCTCATGTACAGGGAGTGGAGACAATCTCCTCATGTACAGGGAGTGGAGAAAAGCTCCTCATGTGCAGAGAGTGGAGACAATCTCCTCATGTACAGGGAGTGGTGACAATGTCCTTATGTGCAGAGAGTGGAGACCGTCTCCTCATATGCAGGGAGTGGAGACAATCTCCTCATGTGCAGAGAGTGGAGACAATCTCCTCATGTGCAGGGAGTGGTGACAATGTCCTCATGTGCAGAGAGTGGAGATAATCTCCTCATGTACAGGGATTGGAGACAATCTGCTCATGTGCAGAGATGGGAGACAATCACCTCATATACAGGGAGTGGAGACAATCTCCTCATGTGCACAGAGTGGAGACAATCTCCCCATGTACAGAGAGTGGAAACAATCTCCTCATGTACAGGGAGTGGAGACAAACTCCTCATGTACAGGAGTGGCGACAATCTCCTCATGTGCAGAGAGTGGAGACCATCTCCTCATGTACAGGGAGTGCAGACAATCTCCTCATGTGCACAGAGTGGAGACAATCTCCCCATGTACAGAGAGTGGAGACAATCTCCTCATGTACAGGGAGTGGTGACAATGTCCTCATGTGCAGAGAGTGGAGACAATCACCTCATGTACAGGGGGTGGAGACAATCTCCTCATGTGCAGAGAGTGGAGACAATCTCCTCATGTGCAGAGAGTGGAGACAATCTCCTCATGTACAGAGAGTGGAGACAATCACCTCATGTCCAGTGAGTGGAGACAATCTCCTCATGTGCAGAGATGGGAGACAATCTCCTCATGTGCACAGAGTGGAGACAATCTCCTCATGTACAGAGAGTGGAAACAATCTCCTCATGTGCAGAGAGTGGAGACAATCTCCTCATGTACAGGGACTGGAGACAATCTCCTCATTTGCAGAGAGTGGAGACAATCTCCTCATGTGCAGAGAGTGGAGACAATCTCCTCATGTACAGAGAGTGCAGACAATCTCCTCATGTACAGGAAGTGGAGACAATCTCCTCATGTACAGGGAGTGGAGACAATCTCCTCATGTACAGGGAGTGGAGACAATATCCTCATGTGCAGAGAGTGGAGACAATCTCCTCATGTACGGGGAGTGGAGACAATCTCCTCATGTGCAGAGAGTGGAGACAATCTCCTCATGTACAGGGAGTGGAGACAATCTCCTCATGTACAGGGAGTGGCGACAATCTCCTTATGTACAGGTAGTGGAGACAATCTCCTCATGTGCAGAGAGTGGAGACAATCTCCTCATGTACAGAGAGTGCAGACAATCTCCTCATGTACAGGAAGTGGAGACAATCTCCTCATGTACAGGGAGTGGAGACAATCTCCTCATGTACAGGGATTGGAGACAATATCCTCATGTGCAGAGAGTGGAGACAATATCCTCATGTACGGGGAGTGGAGACAATCTCCTCATGTGCAGAGATGGGAGACAATCTCCTCATGTACAGGGAGTGGGGACAATCTCCTCATGTACAGGGAGTGGAGACAATGTCCTCATGTGCAGAGAGTGGAGACAATCTCCTCATGTCCAGGGAGTGGAGACAATCTCCTCATGTGCAGAGATTGGAGACAATCTCCCCATGTACAGAGAGTGGAAACAATCTCCTCATGTACAGGGAGTGGAGACAATCTCCTCATGTACAGGGAGTGGAGAAAAGCTCCTCATGTGCAGAGAGTGGAGACAATCTCCTCATGTACAGGGAGTGGTGACAATGTCCTTATGTGCAGAGAGTGGAGACAGTCTCCTCATATGCAGGGAGTGGAGACAATCTCCTCATGAGCAGAGAGTGGAGACAATCTCCTCATGTACAGGGAGTGGTGACAATGTCCTCATGTGCAGAGAGTGGAGACAATCTCCTCATGTTCAGGGAGTGGAGACAATCTCCTCATGTGCAGAGATGGGAGACAATCATCTCATGTACAGGGAGTGGAGACAATCTCCTCATGTGCAGAGAGTGGAGACAATCTCCTCATGTACAGAGAGTGGAGACAATCACCTCATGTACAGGGAGTGGAGACAATCTCCTCATGTGCAGAGATGGGAGACAATCTCCACATGTGCACAGAGTGGAGACAATCTCCTCATGTACAGGGAGTGGAGACAATCTCCTCATGTGCAGAGAGTGGAGACAATCTCCTCATGTACAGGGACTGGAGACAATCTCCTCATGTGCAGAGAGTGGAGACAATCTCCTCATGTGCAGAGAGTGGAGACAATCTCCTCATGTACAGAGAGTGCAGACAATCTCCTCATGTACAGGAAGTGGAGACAATCTCCTCATGTACAGGGAGTGGAGACAATCTCCTCATGTACAGGGAGTGGAGACAATCTCCTCATGTGCAGAGAGTGGAGACAATCTCCTCATGTACGGGGAGTGGAGACAATCTCCTCATGTGCAGAGAGTGGAGACAATCTACTCATGGACAGGGAGTGGAGACAATCTCCTCATGTACAGGGAGTGGCGACAATCTCCTTATGTACAGGTAGTGGAGACAATCTCCTCATGTGCAGAGAGTGGAGACAATCTCCTTATGTACAGGGAGTGGTGACAATGTCCTTATGTGCAGAGAGTGGAGACAGTCTCCTGATATGCAGGGATTGGAGACAATCTCCTCATGTGCAGAGAGTGGAGACAATCTCCTCATGTACAGGGAGTGGTGACGATGTCCTCATGTGCAGAGAGTGGAGACAATCTCCTCATGTACAGGGAGTGGAGACAATCTCCTCATGTGCAGAGATGGGAGACAATCACCACATGTACAGGGAGTGGAGACAATCTCCTCATGTGCAGAGAGTGGAGACAATCTCCTCATGTACAGGGACTGGAGACAATCTCCTCATGTGCAGAGAGTGGAGACAATCTCCTCATGTGCAGAGAGTGGAGACAATCTCCTCATGTACAGAGAGTGCAGACAATCTCCTCATGTACAGGAAGTGGAGACAATCTCCTCATGTACAGGGAGTGGAGACAATCTCCTCATGTACAGGGAGTGGAGACAATCTCCTCATGTGCAGAGAGTGGAGACAATCTCCTCATGTACGGGGAGTGGAGACAATCTCCTCATGTGCAGAGAGTGGAGACAATCTACTCATGGACAGGGAGTGGAGACAATCTCCTCATGTACAGGGAGTGGCGACAATCTCCTTATGTACAGGTAGTGGAGACAATCTCCTCATGTGCAGAGAGTGGAGACAATCTCCTTATGTACAGGGAGTGGTGACAATGTCCTTATGTGCAGAGAGTGGAGACAGTCTCCTGATATGCAGGGATTGGAGACAATCTCCTCATGTGCAGAGAGTGGAGACAATCTCCTCATGTACAGGGAGTGGTGACGATGTCCTCATGTGCAGAGAGTGGAGACAATCTCCTCATGTACAGGGAGTGGAGACAATCTCCTCATGTGCAGAGATGGGAGACAATCACCACATGTACAGGGAGTGGAGACAATCTCCTCATGTGCACATTTGGAGACAATCTCCCCATGTACAGGGAGTGGAAACAATCTCCTCATGTACAGGGAGTGGAGACAAAGTCCTCATGTACAGGGAGTGGCGACAGTCTCCTCATGTGCAGAGAGTGGAGACAATCTCCTCATGTGCACAGAGTGGAGACATTCTCCCCATGTACAGAGAGTGGAGACATTCTCCTCATGTACAGGGAGTGGTGACAATGTCCTCATGTGCAGAGAATGGAGACAATCACCTCATGTACAGGGAGTGGAGACAATCTCCTCATGTGCAGAGAGTGGGGACAATCTGCTCATGTACAGAGAGTGGGGACAATCTGCTCATGTACAGAGAGTGTAGACAATCTCCTCATGTACAGGAGGTGGAGACAATCTCCTCATGTGCAGAGATGGGAGACAATCTCCTCATGTACAGGGAGTGGAGACAATCTCCTCATGTGCACAGAGTGGAAACAATCTCCTCATGTACAGGGAGTGGAGACAATCTCCTCATGTACAGGGAGTGGAGACAATCTCCTCATGTACAGGGAGTGGAGAAAATCTCCTCATGTGCAGAGAGTGGAGACAATCTCCTCATGTACAGGGTGTGGTGACAATGTCCTTATGTGCAGAGAGTGGAGACAGTCTCCTCATATGCAGGGAGTGGAGACAATCTCCTCATGTGCAGAGAGTGGAGACAATCTCCTCATGTACAGGGAGTGGTGACAATGTCCTCATGTGCAGAGAGTGGAGACAATCTCCTCATGTGCACAGATGGGAGACAATCACCTCATGTACAGGGAGTGGAGACAATCTCCTCATGTGCACAGAGTGGAGACGATCTCCCCATGTACAGAGAGTGGTAACAATCTCCTCATGTACAGGGAGTGGAGACAAACTCCTCATGTACAGGAGTGGCGACAATCTCCTCATGTGCAGAGAGTGGAGACAATCTCCTCATGTACAGGGAGTGGAGACAATCTCCTCATGTGCACAGAGTGGAGACAATCTCCCCATGTACAGAGAGTGGAGACAATCTCCTCATGTACAGGGAGTGGTGACAATGTCATCATGTGCAGAGAGTGGGGACAATCTGCTCATGTACAGAGAGTGGGGACAATCTGCTCATGTACAGAGAGTGTAGACAATCTCCTCATGTACAGGAAGTGGAGACAATCTCCTCATGTGCAGAGATGGGAGACAATCTCCTCATGTACAGGGAGTGGAGACAATCTCCTCATGTGCACAGAGTGGAAACAATCTCCTCATGTACAGGGAGTGGAGACAATCTCCTCATGTACAGGGAGTGGAGACAATGTCCTCATGTGCAGAGAGTGGAGACAATCTCCTCATGTACAGGGAGTGGAGACAATCTCCTCATGTGCAGAGATTGGAGACAATCTCCCCATGTACAGAGAGTGGAAACAATCTCCTCATGTACAGGGAGTGGAGACAATCTCCACATGTACAGGGAGTGGAGAAAATCTCCTCATGTGCAGAGAGTGGAGACAATCTCCTCATGTGCAGAGAGTGGAGACAATCTCCTCATGTGCAGAGAGTGGAGACAATCTCCTCATGTGCAGAGAGTGGAGACAATCTCCCCATGTACAGAGAGTGGAGACAATCACCTCATGTACAGGGAGTGGAGACAATCTCGTTAAGTGCAGAGAGTGGGGACAATCTGCTCATGTGCAGAGAGTGGGGACAATCTGCTCATGTACAGAGAGTGTAGACAATCTCCTCATGTGCAGAGATGGGAGACAATCTCCTCATGTACAGGGAGTGGAGACAATCTCCTCATGTACAGGGAGTGGAGACAATGTCCTCATGTGCAGAGAGTGGAGACAATCTCCTCATGTACAGGGAGTGGAGACAATCTCCTCATGTGCAGAGATTGGAGACAATCTCCCCATGTACAGAGAGTGGAAACAATCTCCTCATGTACAGGGAGTGGAGACAATCTCCTCATGTACAGGGAGTGGAGAAAAGCTCCTCATGTGCAGAGAGTGGAGACAATCTCCTCATGTACAGGGAGTGGTGACAATGTCCTTATGTGCAGAGAGTGGAGACAGTCTCCTCATATGCAGGGAGTGGAGACAATCTCCTCATCTGCAGGGAGTGGTGACAATGTCCTCATGTGCAGAGAGTGGAGACAATCTCCTCATGTACAGGGATTGGAGACAATCTGCTCATGTGCAGAGATGGGAGACAATCACCTCATGTACAGGGAGTGGAGACAATCTCCTCATGTGCACAGAGTGTAGACAATCTCCCCATGTACAGAGAGTGGAAACAATCTCCTCATGTACAGGGAGTGGAGACAATCTCCTCATGTACAGGGAGTGGAGACAATCTCCTCATGTGCAGAGAGTGGAGACAATCTCCTCATGTACAGGGACTGGAGACAATCTCCTCATGTGCAGAGAGTGGAGACAATCTCCTCATGTGCAGAGAGTGGAGACAATCTCCTCATGTACAGAGAGTGCAGACAATCTCCTCATGTACAGGAAGTGGAGACAATCTCCTCATGTACAGGGAGTGGAGACAATCTCCTCATGTACAGGGAGTGGAGACAATCTCCTCATGTGCAGAGAGTGGAGACAATCTCCTCATGTACGGGGAGTGGAGACAATCTCCTCATGTGCAGAGAGTGGAGACAATCTACTCATGGACAGGGAGTGGAGACAATCTCCTCATGTACAGGGAGTGGCGACAATCTCCTTATGTACAGGTAGTGGAGACAATCTCCTCATGTGCAGAGAGTGGAGACAATCTCCTCATGTACAGGGAGTGGAGACAATCTCCTCATGTGCAGAGATTGGAGACAATCTCCCCATGTACAGAGAGTGGAAACAATCTCCTCATGTACAGGGAGTGGAGACAATCTCCTCATGTACAGGGAGTGGAGAAAATCTCCTCATGTGCAGAGAGTGGAGACAATCTCCTCATGTGCAGAGAGTGGAGACAATCTCCTCATGTGCAGAGAGTGGAGACAATCTCCTCATGTGCAGAGAGTGGAGACAATCTCCTGATCTGCAGAGAGTGGAGACAATCTCCTCATGTGCAGAGAGTGGAGACAATCTCGTCATGTGCAGAGAGTGGGGACAATCTGCTCATGTGCAGAGAGTGGGGACAATCTGCTCATGTACAGAGAGTGTAGACAATCTCCTCATGAGCAGAGAGTGGAGACAATCTCCTCATGTGCAGAGAGTGGAGACATTCTCCTGATCTGCAGAGAGTGGAGACAATCACCTCATGTACAGGGAGTGGAGACAATCTCGTCATGTGCAGAGAGTGGGGACAATCTGCTCATGTGCAGAGAGTGGGGACAATCTGCTCATGTACAGAGAGTGTAGACAATCTCCTCATGTGCAGAGATGGGAGACAATCTCCTCATGTACAGGGAGTGGAGACAATCTCCTCATGTACAGGGAGTGGAGACAATGTCCTCATGTGCAGAGAGTGGAGACAATCTCCTCATGTACAGGGAGTGGAGACAATCTCTTCATGTGCAGAGATTGGAGACAATCTCCCCATGTACAGAGAGTGGAAACAATCTCCTCATGTACAGGGAGTGGAGACAATCTCCTCATGTACAGGGAGTGGAGAAAAGCTCCTCATGTGCAGAGAGTGGAGACAATCTCCTCATGTACAGGGAGTGGTGACAATGTCCTTATGTGCAGAGAGTGGAGACCGTCTCCTCATATGCAGGGAGTGGAGACAATCTCCTCATGTGCAGAGAGTGGAGACAATCTCCTCATGTGCAGGGAGTGGTGACAATGTCCTCATGTGCAGAGAGTGGAGATAATCTCCTCATGTACAGGGATTGGAGACAATCTGCTCATGTGCAGAGATGGGAGACAATCACCTCATATACAGGGAGTGGAGACAATCTCCTCATGTGCACAGAGTGGAGACAATCTCCCCATGTACAGAGAGTGGAAACAATCTCCTCATGTACAGGGAGTGGAGACAAACTCCTCATGTACAGGAGTGGCGACAATCTCCTCATGTGCAGAGAGTGGAGACCATCTCCTCATGTACAGGGAGTGCAGACAATCTCCTCATGTGCACAGAGTGGAGACAATCTCCCCATGTACAGAGAGTGGAGACAATCTCCTCATGTACAGGGAGTGGTGACAATGTCCTCATGTGCAGAGAGTGGAGACAATCACCTCATGTACAGGGGGTGGAGACAATCTCCTCATGTGCAGAGAGTGGAGACAATCTCCTCATGTGCAGAGAGTGGAGACAATCTCCTCATGTACAGAGAGTGGAGACAATCACCTCATGTCCAGTGAGTGGAGACAATCTCCTCATGTGCAGAGATGGGAGACAATCTCCTCATGTGCACAGAGTGGAGACAATCTCCTCATGTACAGAGAGTGGAAACAATCTCCTCATGTGCAGAGAGTGGAGACAATCTCCTCATGTACAGGGACTGGAGACAATCTCCTCATTTGCAGAGAGTGGAGACAATCTCCTCATGTGCAGAGAGTGGAGACAATCTCCTCATGTACAGAGAGTGCAGACAATCTCCTCATGTACAGGAAGTGGAGACAATCTCCTCATGTACAGGGAGTGGAGACAATCTCCTCATGTACAGGGAGTGGAGACAATATCCTCATGTGCAGAGAGTGGAGACAATCTCCTCATGTACGGGGAGTGGAGACAATCTCCTCATGTGCAGAGAGTGGAGACAATCTCCTCATGTACAGGGAGTGGAGACAATCTCCTCATGTACAGGGAGTGGCGACAATCTCCTTATGTACAGGTAGTGGAGACAATCTCCTCATGTGCAGAGAGTGGAGACAATCTCCTCATGTACAGAGAGTGCAGACAATCTCCTCATGTACAGGAAGTGGAGACAATCTCCTCATGTACAGGGAGTGGAGACAATCTCCTCATGTACAGGGATTGGAGACAATATCCTCATGTGCAGAGAGTGGAGACAATATCCTCATGTACGGGGAGTGGAGACAATCTCCTCATGTGCAGAGATGGGAGACAATCTCCTCATGTACAGGGAGTGGGGACAATCTCCTCATGTACAGGGAGTGGAGACAATGTCCTCATGTGCAGAGAGTGGAGACAATCTCCTCATGTCCAGGGAGTGGAGACAATCTCCTCATGTGCAGAGATTGGAGACAATCTCCCCATGTACAGAGAGTGGAAACAATCTCCTCATGTACAGGGAGTGGAGACAATCTCCTCATGTACAGGGAGTGGAGAAAAGCTCCTCATGTGCAGAGAGTGGAGACAATCTCCTCATGTACAGGGAGTGGTGACAATGTCCTTATGTGCAGAGAGTGGAGACAGTCTCCTCATATGCAGGGAGTGGAGACAATCTCCTCATGAGCAGAGAGTGGAGACAATCTCCTCATGTACAGGGAGTGGTGACAATGTCCTCATGTGCAGAGAGTGGAGACAATCTCCTCATGTTCAGGGAGTGGAGACAATCTCCTCATGTGCAGAGATGGGAGACAATCATCTCATGTACAGGGAGTGGAGACAATCTCCTCATGTGCAGAGAGTGGAGACAATCTCCTCATGTACAGAGAGTGGAGACAATCACCTCATGTACAGGGAGTGGAGACAATCTCCTCATGTGCAGAGATGGGAGACAATCTCCACATGTGCACAGAGTGGAGACAATCTCCTCATGTACAGGGAGTGGAGACAATCTCCTCATGTGCAGAGAGTGGAGACAATCTCCTCATGTACAGGGACTGGAGACAATCTCCTCATGTGCAGAGAGTGGAGACAATCTCCTCATGTGCAGAGAGTGGAGACAATCTCCTCATGTACAGAGAGTGCAGACAATCTCCTCATGTACAGGAAGTGGAGACAATCTCCTCATGTACAGGGAGTGGAGACAATCTCCTCATGTACAGGGAGTGGAGACAATCTCCTCATGTGCAGAGAGTGGAGACAATCTCCTCATGTACGGGGAGTGGAGACAATCTCCTCATGTGCAGAGAGTGGAGACAATCTACTCATGGACAGGGAGTGGAGACAATCTCCTCATGTACAGGGAGTGGCGACAATCTCCTTATGTACAGGTAGTGGAGACAATCTCCTCATGTGCAGAGAGTGGAGACAATCTCCTTATGTACAGGGAGTGGTGACAATGTCCTTATGTGCAGAGAGTGGAGACAGTCTCCTGATATGCAGGGATTGGAGACAATCTCCTCATGTGCAGAGAGTGGAGACAATCTCCTCATGTACAGGGAGTGGTGACGATGTCCTCATGTGCAGAGAGTGGAGACAATCTCCTCATGTACAGTGAGTGGAGACAATCTCCTCATGTGCAGAGATGGGAGACAATCACCACATGTACAGGGAGTGGAGACAATCTCCTCATGTGCACATTTGGAGACAATCTCCCCATGTACAGGGAGTGGAAACAATCTCCTCATGTACAGGGAGTGGAGACAAAGTCCTCATGTACAGGGAGTGGCGACAGTCTCCTCATGTGCAGAGAGTGGAAACAATCTCCTCATGTACAGGGAGTGGAGACAATCTCCTCATGTGCACAGAGTGGAGACATTCTCCCCATGTACAGAGAGTGGAGACATTCTCCTCATGTACAGGGAGTGGTGACAATGTCCTCATGTGCAGAGAATGGAGACAATCACCTCATGTACAGGGAGTGGAGACAATCTCCTCATGTGCAGAGAGTGGGGACAATCTGCTCATGTACAGAGAGTGGGGACAATCTGCTCATGTACAGAGAGTGTAGACAATCTCCTCATGTACAGGAGGTGGAGACAATCTCCTCATGTGCAGAGATGGGAGACAATCTCCTCATGTACAGGGAGTGGAGACAATCTCCTCATGTGCACAGAGTGGAAACAATCTCCTCATGTACAGGGAGTGGAGACAATCTCCTCATGTACAGGGAGTGGAGACAATCTCCTCATGTACAGGGAGTGGAGAAAATCTCCTCATGTGCAGAGAGTGGAGACAATCTCCTCATGTACAGGGTGTGGTGACAATGTCCTTATGTGCAGAGAGTGGAGACAGTCTCCTCATATGCAGGGAGTGGAGACAATCTCCTCATGTGCAGAGAGTGGAGACAATCTCCTCATGTACAGGGAGTGGTGACAATGTCCTCATGTGCAGAGAGTGGAGACAATCTCCTCATGTGCACAGATGGGAGACAATCACCTCATGTACAGGGAGTGGAGACAATCTCCTCATGTGCACAGAGTGGAGACGATCTCCCCATGTACAGAGAGTGGTAACAATCTCCTCATGTACAGGGAGTGGAGACAAACTCCTCATGTACAGGAGTGGCGACAATCTCCTCATGTGCAGAGAGTGGAGACAATCTCCTCATGTACAGGGAGTGGAGACAATCTCCTCATGTGCACAGAGTGGAGACAATCTCCCCATGTACAGAGAGTGGAGACAATCTCCTCATGTACAGGGAGTGGTGACAATGTCATCATGTGCAGAGAGTGGGGACAATCTGCTCATGTACAGAGAGTGGGGACAATCTGCTCATGTACAGAGAGTGTAGACAATCTCCTCATGTACAGGAAGTGGAGACAATCTCCTCATGTGCAGAGATGGGAGACAATCTCCTCATGTACAGGGAGTGGAGACAATCTCCTCATGTGCACAGAGTGGAAACAATCTCCTCATGTACAGGGAGTGGAGACAATCTCCTCATGTACAGGGAGTGAAGACAATGTCCTCATGTGCAGAGAGTGGAGACAATCTCCTCATGTACAGGGAGTGGAGACAATCTCCTCATGTGCAGAGATTGGAGACAATCTCCCCATGTACAGAGAGTGGAAACAATCTCCTCATGTACAGGGAGTGGAGACAATCTCCTCATGTACAGGGAGTGGAGAAAATCTCCTCATGTGCAGAGAGTGGAGACAATCTCCTCATGTGCAGAGAGTGGAGACAATCTCCTCATGTGCAGAGAGTGGAGACAATCTCCTCATGTGCAGAGAGTGGAGACAATCTCCCCATGTACAGAGAGTGGAGACAATCACCTCATGTACAGGGAGTGGAGACAATCTCGTCATGTGCAGAGAGTGGGGACAATCTGCTCATGTGCAGAGAGTGGGGACAATCTGCTCATGTACAGAGAGTGTAGACAATCTCCTCATGTGCAGAGATGGGAGACAATCTCCTCATGTACAGGGAGTGGAGACAATCTCCTCATGTACAGGGAGTGGAGACAATGTCCTCATGTGCAGAGAGTGGAGACAATCTCCTCATGTACAGGGAGTGGAGACAATCTCCTCATGTGCAGAGATTGGAGACAATCTCCCCATGTACAGAGAGTGGAAACAATCTCCTCATGTACAGGGAGTGGAGACAATCTCCTCATGTACAGGGAGTGGAGAAAAGCTCCTCATGTGCAGAGAGTGGAGACAATCTCCTCATGTACAGGGAGTGGTGACAATGTCCTTATGTGCAGAGAGTGGAGACAGTCTCCTCATATGCAGGGAGTGGAGACAATCCCCTCATCTGCAGGGAGTGGTGACAATGTCCTCATGTGCAGAGAGTGGAGACAATCTCCTCATGTACAGGGATTGGAGACAATCTGCTCATGTGCAGAGATGGGAGACAATCACCTCATGTACACGGAGTGGAGACAATCTCCTCATGTGCACAGAGTGTAGACAATCTCCCCATGTACAGAGAGTGGAAACAATCTCCTCATGTACAGGGAGTGGAGACAATCTCCTCATGTACAGGGAGTGGAGACAATCTCCTCATGTGCAGAGAGTGGAGACAATCTCCTCATGTACAGGGACTGGAGACAATCTCCTCATGTGCAGAGAGTGGAGACAATCTCCTCATGTGCAGAGAGTGGAGACAATCTCCTCATGTACAGAGAGTGCAGACAATCTCCTCATGTACAGGAAGTGGAGACAATCTCCTCATGTACAGGGAGTGGAGACAATCTCCTCATGTACAGGGAGTGGAGACAATCTCCTCATGTGCAGAGAGTGGAGACAATCTCCTCATGTACGGGGAGTGGAGACAATCTCCTCATGTGCAGAGAGTGGAGACAATCTACTCATGGACAGGGAGTGGAGACAATCTCCTCATGTACAGGGAGTGGCGACAATCTCCTTATGTACAGGTAGTGGAGACAATCTCCTCATGTGCAGAGAGTGGAGACAATCTCCTTATGTACAGGGAGTGGTGACAATGTCCTTATGTGCAGAGAGTGCAGACAGTCTCCTGATATGCAGGGATTGGAGACAATCTCCTCATGTGCAGAGAGTGGAGACAATCTCCTCATGTACAGGGAGTGGTGACAATGTCCTCATGTGCAGTGAGTGGAGACAATCTCCTCATGTACAGGGAGTGGAGACAATCTCCTCATGTGCAGAGATGGGGGACAATCACCACATGTACAGGGAGTGGAGACAATCTCCTCATGTGCACATTTGGAGACAATCTCCCCATGTACAGGGAGTGGAAACAATCTCCTCATGTACAGGGAGTGGAGACAAAGTCCTCATGTACAGGGAGTGGCGACAATCTCCTCATGTGCAGAGAGTGGGGACAATCTCCTCATGTACAGGGAGTGGAGACAATCTCCTCATGTGCACAGAGTGGAGACATTCTCCCCATGTACAGAGAGTGGAGACAATCTCCTCATGTACAGGGAGTGGTGACAATGTCCTCATGTGCAGAGAATGGAGACAATCACCTCATGTACAGGGAGTGGAGACAATCTCCTCATGTGCAGACAGTGGGGACAATCTGCTCATGTACAGAGAGTGGGGACAATCTGCTCATGTACAGAGAGTGTAGACAATCTCCTCATGTACAGGAGGTGGAGACAATCTCCTCATGTGCAGAGATGGGAGACAATCTCCTCATGTACAGGGAGTGGAGACAATCTCCTCATGTGCACAGAGTGGAAACAAACTCCTCATGTACAGGGAGTGGAGACAATCTCCTCATGTACAGGGAGTGGAGACAATCTCCTCATGTACAGGGAGTGGAGAAAATCTCCTCATGTGCAGAGAGTGGAGACAATCTCCTCATGTACAGGGAGTGGTGACAATGTCCTCATGTGCAGAGAGTGGAGACAATCTCCTCATGTGCACAGATGGGAGACAATCACCTCATGTACAGGGAGTGGAGACAATCTCCTCATGTGCACAGAGTGGAGACGATCTCCCCATGTACAGAGAGTGGAAACAATCTCCTCATGTACAGGGAGTGGAGACAAAGTCCTCATGTACAGGGAGTGGCGACAATCTCCTCATGTGCAGAGAGTGGAGACAATCTCCTCATGTACAGGGAGTGGAGACAATCTCCTCATGTGCACAGAGTGGAGACATTCTCCCCATGTACAGAGAGTGGAGACAATCTCCTCATGTACAGGGAGTGGTGACAATGTCCTCATGTGCAGAGAATGGAGACAATCACCTCATGTACAGGGAGTGGAGACAATCTCCTCATGTGCAGAGAGTGGGGACAATCTGCTCATGTACAGAGAGTGGGGACAATCTGCTCATGTACAGAGAGTGTAGACAATCTCCTCATGTACAGGAGGTGGAGACAATCTCCTCATGTGCAGAGATGGGAGACAATCTCCTCATGTACAGGGAGTGGAGACAATCTCCTCATGTGCACAGAGTGGAAACAAACTCCTCATGTACAGGGAGTGGAGACAATCTCCTCATGTACAGGGAGTGGAGACAATCTCCTCATGTACAGGGAGTGGAGAAAATCTCCTCATGTGCAGAGAGTGGAGACAATCTCCTCATGTACAGGGAGTGGTGACAATGTCCTCATGTGCAGAGAGTGGAGACAATCTCCTCATGTGCACAGATGGGAGACAATCACCTCATGTACAGGGAGTGGAGACAATCTCCTCATGTGCACAGAGTGGAGACGATCTCCCCATGTACAGAGAGTGGAAACAATCTCCTCATGTACAGGGAGTGGAGACAAACTCCTCATGTACAGGAGTGGCGACAATCTCCTCATGTGCAGAGAGTGGAGACAATCTCCTCATGTACAGGGAGTGGAGACAATCTCCTCATGTGCACAGAGTGTAGACAATCTCCCCATGTACAGAGAGTGGAGACAATCTCCTCATGTACAGGGAGTGGTGACAATGTCATCATGTGCAGAGAGTGGGGACAATCTGCTCATGTACAGAGAGTGGGGACAATCTGCTCATGTACAGAGAGTGTAGACAATCTCCTCATGTACAGGAAGTGGAGACAATCTCCTCATGTGCAGAGATGGGAGACAATCTCCTCATGTACAGGGAGTGGAGACAATCTCCTCATGTGCACAGAGTGGAAACAATCTCCTCATGTACAGGGAGTGGAGACAATCTCCTCATGTACAGGGAGTGGAGACAATGTCCTCATGTGCAGAGAGTGGAGACAATCTCCTCATGTACAGGGAGTGGAGACAATCTCCTCATGTGCAGACAGTGGGGACAATCTGCTCATGTACAGAGAGTGGGGACAATCTGCTCATGTACAGGGAGTGGAGACAATCTCCTCATGTGCACAGAGTGGAGACATTCTCCCCATGTACAGAGAGTGGAGACAATCTCCTCATGTACAGGGAGTGGTGACAATGTCCTCATGTGCACAGATGGGAGACAATCACCTCATGTACAGGGAGTGGAGACAATCTCCTCATGTGCACAGAGTGGAGACGATCTCCCCATGTACAGAGAGTGGAAACAATCTCCTCATGTACAGGGAGTGGAGACAAAGTCCTCATGTACAGGGAGTGGCGACAATCTCCTCATGTGCAGAGAGTGGAGACAATCTCCTCATGTACAGGGAGTGGAGACAATCTCCTCATGTGCACAGAGTGGAGACATTCTCCCCATGTACAGAGAGTGGAGACAATCTCCTCATGTACAGGGAGTGGTGACAATGTCCTCATGTGCAGAGAATGGAGACAATCACCTCATGTACAGGGAGTGGAGACAATCTCCTCATGTGCAGAGAGTGGGGACAATCTGCTCATGTACAGAGAGTGGGGACAATCTGCTCATGTACAGAGAGTGTAGACAATCTCCTCATGTACAGGAGGTGGAGACAATCTCCTCATGTGCAGAGATGGGAGACAATCTCCTCATGTACAGGGAGTGGAGACAATCTCCTCATGTGCACAGAGTGGAAACAAACTCCTCATGTACAGGGAGTGGAGACAATCTCCTCATGTACAGGGAGTGGAGACAATCTCCTCATGTACAGGGAGTGGAGAAAATCTCCTCATGTGCAGAGAGTGGAGACAATCTCCTCATGTACAGGGAGTGGTGACAATGTCCTCATGTGCAGAGAGTGGAGACAATCTCCTCATGTGCACAGATGGGAGACAATAACCTCATGTACAGGGAGTGGAGACAATCTCCTCATGTGCACAGAGTGGAGACGATCTCCCCATGTACAGAGAGTGGAAACAATCTCCTCATGTACAGGGAGTGGAGACAAACTCCTCATGTACAGGAGTGGCGACAATCTCCTCATGTGCAGAGAGTGGAGACAATCTCCTCATGTACAGGGAGTGGAGACAATCTCCTCATGTGCACAGAGTGTAGACAATCTCCCCATGTACAGAGAGTGGAGACAATCTCCTCATGTACAGGGAGTGGTGACAATGTCATCATGTGCAGAGAGTGGGGACAATCTGCTCATGTACAGAGAGTGGGGACAATCTGCTCATGTACAGAGAGTGTAGACAATCTCCTCATGTACAGGAAGTGGAGACAATCTCCTCATGTGCAGAGATGGGAGACAATCTCCTCATGTACAGGGAGTGGAGACAATCTCCTCATGTGCACAGAGTGGAAACAATCTCCTCATGTACAGGGAGTGGAGACAATCTCCTCATGTACAGGGAGTGGAGACAATGTCCTCATGTGCAGAGAGTGGAGACAATCTCCTCATGTACAGGGAGTGGAGACAATCTCCTCATGTGCAGAGATTGGAGACAATCTCCCCATGTACAGAGAGTGGAAACAATCTCCTCATGTACAGGGAGTGGAGACAATCTCCTCATGTACAGGGAGTGGAGAAAATCTCCTCATGTGCAGAGAGTGGAGACAATCTCCTCATGTGCAGAGAGTGGAGACAATCTCCTCATGTGCAGAGAGTGGAGACAATCTCCTCATGTGCAGAGAGTGGAGACAATCTCCCCATGTACAGAGAGTGGAGACAATCACCTCATGTACAGGGAGTGGAGACAATCTCGTCATGTGCAGAGAGTGGGGACAATCTGCTCATGTGCAGAGAGAGGGGACAATCTGCTCATGTACAGAGAGTGTAGACAATCTCCTCATGTGCAGAGATGGGAGACAATCTCCTCATGTACAGGGAGTGGAGACAATCTCCTCATGTACAGGGAGTGGAGACAATGTCCTCATGTGCAGAGAGTGGAGACAATCTCCTCATGTACAGGGAGTGGAGACAATCTCCTCATGTGCAGAGAGTGGAGACAATCTCCTCATGTGCAGAGAGTGGAGACAATCTCCTCATGTACAGAGAGTGCAGACAATCTCCTCATGTACAGGAAGTGGAGACAATCTCCTCATGTACAGGGAGTGGAGACAATCTCCTCATGTACAGGGAGTGGAGACAATCTCCTCATGTGCAGAGAGTGGAGACAATCTCCTCATGTACGGGGAGTGGAGACAATCTCCTCATGTGCAGAGAGTGGAGACAATCTACTCATGGACAGGGAGTGGAGACAATCTCCTCATGTACAGGGAGTGGCGACAATCTCCTTATGTACAGGTAGTGGAGACAATCTCCTCATGTGCAGGGAGTGGAGACAATCTCCTCATGTGCACAGAGTGTAGACAATCTCCCCATGTACAGAGAGTGGAAACAATCTCCTCATGTACAGGGAGTGGAGACAATCTCCTCATGTACAGGGTGTGGAGACAATCTCCTCATGTGCAGAGAGTGGAGACAATCTCCTCATGTACAGGGACTGGAGACTATCTCCTCATGTGCAGAGAGTGGAGACAATCTCCTCAGGTGCAGAGAGTGGAGACAATCTCCTCATGTACAGAGAGTGCAGACAATCTCCTCATGTACAGGAAGTGGAGACAATCTCCTCATGTACAGGGAGTGGAGACAATCTCCTCTTGTACAGGGAGTGGAGACAATCTCCTCATGTGCAGAGAGTGGAGACAATCTCCTCATGTACGGGGAGTGGTGACAATCTCCTCATGTGCAGAGAGTGGAGACAATCTACTCATGGACAGGGAGTGGAGACAATCTCCTCATGTACAGGGAGTGGCGACAATCTCCTTATGTACAGGTAGTGGAGACAATCTCCTCATGTGCAGAGAGTGGAGACAATCTCCTTATGTACAGGGAGTGGTGACAATGTCCTTATGTGCAGAGAGTGGAGACAGTCTCCTGATATGCAGGGATTGGAGACAATCTCCTCATGTGCAGAGAGTGGAGACAATCTCCTCATGTACAGGGAGTGGTGACAATGTCCTCATGTGCAGAGAGTGGAGACAATCTCCTCATGTACAGGGAGTGGAGACAGTCTCCTCATGTGCAGAGATGGGAGACAATCACCACATGTACAGGGAGTGGAGACAATCTCCTCATGTGCACATTTGGAGACAATCTCCCCATGTACAGGGAGTGGAAACAATCTCCTCATGTACAGGGAGTGGAGACAAAGTCCTCATGTACAGGGAGTGGCGACAATCTCCTCATGTGCAGAGAGTGGAGACAATCTCCTCATGTACAGGGAGTGGAGACAATCTCCTCATGTGCACAGAGTGGAGACATTCTCCCCATGTACAGAGAGTGGAGACAATCTCCTCATGTACAGGGAGTGGTGACAATGTCCTCATGTGCAGAGAATGGAGACAATCACCTCATGTACAGGGAGTGGAGACAATCTCCTCATGTGCAGAGAGTGGGGACAATCTGCTCATGTACAGAGAGTGGGGACAATCTGCTCATGTACAGAGAGTGTAGACAATCTCCTCATGTACAGGAGGTGGAGACAATCTCCTCATGTGCAGAGATGGGAGACAATCTCCTCATGTACAGGGAGTGGAGACAATCTCCTCAGGTGCACAGAGTGGAAACAATCTCCTCATGTACAGGGAGTGGAGACAATCTCCTCATGTACAGGGAGTGGAGACAATCTCCTCATGTACAGGGAGTGGAGAAAATCTCCTCATGTGCAGAGAGTGGAGACAATCTCCTCATGTACAGGGAGTGGTGACAATGTCCTCATGTGCAGAGAGTGGAGACAATCTCCTCATGTGCACAGATGGGAGACAATCACCTCATGTACAGGGAGTGGAGACAATCTCCTCATGTGCACAGAGTGGAGACGATCTCCCCATGTACAGAGAGTGGAAACAATCTCCTCATGTACAGGGAGTGGAGACAAACTGCTCATGTACAGGAGTGGCGACAATCTCCTCATGTGCAGAGAGTGGAGACAATCTCCTCATGTACAGGGAGTGGAGACAATCTCCTCATGTGCACAGAGTGGAGACAATCTCCCCATGTACAGAGAGTGGAGACAATCTCCTCATGTACAGGGAGTGGTGACAATGTCATCATGTGCAGAGAGTGGGGACAATCTGCTCATGTACAGAGAGTGGGGACAATCTCCTCATGTACAGAGAGTGTAGACAATCTCCTCATGTACAGGAAGTGGAGACAATCTCCTCATGTGCAGAGATGGGAGACAATCTCCTCATGTACAGGGAGTGGAGACAATCTCCTCATGTGCACAGAGTGGAAACAATCTCCTCATGTACAGGGAGTGGAGACAATCTCCTCATGTACAGGGAGTGGAGACAATGTCCTCATGTGCAGAGAGTGGAGACAATCTCCTCATGTACAGGGAGTGGAGACAATCTCCTCATGTGCAGAGATTGGAGACAATCTCCCCATGTACAGAGAGTGGAAACAATCTCCTCATGTACAGGGAGTGGAGACAATCTCCTCATGTACAGGGAGTGGAGAAAATCTCCTCATGTGCAGAGAGTGGAGACAATCTCCTCATGTGCAGAGAGTGGAGACAATCTCCTCATGTGCAGAGAGTGGAGACAATCTCCTCATGTGCAGAGAGTGGAGACAATCTCCCCATGTACAGAGAGTGGAGACAATCACCTCATGTACAGGGAGTGGAGACAATCTCGTCATGTGCAGAGAGTGGGGACAATCGGCTCATGTGCAGAGAGTGGGGACAATCTGCTCATGTACAGAGAGTGTAGACAATCTCCTCATGTGCAGAGATGGGAGACAATCTCCTCATGTACAGGGAGTGGAGACAATCTCCTCATGTACAGGGAGTGGAGACAATGTCCTCATGTGCAGAGAGTGGAGACAATCTCCTCATGTACAGGGAGTGGAGACAATCTCCTCATGTGCAGAGATTGGAGACAATCTCCCCATGTACAGAGAGTGGAAACGATCTCCTCATGTACAGGGAGTGGAGACAATCTCCTCATGTACAGGGAGTGGAGAAAAGCTCCTCATGTGCAGAGAGTGGAGACAATCTCCTCATGTACAGGGAGTGGTGACAATGTCCTTATGTGCAGAGAGTGGAGACAGTCTCCTCATATGCAGGGAGTGGAGACAATCTCCTCATCTGCAGGGAGTGGTGACAATGTCCTCATGTGCAGAGAGTGGAGACAATCTCCTCATGTACAGGGATTGGAGACAATCTGCTCATGTGCAGAGATGGGAGACAATCACCTCATGTACAGGGAGTGGAGACAATCTCCTCATGTGCACAGAGTGTAGACAATCTCCCCATGTACAGAGAGTGGAAACAATCTCCTCATGTACCGGGAGTGGAGACAAACTCCTCATGTACAGGAGTGGCGACAATCTCCTCATGTGCAGAGAGTGGAGACAATCTCCTCATGTACAGGGAGTGGAGACAATCTCCTCATGTGCACAGAGTGGAGACAATCTCCCCATGTACAGAGAGTGGAGACAATCTCCTCATGTACAGGGAGTGGTGACAATGTCCTCATGTGCAGAGAGTGGAGACAATCACCTCATGTACAGGGAGTGGCAGACACTCTCCTCATGTGCAGAGAGTGGAGACAATCTCCTCATGTGCAGAGAGTGGAGACAATCTCCTCATGTACAGAGAGTGGAGACAATCACCTCATTTCCAGGGAGTGGAGACTATCTCCTCATGTGCAGAGATGGGAGACAATCTCCTCATGTGCACAGAGTGGAGACAATCTCCTCATGTACAGAGAGTGGAAACAATCTCCTCATGTGCAGAGAGTGGAGACAATCTCCTCATGTACAGGGACTGGAGACAATCTCCTCATGTGCAGAGAGTGGAGACAATCTCCTCATGTGCAGAGAGTGGAGACAATCTCCTCATGTACAGAGAGTGCAGACAATCCCCTCATGTACAGGAAGTGGAGACAATCTCCTCATGTACAGGGAGTGGAGACAATCTCCTCATGTACAGGGAGTGGAGACAATATCCTCATGTGCAGAGAGTGGAGACAATCTCCTCATGTACGGGGAGTGGAGACAATCTCCTCCTGTGCAGAGAGTGGAGACAATCTCCTCATGTACAGGGAGTGGAGACAATCTCCTCATGTACAGGGAGTGGCGACAATCTCCTTATGTACAGGTAGTGGAGACAATCTCCTCATGTGCAGAGAGTGGAGACAATCTCCTCATGTACAGGGAGTGGTGACAATGTCCTTATGTGCAGAGAGTGGAGACAGTCTCCTCATATGCAGGGATTGGAGACAATCTCCTCATGTGCAGAGAGTGGAGACAATCTCCTCATGTACAGGGAGTGGTGACAATGTCCTCATGTGCAGAGAGTGGAGACAATCTCCTCATGTACAGGGAGTGGAGACAATCTCCTCATGTGCAGAGATGGGAGACAATCACCACATGTACAGGGAGTGGAGACAATCTCCTCATGTGCACAGAGTGGAGACAATCTCCCCATGTACAGGGAGTGGAAACAATCTCCTCATGTACAGGGAGTGGAGACAAACTCCTCATGTACAGGGAGTGGCGACAATCTCCTCATGTGCAGAGAGTGGAGACAATCTCCTCATGTACAGGGAGTGGAGACAATCTCCTCATGTGCACAGAGTGGAGACAATCTCCTCATGTACAGGGAGTGGTGACAATGTCCTCATGTGCAGAGAGTGGAGACAATCACCTCATGTACAGGGAGTGGAGACAATCTCCTCATGTGCAGAGAGTGGGGACAATCTGCTCATGTACAGAGAGTGGGGACAATCTGCTCATGTACAGAGAGTGTAGACAATCTCCTCATGTACAGCAGGTGGAGACAATCTCCTCATGTGCAGAGATGGGAGACAATCTCCTGATGTACAGGGAGTGCAGACAATCTCCTCATGTGCACAGAGTGGAAACAATCTCCTCATGTACAGGGAGTGGAGACAATCTCCTCATGTACAGGGAGTGGAGACAATGTCCTCATGTGCAGAGAGTGGAGACAATCTCCTCATGTACAGGGAGTGGAGACAATCTCCTCGTGTGCAGAGATTGGAGACAATCTCCCCATGTACAGAGAGTGGAAACAATCTCCTCATGTACAGGGAGTGGAGACAATCTCCTCATGTACAGGGAGTGGAGAAAATCTCCTCATGTGCAGAGAGTGGAGACAATCTCCTCATGTACAGGGTGTGGTGACAATGTCCTTATGTGCAGAGAGTGGAGACAGTCTCCTCATATGCAGGGAGTGGAGACAATCTCCTCATGTGCAGAGAGTGGAGACAATCTCCTCATGTACAGGGAGTGGTGACAATGTCCTCATGTGCAGAGAGTGGAGACAATCTCCTCATGTACAGGGAGTGGAGACAATCTCCTCATGTGCACAGATGGGAGACAATCACCTCATGTACAGGGAGTGGAGACAATCTCCTCATGTGCACAGAGTGGAGACAATCTCCCCATGTACAGAGAGTGGAAACAATCTCCTCATGTACAGGGAGTGGAGACAAACTCCTCATGTACAGGAGTGGCGACAATCTCCTCATGTGCAGAGAGTGGAGACAATCTCCTCATGTACAGGGAGTGGAGACAATCTCCTCATGTGCACAGAGTGGAGACAATCTCCCCATGTACAGAGAGTGGAGACAATCTCCTCATGTACAGGGAGTGGTGACAATCTCCTCATGTACAGGGAGTGGAGACAATATCCTCATGTGCAGAGAGTGGAGACAATCTCCTCATGTACGGGGAGTGGAGACAATCTCCTCCTGTGCAGAGAGTGGAGACAATCTCCTCATGTACAGGGAGTGGAGACAATCTCCTCATGTACAGGGAGTGGCGACAATCTCCTTATGTACAGGTAGTGGAGACAATCTCCTCATGTGCAGAGAGTGGAGACAATCTCCTCATGTACAGGGAGTGGTGACAATGTCCTTATGTGCAGAGAGTGGAGACAGTCTCCTCATATGCAGGGATTGGAGACAATCTCCTCATGTGCAGAGAGTGGAGACAATCTCCTCATGTACAGGGAGTGGTGACAATGTCCTCATGTGCAGAGAGTGGAGACAATCTCCTCATGTACAGGGAGTGGAGACAATCTCCTCATGTGCAGAGATGGGAGACAATCACCACATGTACAGGGAGTGGAGACAATCTCCTCATGTGCACAGAGTGGAGACAATCTCCCCATGTACAGGGAGTGGAAACAATCTCCTCATGTACAGGGAGTGGAGACAAACTCCTCATGTACAGGGAGTGGCGACAATCTCCTCATGTGCAGAGAGTGGAGACAATCTCCTCATGTACAGGGAGTGGAGACAATCTCCTCATGTGCACAGAGTGGAGACAATCTCCTCATGTACAGGGAGTGGTGACAATGTCCTCATGTGCAGAGAGTGGAGACAATCACCTCATGTACAGGGAGTGGAGACAATCTCCTCATGTGCAGAGAGTGGGGACAATCTGCTCATGTACAGAGAGTGGGGACAATCTGCTCATGTACAGAGAGTGTAGACAATCTCCTCATGTACAGCAGGTGGAGACAATCTCCTCATGTGCAGAGATGGGAGACAATCTCCTGATGTACAGGGAGTGCAGACAATCTCCTCATGTGCACAGAGTGGAAACAATCTCCTCATGTACAGGGAGTGGAGACAATCTCCTCATGTACAGGGAGTGGAGACAATGTCCTCATGTGCAGAGAGTGGAGACAATCTCCTCATGTACAGGGAGTGGAGACAATCTCCTCGTGTGCAGAGATTGGAGACAATCTCCCCATGTACAGAGAGTGGAAACAATCTCCTCATGTACAGGGAGTGGAGACAATCTCCTCATGTACAGGGAGTGGAGAAAATCTCCTCATGTGCAGAGAGTGGAGACAATCTCCTCATGTACAGGGTGTGGTGACAATGTCCTTATGTGCAGAGAGTGGAGACAGTCTCCTCATCTGCAGGGAGTGGAGACAATCTCCTCATGTGCAGAGAGTGGAGACAATCTCCTCATGTACAGGGAGTGGTGACAATGTCCTCATGTGCAGAGAGTGGAGACAATCTCCTCATGTACAGGGAGTGGAGACAATCTCCTCATGTGCACAGATGGGAGACAATCACCTCATGTACAGGGAGTGGAGACAATCTCCTCATGTGCACAGAGTGGAGACAATCTCCCCATGTACAGAGAGTGGAAACAATCTCCTCATGTACAGGGAGTGGAGACAAACTCCTCATGTACAGGAGTGGCGACAATCTCCTCATGTGCAGAGAGTGGAGACAATCTCCTCATGTACAGGGAGTGGAGACAATCTCCTCATGTGCACAGAGTGGAGACAATCTCCCCATGTACAGAGAGTGGAGACAATCTACTCATGTACAGGGAGTGGTGACAATGTCCTCATGTGCAGAGAGTGGGGACAATCTGCTCATGTACAGAGAGTGTTGACAATCTCCTCATGTACAGGAAGTGGAGACAATCTCCTCATGTGCAGAGATGGGAGACAATCTCCTCATGTACAGGGACTGGAGACAATCTCCTCATGTGCACAGAGTGGAAACAATCTCCTCATGTACAGGGAGTGGAGACAATCTCCTCATGTACAGGGAGTGGAGACAATCTCCTCATGTGCAGGGAGTGGAGACAATCTCCTCATGTACAGGGAGTGGTGACAATGTCCTCATGTGCAGAGAGTGGAGACAATCTCCTCATGTACAGGGAGTGGAGACAATCTCCTCATGTGCAGAGATGGGAGACAATCACCACATGTACAGGGAGTGGAGACAATCTCCTCATGTACACAGAGTAGAGACAATCTCCCCATGTACAGGGAGTGGAAACAATCTCCTCATGTACAGGGAGTGGAGACAAACTCCTCATGTACAGGGAGTGGCGACAATCTCCTCATGTGCAGAGAGTGGAGACAATCTCCTCATGTACAGGGAGTGGAGACAATCTCCTCATGTGCACAGAGTGGAGACAATCTCCCCATGTACAGAGAGTGGAGACAATCTCCTCATGTACAGGGAGTGGTGACAATGTCCTCATGTGCAGAGAGTGGAGACAATCACCTCATGTACAGGGAGTGGAGACAATCTCCTCATGTGCAGAGAGTGGGGACAATCTGCTCATGTACAGAGAGTGGGGACAATCTGCTCATGTACAGAGAGTGTAGACAATCTCCTCATGTACAGCAGGTGGAGACAATCTCCTCATGTGCAGAGATGGGAGACAATCTCCTGATGTACAGGGAGTGCAGACAATCTCCTCATGTGCACAGAGTGGAAACAATCTCCTCATGTACAGGGAGTGGAGACAATCTCCTCATGTACAGGGAGTGGAGACAATGTCCTCATGTGCAGAGAGTGGAGACAATCTCCTCATGTACAGGGAGTGGAGACAATCTCCTCGTGTGCAGAGATTGGAGACAATCTCCTCATGTGCAGAGATGGGAGACAATCTCCTGATGTACAGGGAGTGCAGACAATCTCCTCATGTGCACAGAGTGGAAACATTCTCCTCATGTACAGGGAGTGGAGACAATCTCCTCATGTACAGGGAGTGGAGACAATGTCCTCATGTGCAGAGAGTGGAGACAATCTCCTCATGTGCAGAGAGTGGAGACAATCTCCTCATGTACAGGGAGTGGTGACAATGTCCTCATGTGCAGAGAGTGGAGACAATCTCCTCATGTACAGGGAGTGGAGAGAATCTCCTCATGTGCACAGATGGGAGACAATCACCTCATGTACAGGGAGTGGAGACAATCTCCTCATGTGCACAGAGTGGAGACAATCTCCCCATGTACAGAGAGTGGAAACAATCTCCTCATGTACAGGGAGTGGAGACAAACTCCTCATGTACAGGAGTGGCGACAATCTCCTCATGTGCAGAGAGTGGAGACAATCTCCTCATGTACAGGGAGTGGAGACAATCTCCTCATGTGCACAGAGTGGAGACAATCTCCCCATGTACAGAGAGTGGAGACAATCTCCTCATGTACAGGGAGTGGTGACAATGTCCTCATGTGCAGAGAGTGGGGACAATCTGCTCATGTACAGAGAGTGTAGACAATCTCCTCATGTACAGGAAGTGGAGACAATCTCCTCATGTGCAGAGATGGGAGACAATCTCCTCATGTACAGGGACTGGAGACAATCTCCTCATGTGCACAGAGGGGAAACAATCTCCTCATGTACAGGGAGTGGAGACAATCTTCTCATGTACAGGGAGTGGAGACAATGTCCTCATGTGCAGAGAGTGGAGACAATCTCCTCATGTGCAGGGAGTGGAGACAATCTCCTCATGTGCAGAGAGTGGAGACAATCACCTCATGTACAGGGAGTGGAGACAATCTCCTCATGTGCAGAGAGTGGGGACAATCTGCTCATGTACAGAGAGTGGGGACAATCTGCTCATGTACAGAGAGTGTAGACAATCTCCTCATGTACAGCAGGTGGAGACAATCTCCTCATGTGCAGAGATGGGAGACAATCTCCTGATGTACAGGGAGTGCAGACAATCTCCTCATGTGCACAGAGTGGAAACAATCTCCTCATGTACAGGGAGTGGAGACAATCTCCTCATGTACAGGGAGTGGAGACAATGTCCTCATGTGCAGAGAGTGGAGACAATCTCCTCATGTACAGGGAGTGGAGACAATCTCCTCGTGTGCAGAGATTGGAGACAATCTCCCCATGTACAGAGAGTGGAAACAATCTCCTCATGTACAGGGAGTGGAGACAATCTCCTCATGTACAGGGAGTGGAGAAAATCTCCTCATGTGCAGAGAGTGGAGACAATCTCCTCATGTACAGGGTGTGGTGACAATGTCCTTATGTGCAGAGAGTGGAGACAGTCTCCTCATATGCAGGGAGTGGAGACAATCTCCTCTTGTGCAGAGAGTGGAGACAATCTCCTCATGTACAGGGAGTGGTGACAATGTCCTCATGTGCAGAGAGTGGAGACAATCTCCTCATGTACAGGGAGTGGAGACAATCTCCTCATGTGCACAGATGGGAGACAATCACCTCATGTACAGGGAGTGGAGACAATCTCCTCATGTGCACAGAGTGGAGACAATCTCCCCATGTACAGAGAGTGGAAACAATCTCCTCATGTACAGGGAGTGGAGACAAACTCCTCATGTACAGGAGTGGCGACAATCTCCTCATGTGCAGAGAGTGGAGACAATCTCCTCATGTACAGGGAGTGGAGACAATCTCCTCATGTGCACAGAGTGGAGACAATCTCCCCATGTACAGAGAGTGGAGACAATCTCCTCATGTACAGGGAGTGGTGACAATGTCCTCATGTGCAGAGAGTGGGGACAATCTGCTCATGTACAGAGAGTGTAGACAATCTCCTCATGTACAGGAAGTGGAGACAATCTCCTCATGTGCAGAGATGGGAGACAATCTCCTCATGTACAGGGACTGGAGACAATCTCCTCATGTGCACAGAGTGGAAACAATCTCCTCATGTACAGGGAGTGGAGACAATCTCCTCATGTACAGGGAGTGGAGACAATCTCCTCATGTGCAGGGAGTGGAGACAATCTCCTCATGTACAGGGAGTGGTGACAATGTCCTCATGTGCAGAGAGTGGAGACAATCTCCTCATGTACAGGGAGTGGAGACAATCTCCTCATGTGCAGAGATGGGAGACAATCACCACATGTACAGGGAGTGGAGACAATCTCCTCATGTACACAGAGTGGAGACAATCTCCCCATGTACAGGGAGTGGAAACAATCTCCTCATGTACAGGGAGTGGAGACAAACTCCTCATGTACAGGGAGTGGCGACAATCTCCTCATGTGCAGAGAGTGGAGACAATCTCCTCATGTACAGGGAGTGGAGACAATCTCCTCATGTGCACAGAGTGGAGACAATCTCCCCATGTACAGAGAGTGGAGACAATCTCCTCATGTACAGGGAGTGGTGACAATGTCCTCATGTGCAGAGAGTGGAGACAATCACCTCATGTACAGGGAGTGGAGACAATCTCCTCATGTGCAGAGAGTGGGGACAATCTGCTCATGTACAGAGAGTGGGGACAATCTGCTCATGTACAGAGAGTGTAGACAATCTCCTCATGTACAGCAGGTGGAGACAATCTCCTCATGTGCAGAGATGGGAGACAATCTCCTGATGTACAGGGAGTGCAGACAATCTCCTCATGTGCACAGAGTGGAAACAATCTCCTCATGTACAGGGAGTGGAGACAATCTCCTCATGTACAGGGAGTGGAGACAATGTCCTCATGTGCAGAGAGTGGAGACAATCTCCTCATGTACAGGGAGTGGAGACAATCTCCTCGTGTGCAGAGATTGGAGACAATCTCCCCATGTACAGAGAGTGGAAACAATCTCCTCATGTACAGGGAGTGGAGACAATCTCCTCATGTACAGGGAGTGGAGAAAATCTCCTCATGTGCAGAGAGTGGAGACAATCTCCTCATGTACAGGGTGTGGTGACAATGTCCTTATGTGCAGAGAGTGGAGACAGTCTCCTCATATGCAGGGAGTGGAGACAATCTCCTCATGTGCAGAGAGTGGAGACAATCGCCTCATGTACAGGGAGTGGTGACAATGTCCTCATGTGCAGAGAGTGGAGACAATCTCCTCATGTACAGGGAGTGGAGACAATCTCCTCATGTGCACAGATGGGAGACAATCACCTCATGTACAGGGAGTGGAGACAATCTCCTCATGTGCACAGAGTGGAGACAATCTCCCCATGTACAGAGAGTGGAAACAATCTCCTCATGTACAGGGAGTGGAGACAAACTCCTCATGTACAGGAGTGGCGCCAATCTCCTCATGTGCAGAGAGTGGAGACAATCTCCTCATGTACAGGGAGTGGAGACAATCTCCTCATGTGCACAGAGTGGAGACAATCTCCCCATGTACAGAGAGTGGAGACAATCTCCTCATGTACAGGGAGTGGTGACAATGTCCTCATGTGCAGAGAGTGGGGACAATCTGCTCATGTACAGAGAGTGTAGACAATCTCCTCATGTACAGGAAGTGGAGACAATCTCCTCATGTGCAGAGATGGGAGACAATCTCCTCATGTACAGGGACTGGAGACAATCTCCTCATGTGCACAGAGGGGAAACAATCTCCTCATGTACAGGGAGTGGAGACAATCTCCTCATGTACAGGGAGTGGAGACAATGTCCTCATGTGCAGAGAGTGGAGACAATCTCCTCATGTGCAGGGAGTGGAGACAATCTCCTCATGTGCAGAGAGTGGAGACAATGTCCTCATGTGCAGAGAGTGGAGACAATCTCCTCATGTGCAGAGAGTGGAGACAATCTCCTCATGTGCAGAGATTGGAGACAATCTCCTGATCTGCAGAGAGTGGAGACAATCTCCTCAAGTGCAGAGAGTAGAGACAATCTCTTCATGTGCAGAGATTGGAGACAATCTCCTCATGTGCAGAGAGTGGAGACAATCTCCTCATGTGCAGAGAGTGGAGACAATCTCCTCATGTGCAGAGAGTGGAGACAATCTCCTCATGTGCAGAGAGTGGAGACAATCTCCTCATGTGCAGAGAGTGGAGACAATCTCCTCATGCGCAGAGAGTGGAGACAATCTCCTCATGTGCAGAGAGTGGGGACAATCTGCTCATGTACAGAGAGTGTAGACAATCTCCTCATGTGCAGAGATGGGAGACAATCTCCTCATGTACAGGGAGTGGAGACAATCTCCTCATGTACAGGGAGTGGAGACAATGTCCTCATGTGCAGAGAGTGGAGACAATCTCCTCATGTACAGGGAGTGGAGACAATCTCCTCATGTGCAGAGATTGGAGACAATCTCCCCATGTACAGAGAGTGGAAACAATCTCCTCATGTACAGGGAGTGGAGACAATCTCCTCATGTACAGGGAGTGGAGAAAAGCTCCTCATGTGCAGAGAGTGGAGACAATCTCCTCATGTACAGGGAGTGGTGACAATGTCCTTATGTGCAGAGAGTGGAGACAGTCTCCTCATATGCAGGGAGTGGAGACAATCTCCTCATCTGCAGGGAGTGGTGACAATGTCCTCATGTGCAGAGAGTGGAGACAATCTCCTCATGTACAGGGATTGGAGACAATCTGCTCATGTGCAGAGATGGGAGACAATCAACTCATGTACAGGGAGTGGAGACAATCTCCTCATGTGCACAGAGTGTAGACAATCTCCCCATGTACAGAGAGTGGAAACAATCTCCTCATTTACAGGGAGTGGAGACAAACTCCTCATGAACAGGAGTGGCGACAATCTCCTCATGTGCAGAGAGTGGAGACAATCTCCTCATGTACAGGGAGTGGAGACAATCTCCTCATGTGCACAGAGTGGAGACAATCTCCCCATGTACAGAGAGTGGAGACAATCTCCTCATGTACAGGGAGTGGTGACAATGTCCTCATGTGCAGAGAGTGGAGACAATCACCTCATGTACAGGGAGTGGAGACAATCTCCTCATGTGCAGAGAGTGGAGACAATCTCCTCATGTGCAGAGAGTGGAGACAATCTCCTCATGTACAGAGAGTGGAGACAATCACCTCATTTCCAGGGAGTGGAGACAATCTCCTCATGTGCAGAGATGGGAGACAATCTCCTCATGTGCACAGAGTGGAGACAATCTCCTCATGTACAGAGAGTGGAAACAATCTCCTCATGTGCAGAGAGTGGAGACAATCTCCTCATGTACAGGGACTGGAGACAATCTCCTCATGTGCAGAGAGTGGAGACAATCTCCTCATGTGCAGAGAGTGGAGACAATCCCCTCATGTACAGAGAGTGCAGACAATCCTTTCATGTACAGGAAGTGGAGACAATCTCCTCATGTACAGGGAGTGGAGACAATCTCCTCATGTACAGGGAGTGGAGACAACATCCTCATGTGCAGAGAGTGGAGACAATCTCCTCATGTACGGGGAGTGGAGACAATCTCCTCATGTGCAGAGAGTGGAGACAATCTCCTCATGTACAGGGAGTGGAGACAATCTCCTCATGTACAGGGAGTGGCGACAATCTCCTTATGTACAGGTAGTGGAGACAATCTCCTCATGTGCAGAGAGTGGAGACAATCTCCTCATGTACAGGGAGTGGTGACAATGTCCTTATGTGCAGAGAGTGTAGACAGTCTCCTCATATGCAGGGATTGGAGACAATCTCCTCATGTGCAGAGAGTGGAGACAATCTCCTCATGTGCAGGGAGTGGTGACAATGTCCTCATGTGCAGAGTGTGGAGACAATCTCCTCATGTACAGGGAGTGGAGACAATCTCCTCATGTGCAGAGAATGGAGACAATCACCACATGTACAGGGAGTGGAGACAATCTCCTCATGTGCACAGAGTGGAGACAATCTCCCCATGTACAGGGAGTGGAAACAATCTCCTCATGTACAGGGAGTGGAGACAAACTCCTCATGTACAGGGAATGGCGACAATCTCCTCATGTGCAGAGAGTGGAGACAATCTCCTCATGTACAGGGAGTGGAGACAATCTCCTCATGTGCACAGAGTGGAGACAATCTCCCCATGTACAGAGAGTGGAGACAATCTCCTCATGTACAGGGAGTGGAGACAATCTCCTCATGTGCACAGAGTGGAGACAATCTCCCCATGTACAGAGAGTGGAGACAATCTCCTCATGTACAGGGAGTGGTGACAATGTCCTCATGTGCAGAGAGTGGAGACAATCACCTCATGTACAGGGAGTGGAGACAATCTCCTCATGTGCAGAGAGTGGAGACAATCTCCTCATGTGCAGAGAGTGGAGACAATCTCCTCATGTACAGAGAGTGGAGACAATCACCTCATTTCCAGGGAGTGGAGACAATCTCCTCATGTGCAGAGATGGGAGACAATCTCCTCATGTGCACAGAGTGGAGACAATCTCCTCATGTACAGAGAGTGGAAACAATCTCCTCATGTGCAGAGAGTGGAGACAATCTCCTCATGTACAGGGACTGGAGACAATCTCCTCATGTGCAGAGAGTGTAGACAATCTCCTCTTGTGCAGAGAGTGGAGACAATCTCCTCATGTACAGAGAGTGCAGACAATCCCCTCATGTACAGGAAGTGGAGACAATCTCCTCATGTCCAGGGAGTGGAGACAATCTCCTCATGTACAGGGAGTGGAGACAATATCCTCATGTGCAGAGAGTGGAGACAATCTACTCATGTACGGGGAGTGGAGACAATCTCCTCATGTGCAGAGAGTGGAGACAATCTCCTCATGTACAGGGAGTGGAGACAATCTCCTCATGTACAGGGAGTGGCGACAATCTCCTTATGTACAGGTAGTGGAGACAATCTCCTCATGTGCAGAGAGTGGAGACAATCTCCTCATGTACAGGGAGTGGTGACAATGTCCTTATGTGCAGAGAGTGGAGACAGTCTCCTCATATGCAGGGATTGGAGACAATCTCCTCAAGTGCAGAGAGTGGAGACAATCTCCTCATGTACAGGGAGTGGAGACAATCTCCTCATGTGCAGAGATGGGAGACAATCACCACATGTACAGGGAGTGGAGACAATCTCCTCATGTGCACAGAGTGGAGACAATCTCCCCATGGACAGGGAGTGGAAACAATCTCCTCATGTACAGGGAGTGGAGACAAACTCCTCATGTACAGGGAGTGGCGACAATCTCCTCATGTGCAGAGAGTGGAGACAATCTCCTCATGTACAGGGAGTGGAGACAATCTCCTCATGTGCACAGAGTGGAGACAATCTCCCCATGTACAGAGAGTGGAGACAATCTCCTCATGTACAGGGAGTGGTGACAATGTCCTCATGTGCAGAGAGTGGAGACAATCACCTCATGTACAGGGAGTGCAGACAATCTCCTCATGTGCACAGAGTGGAAACAATCTCCTCATGTACAGGGAGTGGAGACAATCTCCTCATGTACAGGGAGTGGAGAGAATGTCCTCATGTGCAGAGAGTGGAGACAATCTCCTCATGTACAGGGAGTGGAGACAATCTCCTCGTGTGCAGAGATTGGAGACAATCTCCCCATGTACAGAGAGTGGAAACAATCTCCTCATGTACAGGGAGTGGAGACAATCTCCTCATGTACAGGGAGTGGAGAAAATCTCCTCATGTGCAGAGAGTGGAGACAATCTCCTCATGTACAGGGTGTGGTGACAATGTCCTTATGTGCAGAGAGTGGAGACAGTCTCCTCATATGCAGGGAGTGGAGACAATCTCCTCATGTGCAGAGAGTGGAGACAATCTCCTCATGTACAGGGAGTGGTGACAATGTCCTCATGTGCAGAGAGTGGAGACAATCTCCTCATGTACAGGGAGTGGAGACAATCTCCTCATGTGCACAGATGGGAGACAATCACCTCATGTACAGGGAGTGGAGACAATCTCCTCATGTGCACAGAGTGGAGACAATCTCCCCATGTACAGAGAGTGGAAACAATCTCCTCATGTACAGGGAGTGGAGACAAACTCCTCATGTACAGGAGTGGCGACAATCTCCTCATGTGCAGAGAGTGGAGACAATCTCCTCATGTACAGGGAGTGGAGACAATCTCCTCATGTGCACAGAGTGCAGACAATCTCCCCATGTACAGAGAGTGGAGACAATCTCCTCATGTACAGGGAGTGGTGACAATGTCCTCATGTGCAGAGAGTGGGGACAATCTGCTCATGTACAGAGAGTGTAGACAATCTCCTCATGTACAGGAAGTGGAGACAATCTCCTCATGTGCAGAGATGGGAGACAATCTCCTCATGTACAGGGACTGGAGACAATCTCCTCATGTGCACAGAGTGGAAACAATCTCCTCATGTACAGGGAGTGGAGACAATCTCCTCATGTACAGGGAGTGGAGACAATGTCCTCATGTGCAGAGAGTGGAGACAATCTCCTCATGTGCAGGGAGTGGAGACAATCTCCTCATGTGCAGAGAGTGGAGACAATGTCCTCATGTGCAGAGAGTGGAGACAATCTCCTCATGTGCAGAGAGTGGAGACAATCTCCTCATGTGCAGAGATTGGAGACAATCTCCTGATCTGCAGAGAGTGGAGACAATCTCCTCATGTGCAGAGAGTGGAGACAATCTCCTCATGTGCAGAGATTGGAGACAATCTCCTCATGTGCAGATAGTGGAGACAATCTCCTCATGTGCAGAGAGTGGAGACAATCTCCTCATCTGCAGAGAGTGGAGACAATCTCCTCATGTGCAGAGAGTGGAGACAATCTCCTCATGTGCAGAGAGTGGAGACAATCTCCTCATGCGCAGAGAGTGGAGACAATCTCCTCATGTGCAGAGAGTGGAGTCAAGCTCCTCATGTGCAGAGAGTGGAGACAATCTCCTCATGTGCAGAGAGTGGAGACAATCTCCTCATGTGCAGAGAGTGGAGACAATCTCCTCATGTGCAGAGAGTGGAGACAATCTCCTCATTTGCAGAGAGTGGAGACAATCTCCTCATGTGCAGAGAGTGCAGACAATCTCCTCATGTGCAAAGAGTGGAGACAATCTCCTCATGTACAGGGAGTGGAGACAATCTCCTCATGTGCAGAGAGTGTAGACAATCTCCTCATGTGCAGAGAGTGGAGACAATCTCCTCATGTACAGGGAGTGGAGACAATCTCCTCATGTGCAGAGAGTGGAGACAATCTCCTCATGTGCAGAGAGTTTAGACAATCTCCTCATGTGCAGAGAGTGGAGACAATCTCCTCATGTGCAGAGAGTGGAGACAATCTCCTCATGTGCAGAGAGTGGAGACAATCTCCTCATGTACAGAGAGTGCAGACAATCTCCTCATGTACAGGAAGTGGAGACAATCTCCTCATGTACAGGGAGTGGAGACAATCTCCTCATGTACAGGGAGTGGAGACAATCTCCTCATGTGCAGAGAGTGGAGACAATCTCCTCATGTACAGGGACTGGAGACAATCTCCTCATGTGCAGAGAGTGGAGACAATCTCCTCATGTACAGAGAGTGCAGACAATCTCCTCATGTACAGGAATTGGAGACAATCTCCTCATGTACAGGGAGTGGAGACAATCTCCTCATGTACAGGGAGTGGAGACAATCTCCTCATGTGCAGAGAGTGGAGACAATCTCCTCATGTACAGGGAGTGGAGACAATCTCCTCAAGTGCAGAGAGTGGAGACAATCTCCTCATGTACAGAGAGTGCAGACAATCTCCTCATGTACAGGAAGTGGAGACAATCTCCTCATGTACAGGGAGTGGAGACAATCTCCTCATGTACAGGGAGTGGAGACAATCTCCTCATGTGCAGAGAGTGGAGACAATCTCCTCATGTACAGGGAGTGGAGACAATCTCCTCATGTGCAGAGAGTGGAGACAATCTCCTCATGTACAGGCGGTGGAGACAATCTCCTCATGTACAGGGAGTGGAGACAATCTCCTCATGCGCAGAGAGTGGAGACAATCTCCTCATGTGCAGAGAGTGGAGACAATCTCCTCAGTGCAGAGAGTGGGGACAATCTGCTCATGTACAGAGAGTGGGGACAATCTGCTCATGTACAGAGAGTGTAGACAATCTCCTCATGTGCAGAGATGGGAGACAATCTCCTCATGTACAGGGAGTGGAGACAATCTCCTCATGTGCACAGAGTGGAAACAATCTCCTCATGTACAGGGAGTGGAGACAATCTCCTCATGTACAGGGACTGGAGACAATCTCCTCATGTGCAGAGAGTGGAGACAATCTCCTCATGTACAGGGAGTGGAGACAATATCCTCATGTGCAGAGAGTGGAGACAATCTCCTCATGTACGGGGAGTGGAGACAATCTCCTCATGTGCAGAGAGTGGAGACAATCTCCTCATGTACAGGGAGTGGAGACAATCTCCTCATGTACAGGGAGTGGCGACAATCTCCTTATGTACAGGTAGTGGAGACAATCTCCTCATGTGCAGAGAGTGGAGACAATCTCCTCATGTACAGGGAGTGGTGACAATGTCCTTATGTGCAGAGAGTGGAGACAGTCTCCTCATATGCAGGGATTGGAGACAATCTCCTCATGTGCAGAGAGTGGAGACAATCTCCTCATGTACAGGGAGTGGTGACAATGTCCTCATGTGCAGAGTGTGGAGACAATCTCCTCATGTACAGGGAGTGGAGACAATCTCCTCATGTGCAGAGATGGGAGACAATCACCACATGTACAGGGAGTGGAGACAATCTCCTCATGTGCACAGAGTGGAGACAATCTCCCCATGTAGAGGGAGTGGAAACAATCTCCTCATGTACAGGGAGTGGAGACAAACTCCTCATGTACAGGGAGTGGCGACAATCTCCTCATGTGCAGAGAGTGGAGACAATCTCCTCATGTACAGGGAGTGGAGACAATCTCCTCATGTGCACAGAGTGGAGACAATCTCCCCATGTACAGAGAGTGGAGACAATCTCCTCATGTACAGGGAGTGGTGACAATGTCCTCATGTGCAGAGAGTGGAGACAATCACCTCATGTACAGGGAGTGGAGACAATCTCCTCATGTGCAGAGAGTGGGGACAATCTGCTCATGTACAGAGAGTGGGGACAATCTGCTCATGTACAGAGAGTGTAGACAATCTCCTCATGTACAGGAGGTGGAGACAATCTCCTCATGTGCAGAGATGGGAGACAATCTCCTCATGTACAGGGAGTGCAGACAATCTCCTCATGTGCACAGAGTGGAAACAATCTCCTCATGTACAGGGAGTGGAGACAATCTCCTCATGTACAGGGAGTGGAGACAATGTCCTCATGTGCAGAGAGTGGAGACAATCTCCTCATGTACAGGGTGTGGTGACAATGTCCTTATGTGCAGAGAGTGGAGACAGTCTCCTCATATGCAGGGAGTGGAGACAATCTCCTCATGTGCAGAGAGTGGAGACAATCTCCTCATGTACAGGGAGTAGTGACAATGTCCTCATGTGCAGAGAGTGGAGACAATCTCCTCATGTACAGGGAGTGGAGACAATCTCCTCATGTGCACAGATGAGAGACAATCACCTCATGTACAGGGAGTGGAGACAATCTCCTCATGTGCACAGAGTGGAGACAATCTCCCCATGTACAGAGAGTGGAAACAATCTCCTCATGTACAGGGAGTGGAGACAAACTCCTCATGTACAGGAGTGGCGACAATCTCCTCATGTGCAGAGAGTGGAGACAATCTCCTCATGTACAGGGAGTGGAGACAATCTCCTCATGTGCACAGAGTGGAGACAATCTCCCCATGTACAGAGAGTGGAGACAATCTCCTCATGTACAGGGAGTGGGGACAATGTCCTCATGTGCAGAGAGTGGGGACAATCTGCTCATGTACAGAGAGTGTAGACAATCTCCTCATGTACAGGAAGTGGAGACAATCTCCTCATGTGCAGAGATGGGAGACAATCTCCTCATGTACAGGGACTGGAGACAATCTCCTCATGTGCACAGAGTGGAAACAATCTCCTCATGTACAGGGAGTGGAGACAATCTCCTCATGTACAGGGAGTGGAGACAATGTCCTCATGTGCAGAGAGTGGAGACAATCTCCTCATGTGCAGGGAGTGGAGACAATCTCCTCATGTGCAGAGAGTGGAGACAATGTCCTCAGGTGCAGAGAGTGGAGACAATCTCCTCATGTGCAGAGAGTGGAGACAATCTCCTCATGTGCAGAGATTGGAGACAATCTCCTGATCTGCAGAGAGTGGAGACAATCTCCTCATGTGCAGAGAGTGGAGACAATCTCCTCATGTGCAGAGATTGGAGACAATCTCCTCATGTGCGGAGAGTGGAGACAATCTCCTCATGTGCAGAGAGTGGAGACAATCTCCTCATGTGCAGAGAGTGGAGACAATCTCCTCATGTGCAGAGAGTGGAGACAATCTCCTCATGTGCAGAGAGTGGAGACAATCTCCTCATGCGCAGAGAGTGGAGACAATCTCCTCATGTGCAGAGAGTGGAGTCAAGCTCCTCATGTGCAGAGAGTGGAGACAATCTCCTCATGTACAGGGAGTGGAGACAATCTCCTCATGTGCAGAGAGTGGAGACAATCTCCTCATGTGCAGAGAGTGGAGACAATCTCCTCATTTGCAGAGAGTGGAGACAATCTCCTCATGTGCTGAGAGTGGAGACAATCTCCTCATGTGCAAAGAGTGGAGACAATCTCCTCATGTACAGGGAGTGGAGACAATCTCCTCATGTGCAGAGAGTGTAGACAATCTCCTCATGTGCAGAGAGTGGAGACAATCTCCTCATGTACAGGGAGTGGAGACAATCTCCTCATGTGCAGAGAGTGGAGACAATCTCCTCATGTGCAGAGAGTTTAGACAATCTCCTCATGTGCAGAGAGTGGAGACAATGTCCTCAAGTGCAGAGAGTGGAGACAATCTCCTCATGTGCAGAGAGTGGAGACAATCTCCTCATGTACAGAGAGTGCAGACAATCTCCTCATGTACAGGAAGTGGAGACAATCTCCTCATGTACAGGGAGTGGAGACAATCTCCTCATGTACAGGGAGTGGAGACAATCTCCTCATGTGCAGAGAGTGGAGACAATCTCCTCATGTACAGGGAGTGGAGACAATCTCCTCATGTGCAGAGAGTGGAGACAATCTCCTCATGTACAGAGAGTGCAGACAATCTCCTCATGTACAGGAATTGGAGACAATCTCCTCATGTGCAGGGAGTGGAGACAATCTCCTCATGTACAGGGAGTGGAGACAATCTCCTCATGTGCAGAGAGTGGAGACAATCTCCTCATGTACAGGGAGTGGAGACAATCTCCTCATGTGCAGAGAGTGGAGACAATCTCCTCATGTACAGAGAGTGCAGACAATCTCCTCATGTACAGGAAGTGGAGACAATCTCCTCATGTACAGGGAGTGGAGACAATCTCCTCATGTACAGTGAGTGGAGACAATCTCCTCATGTGCAGAGAGTGGAGACAATCTCCTCATGTACAGGGAGTGGAGACAATCTCCTCATGTGCAGAGAGTGGAGACAATCTCCTCATGTACAGGCGGTGGAGACAATCTCCTCATGTACAGGGAGTGGAGACAATCTCCTCATGTGCAGAGAGTGGAGACAATCTCCTCATGTGCAGAGAGTGGAGACAATCTCCTCATGTGCAGAGAGTGGAGACAATCTCCTCATGCGCAGAGAGTGGGGACAATCTCCTCATGTGCAGAGAGTGGAGTCAAGCTCCTCATGTGCAGAGAGTGGAGACAATCTCCTCATGTACAGGGAGTGGAGACAATCTCCTCATGTGCAGAGAGTGGAGACAATCTCCTCATGTGCAGAGAGTGGAGACAATCTCCTCATTTGCAGAGAGTGGAGACAATCTCCTCATGTGCAGAGAGTGGAGACAATCTCCTCATGTGCAAAGAGTGGAGACAATCTCCTCATGTACAGGGAGTGGAGACAATCTCCTCATGTGCAGAGAGTGTAGACAATCTCCTCATGTGCAGAGAGTGGAGACAATCTCCTCATGTACAGGGAGTGGAGACAATCTCCTCATGTGCAGAGAGTGGAGACAATCTCCTCATGTGCAGAGAGTTTAGACAATCTCCTCATGTGCAGAGAGTGGAGACAATCTCCTCATGTGCAGAGAGTGGAGACAATCTCCTCATGTGCAGAGAGTGGAGACAATCTCCTCATGTACAGAGAGTGCAGACAATCTCCTCATGTACAGGAAGTGGAGACAATCTCCTCATGTACAGGGAGTGGAGACAATCTCCTCATGTACAGGGAGTGGAGACAATCTCCTCATGTGCAGAGAGTGGAGACAATCTCCTCATGTACAGGGAGTGGAGACAATCTCCTCATGTGCAGAGAGTGGAGACAATCTCCTCATGTACAGAGAGTGCAGACAATCTCCTCATGTACAGGAATTGGAGACAATCTCCTCATGTACAGGGAGTGGAGACAATCTCCTCATGTACAGGGAGTGGAGACAATCTCCTCATGTGCAGAGAGTGGAGACAATCTCCTCATGTACAGGGAGTGGAGACAATCTCCTCATGTGCAGAGAGTGGAGACAATCTCCTCATGTACAGAGAGTGCAGACAATCTCCTCATGTACAGGAAGTGGAGACAATCTCCTCATGTACAGGGAGTGGAGACAATCTCCTCATGTACAGTGAGTGGAGACAATCTCCTCATGTGCAGAGAGTGGAGACAATCTCCTCATGTACAGGGAGTGGAGACAATCTCCTCATGTGCAGAGAGTGGAGACAATCTCCTCATGTACAGGCGGTGGAGACAATCTCCTCATGTACAGGGAGTGGAGACAATCTCCTCATGTGCAGAGAGTGGAGACAATCTCCTCATGTGCAGAGAGTGGAGACAATCTCCTCATGTGCAGAGAGTGGGGACAATCTGCTCATGTACAGAGAGTGGGGACAATCTGCTCATGTACAGAGAGTGTAGACAATCTCCTCATGTGCAGAGATGGGAGACAATCTCCTCATGTACAGGGAGTGGAGACAATCTCCTCATGTGCACAGAGTGGAAACAATCTCCTCATGTACAGGGAGTGGAGACAATCTCCTCATGTACAGGGACTGGAGACAATCTCCTCATGTGCAGAGAGTGGAGACAATCTCCTCATGTACAGGGAGTGGAGACAATCTCCTCGTGTGCAGAGATTGGAGACAATCTCCCCATGTACAGAGCGTGGAAACAATCTCCTCATGTACAGGGAGTGGAGACAGTCTCCTCATGTGCTGAGAGTGGAGACAATCTCCTCATGTACAGGGAGTGGTGACAATGTCCTCATGTGCAGAGAGTGGAGACAATCTCCTCATGTACAGGGAGTGGAGACAATCTCCTCATGTGCACAGATGGGAGACAATCACCTCATGTACAGGGAGTGGAGACAATCTCCTCATGTGCACAGAGTGGAGACAATCTCCCCATGTACAGAGAGTGGAAACAATCTCCTCATGTACAGGGAGTGGAGACAAACTCCTCATGTGCAGAGAGTGGAGACAATATCCTCATGTGCAGAGCGTGGAGTCAAGCTCCTCATGTGCAGGGAGTGGAGACAATCTCCTCATGTACAGGGAGTGGAGACAATCTCCTCATGTGCAGAGAGTGGAGACAATCTCCTCATGTACAGGGAGTGGAGACAATCTCCTCATGTGCAGAGAGTGGAGACAATCTCCTCATGTACAGAGAGTGCAGACAATCTCCTCATGTACAGGAAGTGGAGACAATCTCCTCATGTACAGGGAGTGGAGACAATCTCCTCATGTACAGTGAGTGGAGACAATCTCCTCATGTGCAGAGAGTGGAGACAATCTCCTCATGTACAGGGAGTGGAGACAATCTCCTCATGTGCAGAGAGTGGAGACAATCTCCTCATGTACAGGCGGTGGAGACAATCTCCTCATGTACAGGGAGTGGAGACAATCTCCTCATGTGCAGAGAGTGGAGACAATCTCCTCATGTGCAGAGAGTGGAGACAATCTCCTCATGTGCAGAGAGTGGAGACAATCTCCTCATGCGCAGAGAGTGGGGACAATCTCCTCATGTGCAGAGAGTGGAGTCAAGCTCCTCATGTGCAGAGAGTGGAGACAATCTCCTCATGTACAGGGAGTGGAGACAATCTCCTCATGTGCAGAGAGTGGAGACAATCTCCTCATGTGCAGAGAGTGGAGACAATCTCCTCATTTGCAGAGAGTGGAGACAATCTCCTCATGTGCAGAGAGTGGAGACAATCTCCTCATGTGCAAAGAGTGGAGACAATCTCCTCATGTACAGGGAGTGGAGACAATCTCCTCATGTGCAGAGAGTGTAGACAATCTCCTCATGTGCAGAGAGTGGAGACAATCTCCTCATGTACAGGGAGTGGAGACAATCTCCTCATGTGCAGAGAGTGGAGACAATCTCCTCATGTGCAGAGAGTTTAGACAATCTCCTCATGTGCAGAGAGTGGAGACAATCTCCTCATGTGCAGAGAGTGGAGACAATCTCCTCATGTGCAGAGAGTGGAGACAATCTCCTCATGTACAGAGAGTGCAGACAATCTCCTCATGTACAGGAAGTGGAGACAATCTCCTCATGTACAGGGAGTGGAGACAATCTCCTCATGTACAGGGAGTGGAGACAATCTCCTCATGTGCAGAGAGTGGAGACAATCTCCTCATGTACAGGGAGTGGAGACAATCTCCTCATGTGCAGAGAGTGGAGACAATCTCCTCATGTACAGAGAGTGCAGACAATCTCCTCATGTACAGGAATTGGAGACAATCTCCTCATGTACAGGGAGTGGAGACAATCTCCTCATGTACAGGGAGTGGAGACAATCTCCTCATGTGCAGAGAGTGGAGACAATCTCCTCATGTACAGGGAGTGGAGACAATCTCCTCATGTGCAGAGAGTGGAGACAATCTCCTCATGTACAGAGAGTGCAGACAATCTCCTCATGTACAGGAAGTGGAGACAATCTCCTCATGTACAGGGAGTGGAGACAATCTCCTCATGTACAGTGAGTGGAGACAATCTCCTCATGTGCAGAGAGTGGAGACAATCTCCTCATGTACAGGGAGTGGAGACAATCTCCTCATGTGCAGAGAGTGGAGACAATCTCCTCATGTACAGGCGGTGGAGACAATCTCCTCATGTACAGGGAGTGGAGACAATCTCCTCATGTGCAGAGAGTGGAGACAATCTCCTCATGTGCAGAGAGTGGAGACAATCTCCTCATGTGCAGAGAGTGGGGACAATCTGCTCATGTACAGAGAGTGGGGACAATCTGCTCATGTACAGAGAGTGTAGACAATCTCCTCATGTGCAGAGATGGGAGACAATCTCCTCATGTACAGGGAGTGGAGACAATCTCCTCATGTGCACAGAGTGGAAACAATCTCCTCATGTACAGGGAGTGGAGACAATCTCCTCATGTACAGGGAGTGGAGACAATCTCCTCGTGTGCAGAGATTGGAGACAATCTCCCCATGTACAGAGCGTGGAAACAATCTCCTCATGTACAGGGAGTGGAGACAGTCTCCTCATATGCAGGGAGTGGAGACAATCTCCTCATGTGCTGAGAGTGGAGACAATCTCCTCATGTACAGGGAGTGGTGACAATGTCCTCATGTGCAGAGAGTGGAGACAATCTCCTCATGTACAGGGAGTGGAGACAATCTCCTCATGTGCACAGATGGGAGACAATCACCTCATGTACAGGGAGTGGAGACAATCTCCTCATGTGCACAGAGTGGAGACAATCTCCCCATGTACAGAGAGTGGAAACAATCTCCTCATGTACAGGGAGTGGAGACAAACTCCTCATGTGCAGAGAGTGGAGACAATATCCTCATGTGCAGAGCGTGGAGTCAAGCTCCTCATGTGCAGAGATTGGAGACAATCTCCACATGTGCAGAGAGTGGAGACAATCTCCTCATGTGCAGAGAGTGGAGACAATCTCCTCATGTGCAGAGAGTGGAGACAATCTCCTCATTTGCAGAGAGTGGAGACAATCTCCTCATGTGCAGAGAGTGGAGACAATCTCCTCATGTGCAGGGAGTGGAGATAATCTCCTCATGGACAGGGAGTGGAGACAATCTCCTCATGTGCAGAGAGTGTAGACAATCTCCTCATGTATAGGGAGTGGAGACAATCTCCTCATGTGCAAGGAGTGGAGACAATCTCCTCATGTGCAGAGAGTGGAGACAATCTCCTCATGTGCAGAGAGTGGAGACAATCTCCTCATGTGCAGAGAATGGAGACAATCTCCTCATGTGCAGAGATTGGAGACAATCTCCTCATGTGCAGAGAGTGGAGACAATCTCCTCATGTACAGAGAGTGCAGACAATCTCCTCATGTACAGGAAGTGGAGACAATCTCCTCATGTACAGGGAGTGGAGACAATCTCCTCATGTACAGGGAGTGGAGACAATCTCCTCATGTGCAGAGAGTGGAGACAATCTCCTCATGTACAGGGAGTGGAGACAACCTCCTCATGTGCAGAGAGTGGAGACAATCTCCTCATGTACAGAGAGTGCAGACAATCTCCTCATGTACAGGAATTGGAGACAATTTCCTCATGTACAGGGAGTGGAGACAATCTCCTCATGTACAGGGAGTGGAGACAATCTCCTCATGTGCAGAGAGTGGAGACAATCTCCTCATGTACAGGGAGTGGAGACAATCTCCTCAAGTGCAGAGAGTGGAGACAATCTCCTCATGTACAGAGAGTGCAGACAATCTCCTCATGTACAGGAAGTGGAGACAATCTCCTCATGTACAGGGAGTGGAGACAATCTCCTCATGTACAGGGAGTGGAGACAATCTCCTCATGTGCAGAGAGTGGAGACAATCTCCTCATGTACAGGGAGTGGAGACAATCTCCTCATGTGCAGAGAGTGGAGACAATCTCCTCATGTACAGGCGGTGGAGACAATCTCCTCATGTACAGGGAGTGGAGACAATCTCCTCATGTGCAGAGAGTGGAGACAATCTCCTCATGTGCAGAGAGTGGAGAAAATCTCCTCATGTGCAGAGAGTGGGGACAATCTGCTCATGTACAGAGAGTGGGGACAATCTGCTCATGTACAGAGAGTGTAGACAATCTCCTCATGTGCAGAGATGGGAGACAATCTCCTCATGTACAGGGAGTGGAGACAATCTCCTCATGTGCACAGAGTGGAAACAATCTCCTCATGTACAGGGAGTGGAGACAATCTCCTCATGTACAGGGACTGGAGACAATCTCCTCATGTGCAGAGAGTGGAGACAATCTCCTCATGTACAGGGAGTGGAGACAATCTCCTCGTGTGCAGAGATTGGAGACAATCTCCCCATGTACAGAGAGTGGAAACAATCTCCTCATGTACAGGGAGTGGAGACAATCTCCTCATGTACAGGGAGTGGAGAAAATCTCCTCATGTGCAGAGAGTGGAGACAATCTCCTCATGTACAGGGTGTGGTGACAATGTCCTTATGTGCAGAGAGTGGAGACAGTCTCCTCATATGCAGGGAGTGGAGACAATCTCCTCATGTGCTGAGAGTGGAGACAATCTCCTCATGTACAGGGAGTGGTGACAATGTCCTCATGTGCAGAGAGTGGAGACAATCTCCTCATGTACAGGGAGTGGAGACAATCTCCTCATGTGCACAGATGGGAGACAATCACCTCATGTACAGGGAGTGGAGACAATCTCCTCATGTGCACAGAGTGGAGACAATCTCCCCATGTACAGAGAGTGGAAACAATCTCCTCATGTACAGGGAGTGGAGACAAACTCCTCATGTGCAGAGAGTGGAGACAATATCCTCATGTGCAGAGCGTGGAGTCAAGCTCCTCATGTGCAGAGAGTGGAGACAATCTCCACATGTGCAGAGAGTGGAGACAATCTCCTCATGTGCAGAGAGTGGAGACAATCTCCTCATGTGCAGAGAGTGGAGACAATCTCCTCATTTGCAGAGAGTGGAGACAATCTCCTCATGTGCAGAGAGTGGAGACAATCTCCTCATGTGCAGGGAGTGGAGATAATCTCCTCATGGACAGGGAGTGGAGACAATCTCCTCATGTGCAGAGAGTGTAGACAATCTCCTCATGTATAGGGAGTGGAGACAATCTCCTCACGTGCAGGGAGTGGAGACAATCTCCTCATGTGCAGAGAGTGGAGACAATCTCCTCATGTGCAGAGAGTGGAGACAATCTCCTCATGTGCAGAGAATGGAGACAATCTCCTCATGTGCAGAGAGTGGAGACAATCTCCTCATGTGCAGAGAGTGGAGACAATCTCCTCATGTACAGAGAGTGCAGACAATCTCCTCATGTACAGGAAGTGGAGACAATCTCCTCATGTACAGGGAGTGGAGACAATCTCCTCATGTACAGGGAGTGGAGACAATCTCCTCATGTGCAGAGAGTGGAGACAATCTCCTCATGTACAGGGAGTGGAGACAACCTCCTCATGTGCAGAGAGTGGAGACAATCTCCTCATGTACAGAGAGTGCAGACAATCTCCTCATGTACAGGAATTGGAGACAATTTCCTCATGTACAGGGAGTGGAGACAATCTCCTCATGTACAGGGAGTGGAGACAATCTCCTCATGTGCAGAGAGTGGAGACAATCTCCTCATGTACAGGGAGTGGAGACAATCTCCTCATGTGCAGAGAGTGGAGACAATCTCCTCATGTACAGAGAGTGCAGACAATCTCCTCATGTACAGGAAGTGGAGACAATCTCCTCATGTACAGGGAGTGGAGACAATCTCCTCATGTACAGGGAGTGGAGACAATCTCCTCATGTGCAGAGAGTGGAGACAATCTCCTCATGTACAGGGAGTGGAGACAATCTCCTCATGTGCAGAGAGTGGAGACAATCTCCTCATGTACAGGCGGTGGAGACAATCTCCTCATGTACAGGGAGTGGAGACAATCTCCTCATGTGCAGAGAGTGGAGACAATCTCCTCATGTGCAGAGAGTGGAGAAAATCTCCTCATGTGCAGAGAGTGGGGACAATCTGCTCATGTACAGAGAGTGGGGACAATCTGCTCATGTACAGAGAGTGTAGACAATCTCCTCATGTGCAGAGATGGGAGACAATCTCCTCATGTACAGGGAGTGGAGACAATCTCCTCATGTGCACAGAGTGGAAACAATCTCCTCATGTACAGGGAGTGGAGACAATCTCCTCATGTACAGGGACTGGAGACAATCTCCTCATGTGCAGAGAGTGGAGACAATCTCCTCATGTACAGGGAGTGGAGACAATCTCCTCGTGTGCAGAGATTGGAGACAATCTCCCCATGTACAGAGAGTGGAAACAATCTCCTCATGTACAGGGAGTGGAGACAATCTCCTCATGTACAGGGAGTGGAGAAAATCTCCTCATGTGCAGAGAGTGGAGACAATCTCCTCATGTACAGGGTGTGGTGACAATGTCCTTATGTGCAGAGAGTGGAGACAGTCTCCTCATATGCAGGGAGTGGAGACAATCTCCTCATGTGCTGAGAGTGGAGACAATCTCCTCATGTACAGGAAGTGGTGACAATGTCCTCATGTGCAGAGAGTGGAGACAATCTCCTCATGTACAGGGAGTGGAGACAATCTCCTCATGTGCACAGATGGGAGACAATCACCTCATGTACAGGGAGTGGAGACAATCTCCTCATGTGCACAGAGTGGAGACAATCTCCCCATGTACAGAGAGTGGAAACAATCTCCTCATGTACAGGGAGTGGAGACAAACTCCTCATGTGCGAGAGTGGAGACAATATCCTCATGTGCAGAGCGTGGAGTCAAGCTCCTCATGTGCAGAGAGTGGAGACAATCTCCACATGTGCAGAGAGTGGAGACAATCTCCTCATGTGCAGAGAGTGGAGACAATCTCCTCATGTGCAGAGAGTGGAGACAATCTCCTCATGTACAGGGTGTGGTGACAATGTCCTTATGTGCAGAGAGTGGAGACAGTCTCCTCATATGCAGGGAGTGGAGACAATCTCCTCATGTGCTGAGAGTGGAGACAATCTCCTCATGTACAGGGAGTGGTGACAATGTCCTCATGTGCAGAGAGTGGAGACAATCTCCTCATGTACAGGGAGTGGAGACAATCTCCTCATGTGCACAGATGGGAGACAATCACCTCATGTACAGGGAGTGGAGACAATCTCCTCATGTGCACAGAGTGGAGACAATCTCCCCATGTACAGAGAGTGGAAACAATCTCCTCATGTACAGGGAGTGGAGACAAACTCCTCATGTGCAGAGAGTGGAGACAATATCCTCATGTGCAGAGCGTGGAGTCAAGCTCCTCATGTGCAGAGAGTGGAGACAATCTCCACATGTGCAGAGAGTGGAGACAATCTCCTCATGTGCAGAGAGTGGAGACAATCTCCTCATGTGCAGAGAGTGGAGACAATCTCCTCATTTTCAGAGAGTGGAGACAATCTCCTCATGTGCAGAAAGTGGAGACAATCTCCTCATGTGCAGGGAGTGGAGATAATCTCCTCATGGACAGGGAGTGGAGACAATCTCCTCATGTGCAGAGAGTGTAGACAATCTCCTCATGTATAGGGAGTGGAGACAATCTCCTCATGTGCAGGGAGTGGAGACAATCTCCTCATGTGCAGAGAGTGGAGACAATCTCCTCATGTGCAGAGAGTGGAGACAATCTCCTCATGTGCAGAGAATGGAGACAATCTCCTCATGTGCAGAGAGTGGAGACAATCTCCTCATGTGCAGAGAGTGGAGACAATCTCCTCATGTACAGAGAGTGCAGACAATCTCCTCATGTACAGGAAGTCAAGACAATCTCCTCATGTACAGGGAGTGGAGACAATCTCCTCATGTACAGGGAGTGGAGACAATCTCCTCATGTGCAGAGAGTGGAGACAATCTCCTCATGTACAGGGAGTGGAGACAATCTCCTCATGTGCAGAGAGTGGAGACAATCTCCTCATGTACAGGGAGTGGAGACAATCTCCTCATGTACAGGGAGTGGAGACAATCTCCTCATGTGCAGAGAGTGGAGACAATCTCCTCATGTGCAGAGAGTGGAGACAATCTCCTCATGTGCAGAGAGTGGGGACAATCTGCTCATGTACAGAGAGTGGGGACAATCTCCTCGTGTGCAGAGATTGGAGACAATCTCCCCATGTACAGAGATTGGAAACAATCTCCTCATGTACAGGGAGTGGAGACAATCTCCTCATGTACAGGGAGTGGAGAAAATCTCCTCATGTGCAGAGAGTGGAGACAATCTCCTCATGTACAGGGTGTGGTGACAATGTCCTTATGTGCAGAGAGTGGAGACAGTCTCCTCATATGCAGGGAGTGGAGACAATCTCCTCATGTGCTGAGAGTGGAGACAATCTCCTCATGTACAGGGAGTGGTGACAATGTCCTCATGTGCAGAGAGTGGAGGCAATCTCCTCATGTACAGGGAGTGGAGACAATCTCCTCATGTGCACAGATGGGAGACAATCACCTCATGTACAGGGAGTGGAGACAATCTCCTCATGTGCACAGAGTGGAGACAATCTCCCCATGTACAGAGAGTGGAAACAATCTCCTCATGTACAGGGAGTGGAGACAAACTCCTCATGTGCAGAGAGTGGAGACAATATCCTCATGTGCAGAGCGTGGAGTCAAGCTCCTCATGTGCAGAGAGTGGAGACAATCTCCACATGTGCAGAGAGTGGAGACAATCTCCTCATGTGCAGAGAGTGGAGACAATCTCCTCATGTGCAGAGAGTGGAGACAATCTCCTCATTTGCAGAGAGTGGAGACAATCTCCTCATGTGCAGAGAGTGGAGACAATCTCCTCATGTGCAGGGAGTGGAGATAATCTCCTCATGGACAGGGAGTGGAGACAATCTCCTCATGTGCAGAGAGTGTAGACAATCTCCTCATGTATAGGGAGTGGAGACAATCTCCTCATGTGCAGGGAGTGGAGACAATCTCCTCATGTGCAGAGAGTGGAGACAATCTCCTCATGTGCAGAGAGTGGAGACAATCTCCTCATGTGCAGAGAATGGAGACAATCTCCTCATGTGCAGAGAGTGGAGACAATCTCCTCATGTGCAGAGAGTGGAGACAATCTCCTCATGTACAGAGAGTGCAGACAATCTCCTCATGTACAGGAAGTCAAGACAATCTCCTCATGTACAGGGAGTGGAGACAATCTCCTCATGTACAGGGAGTGGAGACAATCTCCTCATGTGCAGAGAGTGGAGACAATCTCCTCATGTACAGGGAGTGGAGACAATCTCCTCATGTGCAGAGAGTGTAGACAATCTCCTCATGTATAGGGAGTGGAGACAATCTCCTCATGTACAGGGAGTGGAGACAATCTCCTCATGTGCAGAGAGTGGAGACAATCTCCTCATGTGCAGAGAGTGGAGACAATCTCCTCATGGACAGGGAGTGGAGACAATCTCCTCATGTGCAGAGAGTGTAGACAATCTCCTCATGTATAGGGAGTGGAGACAATCTCCTCATGTGCAGGGAGTGGAGACAATCTCCTCATGTGCAGAGAGTGGAGACAATCTCCTCATGTGCAGAGAGTGGAGACAATCTCCTCATGTGCAGAGAATGGAGACAATCTCCTCATGTGCAGAGAGTGGAGACAATCTCCTCATGTGCAGAGAGTGGAGACAATCTCCTCATGTACAGAGAGTGCAGACAATCTCCTCATGTACAGGAAGTCAAGACAATCTCCTCATGTACAGGGAGTGGAGACAATCTCCTCATGTACAGGGAGTGGAGACAATCTCCTCATGTGCAGAGAGTGGAGACAATCTCCTCATGTACAGGGAGTGGAGACAATCTCCTCATGTGCAGAGAGTGGAGACAATCTCCTCATGTACAGGGAGTGGAGACAATCTCCTCATGTACAGGGAGTGGAGACAATCTCCTCATGTGCAGAGAGTGGAGACAATCTCCTCATGTGCAGAGAGTGGAGACAATCTCCTCATGTGCAGAGAGTGGGGACAATCTGCTCATGTACAGAGAGTGGGGACAATCTCCTCGTGTGCAGAGATTGGAGACAATCTCCCCATGTACAGAGATTGGAAACAATCTCCTCATGTACAGGGAGTGGAGACAATCTCCTCATGTACAGGGAGTGGAGAAAATCTCCTCATGTGCAGAGAGTGGAGACAATCTCCTCATGTACAGGGTGTGGTGACAATGTCCTTATGTGCAGAGAGTGGAGACAGTCTCCTCATATGCAGGGAGTGGAGACAATCTCCTCATGTGCTGAGAGTGGAGACAATCTCCTCATGTACAGGGAGTGGTGACAATGTCCTCATGTGCAGAGAGTGGAGGCAATCTCCTCATGTACAGGGAGTGGAGACAATCTCCTCATGTGCACAGATGGGAGACAATCACCTCATGTACAGGGAGTGGAGACAATCTCCTCATGTGCACAGAGTGGAGACAATCTCCCCATGTACAGAGAGTGGAAACAATCTCCTCATGTACAGGGAGTGGAGACAAACTCCTCATGTGCAGAGAGTGGAGACAATATCCTCATGTGCAGAGCGTGGAGTCAAGCTCCTCATGTGCAGAGAGTGGAGACAATCTCCACATGTGCAGAGAGTGGAGACAATCTCCTCATGTGCAGAGAGTGGAGACAATCTCCTCATGTGCAGAGAGTGGAGACAATCTCCTCATTTGCAGAGAGTGGAGACAATCTCCTCATGTGCAGAGAGTGGAGACAATCTCCTCATGTGCAGGGAGTGGAGATAATCTCCTCATGGACAGGGAGTGGAGACAATCTCCTCATGTGCAGAGAGTGTAGACAATCTCCTCATGTATAGGGAGTGGAGACAATCTCCTCATGTGCAGGGAGTGGAGACAATCTCCTCATGTGCAGAGAGTGGAGACAATCTCCTCATGTGCAGAGAGTGGAGACAATCTCCTCATGTGCAGAGAATGGAGACAATCTCCTCATGTGCAGAGAGTGGAGACAATCTCCTCATGTGCAGAGAGTGGAGACAATCTCCTCATGTACAGAGAGTGCAGACAATCTCCTCATGTACAGGAAGTCAAGACAATCTCCTCATGTACAGGGAGTGGAGACAATCTCCTCATGTACAGGGAGTGGAGACAATCTCCTCATGTGCAGAGAGTGGAGACAATCTCCTCATGTACAGGGAGTGGAGACAATCTCCTCATGTGCAGAGAGTGTAGACAATCTCCTCATGTATAGGGAGTGGAGACAATCTCCTCATGTACAGGGAGTGGAGACAATCTCCTCATGTGCAGAGAGTGGAGACAATCTCCTCATGTGCAGAGAGTGGAGACAATCTCCTCATGTGCAGAGAATGGAGACAATCTCCTCATGTGCAGAGAGTGGAGACAATCTCCTCATGTGCAGAGAGTGGAGACAATCTCCTCATGTACAGAGAGTGCAGACAATCTCCTCATGTACAGGAAGTCAAGACAATCTCCTCATGTACAGGGAGTGGAGACAATCTCCTCATGTACAGGGAGTGGTGACAATCTCCTCATGTGCAGAGAGTGGAGACAATCTCCTCATGTACAGGGAGTGGAGACAATCTCCTCATGTGCAGAGAGTGGAGACAATCTCCTCATGTACAGGGAGTGGAGACAATCTCCTCATGTACAGGGAGTGGAGACAATCTCCTCATGTGCAGAGAGTGGAGACAATCTCCTCATGTGCAGAGAGTGGAGACAATCTCCTCATGTGCAGAGAGTGGGGACAATCTGCTCATGTACAGAGAGTGGGGACAATCTGCTCATGTACAGAGAGTGTAGACAATCTCCTCATGTACAGGAGGTGGAGACAATCACCTCATGTGCAGAGATGGGAGACAATCTCCTCATGTACAGGGAGTGGAGACAATCTCCTCATGTGCACAGAGTGGAAACAATCTCCTCATGTACAGGGAGTGGAGACAATCTCCTCATGTCCAGGGAGTGGAGACAATGTCCTCATGTGCAGAGAGTGGAGACAATCTCCTCATGTACAGGGAGTGGAGACAATCTCCTCATGTGCAGAGATTGGAGACAATCTCCACATGTACAGAGAGTGGAAACAATCTCCTCATGTACAGGGAGTGGAGACAATCTCCTCATGTACAGGGAGTGGAGAAAATCTCCTCATGTGCAGAGAGTGGAGACAATCTCCTCATGTGCCGAGAGTGGAGACAATCTCCTCATGTGCAGAGAGTGGAGACAATCTCCTCATGTGCAGAGAGTGGAGACAATGTCCTCATGTGCAGAGAGTGGAGACAATCTCCTCATGTGCAGAGTGGAGACAATCTCCTCATGTGCAGGGAGTGGAGATAATCTCCTCATGTACAGGGAGTGGAGACAATCTCCTCATGTGCAGAGAGTGTAGACAATCTCCTCATGTATAGGGAGTGGAGACAATCTCCACATGTACAGGGAGTGGAGACAATCTCCTCATGTGCAGAGAGTGGAGACAATCTCCTCATGTGCAGAGAGTGGAGACAATCTCCTCATGTGCAGAGAATGGAGACAATCTCCTCATGTGCAGAGAGTGGAGACAATCTCCTCATGTGCAGAGAGTGGAGACAATCTCCTCATGTACAGAGAGTGCAGACAATCTCCTCATGTACAGGAAGTCAAGACAATCTCCTCATGTACAGGGAGTGGAGACAATCTCCTCATGTACAGGGAGTGGAGACAATCTCCTCATGTGCAGAGAGTGGAGACAATCTCCTCATGTACAGGGAGTGGAGACAATCTCCTCATGTGCAGAGAGTGGAGACAATCTCCTCATGTACAGGGAGTGGAGACAATCTCCTCATGTACAGGGAGTGGAGACAATCTCCTCATGTGCAGAGAGTGGAGACAATCTCCTCATGTGTTGAGAGTGGAGACAATCTCCTCATGTGCAGAGAGTGGGGACAATCTGCTCATGTACAGAGAGTGGGGACAATCTGCTCATGTACAGAGAGTGTAGACAATCTCCTCATGTACAGGAGGTGGAGACAATCACCTCATGTGCAGAGATGGGAGACAATCTCCTCATGTACAGGGAGTGGAGACAATCTCCTCATGTGCACAGAGTGGAAACAATCTCCTCATGTACAGGGAGTGGAGACAATCTCCTCATGTGCAGAGAGTGGAGACAATGTCCTCATGTGCAGAGAGTGGAGACAATCTCCTCATGTACAGGGAGTGGAGACAATCTCCTCATGTGCAGAGATTGGAGACAATCTCCACATGTACAGAGAGTGGAAACAATCTCCTCATGTACAGGGAGTGGAGACAATCTCCTCATGTACAGGGAGTGGAGAAAATCTCCTCATGTGCAGAGAGTGGAGACAATCTCCTCATGTGCCGAGAGTGGAGACAATCTCCTCATGTGCAGAGAGTGGAGACAATCTCCTTATGTGCAGAGAGTGGAGACAATGTCCTCATGTGCAGAGAGTGGAGACAATCTCCTCATGTGCAGAGAGTGGAGACAATCTCCTCATGTGCAGAGAGTGGAGACAATCTCCTCATGTACAGGGAGTGGTGACAATGTCCTCATGTGCAGAGTGTGAAGACAATCTCCTCATGTACAGGGAGTGGAGACAATCTCCTCATGTGCAGAGATGGGAGACAATCACCACATGTACAGGGAGTGGAGACAATCTCCTCATGTGCACAGAGTGAAGACAATCTCCTCATGTGCAGAGAGTGGAGACAATCTCCTCATGTACAGGGAGTGGAGACAATCTCCTCATGCACAGGGAGTGGCGACAATCTCCTTATGTACAGGTAGTGGAGACAATCTCCTCATGTGCAGAAAGTGGAGACAATCTCCTCATGTACAGGGAGTGGTGACAATGTCCTTATGTGCAGAGAGTGGAGACAGTCTCCTCATATGCAGGGATTGGAGACAATCTCCTCATGTGCAGAGAGTGGAGACAATCTCCTCATGTACAGGGAGTGGTGACAATGTCCTCATGTGCAGAGTGTGGAGACAATCTCCTCATGTACAGGGAGTGGAGACAATCTCCTCATGTGCAGAGATGGGAGACAATCACCACATGTACAGGGAGTGGAGACAATCTCCTCATGTACAGGGAGTGGTGACAATGTCCTCATGTGCAGAGAGTGGAGACAATCACCTCATGTACAGGGAGTGGAGACAATCTCCTCATGTACAGGTGGTGGAGACAATCTCCTCATGTGCAGAGATGGGAGACAATCACCACATGTACAGGGAGTGGAGACAATCTCCTCATGTACAGGGAGTGGTGACAATCTGCTCATGTACAGAGAGTGGGGACAATCTGCTCATGTACAGAGAGTGTAGACAATCTCCTCATGTACAGGTGGTGGAGACAATCTCCTCATGTGCAGAGATGGGAGACAATCTCCCCATGTACAGAGAGTGGAGACAATCTCCTCATGTACAGGGAGTGGTGACAATGTCCTCATGTGCAGAGAGTGGAGACAATCACCTCATGTACAGGGAGTGGAGACAATCTCCTCATGTGCAGAGAGTGGGGACAATCTGCTCATGTACAGAGAGTGGGGACAATCTGCTCATGTACAGAGAGTGTAGACAATCTCCTCATGTACAGGTGGTGGAGACAATCTCCTCATGTGCAGAGATGGGAGACAATCTCCTCATGTACAGGGAGTGCAGACAATCTCCTCATGTGCACAGAGTGGAAACAATCTCCTCATGTACAGGGAGTGGAGACAATCTCCTCATGTACAGGGAGTGGAGACAATGTCCTCATGTGCAGAGAGTGGAGACAATCTCCTCATGTACAGGGAGTGGAGACAATCTCCTCGTGTGCAGAGATTGGAGACAATCTCCCCATGTACAGAGAGTGGAAACAATCTCCTCATGTACAGGGAGTGGAGACAATCTCCTCATGTACAGGGAGTGGAGAAAATCTCCTCATGTGCAGAGAGTGGAGACAATCTCCTCATGTACAGGGTGTGGTGACAATGTCCTTATGTGCAGAGAGTGGAGACAGTCTCCTCATATGCAGGGAGTGGAGACAATCTCCTCATGTGCAGAGAGTGGAGACAATCTCCTCATGTACAGGGAGTGGTGACAATGTCCTCATGTGCAGAGAGTGGAGACAATCTCCTCATGTACAGGGAGTGGAGACAATCTCCTCATGTGCACAGATGGGAGACAATCACCTCATGTACAGGGAGTGGAGACAATCTCCTCATGTGCACAGAGTGGAGACAATCTCCCCATGGACAGAGAGTGGAAACAATCTCCTCATGTACAGGGAGTGGAGACAATCTGCTCATGTACAGGAGTGGCCACAATCTCCTCATGTGCAGAGAGTGGAGACAATCTCCTCATGTACAGGGAGTGGAGACAATCTCCTCATGTGCACAGAGTGGAGACAATCTCCCCATGTACAGAGAGTGGAGACAATCTCCTCATGTACAGGGAGTGGTGACAATGTCCTCATGTGCAGAGAGTGGGGACAATCTGCTCATGTACAGAGAGTGTAGACAATCTCCTCATGTACAGGAAGTGGAGACAATCTCCTCATGTGCAGAGATGGGAGACAATCTCCTCATGCACAGGGACTGGAGACAATCTCCTCATGTGCACAGAGTGGAAACAATCTCCTCATGTACAGGGAGTGGAGACAATCTCCTCATGTACAGGGAGTGGAGACAATGTCCTCATGTGCAGAGAGTGGAGACAATCTCCTCATGTGCAGGGACTGGAGACAATCTCCACATGTGCAGAGAGTGGAGACAATGTCCTCATGTGCAGAGAGTGGAGACAATCTCCTCATGTGCAGAGAGTGGAGACAATCTCCTCATGTGCAGAGATTGGAGACAATCTCCTGATCTGCAGAGAGTGGAGACAATCTCCTCATGTGCAGAGAGTGGAGACAATCTCCTCATGTGCAGAGATTGGAGACAATCTCCTCATGTGCAGAGAGTGGAGACAATCTCCTCATGTGCAGAGAGTGGAGACAATCTCCTCATGTGCAGAGAGTGGAGACAATCTCCTCATGTGCAGAGAGTGGAGACAATCTCCTCATGTGCACAGAGTGGAGACAATCTCCTCATGCGCAGAGAGTGGAGACAATCTCCTCATGTGCAGAGAGTGGAGTCAAGCTCCTCATGTGCAGAGAGTGGAGACAATCTCCTCATGTGCAGAGAGTGGAGACAATCTCCTCATGTGCAGAGAGTGGAGACAATCTCCTCATGTGCAGAGAGTGGAGACAATCTCCTCATTTGCAGAGAGTGGAGACAATCTCCTCATGTGCAGAGAGTGGAGACAATCTCCTCATGTGCAAAGAGTGGAGACAATCTCCTCATGTACAGGGAGTGGAGACAATCTCCTCATGTGCAGAGAGTGTAGACAATCTCCTCATGTGCAGAGAGTGGAGACAATCTCCTCATGTACAGGGAGTGGAGACAATCTCCTCATGTGCAGAGAGTGGAGACAATCTCCTCATGTGCAGAGAGTTTAGACAATCTCCTCATGTGCAGAGAGTGGAGACAATCTCCTCATGTACAGAGAGTGCAGACAATCTCCTCATGTACAGGAAGTGGAGACAATCTCCTCATGTACAGGGAGTGGAGACAATCTCCTCATGTACAGGGAGTGGAGACAATCTCCTCATGTGCAGAGAGTGGAGACAATCTCCTCATGTACAGGGAGTGGAGACAATCTCCTCATGTGCAGAGAGTGGAGACAATCTCCTCATGTACAGAGAGTGCAGACAATCTCCTCATGTCCAGGAACTGGAGACAATCTCCTCATGTACAGGGAGTGGAGACAATCTCCTCATGTGCAGAGAGTGGAGACAATCTCCTCATGTACAGAGAGTGCAGACAATCTCCTCATGTCCAGGAACTGGAGACAATCTCCTCATGTACAGGGAGTGGAGACAATCTCCTCATGTACAGAGAGTGGGGACAATCTGCTCATGTACAGAGAGTGTAGACAATCTCCTCATGTACAGGTGGTGGAGACAATCTCCTCATGTGCAGAGATGGGAGACAATCTCCTCATGTACAGGGAGTGCAGACAATCTCCTCATGTGCACAGAGTGGAAACAATCTCCTCATGTACAGGGAGTGGAGACAATCTCCTCATGTACAGGGAGTGGAGACAATGTCCTCATGTGCAGAGAGTGGAGACAATCTCCTCATGTACAGGGAGTGGAGACAATCTCCTCGTGTGCAGAGATTGGAGACAATCTCCCCATGTACAGAGAGTGGAAACAATCTCCTCATGTACAGGGAGTGGAGACAATCTCCTCATGTACAGGGAGTGGAGAAAATCTCCTCATGTGCAGAGAGTGGAGACAATCTCCTCATGTACAGGGTGTGGTGACAATGTCCTTATGTGCAGAGAGTGGAGACAGTCTCCTCATATGCAGGGAGTGGAGACAATCTCCTCATGTGCAGAGAGTGGAGACAATCTCCTCATGTACAGGGAGTGGTGACAATGTCCTCATGTGCAGAGAGTGGAGACAATCTCCTCATGTACAGGGAGTGGAGACAATCTCCTCATGTGCACAGATGGGAGACAATCACCTCATGTACAGGGAGTGGAGACAATCTCCTCATGTGCACAGAGTGGAGACAATCTCCCCATGGACAGAGAGTGGAAACAATCTCCTCATGTACAGGGAGTGGAGACAATCTGCTCATGTACAGGAGTGGCCACAATCTCCTCATGTGCAGAGAGTGGAGACAATCTCCTCATGTACAGGGAGTGGAGACAATCTCCTCATGTGCACAGAGTGGAGACAATCTCCCCATGTACAGAGAGTGGAGACAATCTCCTCATGTACATGGAGTGGTGACAATGTCCTCATGTGCAGAGAGTGGGGACAATCTGCTCATGTACAGAGAGTGTAGACAATCTCCTCATGTACAGGAAGTGGAGACAATCTCCTCATGTGCAGAGATGGGAGACAATCTCCTCATGCACAGGGACTGGAGACAATCTCCTCATGTGCACAGAGTGGAAACAATCTCCTCATGTACAGGGAGTGGAGACAATCTCCTCATGTGCACAGAGTGGAGACAATCTCCTCATGTGCAGAGAGTGGAGACAATCTCCTCATGTACAGGGAGTGGAGACAATCTCCTCATGCACAGGGAGTGGCGACAATCTCCTTATGTACAGGTAGTGGAGACAATCTCCTCATGTGCAGAAAGTGGAGACAATCTCCTCATGTACAGGGAGTGGTGACAATGTCCTTATGTGCAGAGAGTGGAGACAGTCTCCTCATATGCAGGGATTGGAGACAATCTCCTCATGTGCAGAGAGTGGAGACAATCTCCTCATGTACAGGGAGTGGTGACAATGTCCTCATGTGCAGAGTGTGGAGACAATCTCCTCATGTACAGGGAGTGGAGACAATCTCCTCATGTGCAGAGATGGGAGACAATCACCACATGTACAGGGAGTGGAGACAATCTCTTCATGTGCACAGAGTGGAGACAATCTCCCCATGTACAGGGAGTGGAGACAAACTCCTCATGTACAGGGAGTGGTGACAATGTCCTCATGTGCAGAGAGTGGAGACAATCACCTCATGTACAGGGAGTGGAGACAATCTCCTCATGTGCAGAGAGTGGGGACAATCTGCTCATGTACAGAGAGTGGGGACAATCTGCTCATGTACAGAGAGTGTAGACAATCTCCTCATGTACAGGTGGTGGAGACAATCTCCTCATGTGCAGAGATGGGAGACAATCTCCTCATGTACAGGGAGTGCAGACAATCTCCTCATGTGCACAGAGTGGAAACAATCTCCTCATGTACAGGGAGTGGAGACAATCTCCTCATGTACAGGGAGTGGAGACAATGTCCTCATGTGCAGAGAGTGGAGACAATCTCCTCGTGTGCAGAGATTGGAGACAATCTCCCCATGTACAGAGAGTGGAAACAATCTCCTCATGTACAGGGAGTGGAGACAATCTCCTCATGTACAGGGAGTGGAGAAAATCTCCTCATGTGCAGAGAGTGGAGACAATCTCCTCATGTACAGGGTGTGGTGACAATGTCCTTATGTGCAGAGAGTGGAGACAGTCTCCTCATATGCAGGGAGTGGAGACAATCTCCTCATGTGCAGAGAGTGGAGACAATCTCCTCATGTACAGGGAGTGGTGACAATGTCCTCATGTGCAGAGAGTGGAGACAATCTCCTCATGTACAGGGAGTGGAGACAATCTCCTCATGTGCACAGATGGGAGACAATCACCTCATGTACAGGGAGTGGAGACAATCTCCTCATGTGCACAGAGTGGAGACAATCTCCCCATGGACAGAGAGTGGAAACAATCTCCTCATGTACAGGGAGTGGAGACAATCTGCTCATGTACAGGAGTGGCCACAATCTCCTCATGTGCAGAGAGTGGAGACAATCTCCTCATGTACAGGGAGTGGAGACAATCTCCTCATGTGCACAGAGTGGAGACAATCTCCCCATGTACAGAGAGTGGAGACAATCTCCTCATGTACATGGAGTGGTGACAATGTCCTCATGTGCAGAGAGTGGGGACAATCTGCTCATGTACAGAGAGTGTAGACAATCTCCTCATGTACAGGAAGTGGAGACAATCTCCTCATGTGCAGAGATGGGAGACAATCTCCTCATGCACAGGGACTGGAGACAATCTCCTCATGTGCACAGAGTGGAAACAATCTCCTCATGTACAGGGAGTGGAGACAATCTCCTCATGTACAGGGAGTGGAGACAATGTCCTCATGTGCAGAGAGTGGAGACAATCTCCTCATGTGCAGGGACTGGAGACAATCTCCTCATGTGCAGAGAGTGGAGACAATGTCCTCATGTGCAGAGAGTGGAGACAATCTCCTCATGTGCAGAGAGTGGAGACAATCTCCTCATGTGCAGAGATTGGAGACAATCTCCTGATCTGCAGAGAGTGGAGACAATCTCCTCATGTGCAGAGAGTGGAGACAATCTCCTCATGTGCAGAGATTGGAGACAATCTCCTCATGTGCAGAGAGTGGAGACAATCTCCTCATGTGCAGAGAGTGGAGACAATCTCCTCATGTGCAGAGAGTGGAGACAATCTCCTCATGTGCAGAGAGTGGAGACAATCTCCTCATGTGCAGAGAGTGGAGACAATCTCCTCATGTGCAGAGAATGGAGACAATCTCCTCATGTGCAGAGAGTGGAGACAATCTCCTCATGTGCAGAGAGTGGAGACAATCTCCTCATGTACAGAGAGTGCAGACAATCTCCTCATGTACAGGAAGTCAAGACAATCTCCTCATGTACAGGGAGTGGAGACAATCTCCTCATGTACAGGGAGTGGAGACAATCTCCTCATGTGCAGAGAGTGGAGACAATCTCCTCATGTACAGGGAGTGGAGACAATCTCCTCATGTGCAGAGAGTGGAGACAATCTCCTCATGTACAGGGAGTGGAGACAATCTCCTCATGTACAGGGAGTGGAGACAATCTCCTCATGTGCAGAGAGTGGAGACAATCTCCTCATGTGCAGAGAGTGGAGACAATCTCCTCATGTGCAGAGAGTGGGGACAATCTGCTCATGTACAGAGAGTGGGGACAATCTGCTCATGTACAGAGAGTGTAGACAATCTCCTCATGTACAGGAGGTGGAGACAATCACCTCATGTGCAGAGATGGGAGACAATCTCCTCATGTACAGGGAGTGGAGACAATCTCCTCATGTGCACAGAGTGGAAACAATCTCCTCATGTACAGGGAGTGGAGACAATCTCCTCATGTCCAGGGAGTGGAGACAATGTCCTCATGTGCTGAGAGTGGAGACAATCTCCTCATGTACAGGGAGTGGAGACAATCTCCTCATGTGCAGAGATTGGAGACAATCTCCACATGTACAGAGAGTGGAAACAATCTCCTCATGTACAGGGAGTGGAGACAATCTCCTCATGTACAGGGAGTGGAGAAAATCTCCTCATGTGCAGAGAGTGGAGACAATCTCCTCATGTGCCGAGAGTGGAGACAATCTCCTCATGTGCAGAGAGTGGAGACAATCTCCTCATGTGCAGAGAGTGGAGACAATGTCCTCATGTGCAGAGAGTGGAGACAATCTCCTCATGTGCAGAGAGTGGAGACAATCTCCTCATGTGCAGAGATTGGAGATAATCTCCTCATGTGCAGAGAGTGGAGACAATCTCCTCATGTACAGGGAGTGGTGACAATGTCCTCATGTGCAGAGTGTGAAGACAATCTCCTCATGTACAGGGAGTGGAGACAATCTCCTCATGTGCAGAGATGGGAGACAATCACCACATGTACAGGGAGTGGAGACAATCTCCTCATGTGCAGAGAGTGGAGACAATCTCCTCATGTACAGGGAGTGGAGACAATCTCCTCATGCACAGGGAGTGGCGACAATCTCCTTATGTACAGGTAGTGGAGACAATCTCCTCATGTGCAGAAAGTGGAGACAATCTCCTCATGTACAGGGAGTGGTGACAATGTCCTTATGTGCAGAGAGTGGAGACAGTCTCCTCATATGCAGGGATTGGAGACAATCTCCTCATGTGCAGAGAGTGGAGACAATCTCCTCATGTACAGGGAGTGGTGACAATGTCCTCATGTGCAGAGTGTGGAGACAATCTCCTCATGTACAGGGAGTGGAGACAATCTCCTCATGTGCAGAGATGGGAGACAATCACCACATGTACAGGGAGTGGAGACAATCTCTTCATGTGCACAGAGTGGAGACAATCTCCCCATGTACAGGGAGTGGAGACAAACTCCTCATGTACAGGGAGTGGCGACAATCTCCTCATGTGCAGAGAGTGGAGAAAATCTCCTCATGTACAGGGAGTGGAGACAATCTCCTCATGTGCACAGAGTGGAGACAATCTCCCCATGTACAGAGAGTGGAGACAATCTCCTCATGTACAGGGAGTGGTGACAATGTCCTCATGTGCAGAGAGTGGAGACAATCACCTCATGTACAGGGAGTGGAGACAATCTCCTCATGTGCAGAGAGTGGGGACAATCTGCTCATGTACAGAGAGTGGGGACAATCTGCTCATGTACAGAGAGTGTAGACAATCTCCTCATGTACAGGTGGTGGAGACAATCTCCTCATGTGCAGAGATGGGAGACAATCTCCTCATGTACAGGGAGTGCAGACAATCTCCTCATGTGCACAGAGTGGAAACAATCTCCTCATGTACAGGGAGTGGAGACAATCTCCTCATGTACAGGGAGTGGAGACAATGTCCTCATGTGCAGAGAGTGGAGACAATCTCCTCATGTACAGGGAGTGGAGACAATCTCCTCGTGTGCAGAGATTGGAGACAATCTCCCCATGTACAGAGAGTGGAAACAATCTCCTCATGTACAGGGAGTGGAGACAATCTCCTCATGTACAGGGAGTGGAGAAAATCTCCTCATGTGCAGAGAGTGGAGACAATCTCCTCATGTACAGGGTGTGGTGACAATGTCCTTATGTGCAGAGAGTGGAGACAGTCTCCTCATATGCAGGGAGTGGAGACAATCTCCTCATGTGCAGAGAGTGGAGACAATCTCCTCATGTACAGGGAGTGGTGACAATGTCCTCATGTGCAGAGAGTGGAGACAATCTCCTCATGTACAGGGAGTGGAGACAATCTCCTCATGTGCACAGATGGGAGACAATCACCTCATGTACAGGGAGTGGAGACAATCTCCTCATGTGCACAGAGTGGAGACAATCTCCCCATGGACAGAGAGTGGAAACAATCTCCTCATGTACAGGGAGTGGAGACAATCTGCTCATGTACAGGAGTGGCCACAATCTCCTCATGTGCAGAGAGTGGAGACAATCTCCTCATGTACAGGGAGTGGAGACAATCTCCTCATGTGCACAGAGTGGAGACAATCTCCCCATGTACAGAGAGTGGAGACAATCTCCTCATGTACAGGGAGTGGTGACAATGTCCTCATGTGCAGAGAGTGGGGACAATCTGCTCATGTACAGAGAGTGTAGACAATCTCCTCATGTACAGGAAGTGGAGACAATCTCCTCATGTGCAGAGATGGGAGACAATCTCCTCATGCACAGGGACTGGAGACAATCTCCTCATGTGCACAGAGTGGAAACAATCTCCTCATGTACAGGGAGTGGAGACAATCTCCTCATGTACAGGGAGTGGAGACAATGTCCTCATGTGCAGAGAGTGGAGACAATCTCCTCATGTGCAGGGACTGGAGACAATCTCCTCATGTGCAGAGAGTGGAGACAATGTCCTCATGTGCAGAGAGTGGAGACAATCTCCTCATGTGCAGAGAGTGGAGACAATCTCCTCATGTGCAGAGATTGGAGACAATCTCCTGATCTGCAGAGAGTGGAGACAATCTCCTCATGTGCAGAGAGTGGAGACAATCTCCTCATCTGCAGAGATTGGAGACAATCTCCTCATGTGCAGAGAGTGGAGACAATCTCCTCATGTGCAGAGAGTGGAGACAATCTCCTCATGTGCAGAGAGTGGAGACAATCTCCTCATGTGCAGAGAGTGGAGACAATCTCCTCATGTGCAGAGAGTGGAGACAATCTCCTCATGCGCAGAGAGTGGAGACAATCTCCTCATGTGCAGAGAGTGGAGTCAAGCTCCTCATGTGCAGAGAGTGGAGACAATCTCCTCATGTGCAGAGAGTGGAGACAATCTCCTCATGTGCAGAGAGTGGAGACAATCTCCTCATGTGCAGAGAGTGGAGACAATCTCCTCATTTGCAGAGAGTGGAGACAATCTCCTCATGTGCAGAGAGTGGAGACAATCTCCTCATGTGCAAAGAGTGGAGACAATCTCCTCATGTACAGGGAGTGGAGACAATCTCCTCATGTGCAGAGAGTGTAGACAATCTCCTCATGTGCAGAGAGTGGAGACAATCTCCTCATGTACAGGGAGTGGAGACAATCTCCTCATGTGCAGAGAGTGGAGACAATCTCCTCATGTGCAGAGAGTTTAGACAATCTCCTCATGTGCAGAGAGTGGAGACAATCTCCTCATGTACAGAGAGTGCAGACAATCTCCTCATGTACAGGAAGTGGAGACAATCTCCTCATGTACAGGGAGTGGAGACAATCTCCTCATGTACAGGGAGTGGAGACAATCTCCTCATGTGCAGAGAGTGGAGACAATCTCCTCATGTACAGGGAGTGGAGACAATCTCCTCATGTGCAGAGAGTGGAGACAATCTCCTCATGTACAGAGAGTGCAGACAATCTCCTCATGTCCAGGAACTGGAGACAATCTCCTCATGTACAGGGAGTCGAGACAATCTCCTCATGTACAGGGAGTGGAGACAATCTCCTCATGTGCAGAGAGTGGAGACAATCTCCTCATGTACAGGGAGTGGAGACAATCTCCTCATGTGCAGAGAGTGGAGACAATCTCCTCATGTACAGAGAGTGCAGACAATCTCCTCATGTACAGGAAGTGGAGACAATCTCCTCATGTACAGGGAGTGGAGACAATCTCCTCATGTACAGGGAGTGGAGACAATCTCCTCATGTGCAGAGAGTGGAGACAATCTCCTCATGTACAGGGAGTGGAGACAATCTCCTCATGTGCAGAGAGTGGAGACAATCTCCTCATGTACAGGGGGTGGAGACAATCTCCTCATGTACAGGGAGTGGAGACAATCTCCTCATGTGCAGAGAGTGGAGACAATCTCCTCATGTGCAGAGAGTGGAGACAATCTCCTCATGTGCAGAGAGTGGGGACAATCTGCTCATGTACAGAGAGTGGGGACAATCTGCTCATGTACAGAGAGTGTACACAATCTCCTCATGTGCAGAGATGGGAGACAATCTCCTCATGTACAGGGAGTGGAGACAATCTCCTCATGTGCACAGAGTGGAAACAATCTCCTCATGTACAGGGAGTGGAGACAATCTCCTCATGTACAGGGACTGGAGACAATCTCCTCATGTGCAGAGAGTGGAGACAATCTCCTCATGTACAGGGAGTGGAGACAATCTCCTCGTGTGCAGAGATTGGAGACAATCTCCCCATGTACAGAGAGTGGAAACAATCTCCTCATGTACAGGGAGTGGAGACAATCTCCTCATGTACAGGGAGTGGAGAAAATCTCCTCATGTGCAGAGAGTGGAGACAATCTCCTCATCTACAGGGTGTGGTGACAATGTCCTTATGTGCAGAGAGTGGAGACAGTCTCCTCATATGCAGGGAGTGGAGACAATCTCCTCATGTGCTGAGAGTGGAGACAATCTCCTCATGTACAGGGAGTGGTGACAATGTCCTCATGTGCAGAGAGTGGAGACAATCTCCTCAGTGCAGAGAGTGTAGACAATCTCCTCATGTATAGGGAGTGGAGACAATCTCCTCATGTACAGGGAGTGGAGACAATCTCCTCATGTGCAGAGAGTGGAGACAATCTCCTCATGTGCAGAGAGTGGAGACAATCTCCTCATGTGCAGAGAATGGAGACAATCTCCTCATGTGCAGAGAGTGGAGACAATCTCCTCATGTGCAGAGAGTGGAGACAATCTCCTCATGTACAGAGAGTGCAGACAATCTCCTCATGTACAGGAAGTCAAGACAATCTCCTCATGTACAGGGAGTGGAGACAATCTCCTCATGTACAGGGAGTGGAGACAATCTCCTCATGTGCAGAGAGTGGAGACAATCTCCTCATGTACAGGGAGTGGAGACAATCTCCTCATGTGCAGAGAGTGGAGACAATCTCCTCATGTACAGGGAGTGGAGACAATCTCCTCATGTACAGGGAGTGGAGACAATCTCCTCATGTGCAGAGAGTGGAGACAATCTCCTCATGTGCAGAGAGTGGAGACAATCTCCTCATGTGCAGAGAGTGGGGACAATCTGCTCATGTACAGAGAGTGGGGACAATCTGCTCATGTTCAGAGAGTGTAGACAATCTCCTCATGTACAGGAGGTGGAGACAATCACCTCATGTGCAGAGATGGGAGACAATCTCCTCATGTACAGGGAGTGGAGACAATCTCCTCATGTGCACAGAGTGGAAACAATCTCCTCATGTACAGGGAGTGGAGACAATCTCCTCATGTCCAGGGAGTGGAGACAATGTCCTCATGTGCAGAGAGTGGAGACAATCTCCTCATGTACAGGGAGTGGAGACAATCTCCTCATGTGCAGAGATTGGAGACAATCTCCACATGTACAGAGAGTGGAAACAATCTCCTCATGTACAGGGAGTGGAGACAATCTCCTCATGTACAGGGAGTGGAGAAAATCTCCTCATGTGCAGAGAGTGGAGACAATCTCCTCATGTGCCGAGAGTGGAGACAATCTCCTCATGTGCAGAGAGTGGAGACAATCTCCTCATGTGCAGAGAGTGGAGACAATGTCCTCATGTGCAGAGAGTGGAGACAATCTCCTCATGTGCAGAGTGGAGACAATCTCCTCATGTGCAGGGAGTGGAGATAATCTCCTCATGTACAGGGAGTGGAGACAATCTCCTCATGTGCAGAGAGTGTAGACAATCTCCTCATGTATAGGGAGTGGAGACAATCTCCTCATGTACAGGGAGTGGAGACAATCTCCTCATGTGCAGAGAGTGGAGACAATCTCCTCATGTGCAGAGAGTGGAGACAATCTCCTCATGTGCAGAGAATGGAGACAATCTCCTCATGTGCAGAGAGTGGAGACAATCTCCTCATGTGCAGAGAGTGGAGACAATCTCCTCATGTACAGAGAGTGCAGACAATCTCCTCATGTACAGGAAGTCAAGACAATCTCCTCATGTACAGGAAGTGGAGACAATCTCCTCATGTACAGGGAGTGGAGACAATCTCCTCATGTGCAGAGAGTGGAGACAATCTCCTCATGTACAGGGAGTGGAGACAATCTCCTCATGTGCAGAGAGTGGAGACAATCTCCTCATGTACAGGGAGTGGAGACAATCTCCTCATGTACAGGGAGTGGAGACAATCTCCTCATGTGCAGAGAGTGGAGACAATCTCCTCATGTGCAGAGAGTGGAGACAATCTCCTCATGTGCAGAGAGTGGGGACAATCTGCTCATGTACAGAGAGTGGGGACAATCTGCTCATGTACAGAGAGTGTAGACAATCTCCTCATGTACAGGAGGTGGAGACAATCACCTCATGTGCAGAGATGGGAGACAATCTCCTCATGTACAGGGAGTGGAGACAATCTCCTCATGTGCACAGAGTGGAAACAATCTCCTCATGTACAGGGAGTGGAGACAATCTCCTCATGTCCAGGGAGTGGAGACAAAGTCCTCATGTGCAGAGAGTGGAGTCAATCTCCTCATGTACAGGGAGTGGAGACAATCTCCTCATGTGCAGAGATTGGAGACAATCTCCACATGTACAGAGAGTGGAAACAATCTCCTCATGTACAGGGAGTGGAGACAATCTCCTCATGTACAGGGAGTGGAGAAAATCTCCTCATGTGCAGAGAGTGGAGACAATCTCCTCATGTGCCGAGAGTGGAGACAATCTCCTCATGTGCAGAGAGTGGAGACAATCTCCTCATGTGCAGAGAGTGGAGACAATGTCCTCATGTGCAGAGAGTGGAGACAATCTCCTCATGTGCAGAGAGTGGAGACAATCTCCTCATGTGCAGAGATTGGAGACAATCTCCTCATGTGCAGAGAGTGGAGACAATCTCCTCATGTACAGGGAGTGGTGACAATGTCCTCATGTGCAGAGTGTGAAGACAATCTCCTCATGTACAGGGAGTGGAGACAATCTCCTCATGTGCAGAGATGGGAGACAATCACCACATGTACAGGGAGTGGAGACAATCTCCTCATGTGCACAGAGTGGAGACAATCTCCTCATGTATAGGGAGTGGAGACAATCTCCTCATGTACAGGGAGTGGAGACAATCTCCTCATGTACAGAGAGTGGAGACAATCTCCTCATGTGCAGAGAGTGGAGACAATCTCCTCATGTGCAGAGATTGGAGACAATCTCCTCATGTGCAGAGAGTGGAGACAATCTCCTCATGTGCAGAGAGTGGAGACAATCTCCTCATGTACAGAGAGTGCAGACAATCTCCTCATGTACAGGAAGTCAAGACAATCTCCTCATGTACAGGGAGTGGAGACAATCTCCTCATGTACAGGGAGTGGAGACAATCTCCTCATGTGCAGAGAGTGGAGACAATCTCCTCATGTACAGGGAGTGGAGACAATCTCCTCATGTGCAGAGAGTGGAGACAATCTCCTCATGTACAGGGAGTGGAGACAATCTCCTCATGTACAGGGAGTGGAGACAATCTCCTCATGTGCAGAGAGTGGAGACAATCTCCTCATGTGCAGAGAGTGGAGACAATCTCCTCATGTGCAGAGAGTGGGGACAATCTGCTCATGTACAGAGAGTGGGGACAATCTGCTCATGTACAGAGAGTGTAGACAATCTCCTCATGTACAGGAGGTGGAGACAATCACCTCATGTGCAGAGATGGGAGACAATCTCCTCATGTACAGGGAGTGGAGACAATCTCCTCATGTGCACAGAGTGGAAACAATCTCCTCATGTACAGGGAGTGGAGACAATCTCCTCATGTCCAGGGAGTGGAGACAATGTCCTCATGTGCAGAGAGTGGAGACAATCTCCTCATGTACAGGGAGTGGAGACAATCTCCTCATGTGCAGAGATTGGAGACAATCTCCACATGTACAGAGAGTGGAAACAATCTCCTCATGTACAGGGAGTGGAGACAATCTCCTCATGTACAGGGAGTGGAGAAAATCTCCTCATGTGCAGAGAGTGGAGACAATCTCCTCATGTGCCGAGAGTGGAGACAATCTCCTCATGTGCAGAGAGTGGAGACAATCTCCTCATGTGCAGAGAGTGGAGACAATGTCCTCATGTGCAGAGAGTGGAGACAATCTCCTCATGTGCAGAGTGGAGACAATCTCCTCATGTGCAGGGAGTGGAGATAATCTCCTCATGTACAGGGAGTGGAGACAATCTCCTCATGTGCAGAGAGTGTAGACAATCTCCTCATGTATAGGGAGTGGAGACAATCTCCTCATGTACAGGGAGTGGAGACAATCTCCTCATGTGCAGAGAGTGGAGACAATCTCCTCATGTGCAGAGAGTGGAGACAATCTCCTCATGTGCAGAGAATGGAGACAATCTCCTCATGTGCAGAGAGTGGAGACAATCTCCTCATGTGCAGAGAGTGGAGACAATCTCCTCATGTACAGAGAGTGCAGACAATCTCCTCATGTACAGGAAGTCAAGACAATCTCCTCATGTACAGGGAGTGGAGACAATCTCCTCATGTACAGGGAGTGGAGACAATCTCCTCATGTGCAGAGAGTGGAGACAATCTCCTCATGTACAGGGAGTGGAGACAATCTCCTCATGTGCAGAGAGTGGAGACAATCTCCTCATGTACAGGGAGTGGAGACAATCTCCTCATGTACAGGGAGTGGAGACAATCTCCTCATGTGCAGAGAGTGGAGACAATCTCCTCATGTGCAGAGAGTAGAGACAATCTCCTCATGTGCAGAGAGTGGGGACAATCTGCTCATGTACAGAGAGTGGGGACAATCTGCTCATGTACAGAGAGTGTAGACAATCTCCTCATGTACAGGAGGTGGAGACAATCACCTCATGTGCAGAGATGGGAGACAATCTCCTCATGTACAGGGAGTGGAGACAATCTCCTCATGTGCACAGAGTGGAAACAATCTCATGTACAGGGAGTGGAGACAATCTCCTCATGTCCAGGGAGTGGAGACAAAGTCCTCATGTGCAGAGAGTGGAGACAATCTCCTCATGTACAGGGAGTGGAGACAATCTCCTCATGTGCAGAGATTGGAGACAATCTCCACATGTACAGAGAGTGGAAACAATCTCCTCATGTACAGGGAGTGGAGACAGTCTCCTCATGTACAGGGAGTGGAGAAAATCTCCTCATGTGCAGAGAGTGGAGACAATCTCCTCATGTGCCGAGAGTGGAGACAATCTCCTCATGTGCAGAGAGTGGAGACAATCTCCTCATGTGCAGAGAGTGGAGACAATGTCCTCATGTGCAGAGAGTGGAGACAATCTCCTCATGTGCAGAGAGTGGAGACAATCTCCTCATGTGCAGAGATTGGAGAAAATCTCCTCATGTGCAGAGAGTGGAGACAATCTCCTCATGTACAGGGAGTGGTGACAATGTCCTCATGTGCAGAGTGTGAAGACAATCTCCTCATGTACAGGGAGTGGAGACAATCTCCTCATGTGCAGAGATGGGAGACAATCACCACATGTACAGGGAGTGGAGACAATCTCCTCATGTGCACAGAGTGGAGACAATCTCCTCATGTGCAGAGAGTGGAGACAATCTCCTCATGTGCAGGGAGTGGAGACAATCTCCTCATGCACAGGGAGTGGCGACAATCTCCTTATGTACAGGTAGTGGAGACAATCTCCTCATGTGCAGAAAGTGGAGACAATCTCCTCATGTACAGGGAGTGGTGACAATGTCCTTATGTGCAGAGAGTGGAGACAGTCTCCTCATATGCAGGGATTGGAGACAATCTCCTCATGTGCAGAGAGTGGAGACAATCTCCTCATGTACAGGGAGTGGTGACAATGTCCTCATGTGCAGAGTGTGGAGACAATCTCCTCATGTACAGGGAGTGGAGACAATCTCCTCATGTGCAGAGATGGGAGACAATCACCACATGTACAGGGAGAGGAGACAATCTCCTCATGTGCACAGAGTGGAGACAATCTCCCCATGTACAGGGAGTGGAGACAAACTCCTCATGTACAGGGAGTGGCGACAATCTCCTCATGTGCAGAGAGTGGAGAAAATCTCCTCATGTACAGGGAGTGGAGACAATCTCCTCATGTGCACAGAGTGGAGACAATCTCCCCATGTACAGAGAGTGGAGACAATCTCCTCATGTACAGGGAGTGGTGACAATGTCCTCATGTGCAGAGAGTGGAGACAATCACCTCATGTACAGGGAGTGGAGACAATCTCCTCATGTGCAGAGAGTGGGGACAATCTGCTCATGTACAGAGAGTGGGGACAATCTGCTCATGTACAGAGAGTGTAGACAATCTCCTCATGTACAGGTGGTGGAGACAATCTCCTCATGTGCAGAGATGGGAGACAATCTCCTCATGTACAGGGAGTGCAGACAATCTCCTCATGTGCACAGAGTGGAAACAATCTCCTCATGTACAGGGAGTGGAGACAATCTCCTCATGTACAGGGAGTGGAGACAATGTCCTCATGTGCAGAGAGTGGAGACAATCTCCTCATGTACAGGGAGTGGAGACAATCTCCTCGTGTGCAGAGATTGGAGACAATCTCCCCATGTACAGAGAGTGGAAACAATCTCCTCATGTACAGGGAGTGGAGACAATCTCCTCATGTACAGGGAGTGGAGAAAATCTCCTCATGTGCAGAGAGTGGAGACAATCTCCTCATGTGCCGAGAGTGGAGACAATCTCCTCATGTGCAGAGAGTGGAGACAATCTCCTCATGTGCAGAGAGTGGAGACAATGTCCTCATGTGCAGAGAGTGGAGACAATCTCCTCATGTGCAGAGAGTGGAGACAATCTCCTCATGTGCAGAGATTGGAGACAATCTCCTCATGTGCAGAGAGTGGAGACAATCTCCTCATGTACAGGGAGTGGTGACAATGTCCTCATGTGCAGAGTGTGAAGACAATCTCCTCATGTACAGGGAGTGGAGACAATCTCCTCATGTGCAGAGATGGGAGACAATCACCACATGTACAGGGAGTGGAGACAATCTCCTCATGTGCACAGAGTGGAGACAATCTCCTCATGTATAGGGAGTGGAGACAATCTCCTCATGTACAGGGAGTGGAGACAATCTCCTCATGTACAGAGAGTGGAGACAATCTCCTCATGTGCAGAGAGTGGAGACAATCTCCTCATGTGCAGAGATTGGAGACAATCTCCTCATGTGCAGAGAGTGGAGACAATCTCCTCATGTGCAGAGAGTGGAGACAATCTCCTCATGTACAGAGAGTGCAGACAATCTCCTCATGTACAGGAAGTCAAGACAATCTCCTCATGTACAGGGAGTGGAGACAATCTCCTCATGTACAGGGAGTGGAGACAATCTCCTCATGTGCAGAGAGTGGAGACAATCTCCTCATGTACAGGGAGTGGAGACAATCTCCTCATGTGCAGAGAGTGGAGACAATCTCCTCATGTACAGGGAGTGGAGACAATCTCCTCATGTACAGGGAGTGGAGACAATCTCCTCATGTGCAGAGAGTGGAGACAATCTCCTCATGTGCAGAGAGTGGAGACAATCTCCTCATGTGCAGAGAGTGGGGACAATCTGCTCATGTACAGAGAGTGGGGACAATCTGCTCATGTACAGAGAGTGTAGACAATCTCCTCATGTACAGGAGGTGGAGACAATCACCTCATGTGCAGAGATGGGAGACAATCTCCTCATGTACAGGGAGTGGAGACAATCTCCTCATGTGCACAGAGTGGAAACAATCTCCTCATGTACAGGGAGTGGAGACAATCTCCTCATGTCCAGGGAGTGGAGACAATGTCCTCATGTGCAGAGAGTGGAGACAATCTCCTCATGTACAGGGAGTGGAGACAATCTCCTCATGTGCAGAGATTGGAGACAATCTCCACATGTACAGAGAGTGGAAACAATCTCCTCATGTACAGGGAGTGGAGACAATCTCCTCATGTACAGGGAGTGGAGAAAATCTCCTCATGTGCAGAGAGTGGAGACAATCTCCTCATGTGCCGAGAGTGGAGACAATCTCCTCATGTGCAGAGAGTGGAGACAATCTCCTCATGTGCAGAGAGTGGAGACAATGTCCTCATGTGCAGAGAGTGGAGACAATCTCCTCATGTGCAGAGTGGAGACAATCTCCTCATGTGCAGGGAGTGGAGATAATCTCCTCATGTACAGGGAGTGGAGACAATCTCCTCATGTGCAGAGAGTGTAGACAATCTCCTCATGTATAGGGAGTGGAGACAATCTCCTCATGTACAGGGAGTGGAGACAATCTCCTCATGTGCAGAGAGTGGAGACAATCTCCTCATGTGCAGAGAGTGGAGACAATCTCCTCATGTGCAGAGAATGGAGACAATCTCCTCATGTGCAGAGAGTGGAGACAATCTCCTCATGTGCAGAGAGTGGAGACAATCTCCTCATGTACAGAGAGTGCAGACAATCTCCTCATGTACAGGAAGTCAAGACAATCTCCTCATGTACAGGGAGTGGAGACAATCTCCTCATGTACAGGGAGTGGAGACAATCTCCTCATGTGCAGAGAGTGGAGACAATCTCCTCATGTACAGGGAGTGGAGACAATCTCCTCATGTGCAGAGAGTGGAGACAATCTCCTCATGTACAGGGAGTGGAGACAATCTCCTCATGTACAGGGAGTGGAGACAATCTCCTCATGTGCAGAGAGTGGAGACAATCTCCTCATGTGCAGAGAGTAGAGACAATCTCCTCATGTGCAGAGAGTGGGGACAATCTGCTCATGTACAGAGAGTGGGGACAATCTGCTCATGTACAGAGAGTGTAGACAATCTCCTCATGTACAGGAGGTGGAGACAATCACCTCATGTGCAGAGATGGGAGACAATCTCCTCATGTACAGGGAGTGGAGACAATCTCCTCATGTGCACAGAGTGGAAACAATCTCCTCATGTACAGGGAGTGGAGACAATCTCCTCATGTCCAGGGAGTGGAGACAAAGTCCTCATGTGCAGAGAGTGGAGACAATCTCCTCATGTACAGGGAGTGGAGACAATCTCCTCATGTGCAGAGATTGGAGACAATCTCCACATGTACAGAGAGTGGAAACAATCTCCTCATGTACAGGGAGTGGAGACAATCTCCTCATGTACAGGGAGTGGAGAAAATCTCCTCATGTGCAGAGAGTGGAGACAATCTCCTCATGTGCCGAGAGTGGAGACAATCTCCTCATGTGCAGAGAGTGGAGACAATCTCCTCATGTGCAGAGAGTGGAGACAATGTCCTCATGTGCAGAGAGTGGAGACAATCTCCTCATGTGCAGAGAGTGGAGACAATCTCCTCATGTGCAGAGATTGGAGAAAATCTCCTCATGTGCAGAGAGTGGAGACAATCTCCTCATGTACAGGGAGTGGTGACAATGTCCTCATGTGCAGAGTGTGAAGACAATCTCCTCATGTACAGGGAGTGGAGACAATCTCCTCATGTGCAGAGATGGGAGACAATCACCACATGTACAGGGAGTGGAGACAATCTCCTCATGTGCACAGAGTGGAGACAATCTCCTCATGTGCAGAGAGTGGAGACAATCTCCTCATGTGCAGGGAGTGGAGACAATCTCCTCATGCACAGGGAGTGGCGACAATCTCCTTATGTACAGGTAGTGGAGACAATCTCCTCATGTGCAGAAAGTGGAGACAATCTCCTCATGTACAGGGAGTGGTGACAATGTCCTTATGTGCAGAGAGTGGAGACAGTCTCCTCATATGCAGGGATTGGAGACAATCTCCTCATGTGCAGAGAGTGGAGACAATCTCCTCATGTACAGGGAGTGGTGACAATGTCCTCATGTGCAGAGTGTGGAGACAATCTCCTCATGTACAGGGAGTGGAGACAATCTCCTCATGTGCAGAGATGGGAGACAATCACCACATGTACAGGGAGAGGAGACAATCTCCTCATGTGCACAGAGTGGAGACAATCTCCCCATGTACAGGGAGTGGAGACAAACTCCTCATGTACAGGGAGTGGCGACAATCTCCTCATGTGCAGAGAGTGGAGAAAATCTCCTCATGTACAGGGAGTGGAGACAATCTCCTCATGTGCACAGAGTGGAGACAATCTCCCCATGTACAGAGAGTGGAGACAATCTCCTCATGTACAGGGAGTGGTGACAATGTCCTCATGTGCAGAGAGTGGAGACAATCACCTCATGTACAGGGAGTGGAGACAATCTCCTCATGTGCAGAGAGTGGGGACAATCTGCTCATGTACAGAGAGTGGGGACAATCTGCTCATGTACAGAGAGTGTAGACAATCTCCTCATGTACAGGTGGTGGAGACAATCTCCTCATGTGCAGAGATGGGAGACAATCTCCTCATGTACAGGGAGTGCAGACAATCTCCTCATGTGCACAGAGTGGAAACAATCTCCTCATGTACAGGGAGTGGAGACAATCTCCTCATGTACAGGGAGTGGAGACAATGTCCTCATGTGCAGAGAGTGGAGACAATCTCCTCATGTACAGGGAGTGGAGACAATCTCCTCGTGTGCAGAGATTGGAGACAATCTCCCCATGTACAGAGAGTGGAAACAATCTCCTCATGTACAGGGAGTGGAGACAATCTCCTCATGTACAGGGAGTGGAGAAAATCTCCTCATGTGCAGAGAGTGGAGACAATCTCCTCATGTACAGGGTGTGGTGACAATGTCCTTATGTGCAGAGAGTGGAGACAGTCTCCTCATATGCAGGGAGTGGAGACAATCTCCTCATGTGCAGAGAGTGGAGACAATCTCCTCATGTACAGGGAGTGGTGACAATGTCCTCATGTGCAGAGAGTGGAGACAATCTCCTCATGTACAGGGAGTGGAGACAATCTCCTCATGTGCACAGATGGGAGACAATCACCTCATGTACAGGGAGTGGAGACAATCTCCTCATGTGCACAGAGTGGAGACAATCTCCCCATGGACAGAGAGTGGAAACAATCTCCTCATGTACAGGGAGTGGAGACAATCTGCTCATGTACAGGAGTGGCCACAATCTCCTCATGTGCAGAGAGTGGAGACAATCTCCTCATGTACAGGGAGTGGAGACAATCTCCTCATGTGCACAGAGTGGAGACAATCTCCCCATGTACAGAGAGTGGAGACAATCACCTCATGTACAGGGAGTGGTGACAATGTCCTCATGTGCAGAGAGTGGGGACAATCTGCTCATGTACAGAGAGTGGAGACAATCTCCTCATGTACAGGAAGTGGAGACAATCTCCTCATGTGCAGAGATGGGAGACAATCTCCTCATGCACAGGGACTGGAGACAATCTCCTCATGTGCACAGAGTGGAAACAATCTCCTCATGTACAGGGAGTGGAGACAATCTCCTCATGTACAGGGAGTGGAGACAATGTCCTCATGTGCAGAGAGTGGAGACAATCTCCTCATGTGCAGGGAGTGGAGACAATCTCCTCATGTGCAGAGAGTGGAGACAATGTCCTCATGTGCAGAGAGTGGAGACAATCTCCTCATGTGCAGAGAGTGGAGACAATCTCCTCATGTGCAGAGATTGGAGACAATCTCCTGATCTGCAGAGAGTGGAGACAATCTCCTCATGTGCAGAGAGTGGAGACAATCTCCTCATGTGCAGAGATTGGAGACAATCTCCTCATGTTCAGAGAGTGGAGACAATCTCCTCATGTGCAGAGAGTGGAGACAATCTCCTCATGTGCAGAGAGTGGAGACAATCTCCTCATGTGCAGAGAGTGGAGACAATCTCCTCATGTGCAGAGAGTGGAGACAATCTCCTCATGCGCAGAGAGTGGAGACAATCTCCTCATGTGCAGAGAGTGGAGTCAAGCTCCTCATGTGCAGAGACTGGAGACAATCTCCTCATGTGCAGAGAGTGGAGACAATCTCCTCATGTGCAGAGAGTGGAGACAATCTCCTCATGTGCAGAGAGTGGAGACAATCTCCTCATTTGCAGAGAGTGGAGACAATCTCCTCATGTGCAGAGAGTGGAGACAATCTCCTCATGTGCAAAGAGTGGAGACAATCTCCTCATGTACAGGGAGTGGAGACAATCTCCTCATGTGCAGAGAGTGTAGACAATCTCCTCATGTGCAGAGAGTGGAGACAATCTCCTCATGTACATGGAGTGGAGCCAATCTCCTCATGTGCAGAGAGTGGAGACAATCTCCTCATGTGCAGAGAGTTTAGACAATCTCCTCATGTGCAGAGAGTGGAGACAATCTCCTCATGTACAGAGAGTGCAGACAATCTCCTCATGTACAGGAAGTGGAGACAATCTCCTCATGTACAGGGAGTGGAGACAATCTCCTCATGTACAGGGAGTGGAGACAATCTCCTCATGTGCAGAGAGTGGAGACAATCTCCTCATGTACAGGGAGTGGAGACAATCTCCTCATGTGCAGAGAGTGGAGACAATCTCCTCATGTACAGAGAGTGCAGACAATCTCCTCATGTACAGGAAGTCAAGACAATCTCCTCATGTACAGGGAGTGGAGACAATCTCCTCATGTACAGGGAGTGGAGACAATCTCCTCATGTGCAGAGAGTGGAGACAATCTCCTCATGTACAGGGAGTGGAGACAATCTCCTCATGTGCAGAGAGTGGAGACAATCTCCTCATGTACAGGGAGTGGAGACAATCTCCTCATGTACAGGGAGTGGAGACAATCTCCTCATGTGCAGAGAGTGGAGACAATCTCCTCATGTGCAGAGAGTGGAGACAATCTCCTCATGTGCAGAGAGTGGGGACAATCTGCTCATGTACAGAGAGTGGGGACAATCTGCTCATGTACAGAGAGTGTAGACAATCTCCTCATGTACAGGAGGTGGAGACAATCACCTCATGTGCAGAGATGGGAGACAATCTCCTCATGTACAGGGAGTGGAGACAATCTCCTCATGTGCACAGAGTGGAAACAATCTCCTCATGTACAGGGAGTGGAGACAATCTCCTCATGTCCAGGGAGTGGAGACAATGTCCTCATGTGCAGAGAGTGGAGACAATCTCCTCATGTACAGGGAGTGGAGACAATCTCCTCATGTGCAGAGATTGGAGACAATCTCCACATGTACAGAGAGTGGAAACAATCTCCTCATGTACAGGGAGTGGAGACAATCTCCTCATGTACAGGGAGTGGAGAAAATCTCCTCATGTGCAGAGAGTGGAGACAATCTCCTCATGTGCCGAGAGTGGAGACAATCTCCTCATGTGCAGAGAGTGGAGACAATCTCCTCATGTGCAGAGAGTGGAGACAATGTCCTCATGTGCAGAGAGTGGAGACAATCTCCTCATGTGCAGAGTGGAGACAATCTCCTCATGTGCAGGGAGTGGAGATAATCTCCTCATGTACAGGGAGTGGAGACAATCTCCTCATGTGCAGAGAGTGTAGACAATCTCCTCATGTATAGGGAGTGGAGACAATCTCCTCATGTACAGGGAGTGGAGACAATCTCCTCATGTGCAGAGAGTGGAGACAATCTCCTCATGTGCAGAGAGTGGAGACAATCTCCTCATGTGCAGAGAATGGAGACAATCTCCTCATGTGCAGAGAGTGGAGACAATCTCCTCATGTGCAGAGAGTGGAGACAATCTCCTCATGTACAGAGAGTGCAGACAATCTCCTCATGTACAGGAAGTCAAGACAATCTCCTCATGTACAGGGAGTGGAGACAATCTCCTCATGTACAGGGAGTGGAGACAATCTCCTCATGTGCAGAGAGTGGAGACAATCTCCACATGTACAGGGAGTGGAGACAATCTCCTCATGTGCAGAGAGTGGAGACAATCTCCTCATGTGCAGAGAGTGGAGACAATCTCCTCATGTGCAGAGAGTAGAGACAATCTCCTCATGTGCAGAGAGTGGGGACAATCTGCTCATGTACAGAGAGTGGGGACAATCTGCTCATGTACAGAGAGTGTAGACAATCTCCTCATGTACAGGAGGTGGAGACAATCACCTCATGTGCAGAGATGGGAGACAATCTCCTCATGTACAGGGAGTGGAGACAATCTCCTCATGTGCACAGAGTGGAAACAATCTCCTCATGTACAGGGAGTGGAGACAATCTCCTCATGTCCAGGGAGTGGAGACAAAGTCCTCATGTGCAGAGAGTGGAGACAATCTCCTCATGTACAGGGAGTGGAGACAATCTCCTCATGTGCAGAGATTGGAGACAATCTCCACATGTACAGAGAGTGGAAACAATCTCCTCATGTACAGGGAGTGGAGACAATCTCCTCATGTACAGGGAGTGGAGAAAATCTCCTCATGTGCAGAGAGTGGAGACAATCTCCTCATGTGCCGAGAGTGGAGACAATCTCCTCATGTGCAGAGAGTGGAGACAATCTCCTCATGTGCAGAGAGTGGAGACAATGTCCTCATGTGCAGAGAGTGGAGACAATCTCCTCATGTGCAGAGAGTGGAGACAATCTCCTCATGTGCAGAGATTGGAGAAAATCTCCTCATGTGCAGAGAGTGGAGACAATCTCCTCATGTACAGGGAGTGGTGACAATGTCCTCATGTGCAGAGTGTGAAGACAATCTCCTCATGTACAGGGAGTGGAGACAATCTCCTCATGTGCAGAGATGGGAGACAATCACCACATGTACAGGGAGTGGAGACAATCTCCTCATGTGCACAGAGTGGAGACAATCTCCTCATGTGCAGAGAGTGGAGACAATCTCCTCATGTGCAGGGAGTGGAGACAATCTCCTCATGCACAGGGAGTGGCGACAATCTCCTTATGTACAGGTAGTGGAGACAATCTCCTCATGTGCAGAAAGTGGAGACAATCTCCTCATGTACAGGGAGTGGTGACAATGTCCTTATGTGCAGAGAGTGGAGACAGTCTCCTCATATGCAGGGATTGGAGACAATCTCCTCATGTGCAGAGAGTGGAGACAATCTCCTCATGTACAGGGAGTGGTGACAATGTCCTCATGTGCAGAGTGTGGAGACAATCTCCTCATGTACAGGGAGTGGAGACAATCTCCTCATGTGCAGAGATGGGAGACAATCACCACATGTACAGGGAGAGGAGACAATCTCCTCATGTGCACAGAGTGGAGACAATCTCCCCATGTACAGGGAGTGGAGACAAACTCCTCATGTACAGGGAGTGGCGACAATCTCCTCATGTGCAGAGAGTGGAGAAAATCTCCTCATGTACAGGGAGTGGAGACAATCTCCTCATGTGCACAGAGTGGAGACAATCTCCCCATGTACAGAGAGTGGAGACAATCTCCTCATGTACAGGGAGTGGTGACAATGTCCTCATGTGCAGAGAGTGGAGACAATCACCTCATGTACAGGGAGTGGAGACAATCTCCTCATGTGCAGAGAGTGGGGACAATCTGCTCATGTACAGAGAGTGGGGACAATCTGCTCATGTACAGAGAGTGTAGACAATCTCCTCATGTACAGGTGGTGGAGACAATCTCCTCATGTGCAGAGATGGGAGACAATCTCCTCATGTACAGGGAGTGCAGACAATCTCCTCATGTGCACAGAGTGGAAACAATCTCCTCATGTACAGGGAGTGGAGACAATCTCCTCATGTACAGGGAGTGGAGACAATGTCCTCATGTGCAGAGAGTGGAGACAATCTCCTCATGTACAGGGAGTGGAGACAATCTCCTCGTGTGCAGAGATTGGAGACAATCTCCCCATGTACAGAGAGTGGAAACAATCTCCTCATGTACAGGGAGTGGAGACAATCTCCTCATGTACAGGGAGTGGAGAAAATCTCCTCATGTGCAGAGAGTGGAGACAATCTCCTCATGTACAGGGTGTGGTGACAATGTCCTTATGTGCAGAGAGTGGAGACAGTCTCCTCATATGCAGGGAGTGGAGACAATCTCCTCATGTGCAGAGAGTGGAGACAATCTCCTCATGTACAGGGAGTGGTGACAATGTCCTCATGTGCAGAGAGTGGAGACAATCTCCTCATGTACAGGGAGTGGAGACAATCTCCTCATGTGCACAGATGGGAGACAATCACCTCATGTACAGGGAGTGGAGACAATCTCCTCATGTGCACAGAGTGGAGACAATCTCCCCATGGACAGAGAGTGGAAACAATCTCCTCATGTACAGGGAGTGGAGACAATCTGCTCATGTACAGGAGTGGCCACAATCTCCTCATGTGCAGAGAGTGGAGACAATCTCCTCATGTACAGGGAGTGGAGACAATCTCCTCATGTGCACAGAGTGGAGACAATCTCCCCATGTACAGAGAGTGGAGACAATCACCTCATGTACAGGGAGTGGTGACAATGTCCTCAGGTGCAGAGAGTGGGGACAATCTGCTCATGTACAGAGAGTGGAGACAATCTCCTCATGTACAGGAAGTGGAGACAATCTCCTCATGTGCAGAGATGGGAGACAATCTCCTCATGCACAGGGACTGGAGACAATCTCCTCATGTGCACAGAGTGGAAACAATCTCCTCATGTACAGGGAGTGGAGACAATCTCCTCATGTACAGGGAGTGGAGACAATGTCCTCATGTGCAGAGAGTGGAGACAATCTCCTCATGTGCAGGGAGTGGAGACAATCTCCTCATGTGCAGAGAGTGGAGACAATGTCCTCATGTGCAGAGAGTGGAGACAATCTCCTCATGTGCAGAGAGTGGAGACAATCTCCTCATGTGCAGAGATTGGAGACAATCTCCTGATCTGCAGAGAGTGGAGACAATCTCCTCATGTGCAGAGAGTGGAGACAATCTCCTCATGTGCAGAGATTGGAGACAATCTCCTCATGTTCAGAGAGTGGAGACAATCTCCTCATGTGCAGAGAGTGGAGACAATCTCCTCATGTGCAGAGAGTGGAGACAATCTCCTCATGTGCAGAGAGTGGAGACAATCTCCTCATGTGCAGAGAGTGGAGACAATCTCCTCATGCGCAGAGAGTGGAGACAATCTCCTCATGTGCAGAGAGTGGAGTCAAGCTCCTCATGTGCAGAGAGTGGAGACAATCTCCTCATGTGCAGAGAGTGGAGACAATCTCCTCATGTGCAGAGAGTGGAGACAATCTCCTCATGTGCAGAGAGTGGAGACAATCTCCTCATTTGCAGAGAGTGGAGACAATCTCCTCATGTGCAGAGAGTGGAGACAATCTCCTCATGTGCAAAGAGTGGAGACAATCTCCTCATGTACAGGGAGTGGAGACAATCTCCTCATGTGCAGAGAGTGTAGACAATCTCCTCATGTGCAGAGAGTGGAGACAATCTCCTCATGTACATGGAGTGGAGCCAATCTCCTCATGTGCAGAGAGTGGAGACAATCTCCTCATGTGCAGAGAGTTTAGACAATCTCCTCATGTGCAGAGAGTGGAGACAATCTCCTCATGTACAGAGAGTGCAGACAATCTCCTCATGTACAGGAAGTGGAGACAATCTCCTCATGTACAGGGAGTGGAGACAATCTCCTCATGTACAGGGAGTGGAGACAATCTCCTCATGTGCAGAGAGTGGAGACAATCTCCTCATGTACAGGGAGTGGAGACAATCTCCTCATGTGCAGAGAGTGGAGACAATCTCCTCATGTACAGAGAGTGCAGACAATCTCCTCATGTCCAGGAACTGGAGACAATCTCCTCATGTACAGGGAGTGGAGACAATCTCCTCATGTACAGGGAGTGGAGACAATCTCCTCATGTGCAGAGAGTGGAGACAATCTCCTCATGTACAGGGAGTGGAGACAATCTCCTCATGTGCAGAGAGTGGAGACAATCTCCTCATGTACAGAGAGTGTAGACAATCTCCTCATGTACAGGAAGTGGAGACAATCTCCTCATGTACAGGGAGTGGAGACAATCTCCTCATGTACAGGGAGTGGAGACAATCTCCTCATGTGCAGAGAGTGGAGACAATCTCCTCATGTACAGGGAGTGGAGACAATCTCCTCATGTGCAGAGAGTGGAGACAATCTCCTCATGTACAGGGGGTGGAGACAATCTCCTCATGTACAGGGAGTGGAGACAATCTCCTCATGTGCAGAGAGTGGAGACAATCTCCTCAGGTGCAGAGAGTGGAGACAATCTCCTCATGTGCAGAGAGTGGGGACAATCTGCTCATGTACAGAGAGTGGGGACAATCTGCTCATGTACAGAGAGTGTACACAATCTCCTCATGTGCAGAGATGGGAGACAATCTCCTCATGTACAGGGAGTGGAGACAATCTCCTCATGTGCACAGAGTGGAAACAATCTCCTCATGTACAGGGAGTGGAGACAATCTCCTCATGTACAGGGACTGGAGACAATCTCCTCATGTGCAGAGAGTGGAGACAATGTCCTCATGTGCAGAGAGTGGAGACAATCTCCTCATGTGCAGAGAGTGGAGACAATCTCCTCATGTGCAGAGATTGGAGACAATCTCCTGATCTGCAGAGAGTGGAGACAATCTCCTCATGTGCAGAGAGTGGAGACAATCTCCTCATGTGCAGAGATTGGAGACAATCTCCTCATGTTCAGAGAGTGGAGACAATCTCCTCATGTGCAGAGAGTGGAGACAATCTCCTCATGTGCAGAGAGTGGAGACAATCTCCTCATGTGCAGAGAGTGGAGACAATCTCCTCATGTGCAGAGAGTGGAGACAATCTCCTCATGCGCAGAGAGTGGAGACAATCTCCTCATGTGCAGAGAGTGGAGTCAAGCTCCTCATGTGCAGAGAGTGGAGACAATCTCCTCATGTGCAGAGAGTGGAGACAATCTCCTCATGTGCAGAGAGTGGAGACAATCTCCTCATGTGCAGAGAGTGGAGACAATCTCCTCATTTGCAGAGAGTGGAGACAATCTCCTCATGTGCAGAGAGTGGAGACAATCTCCTCATGTGCAAAGAGTGGAGACAATCTCCTCATGTACAGGGAGTGGAGACAATCTCCTCATGTGCAGAGAGTGTAGACAATCTCCTCATGTGCAGAGAGTGGAGACAATCTCCTCATGTACATGGAGTGGAGCCAATCTCCTCATGTGCAGAGAGTGGAGACAATCTCCTCATGTGCAGAGAGTTTAGACAATCTCCTCATGTGCAGAGAGTGGAGACAATCTCCTCATGTACAGAGAGTGCAGACAATCTCCTCATGTACAGGAAGTGGAGACAATCTCCTCATGTACAGGGAGTGGAGACAATCTCCTCATGTACAGGGAGTGGAGACAATCTCCTCATGTGCAGAGAGTGGAGACAATCTCCTCATGTACAGGGAGTGGAGACAATCTCCTCATGTGCAGAGAGTGGAGACAATCTCCTCATGTACAGAGAGTGCAGACAATCTCCTCATGTCCAGGAACTGGAGACAATCTCCTCATGTACAGGGAGTGGAGACAATCTCCTCATGTACAGGGAGTGGAGACAATCTCCTCATGTGCAGAGAGTGGAGACAATCTCCTCATGTACAGGGAGTGGAGACAATCTCCTCATGTGCAGAGAGTGGAGACAATCTCCTCATGTACAGAGAGTGTAGACAATCTCCTCATGTACAGGAAGTGGAGACAATCTCCTCATGTACAGGGAGTGGAGACAATCTCCTCATGTACAGGGAGTGGAGACAATCTCCTCATGTGCAGAGAGTGGAGACAATCTCCTCATGTACAGGGAGTGGAGACAATCTCCTCATGTGCAGAGAGTGGAGACAATCTCCTCATGTACAGGGGGTGGAGACAATCTCCTCATGTACAGGGAGTGGAGACAATCTCCTCATGTGCAGAGAGTGGAGACAATCTCCTCAGGTGCAGAGAGTGGAGACAATCTCCTCATGTGCAGAGAGTGGGGACAATCTGCTCATGTACAGAGAGTGGGGACAATCTGCTCATGTACAGAGAGTGTACACAATCTCCTCATGTGCAGAGATGGGAGACAATCTCCTCATGTACAGGGAGTGGAGACAATCTCCTCATGTGCACAGAGTGGAAACAATCTCCTCATGTACAGGGAGTGGAGACAATCTCCTCATGTACAGGGACTGGAGACAATCTCCTCATGTGCAGAGAGTGGAGACAATCTCCTCATGTACAGGGAGTGGAGACAATCTCCTCGTGTGCAGAGATTGGAGACAATCTCCCCATGTACAGAGAGTGGAAACAATCTCCTCATGTACAGGGAGTGGAGACAATCTCCTCATGTACAGGGAGTGGAGAAAATCTCCTCATGTGCAGAGAGTGGAGACAATCTCCTCATGTACAGGGTGTGGTGACAATGTCCTTATGTGCAGAGAGTGGAGACAGTCTCCTCATATGCAGGGAGTGGAGACAATCTCCTCATGTGCAGAGAGTGGAGACAATCTCCTCATGTGCAGAGAGTGGAGACAATCTCCTCATGTGCAGAGATTGGAGACAATCTCCTGATCTGCAGAGAGTGGAGACAATCTCCTCATGTGCAGAGAGTGGAGACAATCTCCTCATGTGCAGAGATTGGAGACAATCTCCTCATGTTCAGAGAGTGGAGACAATCTCCTCATGTGCAGAGAGTGGAGACAATCTCCTCATGTGCAGAGAGTGGAGACAATCTCCTCATGTGCAGAGAGTGGAGACAATCTCCTCATGTGCAGAGAGTGGAGACAATCTCCTCATGCGCAGAGAGTGGAGACAATCTCCTCATGTGCAGAGAGTGGAGTCAAGCTCCTCATGTGCAGAGAGTGGAGACAATCTCCTCATGTGCAGAGAGTGGAGACAATCTCCTCATGTGCAGAGAGTGGAGACAATCTCCTCATGTGCAGAGAGTGGAGACAATCTCCTCATTTGCAGAGAGTGGAGACAATCTCCTCATGTGCAGAGAGTGGAGACAATCTCCTCATGTGCAAAGAGTGGAGACAATCTCCTCATGTACAGGGAGTGGAGACAATCTCCTCATGTGCAGAGAGTGTAGACAATCTCCTCATGTGCAGAGAGTGGAGACAATCTCCTCATGTACATGGAGTGGAGCCAATCTCCTCATGTGCAGAGAGTGGAGACAATCTCCTCATGTGCAGAGAGTTTAGACAATCTCCTCATGTGCAGAGAGTGGAGACAATCTCCTCATGTACAGAGAGTGCAGACAATCTCCTCATGTACAGGAAGTGGAGACAATCTCCTCATGTACAGGGAGTGGAGACAATCTCCTCATGTACAGGGAGTGGAGACAATCTCCTCATGTGCAGAGAGTGGAGACAATCTCCTCATGTACAGGGAGTGGAGACAATCTCCTCATGTGCAGAGAGTGGAGACAATCTCCTCATGTACAGAGAGTGCAGACAATCTCCTCATGTCCAGGAACTGGAGACAATCTCCTCATGTACAGGGAGTGGAGACAATCTCCTCATGTACAGGGAGTGGAGACAATCTCCTCATGTGCAGAGAGTGGAGACAATCTCCTCATGTACAGGGAGTGGAGACAATCTCCTCATGTGCAGAGAGTGGAGACAATCTCCTCATGTACAGAGAGTGTAGACAATCTCCTCATGTACAGGAAGTGGAGACAATCTCCTCATGTACAGGGAGTGGAGACAATCTCCTCATGTACAGGGAGTGGAGACAATCTCCTCATGTGCAGAGAGTGGAGACAATCTCCTCATGTACAGGGAGTGGAGACAATCTCCTCATGTGCAGAGAGTGGAGACAATCTCCTCATGTACAGGGGGTGGAGACAATCTCCTCATGTACAGGGAGTGGAGACAATCTCCTCATGTGCAGAGAGTGGAGACAATCTCCTCAGGTGCAGAGAGTGGAGACAATCTCCTCATGTGCAGAGAGTGGGGACAATCTGCTCATGTACAGAGAGTGGGGACAATCTGCTCATGTACAGAGAGTGTACACAATCTCCTCATGTGCAGAGATGGGAGACAATCTCCTCATGTACAGGGAGTGGAGACAATCTCCTCATGTGCACAGAGTGGAAACAATCTCCTCATGTACAGGGAGTGGAGACAATCTCCTCATGTACAGGGACTGGAGACAATCTCCTCATGTGCAGAGAGTGGAGACAATCTCCTCATGTACAGGGAGTGGAGACAATCTCCTCGTGTGCAGAGATTGGAGACAATCTCCCCATGTACAGAGAGTGGAAACAATCTCCTCATGTACAGGGAGTGGAGACAATCTCCTCATGTACAGGGAGTGGAGAAAATCTCCTCATGTGCAGAGAGTGGAGACAATCTCCTCATGTACAGGGTGTGGTGACAATGTCCTTATGTGCAGAGAGTGGAGACAGTCTCCTCATATGCAGGGAGTGGAGACAATCTCCTCATGTGCAGAGAGTGGAGACAATCTCCTCATGTACAGGGAGTGGTGACAATGTCCTCATGTGCAGAGAGTGGAGACAATCTCCTCATGTACAGGGAGTGGAGACAATCTCCTCATGTGCACAGATGGGAGACAATCACCTCATGTACAGGGAGTGGAGACAATCTCCTCATGTGCACAGAGTGGAGACAATCTCCCCATGTACAGAGAGTGGAAACAATCTCCTCATGTACAGGGAGTGGAGACAAACTCCTCATGTGCAGAGAGTGGAGACAATATCCTCATGTGCAGAACATGGAGTCAAGCTCCTCATGTGCAGAGAGTGGAGACAATCTCCACATGTGCAGCGAGTGGAGACAATCTCCTCATGTGCAGAGAGTGGAGACAATCTCCTCATGTGCAGAGAGTGGAGACAATCTCCTCATTTGCAGAGAGTGGAGACAATCTCCTCATGTGCAAAGAGTGGAGACAATCTCCTCATGTGCAGGGAGTGGAGATAATCTCCTCATGGACAGGGAGTGGAGACAATCTCCTCATGTGCAGAGAGTGTAGACAATCTCCTCATGTATAGGGAGTGGAGACAATCTCCTCATGTACAGGGAGTGGAGACAATCTCCTCATGTGCAGAGAGTGGAGACAATCTCCTCATGTGCAGAGAGTGGAGACAATCTCCTCATGTGCAGAGAATGGAGACAATCTCCTCATGTGCAGAGAGTGGAGACAATCTCCTCATGTGCAGAGAGTGGAGACAATCTCCTCATGTACAGAGAGTGCAGACAATCTCCTCATGTACAGGAAGTCAAGACAATCTCACCTCATCACCTCATTCCATGACAATATGAAAGGCACAATTCAACATGGTGGCTCCTCATCAGAGCCCTTTCCTATCCTGAGTGGTGTGAAACAGGGCTGTGTTCTCGCACCCACACTTTTTGGGATTTTCTTCTCCCTGCTGCTTTCACATGCGTTCAAATCCTCTGAAGAAGGAATTTTCCTCCACACAAGATCAGGGGGCAGGTTGTTCAACCTTGCCCGTCTAAGAGCGAAGTCCAAAGTACGGAAAGTCCTCATCAGAGAACTCCTCTTTGCTGACGATGCTGCTTTAACATCTCACACTGAAGAATGCCTGCAGAGTCTCATCGACAGGTTTGCGTCTGCCTGCAATGAATTTGGCCTAACCATCAGCCTCAAGAAAACGAACATCATGGGGCAGGATGTCAGAAATGCTCCATCCATCAATATTGGCGACCACGCTCTGGAAGTGGTTCAAGAGTTCACCTACCTAGGCTCAACTATCACCAGTAACCTGTCTCTAGATGCAGAAATCAACAAGCGCATGGGTAAGGCTACCACTGCTATGTCCAGACTGGCCAAGAGAGTGTGGGAAAATGGCGCACTGACACGGAACACAAAAGTCCGAGTGTATCAGGCCTGTGTCCTCAGTACCTTGCTCTACGGCAGCGAGGCCTGGACAACGTATGCCAGCCAAGAGCGACGTCTCAATTCATTCCATCTTCGCTGCCTTCGGAGAATACTTGGCATCAGGTGGCAGGACTATATCTCCAACACAGAAGTCCTTGAAGCGGCCAACACCCCCAGCTTATACACACTACTGAGTCAGCGGCGCTTGAGATGGCTTGGCCATGTGAGCCGCATGGAAGATGGCAGGATCCCCAAAGACACATTGTACAGCGAGCTCGCCACTGGTATCAGACCCACCGGCCGTCCATGTCTCCGTTATAAAGACGTCTGCAAACGCGACATGAAATCGTGTGACATTGATCACAAGTCGTGGGAGTCAGTTGCCAGCATTCGCCAGAGCTGGCGGGCAGCCATAAAGACAGGGCTAAATTGTGGCGAGTCGAAGAGACTTAGTAGTTGGCAGGAAAAAAGACAGAGGCGCAAGGGGAGAGCCAACTGTGCAACAGCCCCAACAAACAAATTTCTCTGCAGCACCTGTGGAAGAGCCTGTCACTCCAGAATTGGCCTTTATAGCCACTCCAGGCGCTGCTTCACAAACCACTGACCACCTCCAGGCGCGTATCCATTGTCTCTCGAGATAAGGAGGCCCAAAGAGAAACAGAGAGTGCAGACAATCTCCTCATGTACAGGAAGTCAAGACAATCTCCTCGTGTACAGGGAGTGGAGACAATCTCCTCATGTACAGGGAGTGGAGACAATCTCCTCATGTGCAGAGAGTGGAGACAATCTCCTCATGTACAGGGAGTGGAGACAATCTCCTCATGTGCAGAGAGTGGAGACAATCTCCTCATGTACAGGGAGTGGAGACAATCTCCTCATGTACAGGGAGTGGAGACAATCTCCTCATGTGCAGAGAGTGGAGACAATCTCCTCATGTGCAGAGAGTGGAGACAATCTCCTCATGTGCAGAGAGTGGGGACAATCTGCTCATGTACAGAGAGTGGGGACAATCTGCTCATGTACAGAGAGTGTAGACAATCTCCTCATGTACAGGAGGTGGAGACAATCACCTCATGTGCAGAGATGGGAGACAATCTCCTCATGTACAGGGAGTGGAGACAATCTCCTCATGTGCACAGAGTGGAAACAATCTCCTCATGTACAGGGAGTGGAGACAATCTCCTCATGTCCAGGGAGTGGAGACAATGTCCTCATGTGCAGAGAGTGGAGACAATCTCCTCATGTACAGGGAGTGGAGACAATCTCCTCATGTGCAGAGATTGGAGACAATCTCCACATGTACAGAGAGTGGAAACAATCTCCTCATGTACAGGGAGTGGAGACAATCTCCTCATGTACAGGGAGTGGAGAAAATCTCCTCATGTGCAGAGAGTGGAGACAATCTCCTCATGTGCCGAGAGTGGAGACAATCTCCTCATGTGCAGAGAGTGGAGACAATCTCCTCATGTGCAGAGAGTGGAGACAATGTCCTCATGTGCAGAGAGTGGAGACAATCTCCTCCTGTGCAGAGAGTGGAGACAATCTCCTCATGTGCAGGGAGTGGAGATAATCTCCTCATGTACAGGGAGTGGAGACAATCTCCTCATGTGCAGAGAGTGTAGACAATCTCCTCATGTATAGGGAGTGGAGACAATCTCCTCATGTACAGGGAGTGGAGACAATCTCCTCATGTGCAGAGAGTGGAGACAATCTCCTCATGTGCAGAGAGTGGAGACAATCTCCTCATGTGCAGAGAATGGAGACAATCTCCTCATGTGCAGAGAGTGGAGACAATCTCCTCATGTGCAGAGAGTGGAGACAATCTCCTCATGTACAGAGAGTGCAGACAATCTCCTCATGTACAGGAAGTCAAGACAATCTCCTCATGTACAGGGAGTGGAGACAATCTCCTCATGTACAGGGAGTGGAGACAATCTCCTCAAGTGCAGAGAGTGGAGACAATCTCCTCATGTACTGGGAGTGGAGACAATCTCCTCATGTGCAGAGATTGGAGACAATCTCCTCATGTACAGGGAGTGGAGACAATCTCCTCATGTACAGGGAGTGGAGACAATCTCCTCATGTGCAGAGAGTGGAGACAATCTCCTCATGTGCAGAGAGTGGAGACAATCTCCTCATGTGCAGAGAGTGGCGACAATCTGCTCATGTACAGAGAGTGGGGACAATCTGCTCATGTACAGAGAGTGTAGACAATCTCCTCATGTACAGGAGGTGGAGACAATCACCTCATGTGCAGAGATGGGAGACAATCTCCTCATGTACAGGGAGTGGAGACAATCTCCTCATGTGCACAGATTGGAAACAATCTCCTCATGTACAGGGAGTGGAGACAATCTCCTCATGTCCAGGGAGTGGAGACAATGTCCTCATGTGCAGAGAGTGGAGACAATCTCCTCATGTACAGGGAGTGGAGACAATCTCCTCATGTGCAGAGATTGGAGACAATCTCCACATGTACAGAGAGTGGAAACAATCTCCTCATGTACAGGGAGTGGAGACAATCTCCTCATGTACAGGGAGTGGAGAAAATCTCCTCATGTGCAGAGAGTGGAGACAATCTCCTCATGTGCCGAGAGTGGAGACAATCTCCTCATGTGCAGAGAGTGGAGACAATCTCCTCATGTGCAGAGAGTGGAGACAATGTCCTCATGTGCAGAGAGTGGAGACAATCTCCTCATGTGAAGAGAGTGGAGACAATCTCCTCATGTGCAGAGATTGGAGACAATCTCCTCATGTGCAGAGAGTGGAGACAATCTCCTCATGTGCAGAGAGTGGAGTCAAGCTCCTCATGTGCAGAGAGTGGAGACAATCTCCTCATGTGCAGAGAGTGGAGACAATCTCCTCATGTGCAGAGAGTGGAGACAATCTCCTCATGTGCAGAGAGTGGAGTCAAGCTCCTCATGTGCAGAGAGTGGAGACAATCTCCTCATGTGCAGAGAGTGGAGACAATCTCCTCATGTGCAGAGAGTGGAGACAATCTCCTCAGGTGCAGAGAGTGGAGTCAAGCTCCTCATGTGCAGAGAGTGGAGACAATCTCCTCATGTGCAGAGAGTGGAGACAATCTCCTCATGTGCAGAGAGTGGCGACAATCTCCTCATGTACAGGGAGTTGAGACAATCTCCTCATGTGCAGAGAGTGGAGACAATCTCCTCATGTACAGGGAGTGGAGACAATCTCCTCATGTGCAGTGAGTGGAGACAATCTCCTCATGTGCAGAGAGTGGAGACAATCTCCTCATGTGCAGAGAGTGGAGACAATCTCCTCATGTGCAGAGAGTGGAGACAATCTCCTCATGTGCAGAGAGTGGAGACAATCTCCTCATGTGCAGAGAGTGGAGACAATCTCCTCATGTGCAGAGAGTGGAGACAATCTCCTCATGTACAGAGAGTGCAGACAATCTCCTCATGTACAGGAAGTGGAGACAATCTCCTCATGTACAGGGTGTGGAGACAATCTCCTCATGGACAGGGAGTGGAGACAATCTCCTCATGTGCAGAGAATGGAGACAATCTCCTCATGTACAGGGAGTGGAGACTATCTCCTCAGGTGCAGAGAGTGGAGACAATCTCCTCATGTACAGGGAGTGGAGACAATCTCCTCATGTACAGGGAGTGGAGACAATCTCCTTATGTACAGGGAGTGGAGACAATCTCCTCATGTGCAGAGAGTGGAGACAATCTCCTCATGTACAGGGAGAGGTGACAATGTCCTTATGTGCAGAGAGTGGAGACAGTCTCCTCATGTGCAGGGAGTGGAGACAATCTCCTCATGTGCAGAGAGTGGAGACAATCTCCTCATGTGCAGAGAGTGGAGACATTCTCCTCATGTGCAGAGAGTGGAGACAATCTCCTCATGTGCAGAGAGTGGAGACAATGTCCTCATGTGCAGAGAGTGGAGACAATCTCCTCATGTGCAGAGAGTGGAGACAATCTCCTCATGTGCAGGGAGTGGAGATAATCTCCTCATGTACAGGGAGTGGAGACATTCTCCTCATGTGCAGAGTGTGTAGACAATCTCCTCATGTATAGGGAGTGGAGACAATCTCCTCATGTACAGGGAGTGGAGACAATCTCCTCATGTGCACAGAGTGGAGACAATCTCCTCATGTGCAGAGAGTGGAGACAATCTCCTCATGTGCAGAGAATGGAGACAATCTCCTCATGTGCAGAGAGTGGAGACAATCTCCTCATGTGCAGAGAGTGGAGACAATCTCCTCATGTACAGAGAGTGCAGACAATCTCCTCATGTACAGGAAGTCAAGACAATCTCCTCATGTACAGGGAGTGGAGACAATCTCCTCATGTACAGGGAGTGGAGACAATCTCCTCATGTGCAGAGAGTGGAGACAATCTCCACATGTACAGGGAGTGGAGACAATCTCCTCATGTGCAGAGAGTGGAGACAATCTCCTCATGTACAGAAGGTGGAGACAATCTCCTCATGTACAGGGAGTGGAGACAATCTCCTCATGTGCAGAGAGTGGAGACAATCTCCTCATGTGCAGAGAGTGGAGACAATCTCCTCATGTGCAGAGAGTGGTGACAATCTGCTCATGTACAGAGAGTGGGGACAATCTGCTCATGTACAGAGAGTGTAGACAATCTCCTCATGTACAGGAGGTGGAGACAATCACCTCATGTGCAGAGATGGGAGACAATCTCCTCATGTACAGGGAGTGGAGACAATCTCCTCATGTGCACAGAGTGGAAACAATCTCCTCATGTACAGGGAGTGGAGACAATCTCCTCATGTCCAGGGAGTGGAGTCAATGTCCTCATGTGCAGAGAGTGGAGACAATCTCCTCATGTACAGGGAGTGGAGACAATCTCCTCATGTGCAGAGATTGGAGACAATCTCCACATGTACAGAGTGTGGAAACAATCTCCTCATGTACAGGGAGTGGAGACAATCTCCTCATGTACAGGGAGTGGAGAAAATCTCCTCATGTGCAGAGAGTGGAGACAATCTCCTCATGTGCCGAGAGTGGAGACAATCTCCTCATTTGCAGAGAGTGGAGAAAATCTCCTCATGTGCAGAGAGTGGAGACAATGTCCTCATGTGCAGAGAGTGGAGACAATGTCCTCATGTGCAGAGAGTGGAGACAATCTCCTCATGTGCAGAGATTGGAGACAATCTCCTCATGTGCAGAGAGTGGAGACAATCTCCACATGTGCAGAGAGTGGAGTCAAGCTCCTCATGTGCAGAGAGTGGAGACAATCTCCTCATGTGCAGAGAGTGGAGACAATCTCCTCATGTGCAGAGAGTGGAGACAATCTCCTCATGTGCAGAGAGTGGAGTCAAGCTCCTCATGTGCAGAGAGTGGAGACAATCTCCTCATGTGCAGAGAGTGGAGACAATCTCCTCATGTGCAGAGAGTGGAGACAATCTCCTCATGTGCAGAGAGTGGAGTCAAGCTCCTCATGTGCAGAGAGTGGAGACAATCTCCTCATGTGCAGAGAGTGGAGACAATCTCCTCATGTGCAGAGAGTGGCGACAATCTCCTCATGTACAGGGAGTTGAGACAATCTCCTCATGTGCAGAGAGTGGAGACAATCTCCTCATGTACAGGGAGTGGAGACAATCTCCTCATGTGCAGTGAGTGGAGACAATCTCCTCATGTGCAGAGAGTGGAGACAATCTCCTCATGTGCAGAGAGTGGAGACAATCTCCTCATGTGCAGAGAGTGGAGACAATCTGCTCATGTGCAGAGAGTGGAGACAATCTCCTCAAGTGCAGAGAGTGGAGACAATCTCCTCATGTGCAGAGAGTGGAGACAATCTCCTCATGTACAGAGAGTGCAGACAATCTCCTCATGTACAGGAAGTGGAGACAATCTCCTCATGTACAGGGTGTGGAGACAATCTCCTCATGGACAGGGAGTGGAGACAATCTCCTCATGTGCAGAGAATGGAGACAATCTCCTCATGTACAGGGAGTGGAGACAATATCCTCATGTGCAGAGAGTGGAGACAATCTCCTCATGTACAGAGAGTGCAGACAATCTCCTCATGTACAGGAAGTCAAGACAATCTCCTCATGTACAGGGAGTGGAGACAATCTCCTCATGTACAGGGAGTGGAGACAATCTCCTCAAGTGCAGAGAGTGGAGACAATCTCCTCATGTACTGGGAGTGGAGACAATCTCCTCATGTGCAGAGATTGGAGACAATCTCCTCATGTACAGGGAGTGGAGACAATCTCCTCATGTACAGGGAGTGGAGACAATCTCCTCATGTGCAGAGAGTGGAGACAATCTCCTCATGTGCAGAGAGTGGAGACAATCTCCTCATGTGCAGAGAGTGGCGACAATCTGCTCATGTACAGAGAGTGGGGACAATCTGCTCATGTACAGAGAGTGTAGACAATCTCCTCATGTACAGGAGGTGGAGACAATCACCTCATGTGCAGAGATGGGAGACAATCTCCTCATGTACAGGGAGTGGAGACAATCTCCTCATGTGCACAGATTGGAAACAATCTCCTCATGTACAGGGAGTGGAGACAATCTCCTCATGTCCAGGGAGTGGAGACAATGTCCTCATGTGCAGAGAGTGGAGACAATCTCCTCATGTACAGGGAGTGGAGACAATCTCCTCATGTGCAGAGATTGGAGACAATCTCCACATGTACAGAGAGTGGAAACAATCTCCTCATGTACAGGGAGTGGAGACAATCTCCTCATGTACAGGGAGTGGAGAAAATCTCCTCATGTGCAGAGAGTGGAGACAATCTCCTCATGTGCCGAGAGTGGAGACAATCTCCTCATGTGCAGAGAGTGGAGACAATCTCCTCATGTGCAGAGAGTGGAGACAATGTCCTCATGTGCAGAGAGTGGAGACAATCTCCTCATGTGAAGAGAGTGGAGACAATCTCCTCATGTGCAGAGATTGGAGACAATCTCCTCATGTGCAGAGAGTGGAGACAATCTCCTCATGTGCAGAGAGTGGAGTCAAGCTCCTCATGTGCAGAGAGTGGAGACAATCTCCTCATGTGCAGAGAGTGGAGACAATCTCCTCATGTGCAGAGAGTGGAGACAATCTCCTCATGTGCAGAGAGTGGAGTCAAGCTCCTCATGTGCAGAGAGTGGAGACAATCTCCTCATGTGCAGAGAGTGGAGACAATCTCCTCATGTGCAGAGAGTGGAGACAATCTCCTCAGGTGCAGAGAGTGGAGTCAAGCTCCTCATGTGCAGAGAGTGGAGACAATCTCCTCATGTGCAGAGAGTGGAGACAATCTCCTCATGTGCAGAGAGTGGCGACAATCTCCTCATGTACAGGGAGTTGAGACAATCTCCTCATGTGCAGAGAGTGGAGACAATCTCCTCATGTACAGGGAGTGGAGACAATCTCCTCATGTGCAGTGAGTGGAGACAATCTCCTCATGTGCAGAGAGTGGAGACAATCTCCTCATGTGCAGAGAGTGGAGACAATCTCCTCATGTGCAGAGAGTGGAGACAATCTCCTCATGTGCAGAGAGTGGAGACAATCTCCTCATGTGCAGAGAGTGGAGACAATCTCCTCATGTGCAGAGAGTGGAGACAATCTCCTCATGTACAGAGAGTGCAGACAATCTCCTCATGTACAGGAAGTGGAGACAATCTCCTCATGTACAGGGTGTGGAGACAATCTCCTCATGGACAGGGAGTGGAGACAATCTCCTCATGTGCAGAGAATGGAGACAATCTCCTCATGTACAGGGAGTGGAGACTATCTCCTCAGGTGCAGAGAGTGGAGACAATCTCCTCATGTACAGGGAGTGGAGACAATCTCCTCATGTACAGGGAGTGGAGACAATCTCCTTATGTACAGGGAGTGGAGACAATCTCCTCATGTGCAGAGAGTGGAGACAATCTCCTCATGTACAGGGAGAGGTGACAATGTCCTTATGTGCAGAGAGTGGAGACAGTCTCCTCATATGCAGGGAGTGGAGACAATCTCCTCATGTGCAGAGAGTGGAGACAATCTCCTCATGTGCAGAGAGTGGAGACATTCTCCTCATGTGAAGAGAGTGGAGACAATCTCCTCATGTGCAGAGAGTGGAGACAATGTCCTCATGTGCAGAGAGTGGAGACAATCTCCTCATGTGCAGAGAGTGGAGACAATCTCCTCATGTGCAGGGAGTGGAGATAATCTCCTCATGTACAGGGAGTGGAGACATTCTCCTCATGTGCAGAGTGTGTAGACAATCTCCTCATGTATAGGGAGTGGAGACAATCTCCTCATGTACAGGGAGTGGAGACAATCTCCTCATGTGCACAGAGTGGAGACAATCTCCTCATGTGCAGAGAGTGGAGACAATCTCCTCATGTGCAGAGAATGGAGACAATCTCCTCATGTGCAGAGAGTGGAGACAATCTCCTCATGTGCAGAGAGTGGAGACAATCTCCTCATGTACAGAGAGTGCAGACAATCTCCTCATGTACAGGAAGTCAAGACAATCTCCTCATGTACAGGGAGTGGAGACAATCTCCTCATGTACAGGGAGTGGAGACAATCTCCTCATGTGCAGAGAGTGGAGACAATCTCCACATGTACAGGGAGTGGAGACAATCTCCTCATGTGCAGAGAGTGGAGACAATCTCCTCATGTACAGGGAGTGGAGACAATCTCCTCATGTACAGGGAGTGGAGACAATCTCCTCATGTGCAGAGAGTGGAGACAATCTCCTCATGTGCAGAGAGTGGAGACAATCTCCTCATGTGCAGAGAGTGGTGACAATCTGCTCATGTACAGAGAGTGGGGACAATCTGCTCATGTACAGAGAGTGTAGACAATCTCCTCATGTACAGGAGGTGGAGACAATCACCTCATGTGCAGAGATGGGAGACAATCTCCTCATGTACAGGGAGTGGAGACAATCTCCTCATGTGCACAGAGTGGAAACAATCTCCTCATGTACAGGGAGTGGAGACAATCTCCTCATGTACAGGGAGTGGAGACAATCTCCTCATGTGCAGAGATTGGAGACAATCTCCACATGTACAGAGTGTGGAAACAATCTCCTCATGTACAGGGAGTGGAGACAATCTCCTCATGTACAGGGAGTGGAGAAAATCTCCTCATGTGCAGAGAGTGGAGACAATCTCCTCATGTGCCGAGAGTGGAGACAATCTCCTCATTTGCAGAGAGTGGAGACAATCTCCTCATGTGCAGAGAGTGGAGACAATGTCCTCATGTGCAGAGAGTGGAGACAATCTCCTCATGTGCAGAGAGTGGAGACAATCTCCTCATGTGCAGAGATTGGAGACAATCTCCACATGTGCAGAGAGTGGAGTCAAGCTCCTCATGTGCAGAGAGTGGAGACAATCTCCTCATGTGCAGAGAGTGGAGACAATCTCCTCATGTGCAGAGAGTGGAGACAATCTCCTCATGTGCAGAGAGTGGAGTCAAGCTCCTCATGTGCAGAGAGTGGAGACAATCTCCTCATGTGCAGAGAGTGGAGACAATCTCCTCATGTGCAGAGAGTGGAGACAATCTCCTCATGTGCAGAGAGTGGAGTCAAGCTCCTCATGTGCAGAGAGTGGAGACAATCTCCTCATGTGCAGAGAGTGGAGACAATCTCCTCATGTGCAGAGAGTGGCGACAATCTCCTCATGTACAGGGAGTTGAGACAATCTCCTCATGTGCAGAGAGTGGAGACAATCTCCTCATGTACAGGGAGTGGAGACAATCTCCTCATGTGCAGTGAGTGGAGACAATCTCCTCATGTGCAGAGAGTGGAGACAATCTCCTCATGTGCAGAGAGTGGAGACAATCTCCTCATGTGCAGAGAGTGGAGACAATCTCCTCATGTGCAGAGAGTGGAGACAATCTCCTCAAGTGCAGAGAGTGGAGACAATCTCCTCATGTGCAGAGAGTGGAGACAATCTCCTCATGTACAGAGAGTGCAGACAATCTCCTCATGTACAGGAAGTGGAGACAATCTCCTCATGTACAGGGTGTGGAGACAATCTCCTCATGGACAGGGAGTGGAGACAATCTCCTCATGTGCAGAGAATGGAGACAATCTCCTCATGTACAGGGAGTGGAGACAATATCCTCATGTGCAGAGAGTGGAGACAATCTCCTCATGTACAGGGAGTGGAGACAATCTCCTCATGTACAGGGAGTGGAGACAATCTCCTTATGTACAGGGCATGGAGACAATCTCCTCATGTGCAGAGAGTGAAGACAATCTCCTCATGTACAGGGAGAGGTGACAATGTCCTTATGTGCAGAGAGTGGAGACAGTCTCCTCATATGCAGGGAGTGGAGACAATCTCCTCATGTGAAGAGAGTGGAGACAATCTCCTCATGTACAGGGAGTGGTGACAATGTCCTCATGTGCAGAGAGTGGAGACAATCTCCTCATGTACAGGGAGTGGAGACAATCTCCTCATGTGCAGAGATGGGAGACAATCTCCCCATGTACAGAGAGTGGAAACAATCTCCTCATCTACAGGGAGTGGAGACAAACTCCTCATGTACAGGGAGTGGTGACAATGTCCTTTTGTGCAGAGAGTGGAGACAATCTCCTCATGTGCAGAGATGGGAGACAATCACCACATGTACAGGGAGTGGAGACAATCTCCTCATGTGCACAGAGTGGAGACAATCTCCCCATGTACAGAGAGTGGAAACAATCTCCTCATGTACAGGGAGTGGAGACAATCTCCTCATGTACAGGGAGTGGTGACAATGTCCTCATGTGCAGAGAGTGGAGACAATCACCTCATGTACAGGGAGTGGAGACAATCTCCTCATGTACAGAGAGTGGGGACAATCTGCTCATGTACAGAGAGTGGGGACAATCTGCTCATGTACAGAGAGTGTAGACAATCTCCTCATGTACAGGAAGTGGAGACAATCTCCTCATGTGCAGAGAGTGGGGACAATCTGCTCATGTACAGAGAGTGTGGACAATCTGCTCATGTACAGAGAGTGGAGACAGTCTCCTCATGTGCAGAGAGTGGAGACAATCTCCTCATGTGCAGAGAGTGGAGACAATCTCCTCATGTACAGAGAGTGCAGACAATCTCTTCATGTACAGGAAGTGGAGACAATCTCCTCATGTACAGGGAGTGGAGACAATCTCCTCATGTACAGGGAGTGGAGACAATCTCCTCATGTGCAGAGAGTGGAGACAATCTCCTCATGTACAGGGAGTGGAGACAATCTCCTCATGTGCAGAGAGTGGAGACAATCTCCTCATGTACATGGAGTGGAGACAATCTCCTCATGTACAGGGAGTGGAGACAATCTCCTTATGTACAGGGAGTGGAGACAATCTCCTCATGTGCAGAGAGTGGAGACAATCTCCTCATGTGCAGAGAGTGGAGACAATCTCCTCATGTGCAGAGAGTGGGGACAATCTGCTCATGTACAGAGAGTGGGGACAATCTGCTCATGTACAGAGAGTGGAGACAATCTCCTCATGTAAAGGAGGTGGAGACAATCTCCTCATGTGCAGAGATGGGAGACAATCTCCTCATGTGCAGAGAGTGGAGACAATCTCCTCATGTGCAGAAAGTGGAGACAATCTCCTCATGTACAGGGAGTTGAGACAATCTCCTCATGTGCAGAGAGTGGAGACAATCTCCTCATGTACAGGGAGTGGAGACAATCTCCTCATGTACAGGGAGTGGAGACAATCTCCTCATGTGCAGTGAGTGGAGACAATCTCCTCATGTGCAGAGAGTGGAGACAATCTCCTCATGTGCAGAGAGTGGAGACAATCTCCTCATGTGCAGAGAGTGGAGACAATCTCCTCATGTGCAGAGAGTGGAGACAATCTCCTCATGTACAGAGAGTGCAGACAATCTCCTCATGTACAGGAAGTGGAGACAATCTCCTCATGTACATGTTGTGGAGACAATCTCCTCATGGACAGGGAGTGGAGACAATCTCCTCATGTGCAGAGAGTGGAGACAATCTCCTCATGTACAGGGAGTGGAGACAATCTCCTCATGTGCAGAGAGTGGAGACAATCTCCTCATGTACAGGGAGTGGAGACAATCTCCTCATGTGCAGAGAGTGGAGACAATCTCCTCATGTACAGGGAGTGGTGACAATGTCCTTATGTGCAGAGAGTGGAGACAGTCTCCTCATATGCAGGGAGTGGAGACAATCTCCTCATGTGCAGAGAGTGGAGACAATCTCATCATGTACAGGGAGTGGAGACAATGTCCTCATGTGCAGAGAGTGGAGACAATCTCCTCATGTACAGGGAGTGGAGACAATCTCCTCATGTGCAGAGATGGGGGACAATCTCCCCATGTACAGAGAGTGGAAACAATCTCCTCATGTACAGGGAGTGGAGACAATCTCCTCATGTACAGGGAGTGGTGACAATGTCCTCATGTGCAGAGAGTGGAGACAATCACCTCATGTACAGGGAGTGGAGACAATCTCCTCATGTACAGAGAGTGGAGACAATCTCCTCATGTACAGGGAGTGGTGACAATGTCCTTATGTGCAGAGAGTGGAGACAGTCTCCTCATATGCAGGGAGTGGAGACAATCTCCTCATGTGCAGAGAGTGGAGACAATCTCATCATGTACAGGGAGTGGAGACAATGTCCTCATGTGCAGAGAGTGGAGACAATCTCCTCATGTACAGGGAGTGGAGACAATCTCCTCATGTGCAGAGATGGGGGACAATCTCCCCATGTACAGAGAGTGGAAACAATCTCCTCATGTACAGGGAGTGGAGACAATCTCCTCATGTACAGGGAGTGGTAACAATGTCCTCATGTGCAGAGAGTGGAGACAATCACCTCATGTACAGGGAGTGGAGACAATCTCCTCATGTACAGAGAGTGGGGACAATCTGCTCATGTACAGAGAGTGGGGACAATCTGCTCATGTACAGAGAGTGTAGACAATCTCCTCATGTACAGGAAGTGGAGACAATCTCCTCATGTGCAGAGAGTGGGGACAATCTGCTCATGTACAGAGAGTGGGGACAATCTGCTCATGTACAGAGAGTGGAGACAATCTCCTCATGTGCAGAGAGTGGAGACAATCTCCTCATGTGCAGAGAGTGGAGACAATCTCCTCATGTACAGTGAGTGCAGACAATCTCCTCATGTACAGGAAGTGGAGACAATCTCCTCATGTACAGGAAGTGGAGACAATCTCCTCATGTACAGGGAGTGGAGACAATCTCCTCATGTGCAGAGAGTGGAGACAATCTCCTCATGTACAGGGAGTGGAGACAATCTCCTCATGTGCAGAGAGTGGAGACAATCTCCTCATGTACATGGAGTGGAGACAATCTCCTCATGTACAGGGAGTGGAGACAATCTCCTTATGTACAGGGAGTGGAGACAATCTCCTCATGTGCAGAGAGTGGAGACAATCTCCTCATGTGCAGAGAGTGGGGACATTCTGCTCATGTACAGAGAGTGGGGACAATCTGCTCATGTACAGAGAGTGTAGACAATTTCCTCATGTAAAGGAGGTGGAGACAATCTCCTCATGTGCAGAGATGGGAGACAATCTCCTCATGTGCAGAGAGTGGAGACAATCTCCTCATGAGCAGAGAGTGGAGACAATCTCCTCATGTACAGGGAGTTGAGACAATCTCCTCATGTGCAGAGAGTGGAGACAATCTCCTCATGTACAGGGAGTGGAGACAATCTCCTCATGTACAGGGAGTGGAGACAATCTCCTCATGTGCAGTGAGTGGAGACAATCTCCTCATGTGCAGAGAGTGGAGACAATCTCCTCATGTGCAGAGAGTGGAGACAATCTCCTCATGTGCAGAGAGTTGAGACAATCTCCTCATGTGCAGAGAGTGGAGACAATCTCCTCATGTGCAGAGAGTGGAGACAATCTCCTCATGTACAGGGAGTGGTGACAATGTCCTCATGTGCAGAGAGTGGAGACAATCACCTCATGTACAGGGAGTGGAGACAATCTCCTCATGTGCAGAGAGTGGGGACAATATGCTCATGTACAGAGAGTGGAGACAATCTGCTCATGTACAGAGAGTGTAGACAATCTCCTCATGTACAGGAAGTGGAGACAATCTCCTCATGTGCAGAGAGTGGGGACAATCTGCTCATGTACAGAGAGTGGGGACAATCTGCTCATGTACAGAGAGTGGAGACAATCTCCTCATGTGCTGAGAGTGGAGACAATGTCCTCATGTGCAGAGAGTGGAGACAATCTCCTCATGTGCAGAGATGGGAGACAATCACCACATGTACAGGGAGTGGAGACAATCTCCTCATGTGCACAGAGTGGAGACAATCTCCCCATGTACAGAGAGTGGAAACAATCTCCTCATGTACAGGGAGTGGAGACAATCTCCTCATGTACAGGGAGTGGTGACAATGTCCTCATGTGCAGAGAGTGGAGACAATCACCTCATGTACAGGGAGTGGAGACAATCTTCTCATGTGCAGAGAGTGGGGACAATCTGCTCATGTACAGAGAGTGGGGACAATCTGCTCATGTACAGAGAGTGTAGACAATCTCCTCATGTACAGGAAGTGGAGACAATCTCCTCATGTGCAGAGAGTGGGGACAATCTGCTCATGTACAGAGAGTGGGGACAATCTGCTCATGTACAGAGAGTGGAGACAATCTCCTCATGTGCAGAGAGTGGAGACAATCTCCTCATGTGCAGAGAGTGGAGACAATCTCCTCATGTACAGAGAGTGCAGACAATCTCCTCATGTACAGGAAGTGGAGACAATCTCCTCATGTACAGGGAGTGGAGACAATCTCCTCATGTACAGGGAGTGGAGACAATCTCCTCATGTGCAGAGAGTGGAGACAATCTCCTCATGTACAGGGAGTGGAGACAATCTCCTCATGTGCAGAGAGTGGAGACAATCTCCTCATGTACATGGAGTGGGGACAATCTGCTCATGTACAGAGAGTGGAGACAATCTCCTCATGTGCAGAGAGTGGAGACAATCTCCTCATGGACAGGGAGTGGAGACAATCTCCTCATGTGCAGAGAGTGGAGACAATCTCCTCATGTACATGGAGTGGAGACAATCTCCTCATGTACAGGGAGTGGAGACAATCTCCTTATGTACAGGGAGTGGAGACAATCTCCTCATGTGCAGAGAGTGGAGACAATCTCCTCATGTGCAGAGAGTGGAGACAATCTCCTCATGTGCAGAGAGTGGGGAAAATCTGCTCATGTACAGAGAGTGGGGACAATCTGCTCATGTACAGAGAGTGTAGACAATCTCCTCATGTACAGGAGGTGGAGACAATCTCCTCATGTGCAGAGATGGGAGACAATCTCCTCATGTGCAGAGAGTGGAGACAATCTCCTCATGTGCAGAGAGTGGAGACAATCTCCTCATGTACAGGGAGTGGAGACAATCTCCTCATGTGCAGAGAGTGGAGACAATCTCCTCATGTACAGGGAGTGGAGACAATCTCCTCATGTACAGGGAGTGGAGACAATCTCCTCATGTGCAGTGAGTGGAGACAATCTCCTCATGTGCAGAGAGTGGAGACAATCTCCTCATGTGCAGAGAGTGGAGACAATCTCCTCATGTGCAGAGAGTGGAGACAATCTCCTCATGTGCAGAGAGTGGAGACAATCTCCTCATGTGCAGAGAGTGGAGACAATCTCCTCATGTGCAGAGAGTGGAGACAATCTCCTCATGTACAGAGAGTGCAGACAATCTCCTCATGAACAGGAAGTGGAGACAATCTCCTCATGTACAGGGTGTGGAGACAATCTCCTCATGGACAGGGAGTGGAGACAATCTCCTCATGTGCAGAGAATGGAGACAATCTCCTCATGTACAGGGAGTGGAGACAATCTCCTCATGTGCAGAGAGTGGAGACAATCTCCTCATGTACAGGGAGTGGAGACAATCTCCTCATGTACAGGGAGTGGAGACAATCTCCTGATGTACAGGGAGTGGAGACAATCTCCTCATGTGCAGAGAGTGGAGACATTCTCCTCATGTACAGGGAGTGGTGACAATGTCCTTATGTGCAGAGAGTGGAGACAGTGTCCTCATATGCAGGGAGTGGAGACAATCTCCTCATGTGCAGAGAGTGGAGACAATCTCCTCATGTACAGGGAGTGGTGACAATGTTCTCATGTGCAGAGAGTGGAGACAATCTCCTCATGTACAGGGAGTGGAGACAATCTCCTCATGTGCAGAGATGGGAGACAATCTCCCCATATACAGAGAGTGGAAACAATCTCCTCATGTACAGGGAGTGGAGACAAACTCCTCATGTGCACAGAGTGGAGACAATCTCCCCATGTACAGAGAATGGAAACAATCTCCTCATGTACAGGGAGTGGTGACAATGTCCTCATGTGCAGAGAGTGGAGACAATCACCTCATGGACAGGGAGTGGAGACAATCTCCTCATGTGCAGAGAGTGGGGACAATCTGCTCATGTACAGAGAGTGGGGACAATCTGCTCATGTACAGAGAGTGTAGACAATCTCCTCATGTACAGGAAGTGGAGACAATCTCCTCATGTGCAGAGAGTGGGGACAATCTGCTCATGTACAGAGAGTGCAGACAATCTCCTCATGTACAGGAAGTGGAGACAATCTCCTCATGTACAGGGAGTGGAGACAATCTCCTCATGTACAGGGAGTGGAGACAATCTCCGCATGTGCAGAGAGTGGAGACAATCTCCTCATGTACAGGGAGTGGAGACAATCTCCTCATGTGCAGAGAGTGGAGACAATCTCCTCATGCACATGGAGTGGAGACAATCTCCTCATGTACAGGGAGTGGAGACAATCTCCTTATGTACAGGGAGTGGAGACAATCTCCTCATGTGCAGAGAGTGGAGACAATCTCCTCATGTGCAGAGAGTGGAGACAATCTCCTCATGTGCAGAGAGTGGGTACAATCTGCTCAGGTACAGAGAGTGGGGACAATCTGCTCATGTACAGAGAGTGTAGACAATCTCCTCATGTACAGGAGGTGGAGACAATCTCCTCATGTGCAGAGATGGGAGACAATCTCCTCATGTACAGGGAGTGGAGACAATCTGCTCATGTGCACAGAGTGGAAACAATCTCCTCATGTACAGGGAGTGGAGACAATCTCCTCATGTACAGGGATTGGTGACAAAGTCCTCATGTGCAGAGAGTGGAGACAATCTCCTCATGTACAGGGAGTGGAGACAATCTCCTCATGTGCAGAGAGTGGAGACAATCTCCTCATGTACAGGGAGTGGTGACAATGTCCTCATGTGCAGAGAGTGGAGACAATCTCCTCATGTACAGGGAGTGGAGACAATCTCCTCATGTGCACAGATGGGAGACAATCACCTCATGTACAGGGAGTGGAGACAATCTCCTCGTGTGCAGAGATTGGAGACAATCTCCCCATGTACAGAGAGTGGAAACAATCTCCTCATGGACAGGGAGTGGAGACAATCTCCTCATGTACAGGGAGTGGAGAAAATCTCCTCATGTGCAGAGAGTGGGGACAATCTGCTCATGTACAGAGAGTGGGGACAATCTGCTCATGTACAGAGAGTGGAGACAATCTCCTCATGTGCAGAGAGTGGAGACAATGTCCTCATGTGCAGAGAGTGGAGACAATCTCCTCATGTGCAGAGATGGGAGACAATCACCACATGTACAGGGAGTGGAGACAATCTCCTCATGTGCACAGAGTGGAGACAATCTCCCCATGTACAGGGAGTGGAGACAATCTCCTCATGTACAGGGAGTGGAGACAATCTCCTCATGTGCAGTGAGTGGAGACAATCTCCTCATGTGCAGAGAGTGGAGACAATCTCCTCATGTGCAGAGAGTGGAGACAATCTCCTCATGTGCAGAGAGTGGAGACAATCTCCTCATGTGCAGAGAGTGGAGACAATCTCCTCATGTGCAGAGAGTGGAGACAATCTCCTCATGTGCAGAGAGTGGAGACAATCTCCTCATGTACAGAGAGTGCAGACAATCTCCTCATGAACAGGAAGTGGAGACAATCTCCTCATGTACAGGGTGTGGAGACAATCTCCTCATGGACAGGGAGTGGAGACAATCTCCTCATGTGCAGAGAATGGAGACAATCTCCTCATGTACAGGGAGTGGAGACAATCTCCTCATGTGCAGAGAGTGGAGACAATCTCCTCATGTACAGGGAGTGGAGACAATCTCCTCATGTACAGGGAGTGGAGACAATCTCCTGATGTACAGGGAGTGGAGACAATCTCCTCATGTGCAGAGAGTGGAGACATTCTCCTCATGTACAGGGAGTGGTGACAATGTCCTTATGTGCAGAGAGTGGAGACAGTGTCCTCATATGCAGGGAGTGGAGACAATCTCCTCATGTGCAGAGAGTGGAGACAATCTCCTCATGTACAGGGAGTGGTGACAATGTTCTCATGTGCAGAGAGTGGAGACAATCTCCTCATGTACAGGGAGTGGAGACAATCTCCTCATGTGCAGAGATGGGAGACAATCTCCCCATATACAGAGAGTGGAAACAATCTCCTCATGTACAGGGAGTGGAGACAAACTCCTCATGTGCACAGAGTGGAGACAATCTCCCCATGTACAGAGAATGGAAACAATCTCCTCATGTACAGGGAGTGGTGACAATGTCCTCATGTGCAGAGAGTGGAGACAATCACCTCATGTACAGGGAGTGGAGACAATCTCCTCATGTGCAGAGAGTGGGGACAATCTGCTCATGTACAGAGAGTGGGGACAATCTGCTCATGTACAGAGAGTGTAGACAATCTCCTCATGTACAGGAAGTGGAGACAATCTCCTCATGTGCAGAGAGTGGGGACAATCTGCTCATGTACAGAGAGTGCAGACAATCTCCTCATGTACAGGAAGTGGAGACAATCTCCTCATGTACAGGGAGTGGAGACAATCTCCTCATGTACAGGGAGTGGAGACAATCTCCGCATGTGCAGAGAGTGGAGACAATCTCCTCATGTACAGGGAGTGGAGACAATCTCCTCATGTGCAGAGAGTGGAGACAATCTCCTCATGCACATGGAGTGGAGACAATCTCCTCATGTACAGGGAGTGGAGACAATCTCCTTATGTACAGGGAGTGGAGACAATCTCCTCATGTGCAGAGAGTGGAGACAATCTCCTCATGTGCAGAGAGTGGAGACAATCTCCTCATGTGCAGAGAGTGGGTACAATCTGCTCAGGTACAGAGAGTGGGGACAATCTGCTCATGTACAGAGAGTGTAGACAATCTCCTCATGTACAGGAGGTGGAGACAATCTCCTCATGTGCAGAGATGGGAGACAATCTCCTCATGTACAGGGAGTGGAGACAATCTGCTCATGTGCACAGAGTGGAAACAATCTCCTCATGTACAGGGAGTGGAGACAATCTCCTCATGTACAGGGATTGGTGACAAAGTCCTCATGTGCAGAGAGTGGAGACAATCTCCTCATGTACAGGGAGTGGAGACAATCTCCTCATGTGCAGAGAGTGGAGACAATCTCCTCATGTACAGGGCGTGGTGACAATGTCCTCATGTGCAGAGAGTGGAGACAATCTCCTCATGTACAGGGAGTGGAGACAATCTCCTCATGTGCACAGATGGGAGACAATCACCTCATGTACAGGGAGTGGAGACAATCTCCTCGTGTGCAGAGATTGGAGACAATCTCCCCATGTACAGAGAGTGGAAACAATCTCCTCATGGACAGGGAGTGGAGACAATCTCCTCATGTACAGGGAGTGGAGAAAATCTCCTCAAGTGCAGAGAGTGGGGACAATCTGCTCATGTACAGAGAGTGGGGACAATCTGCTCATGTACAGAGAGTGGAGACAATCTCCTCATGTGCAGAGAGTGGAGACAATGTCCTCATGTGCAGAGAGTGGAGACAATCTCCTCATGTGCAGAGATGGGAGACAATCACCACATGTACAGGGAGTGGAGACAATCTCCTCATGTGCACAGAGTGGAGACAATCTCCCCATGTACAGAGAGTGGAAACAATCTCCTCATGTACAGGGAGTGGAGACAATCTCCTCATGTACAGGGAGTGGTGACAATGTCCTCATGTGCAGAGAGTGGAGACAATCACCTCATGTACAGGGAGTGGAGACAATCCCCTCATGTGCAGAGAGTGGGGACAATCTGCTCATGTACAGAGAGTGGGGAGAATCTGCTCATGTACAGAGAGTGTAGACAATCTCCTCATGTACAGGGATTGGTGACAATGTCCTCATGTGCAGAGAGTGGAGACAATCTCCTCATGTACAGGGAGTGGAGACAATCTCCTCATGTGCAGAGAGTGGAGACAATCTCCTCATGTACAGGGAGTGGTGACAATGTCCTCATGTGCAGAGAGTGGAGACAATCTCCTCATGTACAGGGAGTGGAGACTATCTCCTCATGTGCACAGATGGGAGACAATCACCTCATGTACAGGGAGTGGAGACAATCTCCTCGTGTGCAGAGATTGGAGACAATCTCCCCATGTACAGAGAGTGGAAACAATCTCCTCATGGACAGGGAGTGGAGACAATCTCCTCATGTACAGGGAGTGGAGAAAATCTCCTCATGTGCAGAGAGTGGGGACAATCTGCTCATGTACAGAGAGTGGGGACAATCTGCTCATGTACAGAGAGTGGAGACAATCTCCTCATGTGCAGAGAGTGGAGACAATGTCCTCATGTGCAGAGAGTGGAGACAATCTCCTCATGTGCAGAGATGGGAGACAATCACCACATGTACAGGGAGTGGAGACAATCTCCTCATGTGCACAGAGTGGAGACAATCTCCCCATGTACAGAGAGTGGAAACAATCTCCTCATGTACAGGGAGTGGAGACAATCTCCTCATGTACAGGGAGTGGTGACAATGTCCTCATGTGCAGAGAGTGGAGACAATCACCTCATGTACAGGGAGTGGAGACAATCCCCTCATGTGCAGAGAGTGGGGACAATCTGCTCATGTACAGAGAGTGGGGACAATCTGCTCATGTACAGAGAGTGTAGACAATCTCCTCATGTACAGGAAGTGGAGACAATCTCCTCATGTGCAGAGAGTGGGGACAATCTGCTCATGTACAGAGAGTGGGGACAATCTGCTCATGTACAGAGAGTGGAGACAATCTCCTCATGTGCAGAGAGTGGAGACAATCTCCTCATGTGCAGAGAGTGGAGACAATCTCCTCATGTACAGAGAGTGCAGACAATCTCCTCATGTACAGGAAGTGGAGACAATCTCCTCATGTACAGGGAGTGGAGACAATCTCCTCATGCACAGGGAGTGGAGACAATCTCCTCATGTGCAGAGAGTGGAGACAATCTCCTCATGTACAGGGAGTGGAGACAATCTCCTCATGTGCAGAGAGTGGAGACAATCTCCTCATGTACATGGAGTGGGGACAATCTGCTCATGTACAGAGAGTGGGGACAATCTGCTCATGTACAGAGAGTGTAGACAATCTCCTCATGTACAGGGATTGGTGACAATGTCCTCATGTGCAGAGAGTGGAGACAATCTCCTCATGTACAGGGAGTGGAGACAATCTCCTCATGTGCAGAGAGTGGAGACAATCTCCTCATGTACAGGGAGTGGTGACAATGTCCTCATGTGCAGAGAGTGGAGACAATCTCCTCATGTACAGGGAGTGGAGACAATCTCCTCATGTGCACAGATGGGAGACAATCACCTCATGTACAGGGAGTGGAGACAATCTCCTCGTGTGCAGAGATTGGAGACAATCTCCCCATGTACAGAGAGTGGAAACAATCTCCTCATGGACAGGGAGTGGAGACAATCTCCTCATGTACAGGGAGTGGAGAAAATCTCCTCATGTGCAGAGAGTGGGGACAATCTGCTCATGTACAGAGAGTGGGGACAATCTGCTCATGTACAGAGAGTGGAGACAATCTCCTCATGTGCAGAGAGTGGAGACAATGTCCTCATGTGCAGAGAGTGGAGACAATCTCCTCATGTGCAGAGATGGGAGACAATCACCACATGTACAGGGAGTGGAGACAATCTCCTCATGTGCACAGAGTGGAGACAATCTCCCCATGTACAGAGAGTGGAAACAATCTCCTCATGTACAGGGAGTGGAGACAATCTCCTCATGTACAGGGAGTGGTGACAATGTCCTCATGTGCAGAGAGTGGAGACAATCACCTCATGTACAGGGAGTGGAGACAATCCCCTCATGTGCAGAGAGTGGGGACAATCTGCTCATGTACAGAGAGTGGGGACAATCTGCTCATGTACAGAGAGTGTAGACAATCTCCTCATGTACAGGAAGTGGAGACAATCTCCTCATGTGCAGAGAGTGGGGACAATCTGCTCATGTACAGAGAGTGGGGACAATCTGCTCATGTACAGAGAGTGGAGACAATCTCCTCATGTGCAGAGAGTGGAGACAATCTCCTCATGTGCAGAGAGTGGAGACAATCTCCTCATGTACAGAGAGTGCAGACAATCTCCTCATGTACAGGAAGTGGAGACAATCTCCTCATGTACAGGGAGTGGAGACAATCTCCTCATGCACAGGGAGTGGAGACAATCTCCTCATGTGCAGAGAGTGGAGACAATCTCCTCATGTACAGGGAGTGGAGACAATCTCCTCATGTGCAGAGAGTGGAGACAATCTCCTCATGTACATGGATTGGGGACAATCTGCTCATGTACAGAGAGTGGAGACAATCTCCTCATGTGCAGAGAGTGGAGACAATCTCCTCATGTACAGGGAGTGGAGACAATCTCCTCATGTGCAGAGAGTGGAGACAATCTCCTCATGTACATGGAGTGGAGACAATCTCCTCATGTACAGGGAGTGGAGACAATCTCCTTATGTACAGGGAGTGGAGACAATCTCCTCATGTGCAGAGAGTGGAGACAATCTCCTCATGTGCAGAGAGTGGAGACAATCTCCTCATGTGCAGAGAGTGGGGAAAATCTGCTCATGTACAGAGAGTGGGGACAATCTGCTGATGTACAGAGAGTGTAGACAATCTCCTCATGTACAGGAGGTGGAGACAATCTCCTCATGTGCAGAGATGGGAGACAATCTCCTCATGTGCAGAGAGTGGAGACAATCTCCTCATGTGCAGATAGTGGAGACAATCTCCTCATGTACAGGGAGTTGAGACAATCTCCTCATGTGCAGAGAGTGGAGACAATCTCCTCATGTACAGGGAGTGGAGACAATCTCCTCATGTACAGGGAGTGGAGACAATCTCCTCATGTGCAGTGAGTGGAGACAATCTCCTCATGTGCAGAGAGTGGAGACAATCTCCTCATGTGCAGAGAGTGGAGACAATCTCCTCATGTGCAGAGAGTGGAGACAATCTCCTCATGTACAGAGAGTGCAGACAATCTCCTCATGTACAGGAAGTGGAGACAATCTCCTCATGTACAGGGTGTGGAGACAATCTCCTCATGTACAGGGAGTGGTGACAATGTTCTCATGTGCAGAGAGTGGAGACAATCTCCTCATGTACAGGGAGTGGAGACAATCTCCTCATGTGCAGAGATGGGAGACAATCTCCCCATGTACAGAGAGTGGAAACAATCTCCTCATGTACAGGGAGTGGAGACAAACTCCTCATGTGCACAGAGTGGAGACAATCTCCCCATGTACAGAGAGTGGAAACAATCTCCTCATGTACAGGGAGTGGTGACAATGTCCTCATGTGCAGAGAGTGGAGACAATCACCTCATGTACAGGGAGTGGAGACAATCTCCTCATGTGCAGAGAGTGGGGACAATCTGCTCATGTACAGAGAGTGGGGACAATCTGCTCATGTACAGAGAGTGGAGACAATCTCCTCATGTACAGGAAGTGGAGACAATCTCCTCATGTGCAGAGAGTGGGGACAATCTGCTCATGTACAGAGAGTGGGGACAATCTGCTCATGTACAGAGAGTGGAGACAATCTCCTCATGTGCAGAGAGTGGAGACAATCTCCTCATGTGCAGAGAGTGGAGACAATCTCCTCATGTACAGAGAGTGCAGACAATCTCCTCATGTACAGGAAGTGGAGACAATCTCCTCATGTACAGGGAGTGGAGACAATCTCCTCATGTACAGGGAGTGGAGACAATCTCCGCATGTGCAGAGAGTGGAGACAATCTCCTCATGTACAGGGAGTGGAGACAATCTCCTCAGGTGCAGAGAGTGGAGACAATCTCCTCATGCACATGGAGTGGAGACAATCTCCTCATGTGCAGGGAGTGGAGACAATCTCCTTATGTACAGGGAGTGGAGACAATCTCCTCATGTGCAGAGAGTGGAGACAATCTCCTCATGTGCAGAGAGTGGAGACAATCTCCTCTTGTGCAGAGAGTGGGGACAATCTGCTCATGTACAGAGAGTGGGGACAATCTGCTCATGTACAGAGAGTGTAGACAATCTCCTCATGTACAGGAGGTGGAGACAATCTCCTCATGTGCAGAGATGGGAGACAATCTCCTCATGTACAGGGAGTGGAGACAATCTCCTCATGTGCACAGAGTGGAAACAATCTCCTCATGTACAGGGAGTGGAGACAATCTCCTCATGTACAGGGAGTGGTGACAATGTCCTCATGTGCAGAGAGTGGAGACAATCTCCTCATGTACAGGGAGTGGAGACAATCTCCTCGTGTGCAGAGATTGGAGACAATCTCCCCATGTACAGAGAGTGGATACAATCTCCTCATGGACAGGGAGTGGAGACAATCTCCTCATGTACAGGGAGTGGAGAAAATCTCCTCATGTGCAGAGAGTGGAGACAATCTCCTCATGTACAGGGTGTGGTGACAATGTCCTTATGTGCAGAGAGTGGAGACAGTCTCCTCATATGCAGGGAGTGGAGACAATCTCCTCATGTGCAGAGAGTGGAGACAATCTCCTCATGTACAGGGAGTGGTGACAATGTCCTCATGTGCAGAGAGTGGAGACAATCTCCTCATGTACAGGGAGTGGAGACAATCTCCTCATGTGCACAGATGGGAGACAATCACCTCATGTACAGGGAGTGGAGACAATCTCCTCATGTGCACAGAGTGGAGACAATCTCCTCATGTACAGAGAGTGGAAACAATCTCCTCATGTACAGGGAGTGGAGACAAACTCCTCATGTACAGGAGTGGCGACAATCTCCTCATGTGCAGAGAGTGGAGACAATCTCCTCATGTGCACAGAGTGGAGACAATCTCCCCGTGTACAGAGAGTGGAGACAATCACCTCATGTACAGGGAGTGGTGACAATGTCCTCATGTGCAGAGAGTGGGGACAATCTGCTCATGTACAGAGAGTGGGGACAATCTGCTCATGTACAGAGAGTGTAGACAATCTCCTCATGTACAGGAAGTGGAGACAATCTCCTCATGTGCAGAGATGGGAGACAATCTCCTCATGTACAGGGAGTGGAGACAATCTCCTCATGTGCACAGAGTGGAAACAATCTCCTCATGTACAGGGAGTGGAGACAATCTCCTCATGTACAGGGAGTGGAGACAATGTCCTCATGTGCAGAGAGTGGAGACAATCTCCTCATGTACAGGGAGTGGAGACAATCTCCTCATGTGCAGAGATTGGAGACAATCTCCCCATGTACAGAGAGTGGAGACAATCTCCTCATGTACAGGGAGTGGAGACAATCTCCTCATGTGCAGAGAGTGGAGACAATCTCCTCATGCACATGGAGTGGAGACAATCTCCTCATGTACAGGGAGTGGAGACAATCTCCTTATGTACAGGGAGTGGAGACAATCTCCTCATGTGCAGAGAGTGGAGACAATCTCCTCATGTGCAGAGAGTGGAGACAATCTCCTCTTGTGCAGAGAGTGGGGACAATCTGCTCATGTACAGAGAGTGGGGACAATCTGCTCATGTACAGAGAGTGTAGACAATCTCCTCATGTACAGGAGGTGGAGACAATCTCCTCATGTGCAGAGATGGGAGACAATCTCCTCATGTGCAGGGAGTGGAGACAATCTCCTCATGTGCACATAGTGGAAACAATCTCCTCATGTACAGGGAGTGGAGACAATCTCCTCATGTACAGGGAGTGGTGACAATGTCCTCATGTGCAGAGAGTGGAGACAATCTCCTCATGTACAGGGAGTGGAGACAATCTCCTCGTGTGCAGAGATTGGAGACAATCTCCCCATGTACAGAGAGTGGAAACAATCTCCTCATGGACAGGGAGTGGAGACAATCACCTCATGTACAGGGAGTGGAGAAAATCTCCTCATGTGCAGAGAGTGGAGACAATCTCCTCATGTACAGGGTGTGGTGACAATGTCCTTATGTGCAGAGAGTGGAGACAGTCTCCTCATATGCAGGGAGTGGAGACAATCTCCTCATGTGCAGAGAGTGGAGACAATCTCCTCATGTACAGGGAGTGGTGACAATGTCCTCATGTGCAGAGAGTGGAGACAATCTCCTCATGTACAGGGAGTGGAGACAATCTCCTCATGTGCACAGATGGGAGACAATCACCTCATGTACAGGGAGTGGAGACAATCTCCTCATGTGCACAGAGTGGAGACAATCTCCTCATGTACAGAGAGTGGAAACAATCTCCTCATGTACAGGGAGTGGAGACAATCTCCTCATGTGCAGAGAGTGGAGACAATCTCCTCATGTGCACAGAGTGGAGACAATCTCCCCGTGTGCAGAGAGTGGAGACAATCACCTCATGTACAGGGAGTGGTGACAATGTCCTCATGTGCAGAGAGTGGGGACAATCTGCTCATGTACAGAGAGTGGGGACAATCTGCTCATGTACAGAGAGTGTAGACAATCTCCTCATGTACAGGAAGTGGAGACAATCTCCTCATGTGCAGAGATGGGAGACAATCTCCTCATGTACAGGGAGTGGAGACAATCTCCTCATGTGCACAGAGTGGAAACAATCTCCTCATGTACAGGGAGTGGAGACAATCTCCTCATGTACAGGGAGTGGAGACAATGTCCTCATGTGCAGAGAGTGGAGACAATCTCCTCATGTACAGGGAGTGGAGACAATCTCCTCATGTGCAGAGAGTGGAGACAATCTCCTCAAGCACATGGAGTGGAGACAATCTCCTCATGTACAGGGAGTGGAGACAATGTCCTCATGTGCAGAGAGTGGAGACAATCTCCTCATGTACAGGGAGTGGAGACAATCTCCTCATGTGCAGAGATTGGAGACAATCTCCCCATGTACAGAGAGTGGAAACAATCTCCTCATGTACAGGGAGTGGAGACAATCTCCTCATGTACAGGGAGTGGAGAAAATCTCCTCATGTGCAGAGAGTGGAGACAATCTCCTCATGTGCAGAGAGTGGAGACAATCTCCTCATGTACAGGGAGTGGAGACAATCTCCTCATGTACAGAGAGTGCAGACAATCTCCTCATGTACAGGAAGTGGAGACAATCTCCTCATGTACAGGGAGTGGAGACAATCTCCTCATGTACAGGGAGTGGAGACAATCTCCTCATGTGCAGAGAGTGGAGACAATCTCCTCATGTACAGGGAGTGGAGACAATCTCCTCATGTGCAGAGAGTGGAGACAATCACCTCATGTACAGGGAGTGGTGACAATGTCCTCATGTGCAGAGAGTGGGGACAATCTGCTCATGTACAGAGAGTGGGGACAATCTGCTCATGTACAGAGTGTGTAGACAATCTCCTCATGTACAGGAAGTGGAGACAATCTCCTCATGTGCAGAGATGGGAGACAATCTCCTCATGTACAGGGAGTGGAGACAATCTCCTCATGTGCACAGAGTGGAAACAATCTCCTCATGTACAGGGAGTGGAGACAATCTCCTCATGTACAGGGAGTGGAGACAATGTCCTCATGTGCAGAGAGTGGAGACAATCTCCTCATGTACAGGGAGTGGAGACAATCTCCTCATGTGCAGAGATTGGAGACAATCTCCCCATGTACAGAGAGTGGAAACAATCTCCTCATGTACAGGGAGTGGAGACAATCTCCTCATGTACAGGGAGTGGAGAAAATCTCCTCATGTGCAGAGAGTGGAGACAACCTCCTCATGTGCAGAGAGTGGAGACAATCTCCTCATGTACAGGGAGTGGAGACAATCTCCTCATGTACAGAGAGTGCAGACAATCTCCTCATGTACAGGAAGTGGAGACAATCTCCTCATGTACAGGGAGTGGAGAAAATCTCCTCATGTACAGGGAGTGGAGACAATCTCCTCATGTGCAGAGAGTGGAGACAATCTCCTCATGTACAGGGAGTGGAGACAATCTCCTCATGTGCAGAGAGTGGAGACAATCCCCTCATGTACATGGAGTGGAGACAATCTCCTCATGTACAGGGAGTGGAGACAATCTCCTTATGTACAGGGAGTGGAGACAATCGCCTCATGTGCAGAGAGTGGAGACAATCTCCTCATGTGCAGAGAGTGGAGACAATCTCCTCCAGTGCAGAGAGTGGGGACAATCTGCTCATGTACAGAGAGTGGGGACAATCTGCTCATGTACAGAGAGTGTAGACAATCTCCTCATGTACAGGAGGTGGAGACAATCTCCTCATGTGCAGAGATGGGAGACAATCTCCTCATGTGCAGAGAGTGGAGACAATCTCCTCATGTGCAGAGAGTGGAGACAATCTCCTCATGTACAGGGAGTTGAGACAATCTCCTCATGTGCAGAGAGTGGAGACAATCTCCTCATGTACAGGGAGTGGAGACAATCTCCTCATGTACAGGGAGTGGGGACAATCTCCTCATGTGCAGTGAGTGGAGACAATCTCCTCAAGTGCATAGAGTGGAGACAATCTCCTCATGTGCAGAGAGTGGAGACAATCTCCTCATGTGTAGAGAGTGGAGACAATCTCCTCATGTACAGAGAGTGCAGACAATCTCCTCATGTACAGGAAGTGGAGACAATCTCCTCATGTACAGGGTGTGGAGACAATCTCCTCATGGACAGGGAGTGCAGACAATCTCCTCATGTGCAGAGAGTGGAGACAATCTCCTCATGTACAGGGAGTGGAGACAATCTCCTCATGTGCAGAGAGTTGAGACAATCTCCTCATGTACAGGGAGTGGAGACAATCTCCTCATGTACAGGGAGTGGAGACAATCTCCTTATGTACAGGGAGTGGAGACAATCTCCTCATGTGCAGAGAGTGGAGACAATCTCCTCATGTACAGGGAGTGGTGACAATGTCCTTATGTGCAGAGAGTGGAGACAGTGTCCTCATATGCATTGAGTGGAGACAATCTCCTCATGTGCAGAGAGTGGAGACAATCTCCTCATGTACAGGGAGTGGTGACAATGTTCTCATGTGCAGAGAGTGGAGACAATCTCCTCATGTACAGGGAGTGGAGACAATCTCCTCATGTGCAGAGATGGGAGACAATCTCCCCATGTACAGAGAGTGGAAACAATCTCCTCATGTACAGGGAGTGGAGACAAACTCCTCATGTGCACAGAGTGGAGACAATCTCCCCATGTACAGAGAGTGGAACAAATCTCCTCATGTACAGGGAGTGGAGACAATCTCCTCATGTACAGGGAGTGGTGACAATGTCCTCATGTGCAGAGAGTGGAGACAATCACCTCATGTACAGGGAGTGGAGACAATCTCCTCATGTGCAGAGAGTGGGGACAATCTACTCATGTACAGAGAGTGTAGACAATCTCCTCATGTACAGGAGGTGGAGACAATCTCCTCATGTGCAGAGAGTGGGGACAATCTGCTCATGTACAGAGAGTGGGGACAATCTGCTCATGTACAGAGAGTGGAGACAATATCCTCATGTGCAGAGAGTGGAGACAATCTCCTCATGTGCAGAGAGTGGAGACAATCTCCTCATGTACAGAGAGTGCAGACAATCTCCTCATGTACAGGAAGTGGAGACAATCTCCTCATGTACAGGGAGTGGAGACAATCTCCTCATGTACAGGGAGTGGAGACAATCTCCTCATGTGCAGAGAGTGGAGACAATCTCCTCATGTACAGGGAGTGGAGACAATCTACTCATGTGCAGAGAGTGGAGACAATCTCCTCATGCACATGGAATGGAGACAATCTCCTCATGTACAGGGAGTGGAGACAATCTCCTTATGTACAGGGAGTGGAGACAATCTCCTCATGTGCAGAGAGTGGAGACAATCTCTTCATGTGCAGAGAGTGGAGACAATCTCCTCATGTGCAGAGAGTGGGGACAATCTGCTCATGTACAGAGAGTGGGGACAATCTGCTCATGTACAGAGAGTGTAGGCAATCTCCTCATGTACAGGAGGTGGAGACAATCTCCTCATGTGCAGAGATGGGAGACAATCTCCTCATGTACAGGGAGTGGAGACTATCTCCTCATGTGCACAGAGTGGAAACAATCTCCTCATGTACAGGGAGTGGAGACAATCTCCTCATGTACAGGGAGTGGTGACAATGTCCTCATGTGCAGAGAGTGGAGACAATCTCCTCATGTACAGGGAGTGGAGAGAATCTCCTCGTGTGCAGAGATTGGAGACAATCTCCCCATGTACAGAGAGTGGAAACAATCTCCTCATGGACAGGGAGTGGAGACAATCTCCTCATGTACAGGGAGTGGAGAAAATCTCCTCATGTGCAGAGAGTGGAGACAATCTCCTCATGTACAGGGTGTGGTGACAATGTCCTTATGTGCAGAGAGTGGAGACAGTCTCCTCATATGCAGGGAGTGGAGACAATCTCCTCATGTGCAGAGAGTGGAGACAATCTCCTCATGTACAGGGAGTGGTGACAATGTCCTCATGTGCAGAGAGTGGAGACAATCTCCTCATGTCCAGGAAGTGGAGACAATCTCCTCATGTGCACAGATGGGAGACAATCACCTCATGTACAGGGAGTGGAGACAATCTCCTCATGTGCACAGAGTGGAGACAATCTCCTCATGTACAGAGAGTGGAAACAATCTCCTCATGTACAGGGAGTGGAGACAAACTCCTCATGTACAGGAGTGCTGACAATCTCCTCATGTGCAGAGAGTGGAGACACTCTCCTCATGTACAGGGAGTGGAGACAATCTCCTCATGTGCACAGAGTGGAGACAATCTCCCCATGTACAGAGAGTGGAGACAATCACCTCATGTACAGGGAGTGGTGACAATGTCCTCATGTGCAGAGAGTGGGGACAATCTGCTCATGTACAGAGAGTGGGGACAATCTGCTCATGTACAGAGAGTGTAGACAATCTCCTCATGTACTGGAAGTGGAGACAATCTCCTCATGTGCAGAGATGGGAGACAATCTCCTCATGTACAGGGAGTGGAGACAATCTCCTCATGTGCAGAGAGTGGAAACAATCTCCTCATGTACAGGGAGTGGAGACAATCTCCTCATGTACAGGGAGTGGAGACAATGTCCTCTTGTGCAGAGAGTGGAGACAATCTCCTCATGTACAGGGAGTGGAGACAATCTCCTCAGGTGCAGAGATTGGAGACAATCTCCCCATGTACAGAGAGTGGAAACAATCTCCTCATGTACAGGCAGTGGAGACAATCTCCTCATGTACAGGGAGTGGAGAAAATCTCCTCATGTGCAGAGAGTGGAGACAATCTCCTCATGGGCAGAGAGTGGAGACAATCTCCGCATGTGCAGAGAGTGGAGACAATCTCCTCATGTGCAGAGAGTGGAGACAATGTCCTCATGTGCAGAGAGTGGAGACAATGTCCTCATGTGCAGAGAGTGGAGACAATCTCTTCATGTGCAGAGATTGGAGACAATCTCCTCATGTGCAGAGAGTGGAGACAATCTCCTCATGTGCAGAGAGTGGAGACAATCTCCTCATGTGCAGAGATTGGAGACAATCTCCTCATGTGCAGAGAGTGGAGACAATCTCCTCATGTGCAGAGAGTGGAGACAATCTCCACATGTGCAGAGAGTGGAGACAATCTCCTCATGTGCAGAGAGTGGAGACAAACTCCTCATGTGCAGAGAGTGGAGACAATCTCCTCATGTGCAGAGAGTGGAGACAATCTCCTCTTGTGCAGAGAGTGGAGACAATCTCCTCATGTGCAGAGAGTGGAGTCAAGCTCCTCATGTGCAGAGAGTGGAGACAATCTCCTCATGTGCAGAGAGTGGAGACAATCTCCTCATGTGCAGAGAGTGGAGACAATCTCCTCATGTGCAGAGAGTGGAGACAATCTCCTCATTTGCAGAGACAGGAGACAATCTCCTCATGTGCAGAGAGTGGAGACAATCTCCTCATGTGCAGAGCTTGGAGACAATCTCCTCATGTACAGGGAGTGGAGACAATCTCCTCATGTGCAGAGAGTGTAGACAATCTCCTCATGTACAGGGAGTGGAGACAATCTCCTCATGTACAGGGAGTGGAGCCAATCTCCTCATGTGCAGAGCGTGGAGACAATCTCCTCATGTGCAGAGAGTGGAGACAATCTCCTCATGTGCAGAGAGTGGAGACAATCTCCTCATGTGGAGAGAGTGGAGACAATCTCCTCATGTACAGAGAGTGCAGACAATCTCCTCATGTACAGGAAGTGGAGACAATCTCCTCATGTACAGGGAGTGGAGACAATCTCCTCATGTGCAGAGAGTGGAGACAATCTCCTCATGAGCAGAGAGTGGAGACAATCTCCTCATGTGCAGAGAGTGGAGACAATCTCCTCATGTGCAGAGAGTGGAGACAATCTCCTCATGTGCAGAGAGTGGAGACAATCTCCTCATGTGCAGAGAGTGGAGACAATCTCCTCATGTGCAGAGAGTGGAGACAATCTCCTCATGTGCAGAGAGTGGAGTCAAGCTCCTCATGTGCAGAGAGTGGAGACAATCTCCTCATGTGCAGAGAGTGGAGACAATCTCCTCATGTGCAGAGAGTGGAGACAATGTCCTCATGTGCAGAGAGTGGAGACAATCTCCTCATTTGCAGAGAGTGGAGACAATCTCCTCATGTGCAGAGAGTGGAGACAATCTCCTCATGTGCAGGGAGTGGAGACAATCTCCTCATGTACAGGGAGTGGAGACAATCTCCTCATGTGCAGAGAGTGGAGACAATCTCCTCATGTACAGGGAGTGGAGACAATCTCCTCATGTACAGGGAGTGGAGACAATCTCCTCATGTGCAGAGAGTGGAGACAATCTCCTCATGTGCAGAGAGTGGAGACAATCTCCTCATGTGCAGAGAGTGGAGACAATCTCCTCATGTGCAGAGAGTGGAGACAATCTCCTCACGTGCAGAGTGTGGAGACAATCTCCTCATGTACAGAGAGTGCAGACAATCTCCTCATGTACAGGAAGTGGAGACAATCTCCTCATGTGCAGGGAGTGGAGACAATCTCCTCATGTGCAGAGAGTGGAGACAATCTCCTCATGAGCAGAGAGTGGAGACAATCTCCTCATGTGCAGAGAGTGGAGACAATCTCCTCATGTGCAGAGAGTGGAGACAATCTCCTCATGTACAGAGAGTGCAGACAATCTCCTCATGTACAGGAAGTGGAGACAATCTCCTCATGTACAGGGAGTGGAGAAAATCTCCTCATGTACAGGGAGTGGAGACAATCTCCTCATGTGCAGAGAGTGGAGACAATCTCCTCATGTACAGGGAGTGGAGACAATCTCCTCATGTGCAGAGAGTGGAGACAATCCCCTCATGTACATGGAGTGGAGACAATCTCCTCATGTACAGGGAGTGGAGACAATCTCCTTATGTACAGGGAGTGGAGACAATCGCCTCATGTGCAGAGAGTGGAGACAATCTCCTCATGTGCAGAGAGTGGAGACAATCTCCTCCAGTGCAGAGAGTGGGGACAATCTGCTCATGTACAGAGAGTGGGGACAATCTGCTCATGTACAGAGAGTGTAGACAATCTCCTCATGTACAGGAGGTGGAGACAATCTCCTCATGTGCAGAGATGGGAGACAATCTCCTCATGTGCAGAGAGTGGAGACAATCTCCTCATGTGCAGAGAGTGGAGACAATCTCCTCATGTACAGGGAGTTGAGACAATCTCCTCATGTGCAGAGAGTGGAGACAATCTCCTCATGTACAGGGAGTGGAGACAATCTCCTCATGTACAGGGAGTGGGGACAATCTCCTCATGTGCAGTGAGTGGAGACAATCTCCTCATGTGCAGAGAGTGGGGACAATCTGCTCATGTACAGAGAGTGGGGACAATCTGCTCATGTACAGAGAGTGTAGGCAATCTCCTCATGTACAGGAGGTGGAGACAATCTCCTCATGTGCAGAGATGGGAGACAATCTCCTCATGTACAGGGAGTGGAGACTATCTCCTCATGTGCACAGAGTGGAAACAATCTCCTCATGTACAGGGAGTGGAGACAATCTCCTCATGTACAGGGAGTGGTGACAATGTCCTCATGTGCAGAGAGTGGAGACAATCTCCTCATGTACAGGGAGTGGAGAGAATCTCCTCGTGTGCAGAGATTGGAGACAATCTCCCCATGTACAGAGAGTGGAAACAATCTCCTCATGGACAGGGAGTGGAGACAATCTCCTCATGTACAGGGAGTGGAGAAAATCTCCTCATGTGCAGAGAGTGGAGACAATCTCCTCATGTACAGGGTGTGGTGACAATGTCCTTATGTGCAGAGAGTGGAGACAGTCTCCTCATATGCAGGGAGTGGAGACAATCTCCTCATGTGCAGAGAGTGGAGACAATCTCCTCATGTACAGGGAGTGGTGACAATGTCCTCATGTGCAGAGAGTGGAGACAATCTCCTCATGTCCAGGAAGTGGAGACAATCTCCTCATGTGCACAGATGGGAGACAATCACCTCATGTACAGGGAGTGGAGACAATCTCCTCATGTGCACAGAGTGGAGACAATCTCCTCATGTACAGAGAGTGGAAACAATCTCCTCATGTACAGGGAGTGGAGACAAACTCCTCATGTACAGGAGTGCAGACAATCTCCTCATGTGCAGAGAGTGGAGACACTCTCCTCATGTACAGGGAGTGGAGACAATCTCCTCATGTGCACAGAGTGGAGACAATCTCCCCATGTACAGAGAGTGGAGACAATCACCTCATGTACAGGGAGTGGTGACAATGTCCTCATGTGCAGAGAGTGGGGACAATCTGCTCATGTACAGAGAGTGGGGACAATCTGCTCATGTACAGAGAGTGTAGACAATCTCCTCATGTACTGGAAGTGGAGACAATCTCCTCATGTGCAGAGATGGGAGACAATCTCCTCATGTACAGGGAGTGGAGACAATCTCCTCATGTGCAGAGAGTGGAAACAATCTCCTCATGTACAGGGAGTGGAGACAATCTCCTCATGTACAGGGAGTGGAGACAATGTCCTCTTGTGCAGAGAGTGGAGACAATCTCCTCATGTACAGGGAGTGTAGACAATCTCCTCAGGTGCAGAGATTGGAGACAATCTCCCCATGTACAGAGAGTGGAAACAATCTCCTCATGTACAGGCAGTGGAGACAATCTCCTCATGTACAGGGAGTGGAGAAAATCTCCTCATGTGCAGAGAGTGGAGACAATCTCCTCATGGGCAGAGAGTGGAGACAATCTCCTCATGTGCAGAGAGTGGAGACAATCTCCTCATGTGCAGAGAGTGGAGACAATGTCCTCATGTGCAGAGAGTGGAGACAATGTCCTCATGTGCAGAGAGTGGAGACAATCTCTTCATGTGCAGAGATTGGAGACAATCTCCTCATGTGCAGAGAGTGGAGACAATCTCCTCATGTGCAGAGAGTGGAGACAATCTCCTCATGTGCAGAGATTGGAGACAATCTCCTCATGTGCAGAGAGTGGAGACAATCTCCTCATGTGCAGAGAGTGGAGACAATCTCCACATGTGCAGAGAGTGGAGACAATCTCCTCATGTGCAGAGAGTGGAGACAAACTCCTCATGTGCAGAGAGTGGAGACAATCTCCTCATGTGCAGAGAGTGGAGACAATCTCCTCTTGTGCAGAGAGTGGAGACAATCTCCTCATGTGCAGAGAGTGGAGTCAAGCTCCTCATGTGCAGAGAGTGGAGACAATCTCCTCATGTGCAGAGAGTGGAGACAATCTCCTCATGTGCAGAGAGTGGAGACAATCTCCTCATGTGCAGAGAGTGGAGACAATCTCCTCATTTGCAGAGACAGGAGACAATCTCCTCATGTGCAGAGAGTGGAGACAATCTCCTCATGTGCAGAGCTTGGAGACAATCTCCTCATGTACAGGGAGTGGAGACAATCTCCTCATGTGCAGAGAGTGTAGACAATCTCCTCATGTACAGGGAGTGGAGACAATCTCCTCATGTACAGGGAGTGGAGCCAATCTCCTCATGTGCAGAGCGTGGAGACAATCTCCTCATGTGCAGAGAGTGGAGACAATCTCCTCATGTGCAGAGAGTGGAGACAATCTCCTCATGTGGAGAGAGTGGAGACAATCTCCTCATGTACAGAGAGTGCAGACAATCTCCTCATGTACAGGAAGTGGAGACAATCTCCTCATGTACAGGGAGTGGAGACAATCTCCTCATGTGCAGAGAGTGGAGACAATCTCCTCATGAGCAGAGAGTGGAGACAATCTCCTCATGTGCAGAGAGTGGAGACAATCTCCTCATGTGCAGAGAGTGGAGACAATCTCCTCATGTGCAGAGAGTGGAGACAATCTCCTCATGTGCAGAGAGTGGAGACAATCTCCTCATGTGCAGAGAGTGGAGACAATCTCCTCATGTGCAGAGAGTGGAGTCAAGCTCCTCATGTGCAGAGAGTGGAGACAATCTCCTCATGTGCAGAGAGTGGAGACAATCTCCTCATGTGCAGAGAGTGGAGACAATGTCCTCATGTGCAGAGAGTGGAGACAATCTCCTCATTTGCAGAGAGTGGAGACAATCTCCTCATGTGCAGAGAGTGGAGACAATCTCCTCATGTGCAGGGAGTGGAGACAATCTCCTCATGTACAGGGAGTGGAGACAATCTCCTCATGTGCAGAGAGTGGAGACAATCTCCTCATGTACAGGGAGTGGAGACAATCTCCTCATGTACAGGGAGTGGAGACAATCTCCTCATGTGCAGAGAGTGGAGACAATCTCCTCATGTGCAGAGAGTGGAGACAATCTCCTCATGTGCAGAGAGTGGAGACAATCTCCTCATGTGCAGAGAGTGGAGACAATCTCCTCATGTGCAGAGTGTGGAGACAATCTCCTCATGTACAGAGAGTGCAGACAATCTCCTCATGTACAGGAAGTGGAGACAATCTCCTCATGTGCAGGGAGTGGAGACAATCTCCTCATGTGCAGAGAGTGGAGACAATCTCCTCATGAGCAGAGAGTGGAGACAATCTCCTCATGTGCAGAGAGTGGAGACAATCTCCTCATGTGCAGAGAGTGGAGACAATCTCCTCATGTACAGAGAGTGCAGACAATCTCCTCATGTACAGGAAGTGGAGACAATCTCCTCATGTACAGGGAGTGGAGAAAATCTCCTCATGTACAGGGAGTGGAGACAATCTCCTCATGTGCAGAGAGTGGAGACAATCTCCTCATGTACAGGGAGTGGAGACAATCTCCTCATGTGCAGAGAGTGGAGACAATCCCCTCATGTACATGGAGTGGAGACAATCTCCTCATGTACAGGGAGTGGAGACAATCTCCTTATGTACAGGGAGTGGAGACAATCGCCTCATGTGCAGAGAGTGGAGACAATCTCCTCATGTGCAGAGAGTGGAGACAATCTCCTCCAGTGCAGAGAGTGGGGACAATCTGCTCATGTACAGAGAGTGGGGACAATCTGCTCATGTACAGAGAGTGTAGACAATCTCCTCATGTACAGGAGGTGGAGACAATCTCCTCATGTGCAGAGATGGGAGACAATCTCCTCATGTGCAGAGAGTGGAGACAATCTCCTCATGTGCAGAGAGTGGAGACAATCTCCTCATGTACAGGGAGTTGAGACAATCTCCTCATGTGCAGAGAGTGGAGACAATCTCCTCATGTACAGGGAGTGGAGACAATCTCCTCATGTACAGGGAGTGGGGACAATCTCCTCATGTGCAGTGAGTGGAGACAATCTCCTCAAGTGCATAGAGTGGAGACAATCTCCTCATGTGCAGAGAGTGGAGACAATCTCCTCATGTGTAGAGAGTGGAGACAATCTCCTCATGTACAGAGAGTGCAGACAATCTCCTCATGTACAGGAAGTGGAGACAATCTCCTCATGTACAGGGTGTGGAGACAATCTCCTCATGGACAGGGAGTGCAGACAATCTCCTCATGTGCAGAGAGTGGAGACAATCTCCTCATGTACAGGGAGTGGAGACAATCTCCTCATGTGCAGAGAGTGGAGACAATCTCCTCATGTACAGGGAGTGGAGACAATCTCCTCATGTACAGGGAGTGGAGACAATCTCCTTATGTACAGGGAGTGGAGACAATCTCCTCATGTGCAGAGAGTGGAGACAATCTCCTCATGTACAGGGAGTGGTGACAATGTCCTTATGTGCAGAGAGTGGAGACAGTGTCCTCATATGCATTGAGTGGAGACAATCTCCTCATGTGCAGAGAGTGGAGACAATCTCCTCATGTACAGGGAGTGGTGACAATGTTCTCATGTGCAGAGAGTGGAGACAATCTCCTCATGTACAGGGAGTGGAGACAATCTCCTCATGTGCAGAGATGGGAGACAATCTCCCCATGTACAGAGAGTGGAAACAATCTCCTCATGTACAGGGAGTGGAGACAAACTCCTCATGTGCACAGAGTGGAGACAATCTCCCCATGTACAGAGAGTGGAACAAATCTCCTCATGTACAGGGAGTGGAGACAATCTCCTCATGTACAGGGAGTGGTGACAATGTCCTCATGTGCAGAGAGTGGAGACAATCACCTCATGTACAGGGAGTGGAGACAATCTCCTCATGTGCAGAGAGTGGGGACAATCTACTCATGTACAGAGAGTGTAGACAATCTCCTCATGTACAGGAGGTGGAGACAATCTCCTCATGTGCAGAGAGTGGGGACAATCTGCTCATGTACAGAGAGTGGGGACAATCTGCTCATGTACAGAGAGTGGAGACAATATCCTCATGTGCAGAGAGTGGAGACAATCTCCTCATGTGCAGAGAGTGGAGACAATCTCCTCATGTACAGAGAGTGCAGACAATCTCCTCATGTACAGGAAGTGGAGACAATCTCCTCATGTACAGGGAGTGGAGACAATCTCCTCATGTACAGGGAGTGGAGACAATCTCCTCATGTGCAGAGAGTGGAGACAATCTCCTCATGTACAGGGAGTGGAGACAATCTACTCATGTGCAGAGAGTGGAGACAATCTCCTCATGCACATGGAATGGAGACAATCTCCTCATGTACAGGGAGTGGAGACAATCTCCTTATGTACAGGGAGTGGAGACAATCTCCTCATGTGCAGAGAGTGGAGACAATCTCTTCATGTGCAGAGAGTGGAGACAATCTCCTCATGTGCAGAGAGTGGGGACAATCTGCTCATGTACAGAGAGTGGGGACAATCTGCTCATGTACAGAGAGTGTAGGCAATCTCCTCATGTACAGGAGGTGGAGACAATCTCCTCATGTGCAGAGATGGGAGACAATCTCCTCATGTACAGGGAGTGGAGACTATCTCCTCATGTGCACAGAGTGGAAACAATCTCCTCATGTACAGGGAGTGGAGACAATCTCCTCATGTACAGGGAGTGGTGACAATGTCCTCATGTGCAGAGAGTGGAGACAATCTCCTCATGTACAGGGAGTGGAGAGAATCTCCTCGTGTGCAGAGATTGGAGACAATCTCCCCATGTACAGAGAGTGGAAACAATCTCCTCATGGACAGGGAGTGGAGACAATCTCCTCATGTACAGGGAGTGGAGAAAATCTCCTCATGTGCAGAGAGTGGAGACAATCTCCTCATGTACAGGGTGTGGTGACAATGTCCTTATGTGCAGAGAGTGGAGACAGTCTCCTCATATGCAGGGAGTGGAGACAATCTCCTCATGTGCAGAGAGTGGAGACAATCTCCTCATGTACAGGGAGTGGTGACAATGTCCTCATGTGCAGAGAGTGGAGACATTCTCCTCATGTCCAGGGAGTGGAGACAATCTCCTCATGTGCACAGATGGGAGACAATCACCTCATGTACAGGGAGTGGAGACAATCTCCTCATGTGCACAGAGTGGAGACAATCTCCTCATGTACAGAGAGTGGAAACAATCTCCTCATGTACAGGGAGTGGAGACAAACTCCTCATGTACAGGAGTGGTGACAATCTCCTCATGTGCAGAGAGTGGAGACACTCTCCTCATGTACAGGGAGTGGAGACAATCTCCTCATGTGCACAGAGTGGAGACAATCTCCCCATGTACAGAGAGTGGAGACAATCACCTCATGTACAGGGAGTGGTGACAATGTCCTCATGTGCAGAGAGTGGGGACAATCTGCTCATGTACAGAGAGTGGGGACAATCTGCTCATGTACAGAGAGTGTAGACAATCTCCTCATGTACAGGAAGTGGAGACAATCTCCTCATGTGCAGAGATGGGAGACAATCTCCTCATGTACAGGGAGTGGAGACAATCTCCTCATGTGCAGAGAGTGGAAACAATCTCCTCATGTACAGGGAGTGGAGACAATCTCCTCATGTACAGGGAGTGGATCAATGTCCTCTTGTGCAGAGAGTGGAGACAATCTCCTCATGTACAGGGAGTGGAGACAATCTCCTCAGGTGCAGAGATTGGAGACAATCTCCCCATGTACAGAGAGTGGAAACAATCTCCTCATGTACAGGCAGTGGAGACAATCTCCTCATGTACAGGGAGTGGAGAAAATCTCCTCATGTGCAGAGAGTGGAGACAATCTCCTCATGGGCAGAGAGTGGAGACAATCTCCTCATGTGCAGAGAGTGGAGACAATCTCCTCATGTGCAGAGAGTGGAGACAATGTCCTCATGTGCAGAGAGTGGAGACAATGTCCTCATGTGCAGAGAGTGGAGACAATCTCTTCATGTGCAGAGATTGGAGACAATCTCCTCATGTGCAGAGAGTGGAGACAATCTCCTCATGTGCAGAGAGTGGAGACAATCTCCTCATGTGCAGAGATTGGAGACAATCTCCTCATGTGCAGAGAGTGGAGACAATCTCCTCATGTGCAGAGAGTGGAGACAATCTCCTCATGTGCAGAGAGTGGAGACAATCTCCTCATGTGCAGAGAGTGGAGACAAACTCCTCATGTGCAGAGAGTGGAGACAATCTCCTCATGTGCAGAGAGTGGAGACAATCTCCTCTTGTGCAGAGAGTGGAGACAATCTCCTCATGTGCAGAGAGTGGAGTCAAGCTCCTCATGTGCAGAGAGTGGAGACAATCTCCTCATGTGCAGAGAGTGGAGACAATCTCCTCATGTGCAGAGAGTGGAGACAATCTCCTCATGTGCAGAGAGTGGAGACAATCTCCTCATTTGCAGAGACAGGAGACAATCTCCTCATGTGCAGAGAGTGGAGACAATCTCCTCATGTGCAGAGCTTGGAGACAATCTCCTCATGTACAGGGAGTGGAGACAATCTCCTCATGTGCAGAGAGTGTAGACAATCTCCTCATGTACAGGGAGTGGAGACAATCTCCTCATGTACAGGGAGTGGAGCCAATCTCCTCATGTGCAGAGCGTGGAGACAATCTCCTCATGTGCAGAGAGTGGAGACAATCTCCTCATGTGCAGAGAGTGGAGACAATCTCCTCATGTGGAGAGAGTGGAGACAATCTCCTCATGTACAGAGAGTGCAGACAATCTCCTCATGTACAGGAAGTGGAGACAATCTCCTCATGTACAGGGAGTGGAGACAATCTCCTCATGTGCAGAGAGTGGAGACAATCTCCTCATGAGCAGAGAGTGGAGACAATCTCCTCATGAGCAGAGAGTGGAGACAATCTCCTCATGTGCAGAGAGTGGAGACAATCTCCTCAGGTGCAGAGAGTGGAGACAATCTCCTCATGTGCAGAGAGTGGAGACAATCTCCTCATGTGCAGAGAGTGGAGACAATCTCCTCATGTGCAGAGAGTGGGGTCAAGCTCCTCATGTGCAGAGAGTGGAGACAATCTCCTCATGTGCAGAGAGTGGAGACAATCTCCTCATGTGCAGAGAGTGGAGACAATGTCCTCATGTGCAGAGAGTGGAGACAATCTCCTCATTTGCAGAGAGTGGAGACAATCTCCTCATGTGCAGAGAGTGGAGACAATCTCCTCATGTGCAGGGAGTGGAGACAATCTCCTCATGTACAGGGAGTGGAGACAATCTCCTCATGTGCAGAGAGTGGAGACAATCTCCTCATGTACAGGGAGTGGAGACAATCTCCTCATGTACAGGGAGTGGAGACAATCTCCTCATGTGCAGAGAGTGGAGACAATCTCCTCATGTGCAGAGAGTGGAGACAATCTCCTCATGTGCAGAGAGTGGAGACAATCTCCTCATGTGCAGAGAGTGGAGACAATCTCCTCATGTGCAGAGTGTGGAGACAATCTCCTCATGTACAGAGAGTGCAGACAATCTCCTCATGTACAGGAAGTGGAGACAATCTCCTCATGTGCAGGGAGTGGAGACAATCTCCTCATGTGCAGAGAGTGGAGACAATCTCCTCATGAGCAGAGAGTGGAGACAATCTCCTCATGTGCAGAGAGTGGAGACAATCTCCTCATGTGCAGAGAGTGGAGACAATCTCCTCATGTGCAGAGAGTGGAGACAATCTCCTCATGTGCAGAGAGTGGAGTCAAGCTCCTCATGTGCAGAGATTGGAGACAATCTCCTCATGTGCAGAGAGTGGAGACAATCTCCTCATGTTCAGAGAGTGGAGACAATGTCCTCATGTGCAGAGAGTGGAGACAATCTCCTCATTTGCAGAGAGTGGAGACAATCTCCTCATGTGCAGAGAGTGGAGACAATCTCCTCATGTGCAGGGAGTGGAGACAATCTCCTCATGTACAGGGAGTGGAGACAATCTCCTCATGTGCAGAGAGTGTAGACAATCTCCTCATGTACAGGGAGTGGAGACAATCTCCTCATGTACAGGGAGTGGAGACAATCTCCTCATGTGCAGAGAGTGGAGACAATCTCCTCATGTGCAGAGAGTGGAGACAATCTCCTCATGTACAGAGAGTGGAGACAATCTCCTCATGTGCAGAGAGTGGAGACAATCTCCTCATGTGCAGAGAGTGGAGACAGTCTCCTCATGTACAGAGAGTGCAGACAATCTCCTCATGTACAGGAAGTGGAGACAATCTCCTCATGTACAGGGAGTGGAGACAATCTCCTCATGTACAGGGACTGGAGACAATCTCCTCATGTGCAGAGAGTGGAGACAATCTCCTCATGTACAGGGAGTGGAGACAATCTCCTCATGTGCAGAGAGTGGAGACAATCTCCTCATGTACAGAGAGTGGAGACAATCTCCTCATGTACAGGGAGTGGAGACAATCTCCTCATGTGCAGAGAATGGAGACAATCTCCTTATGTACAGGGAGTGGAGACAATCTCCTCATGTGCACAGATGGGAGACAGTCACCTCATGTACAGGGAGTGGAGACAATCTCCTCATGTGCACAGAGTGGAGACAATCTCCTCATGTACAGAGAGTGGAAACAATCTCCTCATGTACAGGGAGTGGAGACAAACTCCTCATGTACAGGAGTGCCGACAATGTCCTCATGTGCAGAGAGTGGAGACACTCTCCTCATGTACAGGGAGTGGAGACAATCTCCTCATGTGCACAGAGTGGAGACAATCTCCCCATGTACAGAGAGTGGAGACAATCAACTCATGTACAGGGAGTGGAGACAATCTCCTCATGTGCAGAGAGTGGAGACAATCTCCTCATGAGCAGAGAGTGGAGACAATCTCCTCATGTGCAGAGAGTGGAGACAATCTCCTCATGTGCAGAGAGTGGAGACAATCTCCTCATGTGCAGAGAGTGGAGACTATCTCCTCATGTGCAGAGAGTGGAGACTATCTCCTCATGTTCAGAGAGTGGAGTCAAGCTCCTCATGTGCAGAGATTGGAGACAATCTCCTCATGTGCAGAGAGTGGAGACAATGTTCTCATGTGCAGAGAGTGGAGACAATCTCCTCATTTGCAGAGAGTGGAGACAATCTCCTCATGTGCAGGGAGTGGAGACAATCTCCTCATGTACAGGGAGTGGAGACAATCTCCTCATGTGCAGAGAGTGGAGACAATCTCCTCATGTACAGGGAGTGGAGACAATCTCCTCATGTACAGGGAGTGGAGACAATCTCCTCATGTGCAGAGAGTGGAGACAATCTCCTCCAGTGCAGAGAGTGGAGACAATCTCCTCATGAGCAGAGAGTGGAGACAATCTCCTCATGTGCAGAGAGTGGAGACAATCTCCTCATGTGCAGAGAGCGGAGACAATCTCCTCATGTACAGAGAGTGCAGACAATCTCCTCATGTACAGGAAGTGGAGACAATCTCCTCATGTGCAGGGAGTGGAGACAATCTCCTCATGTGCAGAGAGTGGAGACAATCTCCTCATGTGCAGAGAGTGGAGACAATCTCCTCATGTGCAGAGAGTGGAGACAATCTCCTCATGTGCAGAGAGTGGAGACAATCTCCTCATGTGCAGAGAGTGGAGTCAAGCTCCTCATGTGCAGAGATTGGAGACAATCTCCTCATGTGCAGAGAGTGGAGACAATCTCCTCATGTGCAGAGAGTGGAGACAATCTCCTCATGTGCAGAGAGTGGAGACAATCTCCTCATGTGCAGAGAGTGGAGACAATCTCCTCATGTGCAGAGAGTGGAGTCAAGCTCCTCATGTGCAGAGATTGGAGACAATCTCCTCATGTGCAGAGAGTGGAGACAATCTCCTCATGTGCAGAGAGTGGAGACAATGTCCTCATGTGCAGAGCGTGGAGACAATCTCCTCATTTGCAGAGAGTGGAGACAATCTCCTCATGTGCAGAGAGTGGAGACAATCTCCTCATGTGCAGGGAGTGGAGACAATCTCCTCATGTACAGGGAGTGGAGACAATCTCCTCATGTGCAGAGATTGGAGACAATCTCCTCATGTGCAGAGAGTGGAGACAATCTCCTCATGTGCAGAGAGTGGAGACAATCTCCTCATGTGCAGAGAGTGGAGACAATCTCCTCATGTGCAGAGAGTGGAGACAATCTCCTCATGTGCAGAGAGTGGAGACAATCTCCTCATGTGCAGAGAGTGGAGACAATGTCCTCATGTGCAGAGAGTGGAGACAATCTCCTCATGTGCAGAGATTGGAGACAATCTCCTCATGTGCAGAGAGTGGAGACAATCTCCTCATGTGCAGAGAGTGGAGACAATCTCCTCATGTGCAGAGAGTGTAGACAATCTCCTCATGTGCAGAGAGTGGAGACAATCTCCTCATGTGCAGAGAGTGGAGACAATCTCCTCATGTGCAGAGAGTGGAGACAATCTCCTCATGTGCAGAGAGTGGAGTCAAGCTCCTCATGTGCAGAGAGTGGAGACAATCTCCTCATGTGCAGAGAGTGGAGACAATCTCCTCATGTGCAGAGAGTGGAGACAATCTCCTCATGTGCAGAGAGTGGAGACAATCTCCTCATTTGCAGAGAGTGGAGACAATCTCCTCATGTGCAGAGAGTGGAGACAATCTCCTCATGTGCAGGGCTTGGAGACAATCTCCTCATGTACAGGGAGTGGAGACAATCTCCTCATGTGCAGAGAGTGTAGACAATCTCCTCATGTACAGGGAGTGGAGACAATCTCCTCATGTACAGGGAGTGGAGACAATCTCCTCATGTGCAGAGAGTGGAGACAATCTCCTCATGTGCAGAGAGTGGAGACAATCTCCTCATGTGCAGAGAGTGGAGACAATCTCCTCATGTGGAGAGAGTGGAGACAATCTCCTCATGTACAGAGAGTGCAGACAATCTCCTCATGTACAGGGAGTGGAGACAATCTCCTCATGTACAGGGAGTGGAGACAATCTCCTCATGTGCAGAGAGTGGAGACAATACCTCATGAGCAGAGAGTGGAGACAATCTCCTCATGTGCAGAGAGTGGAGACAATCTCCTCATGTGCAGAGAGTGGAGACAATCTCCTCATGTGCAGAGAGTGGAGACAATCTCCTCATGTGCAGAGAGTGGAGTCAAGCTCCTCATGTGCAGAGAGTGGAGACAATCTCCTCATGTGCAGTGAGTGGAGACAATCTCCTCATGTGCAGAGAGTGGAGACAATGTCCTCATGTGCAGAGAGTGGAGACAATCTCCTCATTTGCAGAGAGTGGAGACAATCTAATCATGTGCAGAGAGTGGAGACAATCTCCTCATGTGCAGGGAGTGGAGACAATCTCCTCATGTACAGGGAGTGGAGACAATCTCCTCATGTGCAGAGAGTGTAGACAATCTCCTCATGTCCAGGGAGTGGAGACAATCTCCTCATGTGCAGAGAGTGGAGACAATCTCCTCATGTACAGGGAGTGGAGACAATCTCCTCATGTGCAGAGAGTGGAGACAATCTCCTCATGTACAGGGAGTGGAGACTATCTCCTCATGTACAGGGAGTGGAGACAATCTCCTCATGTGCAGAGAGTGGAGACAATCTCCTCATGTACAGGGAGTGGAGACAATCTCCTCATGTGCACAGATGGGAGACAATCACCTCATGTACAGGGAGTGGAGACAATCTACTCATGTGCACAGAGTGGAGACAATCTCCTCATGTACAGAGAGTGGAAACAATCTCCTCATGTACAGGGAGTGGAGACAAACTCCTCATGTACAGGAGTGGCGACAATCTCCTCATGTGCAGAGAGTGGAGACACTCTCCTCATGTACAGGGAGTGGAGACAATCTCCTCAGGTGCACAGAGTGGAGACAATCTCCCCATGTACAGAGAGTGGAGACAATCACCTCATGTACAGGGAGTGGTGACAATGTCCTCATGTGCAGAGAGTGGGGACAATCTGCTCATGTACAGAGAGGGGGACAATCTGCTCATGTACAGAGAGTGTAGACAATCTCCTCATGTGCAGAGAGTGGAGACAATCTCCTCATGTACAGGGAGTGGTGACAATGTCCTCATGTGCAGAGAGTGGAGACAATCTCCTCATGTACAGGGAGTGGAGACAATCGCCTCATGTGCACAGAGTGGAAACAATCTCCCCATGTACAGAGAGTGGAGACAATCTCCTCATGTACAGGGAGTGGTGACAATGTCCTCATGTGCAGAGAGTGGAGACAATCACCTCATGTACAGAGAGTGGAGACAATCTCCTCATGTGCAGAGATGGGAGACAATCTCCTCATGTGCACAGAGTGGAGACAATCTCCTCATGTACAGGGAGTGGAGACAATCTACTCATGTGCAGAGAGTGGAGACAATCTCCTCATGTACAGGGAGTGGAGACAATCTCCTCATGTGCAGAGAGAGGAGACAATCTCCTCATGTGCAGAGAGTGGAGACAATCTCCTCATGAACAGAGAGTGCAGACTATCTCCTCATGTACAGGAAGTGGAGACAATCTCCTCATGTACAGGGAGTGGAGACAATCTCCTCATGTGCAGAGAGTGGAGACAATCTCCTCATGTGCAGAGAGTGGAGACAATCTCCTCATGTGCAGAGAGTGGAGACAATCTCCTCATGTGCAGAGAGTGGAGACAATCTCCTCATGTGCAGAGAGTGGAGACAATCTCCTCATGTGCAGAGAGTGGAGTCAAGCTCCTCATGTGCAGAGAGTGGAGACAATCTCCTCATGTACAGGGAGTGGAGACAATCTCCTCATGTACAGGGAGTGGAGACAATCTCCTCATGTGCAGAGAGTGGAGACAATCTCCTCTTGTGCAGAGAGTGGAGACAATCTCCTCATGTGCAGAGAGTGGAGACAATCTCCTCATGTGGAGAGAGTGGAGACAATCTCCTCATGTACAGAGAGTGCAGACAATCTCCTCATGTACAGGAAGTGGAGACAATCTCCTCATGTACAGGGAGTGGAGACAATCTCCTCATGTGCAGAGAGTGGAGGCAATACCTCATGAGCAGAGAGTGGAGACAATCTCCTCATGTGCAGAGAGTGGAGACAATCTCCTCATGTGCAGAGAGTGGAGACAATCTCCTCATGTGCAGAGAGTGGAGACAATCTCCTCATGTGCAGAGAGTGGAGTCAAGCTCCTCATGTGCAGAGAGTGGAGACAATCTCCTCATGTGCAGTGAGTGGAGACAATCTCCTCATGTGCAGAGAGTGGAGACAATGTCCTCATGTGCAGAGAGTGGAGACAATCTCCTCATTTGCAGAGAGTGGAGACAATCTAATCATGTGCAGAGAGTGGAGACAATCTCCTCATGTGCAGGGAGTGGAGACAATCTCCTCATGTACAGGGAGTGGAGACAATCTCCTCATGTGCAGAGAGTGTAGACAATCTCCTCATGTCCAGGGAGTGGAGACAATCTCCTCATGTGCAGAGAGTGGAGACAATCTCCTCATGTACAGGGAGTGGAGACAATCTCCTCATGTGCAGAGAGTGGAGACAATCTCCTCATGTACAGGGAGTGGAGACAATCTCCTCATGTGCACAGATGGGAGACAATCACCTCATGTACAGGGAGTGGAGACAATCTACTCATGTGCACAGAGTGGAGACAATCTCCTCATGTACAGAGAGTGGAAACAATCTCCTCATGTACAGGGAGTGGAGACAAACTCCTCATGTACAGGAGTGGCGACAATCTCCTCATGTGCAGAGAGTGGAGACACTCTCCTCATGTACAGGGAGTGGAGACAATCTCCTCATGTGCACAGAGTGGAGACAATCTCCCCATGTACAGAGAGTGGAGACAATCACCTCATGTACAGGGAGTGGTGACAATGTCCTCATGTGCAGAGAGTGGGGACAATCTGCTCATGTACAGAGAGGGGGACAATCTGCTCATGTACAGAGAGTGTAGACAATCTCCTCATGTGCAGAGAGTGGAGACAATCTCCTCATGTACAGGGAGTGGTGACAATGTCCTCATGTGCAGAGAGTGGAGACAATCTCCTCATGTACAGGGAGTGGAGACAATCGCCTCATGTGCACAGAGTGGAAACAATCTCCCCATGTACAGAGAGTGGAGACAATCTCCTCATGTACAGGGAGTGGTGACAATGTCCTCATGTGCAGAGAGTGGAGACAATCACCTCATGTACAGAGAGTGGAGACAATCTCCTCATGTGCAGAGATGGGAGACAATCTCCTCATGTGCACAGAGTGGAGACAATCTCCTCATGTACAGGGAGTGGAGACAATCTACTCATGTGCAGAGAGTGGAGACAATCTCCTCATGTACAGGGAGTGGAGACAATCTCCTCATGTGCAGAGAGAGGAGACAATCTCCTCATGTGCAGAGAGTGGAGACAATCTCCTCATGTCCAGAGAGTGCAGACTATCTCCTCATGTACAGGAAGTGGAGACAATCTCCTCATGTACAGGGAGTGGAGACAATCTCCTCATGTACAGGGAGTGGAGACAATCTCCTCATGTGCAGAGAGTGGAGACAATCACCTCATGTACAGGGAGTGGAGACAATCTCCTCATGTGCAGAGAGTGGAGACAATCTCCTCATGTACAGGGAGTGGAGACAATCTCCTCATGTACAGGGAGTGGAGACAATCTCCTCATGTACAGGAAGTGGAGACAATCTCCTCATGTACAGGGAGTGGAGACAATTTCCTCAAGTGCAGAGAGTGGAGACAATCTCCTCATGTACAGGGAGTGGTGACAATGTCCTCGTGTGCCGAGAGTGGAGACAATCTCCTCATGTACAGGGAGTGGAGACAATCGCCTCATGTGCAGAGATGGGAGACAATCTCCTCATGTACAGGGAGTGGAGACAATCTCCTCATGTGCACAGAGTGGAGACAATCTCCCCATGTACAGAGAGTGGAAACAATCTCCTCATGTACAGGGAGTGGAGACAAACTCCTCACGTACAGGGAGTGGCGACAATCTCCTCATGTGCAGAGAGTGGAGACAATCTCCTCATGTACAGGGAGTCGTGACAATCACCTCATGTGCAGAGAGTGGAGACAATCTCCTCATGTACAGGGAGTGGAGACAATCGCCTCATGTGCAGAGATGGGAGACAATCTCCTCATGTACAGGGAGTGGAGACAATCTCCTCATGTGCACAGAGTGGAGACAATCTCCCCATGTACAGAGAGTGGAAACAATCTCCTCATGTACAGGGAGTGGAGACAAACTCCTCATGTACAGGGAGTGGTGACAATCTCCTCATGTGCAGAGAGTGGCGACAATCTCCTCATGTACTGGGAGTGGAGACAATGTCCTCATGTGCAGAGAGTGGAGACAATCTCCTCATGGACAGGGAGTGGAGACAATCGCCTCAAGTGCACAGAGTGGACATAATCTCCCCATGTACAGAGAGTGGAGACAATCTCCTCATGTGCAGAGAGTGGAGACAATCTCCTCATGTACAGGGAGTGGTGACAATGTCCTCATGTGCAGAGAGTGGAGACATTCTCCTCATGTACAGGGAGTGGAGACAATCGCCTCATGTGCACAGAGTGGAGACAATCTCCCCATGTACAGAGAGTGGAGACAATCTCCTCATGTACAGGGAGTGGTGACAATGTCCTCATGTGCAGAGAGTGGAGACAATCACCTCATGTACAGGGAGTGGAGACAATCTCCTCATGTGCAGAGAGTGGGGACAATCTGCTCATGTACAGAGACTGGGGACCATCTGCTAATGTACAGAGAGTGTAGACAATCTCCTCATGTACAGGAAGTGGAGACAATCTCCTCATGTGCAGAGATGGGAGATAATCTCCTCATGTACAGGGAGTGGAGACAATCTCCTCATGTGCACAGAGTGGAAACAATCTCCTCATGTACAGGGAGTGGAGACATTCTCCTCATGTACAGGGAGTGGAGACAATGTCCTCATGTGCAGAGAGTGGAGACAATCTCCTCATGTACAGGGAGTGGAGACAATCTCCTCATGTGCAGAGATTGGAGACAATCTCCCCATGTACAGAGAGTGGAAACAATCTCCTCATGTACAGGGAGTGAAGACAATCTCCTCATGTACAGGGAGTGGAGACAATCTCCTCATGTGCAGAGAGTGGAGACAATCTCCTCATGTGCAGAGATTGGAGACAATCTCCTCATGTGCAGAGAGTGGAGACAATCTCCTCATGTGCAGAGAGTGGAGACAATCTCCTCATGTGCAGAGATTGGAGACAATCTCCTCATGTGCAGAGAGTGGAGACAATTCCTCATGTGCAGAGAGTGGAGACAATCTCCTCATGTGCAGAGAGTGGAGACAATCTCCTCATGTGCAGAGAGTGGAGACAATCTCCTCATGTGCAGAGAGTGGAGACAATCTCCTCATGTGCAGAGAGTGGAGACAATCTCCTCATGTGCATAGAGTGGAGACAATCTCCTCATGTACAGGGAGTGGAGACAATCTCCTCATGTGCAGAGAGTGGAGACAATCTCCTCATGTTCAGGGCGTGGAGACAATCTCCTCATGTGCAGAGAGTGGAGACAATCTCCTCATGTGCAGAGAGTGGAGACAATCTCCTCATGTACAGGGAGTGGAGACAATCTCCTCATGTGCAGAGAGTGGAGACAATCTCCTCATGTGCAGAGAGTGGAGACAATCTCCTCATGTACAGGGAGTGGAGACAATCTCCTCACGTGCAGCGAGTGGAGACAATCTCCTCATGTACAAGGAGTGGAGACAATCTCCTCATGTGCAGAGCGTGGAGACAATCTCCTCATGTACAGGGAGTGGAGACAATCTCCTCATGTGCAGAGAGTGGAGACAATCTCCTCATGTGCAGAGAGTGGAGACAATCTCCTCATGTACTGGGAGTGGAGACAATCTCCTCATGTGCAGCGAGTGTTGACAATCTCCTCATGTACAGGGAGTGGAGACAATCTCCTCATGTACAGGAAGTGGAGACAATCTCCTCATGTGCAGAGAGTGGAGACAATCTCCTCATGTACAGGGAGTGGAGACAATCTCCTCATGTGCAGAGAGTGGAGACAATCTCCTCATGTACAGGGAGTGGAGACAATCTCCTCATGTGCAGAGAGTGGAGACAATGTCCTCATGTACAGGGAGTGGAGACAATCTCCTCATGTACAGGGAGTGGAGACAATCTCCTCATGTGCAGAGAGTGGAGACAATCTCCTCATGTACAGGGAGTGGAGACAATCTCCTCATGTACAGGGAGTGGAGACAATCTCCTCATGTACAGGGAGTGGAGACAATCTCCTCATGTGCAGAGAGTGAAGACAATCTCCTCATGTACAGGGAGTGGAGACAATCTCCTCATGTGCAGAGAGTGGAGACAATCTCCTCATGTGCAGAGAGTGGAGACAATCTCCTCATGTACAGGGAGTGGAGACAATCTCCTCATGTGCAGAGAGTGGAGACAATCTCCTCATGTGCAGAGAGTGGAGACAATCTCCTCATGTACAGGGAGTGGAGACAATCTCCTCATGTACAGGAAGTGGTGACAATGTCCTCGTGTGCCGAGAGTGGAGACAATCTCCTCATGTACAGGGAGTGGAGACAATCGCCTCATGTGCAGAGATGGGAGACAATCTCCTCATGTACAGGGAGTGGAGACAATCTCCTCATGTGCACAGAGTGGAGACAATCTCCCCATGTACAGGGAGTGGAGACAATCTCCTCATGTGCAGAGAGTGGAGACAATCTCCTCATGTACAGGGAGTGGAGACAATCTCCTCATGTGCAGAGAGTGGAGACAATGTCCTCATGTACAGGGAGTGGAGACAATCTCCTCATGTACAGGGAGTGGAGACAATCTCCTCATGTGCAGAGAGTGGAGACAATCTCCTCATGTACAGGGAGTGGAGACAATCTCCTCATGTACAGGGAGTGGAGACAATCTCCTCATGTACAGGGAGTGGAGACAATCTCCTCATGTGCAGAGAGTGGAGACAATCTCCTCATGTACAGGGAGTGGAGACAATCTCCTCATGTGCAGAGAGTGGAGACAATCTCCTCATGTGCAGAGAGTGGAGACAATCTCCTCATGTACAGGGAGTGGAGACAATCTCCTCATGTGCAGAGAGTGGAGACAATCTCCTCATGTGCAGAGAGTGGAGACAATCTCCTCATGTACAGGGAGTGGAGACAATCTCCTCATGTACAGGAAGTGGTGACAATGTCCTCGTGTGCCGAGAGTGGAGACAATCTCCTCATGTACAGGGAGTGGAGTCAATCGCCTCATGTGCAGAGATGGGAGACAATCTCCTCATGTACAGGGAGTGGAGACAATCTCCTCATGTGCACAGAGTGGAGACAATCTCCCCATGTACAGAGAGTGGAAACAATCTCCTCATGTACAGGGAGTGGAGACAAACTCCTCACGTACAGGGAGTGGCGACAATCTCCTCATGTGCAGAGAGTGGAGACAATCTCCTCATGTACAGGGAGTCGTGACAATCACCTCATGTGCAGAGAGTGGAGACAATCTCCTCATGTACAGGGAGTGGAGACAATCGCCTCATGTGCAGAGATGGGAGACAATCTCCTCATGTACAGGGAGTGGAGACAATCTCCTCATGTGCACAGAGTGGAGACAATCTCCCCATGTACAGAGAGTGGAAACAATCTCCTCATGTACAGGGAGTGGAGACAAACTCCTCATGTACAGGGAGTGGTGACAATCTCCTCATGTGCAGAGAGTGGCGACAATCTCCTCATGTACTGGGAGTGGAGACAATGTCCTCATGTGCAGAGAGTGGAGACAATCTCCTCATGGACAGGGAGTGGAGACAATCGCCTCAAGTGCACAGAGTGGACATAATCTCCCCATGTACAGAGAGTGGAGACAATCTCCTCATGTGCAGAGAGTGGAGACAATCTCCTCATGTACAGGGAGTGGTGACAATGTCCTCATGTGCAGAGAGTGGAGACATTCTCCTCATGTACAGGGAGTGGAGACAATCGCCTCATGTGCACAGAGTGGAGACAATCTCCCCATGTACAGAGAGTGGAGACAATCTCCTCATGTACAGGGAGTGGTGACAATGTCCTCATGTGCAGAGAGTGGAGACAATCACCTCATGTACAGGGAGTGGAGACAATCTCCTCATGTGCAGAGAGTGGGGACAATCTGCTCATGTACAGAGACTGGGGACCATCTGCTAATGTACAGAGAGTGTAGACAATCTCCTCATGTACAGGAAGTGGAGACAATCTCCTCATGTGCAGAGATGGGAGATAATCTCCTCATGTACAGGGAGTGGAGACAATCTCCTCATGTGCACAGAGTGGAAACAATCTCCTCATGTACAGGGAGTGGAGACATTCTCCTCATGTACAGGGAGTGGAGACAATGTCCTCATGTGCAGAGAGTGGAGACAATCTCCTCATGTACAGGGAGTGGAGACAATCTCCTCATGTGCAGAGATTGGAGACAATCTCCCCATGTACAGAGAGTGGAAACAATCTCCTCATGTACAGGGAGTGAAGACAATCTCCTCATGTACAGGGAGTGGAGACAATCTCCTCATGTGCAGAGAGTGGAGACAATCTCCTCATGTGCAGAGATTGGAGACAATCTCCTCATGTGCAGAGAGTGGAGACAATCTCCTCATGTGCAGAGAGTGGAGACAATCTCCTCATGTGCAGAGATTGGAGACAATCTCCTCATGTGCAGAGAGTGGAGACAATTCCTCATGTGCAGAGAGTGGAGACAATCTCCTCATGTGCAGAGAGTGGAGACAATCTCCTCATGTGCAGAGAGTGGAGACAATCTCCTCATGTGCAGAGAGTGGAGACAATCTCCTCATGTGCAGAGAGTGGAGACAATCTCCTCATGTGCATAGAGTGGAGACAATCTCCTCATGTACAGGGAGTGGAGACAATCTCCTCATGTGCAGAGAGTGGAGACAATCTCCTCATGTTCAGGGCGTGGAGACAATCTCCTCATGTGCAGAGAGTGGAGACAATCTCCTCATGTGCAGAGAGTGGAGACAATCTCCTCATGTACAGGGAGTGGAGACAATCTCCTCATGTGCAGAGAGTGGAGACAATCTCCTCATGTGCAGAGAGTGGAGACAATCTCCTCATGTACAGGGAGTGGAGACAATCTCCTCACGTGCAGCGAGTGGAGACAATCTCCTCATGTACAAGGAGTGGAGACAATCTCCTCATGTGCAGAGAGTGGAGACAATCTCCTCATGTACAGGGAGTGGAGACAATCTCCTCATGTGCAGAGAGTGGAGACAATCTCCTCATGTGCAGAGAGTGGAGACAATCTCCTCATGTACTGGGAGTGGAGACAATCTCCTCATGTGCAGCGAGTGTTGACAATCTCCTCATGTACAGGGAGTGGAGACAATCTCCTCATGTACAGGAAGTGGAGACAATCTCCTCATGTGCAGAGAGTGGAGACAATCTCCTCATGTACAGGGAGTGGAGACAATCTCCTCATGTGCAGAGAGTGGAGACAATCTCCTCATGTACAGGGAGTGGAGACAATCTCCTCATGTGCAGAGAGTGGAGACAATGTCCTCATGTACAGGGAGTGGAGACAATCTCCTCATGTACAGGGAGTGGAGACAATCTCCTCATGTGCAGAGAGTGGAGACAATCTCCTCATGTACAGGGAGTGGAGACAATCTCCTCATGTACAGGGAGTGGAGACAATCTCCTCATGTACAGGGAGTGGAGACAATCTCCTCATGTGCAGAGAGTGGAGACAATCTCCTCATGTACAGGGAGTGGAGACAATCTCCTCATGTGCAGAGAGTGGAGACAATCTCCTCATGTGCAGAGAGTGGAGACAATCTCCTCATGTACAGGGAGTGGAGACAATCTCCTCATGTGCAGAGAGTGGAGACAATCTCCTCATGTGCAGAGAGTGGAGACAATCTCCTCATGTACAGGGAGTGGAGACAATCTCCTCATGTACAGGAAGTGGAGACAATCTCCTCATGTGCAGAGAGTGGAGACAATCTCCTCATGTACAGGGAGTGGAGACAATCTCCTCATGTACAGGGAGTGGAGACAATCTCCTCATGTGCAGAGGCTGGAGACAATCTCCTCATGTTCAGGGAGTGGAGACAATCTCCTCATGTTCAGGGAGTGGAGACAATCTCCTCATGGACAGGGAGTGGAGACAATCTCCTCATGTGCAGAGAGTGGAGACAATCTCCTCATGTACAGGGAGTGGAGACAATCTCCTCATGTACAGGGAGTGGAGACAATCTCCTCATGTACAGGGAGTGGAGACAATCTCCTCATGTGCAGAGAGTGGAGACAATCTCCTCATGTACAGGGAGTGGAGACAATCTCCTCATGTGCAGAGAGTGGAGACAATCTCCTCATGTGCAGAGAGTGGAGACAATCTCCTCATGTACAGGGAGTGGAGACAATCTCCTCATGTGCAGAGAGTGGAGACAATCTCCTCATGTGCAGAGAGTGGAGACAATCTCCTCATGTACAGGGAGTGGAGACAATCTCCTCATGTACAGGAAGTGGAGACAATCTCCTCATGTGCAGAGAGTGGAGTCAATCTCCTCATGTACAGGGAGTGGAGACAATCTCCTCATGTACAGGGAGTGGAGACAATCTCCTCATGTGCAGAGGCTGGAGACAATCTCCTCATGTTCAGGGAGTGGAGACAATCTCCTCATGTTCAGGGAGTGGAGACAATCTCCTCATGTTCAGAGAGTGGAGACAATCTCCTCATTTACAGGGAGTGGAGACAATCTCCTCATGTTCATAGAGTGGAGACAATCTCCTCATTTACAGGGAGTTGGGGCAATCTCCTCATGTGCAGAGATTGGAGACAATCTCATCATGTACAGGGAGTGGAGACAATTTCCTCAAGTGCACAGAGTGGAAACAATCTCCTCATGTACAGGGAGTGGAGACAATCTCCTCATGTACAGGGAGTGGAGACAATGTCCTCATGTGCAGAGAGTGGAGACAATCTCCTCATGTACAGGGAGTGGAGACAATCTCCTCATGTGCAGAGATTGGAGACAATCTCCCCATGTACAGAGAGTGGAAACAATCTCCTCATGTACAGGGAGTGGAGACAATCTCCTCATGTACAGGGAGTGGAGACAATCTCCTCATGTGCAGAGAGTGGAGACAATCTCCTCATGTGCAGAGAGTGGAGACAATCTCCTCATGTGCAGAGAGTGGAGACAATGTCCTCATGTGCAGAGAGTGGAGACAATCTCCTCATGTACAGGGAGTGGAGACAATCTCCTCATGTGCAGAGATTGGAGACAATCTCCCCATGTACAGAGAGTAGAAACAATCTCCTCATGTACAGGGAGTGGAGACAATCTCCTCATGAGCAGAGAGTGGAGACAATCTCCTCATGTACAGAGAGTGGAGACAATCTCCTCATGTACAGGGAGTGGAGACAATCTCCTCATGTGCAGAGATGGGAGACAATCTCCTCATGTGCACACATTGGAGACAATCTCCTCATGTACAGGGAGTGGAGACAATCTACTCATGTGCAGAGAGTGGTGACAATCTCCTCATGTACAGGGAGTGGAGACAATCTCCTCATGTGCAGAGAGAGGAGACAATCTCCTCATGTGCAGAGAGTGGAGACAATCTCCTCATGTCCAGAGAGTGTAGACTATCTCCTCATGTACAGGAAGTGGAGACAATCTCCTCATGTACAGGGTGTGGAGACAATCTCCTCATGTACAGGGAGTGGAGACAATCTCCTCATGTGCAGAGATTGGAGACAATCTCCCCATGTACAGAGAGTGGAAACAATCTCCTCATGTACAGGGAGTGGAGACAATCTCCTCATGTACAGGGAGTGGAGACAATCTCCTCATGTGCAGAGAGTGGAGACAATCTCCTCATGTGCAGAGATTGGAGACAATCTCCTCATGTGCAGAGAGTGGAGACAATCTCCTCATGTGCAGAGAGTGGAGACAATCTCCTCATGTGCAGAGATTGGAGACAATCTCCTCATGTGCAGAGAGTGGAGACAATTCCTCATGTGCAGAGAGTGGAGCAATCTCCTCATGTGCAGAGAGTGCAGACAATCTCCTCATGTGCAAAGAGTGAAGACAATCTCCTCATGTGCAGAGAGTGGAGACAATCTCCTCATGTGCAGAGAGTGGAGACTATCTCCTCATGTGCAGAGAGTGGAGACAATCTCCTCATGTACAGGGAGTGGAGACAATCTCCTCATGTGCAGAGAGTGGAGACAATCTCCTCATGTTCAGGGAGTGGAGACAATCTCCTCATGTGCAGAGAGTGGAGACAATCTCCTCATGTGCAGAGAGTGGAGACAATCTCCTCATGTACAGGGAGTGGAGACAATCTCCTCATGTGCAGAGAGTGGAGACAATCTCCTCATGTGCAGAGAGTGGAGACAATCTCCTCATGTACAGGGAGTGGAGACAATCTCCTCATGTGCAGCGAGTGGAGACAATCTCCTCATGTACAAGGAGTGGAGACAATCTCCTCATGTGCAGAGAGTGGAGACAATCTCCTCATGTACAGGGAGTGGAGACAATCTCCTCATGTGCAGAGAGTGGAGACAATCTCCTCATGTGCAGAGAGTGGAGACAATCTCCTCATGTACAGGGAGTGGAGACAATCTCCTCATGTACAGGGAGTGGAGACAATCTCCTCATGTACAGGGAGTGGAGACAATCTCCTCATGTGCAGAGAGTGGAGACAATCTCCTCATGTACAGGGAGTGGAGACAATCTCCTCATGTGCAGAGAGCGGAGACAATCTCCTCATGTACAGGGAGTGGAGACAATCTCCTCATGTGCAGAGACTGGAGACAATGTCCTCATGTACAGGGAGTGGAGACAATCTCCTCATGTACAGGGAGTGGAGATAATCTCCTCATGTGCAGAGAGTGGAGACAATCTCCTCATGTACAGAGAGTGGAGACAATCTCCTCATGTGCAGAGAGTGGAGACAATGTCCTCATGTACAGGGAGTGGAGACAATCTCCTCATGTACAGGGAGTGGAGACAATCTCCTCATGTGCAGAGAGTGGAGACAATCTCCTCATGTACAGGGAGTGGAGACAATCTCCTCATGTACAGGGAGTGGAGACAATCTCCTCTTGTACAGGGAGTGGAGACAATCTCCTCATGTGCAGAGAGTGGAGACAATCTCCTCATGTACAGGGAGTGGAGACAATCTCCTCATGTGCAGAGAGTGGAGACAATCTCCTCATGTGCAGAGAGTGGAGACAATCTCCTCATGTACAGGGAGTGGAGACAATCTCCTCATGTGCAGAGAGTGGAGACAATCTCCTCATGTGCAGAGAGTGGAGACAATCTCCTCATGTACAGGGAGTGGATACAATCTCCTCATGTGCAGATAGTGGAGACAATGTCCTCATGTACAGGGAGTGGAGACAATCTCCTCATGTACAGGGAGTGGAGACAATCTCCTCATGTGCAGAGAGTGGAGACAATCTCCTCATGTACAGGGAGTGGAGACAATCTCCTCATGTGCAGAGAGTGGAGACAATGTCCTCATGTACAGCGAGTGGAGACAATCTCCTCATGTACAGGGAGTGGAGACAATCTCCTCATGTGCAGAGAGTGGAGACAATCTCCTCATGTACAGGGAGTGGAGACAATCTCCTCATGTACAGGGAGTGGAGACAATCTCCTCATGTACAGGGAGTGGAGACAATCTCCTCATGTGCAGAGAGTGCAGACAATCTCCTCATGTACAGGGAGTGGAGACAATCTCCTCATGTGCAGAGAGTGGAGACAATCTCCTCATGTGCAGAGAGTGGAGACAATCTCCTCATGTACAGGGAGTGGAGACAATCTCCTCATGTGCAGAGAGTGGAGACAATCTCCTCATGTGCAGAGAGTGGAGACAATCTCCTCATGTACAGGGGGTGGAGACAATCTCCTCATGTGCAGATAGTGGAGACAATCTCCTCATGTACAGGGAGTGGAGACAATCTCCTCATGTGCAGAGAGTGGAGACAATCTCCTCATGTACAGGGAGTGGAGACAATCTCCTCATGTACAGGGAGTGGAGACAATCTCCTCATGTGCAGAGAGTGGAGACAATCTCCTCATGTACAGGGAGTGGAGACAATCTCCTCATGTACAGGGAGTGGATACAATCTCCTCATGTACAGGGAGTGGAGACAATCTCCTCATGTACAGGGAGTGGAGACAATCTCCTCATGTGCAGAGAGTGGAGACAATCTCCTCATGTTCAGGGAGTGGAGACAATCTCCTCATGTTCAGGGAGTGGAGACAATCTCCTCATGTTCAGAGAGTGGAGACAATCTCCTCATTTACAGGGAGTGGAGACAATCTCCTCATGTTCATAGAGTGGAGACAATCTCCTCATGTTCAGAGAGTGGAGACAATCTCCTCATTTACAGGGAGTGGAGACAATCTCATGTTCAGAGAGTGGATACAATCTCCTCATTTACAGGGAGTTGGGGCAATCTCCTCATGTGCAGAGAGTGGAGACAATCTCCTCATGTACAGGGAGTGGAGACAATCTCCTCACGGACAGGGAGTGCAGACAATCTCCTTGTGTACAGAGAGAGGAGACATGCTCCTCATGTACCGAGAGTGGAGACAATCTCCTCGTGTACCGATAGTGGAGACAATCTCGTCGTGTACCGAGAGTGGAGACAATCTCCTCGTGTACCGGGAGTGGAGACAATCTTTTCGTGTACCGTGACTGGAGACAATCTCCTAGTGTACCGGGAGTGGAGACAATCTCCTCGTGTACCGGGAGTGGAGACAATCTCCTCGTGTACCGGGAGTGGAGACAATCTCCTCGTTTTCAGAGAGTGGAGACAATCTCCTCATGTTCAGAGAGTGGAGACAATCTCCTCATGTTCAGAGAGTGGAGACAATCTGCTCATTTACAGGGAGTGGAGACAATCTCATGTTCAGAGAGTGGAGACAATCTCCTCATTTACAGGGAGTTGAGGCAATGTCCTCATGTGCAGAGAGTGGAGACAATCTCCTCATGTACAGGGAGTGGAGACAATCTCCTCATGTGCAGAGAGTGGAGACAATCTCCTCACGGAGAGGGAGTGCAGACAATCTCCTTGTGTACAGAGAGAGGAGGCATGCTCCTCATGTACCGAGAGTGGAGACAATCTCCTCGTGTACCGAGAGTGGAGACAATCTCCTCGTGTACCGGGAGTGGAGACAATCTCCTCGTGTACCGGGAGTGGAGACAATCTCCTCGTGTACCGGGAGTGGAGACAATCTTTTCGTGTACCGGGAGTGGAGACAATCTCCTCATGTTCCGGGATTGCAGACAATCTCCTCGTGTACCGGGAGTGGAGACAATCTCCTCGTGTACTGTGAGTGGAGACAATCTCCTCTTGCACCGGGAGTGGAGACAATCTCCTCTTATCCAGGGATTGGAGACAATCACCTCGTGTGCATCGTGTGGAGACAATCTCCTCATAGACAGTGAGTGGAGACAATCTCCTCATGTGCTGCGACTGGAGACAATCTCCTCTTGGACATTGCGTGGAAACAATCACCTCATGTACTGAATGTGGGTGGATCAAGGCCTACTTGAGTTCAGAGACCTTTCGCAAAGGTCCTTAAGTGGGTTTCAAAGGTGGAGCCTCCTGAGACAAGCAGGAACATGAAGAAATTTGATTCCTGAATCCAGCCTTGCCTTCGTGTAATTGCCCAATTGTCTGACACTTGGAAATCCACCTGGCAACAGTTGAAAGTCAAAGGTTGCATCTGAAATGGGGTTTGCAGCCTTCTTATCAGATTTAAAACAGCAACCCACCTCCTTGTGTCGTGTTGGCTGTCCGCTCACCAAGGCTTTTTAGATAGCACTTTCCAAACCCGTGACCTCTGCCACCTGGAAGTACAAGGACAGTAGATGCATGGGAACACCCCCACGTGCAAGTTCCCCTCCAAGCCACACACCATCCTGGCTTGGAACTATATCGCCGTTCCTTCACTGTTGCTGGGTCAAAATCCTGGAATTCCCTTCAGAACAGCACTGTGGGTGTACCTACCCAACATGGTCTGCAGCAGTTCAAGAAGGCAGTTCTCCACCACCTTCTCAAGGGCAATTAGGAAAGGGCAATTAATGCTGGTCAAGCTAGCAATGCCCACATCCCAGGTACACATTAAAAAAAAATTACTGCTTCAATTAAAGTCAGAAATCTGCAGGTTGGAGCTGGGTTATGCCCTGGAAGCAGATTTTTCTGACTTTAATCTCCCACCTGATCGAAACCCACCCATTTTGTTCTGTTAATATTCCCCCTCCCCCACTCCCAATGCACTAGTTGAGGCTGAACCAGTGTTTTATAAATGTTTATCATAACCTCCGTGCTTATACCTCTAATTATATAGCCCAGGATTCTGTATACCATTTTAACCACTTTCGCAACCTGCACTGCCACATTCAACGATTTATGCACATATACCCTGTTTCTTCTTTATGTTGTTTTCTGGTTCCCAGATGTTGGAAAGAATCGCACTTTAAACTTGGAAAAGGCTGGAGTCAGTCTTGTTTATTACAGCACCATGCTCTGTGCTGTAGAGCCTCATTCAAATGGTTGTTGTGTTCCATATAACATGACTCCCCAGTGCAGCAATGAATGAGGCCCCCCCCCCCCACTGAACACTTACACATAACAACTAGTTCCTAGCTAATTCATTCCTAAGACTTTACAGATAGTATAACAATGCATATATATATATAACATCCCTCTTTCTTTAAAGCATAATGCCCCTATTTCAATATAATTGTTAATATAAATAAAGAGAATTATCATCTGACTTGTGGAAATAATTGGAACCCCTTTTTAGAGTTTTTATTGTGTATTTTTTAAAATATTATTCATGGTATCGCTTGGGTGGCAGGATGTTGTGCCTCCATCTTGCAGATTTGGCATTCTTTGCTCTTCGTGGTGAGCTGACACACTGTCCAGGCGATGTTGTGTCACTTACTGGTGATGTTGTTAATGTTGTCTCACTGGATAGTGATATTTCCGGTGTTGTTGATGGTCTTTCCTGTTGTTCCAGCTCAGGTGTAGGTCGAATACAGATTCTGTTCCTTCTCATTTGGTTACCGGTTTTGGTCTCAATGATATATGACCTTGGAGTCTCAGCTTCACTAACAACGTTTGCTGGGCTCCAGATTTTCATGATTGGACCCTGTATGTGTACAGTTTGTCCTTTCAACAGCTCGGGTAGGAATTTAGCATATTTGTTGAAGTGTTGCTCTCCTCTTACCTGTGCTTCAGTGAGTTGTTGTCTCGTTTCCTCCTGGTCACTTGAAGGGTGTATTTTGCTTGGCAGAGTTGTCTTATATTTTCTTCCATTGAACAGCTCTGCAGGTGATTTCATGTCAGCTTTGAGAGGCATGGATCGGAGTGACAATAAGGTCAGGTTTGGGTCTTCCTTTGTCTCTTGGCATTTCACAAGTGTTCTTTTGACCGTCTGGATGTGTCTTTCTATAAATCCGTGTCCCCATGGTAAGTCTTTCATCTTCCAGATAAAAGGGAATTTTGAGTAGTAGCCTGTGACTATGAGACACAGTTCTTGATTATGTGTGAATAAATCGACTCCTACAGTATGCCACGGTCAGTAGCTATCATCTCCCCTTTCTGTTGTGTGTTTCTGTACTTTTGACATACATTGCATGTAGACACCATATTTTCAATATCTTTGTATATGCCTATCCAGTACACAGCTGCTCTTGCTCTGAGCTAACACTTCTCCATTCCCATATGGCCTTCGTGTATCTTTTGGAGAAGTTCTTCCTGCATTGTTTTGGGTTTGATTATTCTGGATCCGGCCAGCAGAACACCATCTTCTAGTGAGATGTCATCTCTGATAGACCAGGACTGTTGTATTGCTGGCTGTGTGTGCTGTATCCTATCAGGCCATTCCTGGATCACTTGCTGAGATAGCATCTGGAGCTCCTCGTCTTTGCTGGTCTCATCTCTAATTTGACTCAGTTTCGGTGGTGTTACGTTCACTCGGTAATGAATCTTTATGCCTAGATCTTCGATCTCATGTTTCTCCTGTGGTGACAACTGGGATAGTATGTCTGCCAGCACCATTTCTCTTCCTGACTTATATTTCAGAGTGAAATCATAACTCTGAAGCCTCAAGAGTAACCTCTGCGGGTGCTTTACATAGATTTTTCTTGTAGATCAGCTCCAGTGGATGATGATCACTCTCCACTGTGACCTTCCTCCCATAGAGATGTGTGTGGAACTTCTCACATCCATACACGACTGCCAAAAGCTCTCTCTCTATGTTGGCATAGCTTGTCTCAGCTGATGTCAGAGCTTTGGACACAGATGCTATTGGCTTTCCCTCTTGTCCCAGGGCTGCTCCCAATCCTTTTGTGGAAGCATCTACTTGTAGAGTGACAGGTTTCTTTCTGTCATAATATGACAGACTTGTCTCCTTGCATGCCACCTTTCTGAGTTTGTTGTAACTCCTGTCATGTGACTCTGACCGCTGCTATTCTACATCTTTTCTCATCAGCTCCTGCAGGTTTGCCTTGTGTTCCGACATGTGCAGAATAAAGGAGCTCATGTAGTGTATCAAACCAAGGAAACTTCTCAATTCTCTCTTATCTCTTGGGCCTTCCATCCCCGATATGGCTGAGATTCTTTCAGGGCTCGGCTTAACTCCGTCAGGTGTGTACACCATTCCGAAGAACTGCCATTCTGTCACTTTCACAATGCATTTGCCTGTGTTTAGCTTAATCCCAGCTTTCCTGGTTCTCTCCATGGCTTCATGTAGATGATTGTCATAATCTTTTCCAGCTCCACCATATATCTGGATGTCATCAACTATGCCGACTGCTCCTTTGCATCCCCTGTATGTCTCATCTACTTTCTGTTGGAACACATCCTGGCTGATTTTGAGGCCAAAGGGTAGATGCAGGAATTTGTACCGTCCAAATGTTGTCAACAGTGAAAATTCTGCGTCTAGCTTCACATTCCAGTAGCCATTTCTGGCATCAAACTTGCTGAAAACTTTTGCTCCTGCCAGTGTTGGTGTGATTTCTTCAATGTTGGAATAGGGTAGTGATCCCTCTTTATTGCTTGGTTAAGATCTTTGGGATCTAGGCAAATTCGTAGCCATCCATTTGGCTTCTCTCTCACCAGGATGGAATTTACCCGATCTGTAGGCTCTGTGACTCTGGCGATCACCTTCTTTTCTTCCATTTTGGAGCTCTCTTTCAAGCTTTCCTTTTAGTTCGACTGGTACTTTATGTGGGGGATGAATCACTGGTTTCATCACTGGGTCAATAGTGATGTGAGACTCAAAATCTTCAAAGCATCCAACCATCTCATCAAAACATTCGGTACATTCTGGTACCAGATCTTCTTTGCTTCTTATCGGAGGGCACTTTTCAATGGGTGTATTATCTTCAACCCTCAGTGTCGCCTCCTTCACCTCATGGTTTACTGAGATAATCTGCAGCTCTTCACAACTGCTCAACCCCAGGATAGCCGGACCATCTGTTTCTGTGATGTAGAACATACAGTTAACATCTTTTCCTTTGTGTGTCCCTCTAATTTGGGTTGTTCCTAGCTGTCGAATCTCAGTTCCCCCGTATGCTGTTAGCATGATGTTGTTTGGTTTCAGAGCACCTTTCCTTGGATAACCATTTTACTCCAAATTTTCAGGAAAGATCTTCTGGTATAGTTCGAGCCGGATGATGTTACTCTGAGCTCCAGTATCGATCTACACCTTTAGATTTATCATTTTGGGCTTATTTCTCAGCCTCTTCCTGATCTGAATGTTGTGTGAATTTCTTTTCTCTGGGAACTGTCACATCCAGACATTTCATGTAATTCTATGGTTCCTATGTCTATTATGTTCTCAAACCCATCGCCATCTTCCAGGGTATGGATATTTCGGTTTCTTTCACTATTCCGTCACCCTGTTACCCTGGCTCTGATAACTCGTCGACCACCTTCTTGTCTTGTTCTGCACATCTTTTCCCAGTGATTGGTCTTTCTGCAAGCTCTGCAGATTGATACATATACAGAACATCTCCTTCTATCTGTCAATTCTTGTGGTCGTCCACAGCTCCTGCATGTGTTTCTTTCTGTTTGGTGTACATTCTTTAGTTGTTGTTTCACTGCATCGACCCTGCTGCCTGTCTCTTGGCTTAACTGAAGGCTAGCCATTTGGGAAGTCAGAGTCTTCATCTGTCTGCTTGGGGCTTCATGTGCTCTGGCAGTGTCTACAGCCTGTGATTTTGTGAGCTTGTCCTGTCTGATTAGAGCTTTCTTTACTTCAGGACGTGCAGAACCCCAAATGAGCTGATCTATCAGTTCCGAAGAAGGGTCACTGACCCGAAACGTTAACTCTGCTTCTCTTTCCACAGATGCTGCCAGACCTGCTGAGTGAATCCAGCATTTCTTGTTTTTGTATCAGCTGTACATCTGTGTCCTTAAATTTACATTTTCTGGCTTCATTTTTCAATCTTGCGACAAAATTGTCAATAGGCTCACCTAGTTCCTGTCTGTGGCCTTGAAATTCATAACAGTATACCCGATCATTTAATTTTGTCTGGAGGTGGGTGCTGAATCTTTCAAAAGTTTTGTCTGGGTTTCTGCTGTCCTCTTCGCTTAGGTCCTAGCTGTTAAATAAATTTAATCCTTTATCTCCAGCCCACAGAAGGATATAGCTGACCCTTTCCTCTTCACTAGTGCCTTTTAGAAAACTACTGAATGCCAAATTGCACTTTTGTTTAAACTTCTCAAATGCCTCCACCACAAGTTCAGCTCCCCATGGTTTCCAGATGTTGGAAAGAATCACACTTTAAACTTGGAAAAGGTTGGAGTCAGTCTTGTTTATTTCAGCACCAGGCTCTGTGCTGTAGAACCTGATCCAAATGGTTCTTGTGTTACATATAACATGACTTATCAGTGCTGCTGTGAATGAGGCCCGCCTCCCCCCCCCCCCCCCCACTGGAACACTTACACATAACAACTAGTTCCTAGCTATTTAGTTCCTAACACTTTACAGATAGTATAACTTCTTTGGCCTCCTTGTCTCGAGAGACAATGGGTAAGCACCTGGAGGTGGTCAGTGGTTTGTGCAGCAGTGCCTAGAGTGGCTATAAAGGCCAATTCTAGAGTGACAGACACTTCCACAGGTGCTGTAGATACAATTGGTTGTCGGGGCTGTTACACAGTTGGGTCTCTGCTTGCGCTTCTGTCTTTTTTCCTGCCAACTGCTAAGTCTCTTCGACTCGCCACGCTTTAGCCCCGCCTTTATAGTTGCCCGCCAGCTCTGGCGATCGCTGGCAACTGACTCCCACGACTTGTGATCAATGTCACAGGACTTCATGTCACGTTTGCAGACGTCTTTAAAGCGGAGACATGGACAGCCGGTGGATCTGGTACCAGTGACGAGCTCGCTGTACAATGTGTCTTTGGGGATCCTGTCATCTTCCATGCGGCTCACATGGCCAAGCCATCTCAGGCGCCGCTGGCTTAGTAGGGTGTATATGCTGGGGATGTTGGCCGCTTCGAGGACTTCTGTGTTGGAGATACGGTCCTGCCACCTGATGCCAAGGATCAGATAGTATAACAATATATACATATATAACATACCCCCAAGTCTCTCTGTTCCTGTGCCCCCTTCAGAATTGTATCCTTTATTTATATTGTCTCCCCTTGTTCTTCCTACAAAAATACATCACCTCACACTTCTCTGCATTAAATTTCATCTGCCACATGTCCTATTCCACCAGCATGTCTATGTCCTCTTGAAGTTTATCACTATTCTCCTCAAAGCTTCCGTGTTTTGTATCATCTGCAATTGTACGTTTGAAGTTGTGCTCTGTACACCCATGAAAAGCAGTGGCACTGACACCGACCCCTGGAGAACCCCTCTCCTTTCTGAAAAACAATTGTTCACTACTATTCTGTTTCCTGTCAATCAGCCAACTACATAACTGTACTGCCAATGTCCCTTTTGTTCCATGGGCTTCAACTTTGCTGACAAACCTATCATGTGGTACTTTATTCAGTACCTTTTGGAAGTCCATGTACACCACATCAACCTTTTCTGTTACCTCATCAAAAGACTCAATGAAGTTAGTTAAACATGATTTGCCTTTTACAAATCTGTGCTCCTTTCCTTAATTAATCCACACTTGTCCAAGTGGCTGTTCATTCTGTCTTGAATTATCAATTCTAAAAGCTTTCCTGCCACAGAGGTTAAACTGACTGGCCTGTAATTGCTGGGTTTAACTTTTTTTTGAACAAGGATGTAACATTTACAATTCTCCAGTCCTCTGGCACCATCCCCATTTATAAGGAGGATTGGAAGATTATGGCCAGTATCTCTGCAATTTCAACCCTACTTCTCTCAGTATCCTTGAATGCATCCCATCCAATCCTGGTGACTTATCAACTTTAAGTATATCCAGTCTTTCTGCCACCCCTTTATCAATTTATAGCCTTCCAGTATCACAACTATCTCCTCTTTCACTCTGACTTTGGCAGTATCTTCTTCCTTGCTAATGACAGATGCAAAGTACTCACTTAGTACCTCAACCATGCCCTCTGTCTCCATGCACAGGTCTTCTTTTTGGTCCCTAATCAGCCCCACCCCTCCTCTTTATTACTCATTTACTATTTAAATGCCTATGGAAGACTTCTGGATTCCCTGTTATGTTAGCTGACAGTCTCTTCTCATACTCTCTCTTTGCTGCTATTATTTCTATTTTTACTTACTATCTGAACTTTTTATATTCAGCCAGGTTCTCATCTGTATTAACAACCTGACATCTTTCATATGCACCCTTCTTTTGCTTCATCTTTAATCTCTTTCTTTTCCATCTTTCAGGAATCGCTGGCTTCGGTTGCCCTATCTTTCCCCACTGTGGGAATATACCTTTATTGTACCCGATCCGCCTGCTTTTTAAAGGCATCCCATTTTCCGATTACAGTTTTGCCTGTCAATCTTTGACTTCAATTTACCGAGAACAGATTTGTTCTCAACCCCACTGAAATTGGCCCTCCTCCAATTAAGTATTTTTATTCTAGATTGCTCCTTGTCCTTTTCTATAGCTAATCTAAACCTTATGATACTATGATCACTATTCCCTAAATGTTCCCCTACTTACACTTCATCCACTTGATCCATCCCATTCCCCAGAACCACATCCAGCAATGCCTCTGTCTTCATTGGCCCAAATATTGCAGTCAGTACCTAAGTGACACTAAGCTCAATGAAAGTTGCTCACAAAGATCTAGCCACCTCTTTTGTGTGAATTCTATCTTTCCCAACATTAATTTGCTTCTGGCCCCAGCTGTAGGAATCTCTGACGTCCAGCAGCAGTGATATCATCAAACAGGTGAAGCAGCCAATCACACTGAGGAATTCTCACACCCAACAAACCAACGATTCCAGTTTGTTGATGATCTCTAACAGGTTTATTAATAGCTAAACTAGTATATACAATACAGAGCAAACTATTTACCGAACCTTTGTCTAAGGTATTACAGTTGCAGAGTGACTATGGCCTCTAGTCACATGACTACATCCTGATACTTCGCTCATTGACATAGAGTTCTTAAAGGGACATCACTCTTAAGATGATCATACAACAGACAACATCACTCTTGATTTTCAAGTTCAAAGAGTTACTATCAGTTTGAGACAAATGAGGAGGACTGTAAATCAATGTTAAACTGAATTTCATTCTTCCTTTTATTTAACTAGGCTTTCCTAGATATCACTGCTTCTTCACTGAATACAAGTGTGGAGAATGTTTCCTTTCACATAAGCCTCACAGAGATTTCAGCACTAAAACAGGCTGTAAAAGGGAGTCGAGAAAGAATAGAACATTCAGATCTCACAAACACTCATTCAGAGAATCTGTCAAACAAGCAGAAATCCGGCAGCCTTTTAAAATAAAAACAGAAAAAGCTGGAAATACTCAGCTCAGGCAGCATCTGTGGAAAACCTTGTCATTTATTCTTTTTTCTGTTGTCACAATAATTGAAATGTCTCATAGTTACTTGTGGACTTTTGACTTCTTTCTTATATATGTCAACACACAAAGAGTGGTAAATGAGGTTGGTGAGCTGCAGCACAAATAGTCACATGGGACTAATGATGAGTCATGGTGATAACGGAGACGTAGCTCAAAAAAGGGTGCTAAATATTCCTGAATACAGGAAAGATAGAGAAGGAAAGAAAGGAGGAGGGGTGGCATTACACATTATGGAGAATATTGCAGTGCTGAAGAGGGAATGTACTGGAGGAGTCAAGGACAGAATCCTTGGTTAGAGTTAAGAAACAATAGAGGTGTCATTACACCACTGAGCATATTCTATAGGCCACTGACTAGTGGGAAAGATATAGAGGAGCAAATTTTCAGCGAAATCGCAGAGAGGTGGCGGAACTATGGAGTAGTGATAATGGGCAACTTAAATTATACGAACATACGAATTAGGAGCAGAATTAGGCCATTCGACCCCTCAAGCCTGCTCTGCCATTCAATAAGATCATAGCTGATCTGTTTGTGTCTCGAACCCCACACTCCCATCTACCCTTGATAATCTTTGATTCCCTTACCTAACAAGAATCTATCTGCCTCCACCTTAAAAATATTCAATGACCCCGCCTCCAACACCTTCTGAGGCAGAGAGTTCCAAAGTCTCAGAACCCTCAGAGAAAAAAATTCTCCTCATCTCTGTCCTAAATGGGTGACCCCTAATTTTGAAACAGTGCCCCCTACTTCTGGACTCCCCCACAAGAGGAAACATCCTTTCCACATTCACCTTGTCAAGACCTTTCAGGATCTTATATATTTCAATCAAGTCTCCCCTCACTCTTCTAAACTCCAGTGAAAATAAGCCTAGTCTGTCCAACCTTTCCTCATAAGACAACCCACTCATTCCAGGTATCAATCTAGTAAACCTCCTCTGAACCGCCTCCAATGCATTTACATCCTTGCTTAAATAAAGAGACCAAAACTGCACACAGTATTCCAGATGTGGTCTCACCAATGCCCTGTATAACTGAAGCATAACATCCTTACTTTGATTTTCAATTCCTCTCATAATAAAGGATAGCAATCCATTAGCCTTCTTTATTAGTTGCTGTACCTGTATACTAACTTTGTGACTCCAGCACTAGAACACCTAGATCCCTCTGTACCTTGGAATTCTGCAGTCTTTCTCCGTTTAAGAAATACTTTGCTTTTTTATTCTTCTTGCCAAAGTGAACAACTTCACATTTTCCCACATTATACTCCATCTGCCAGATTTTTACCCATTTACTCATCCTATCTATATGGGTCAGCAAGCTCTTTATGTCCTCTTCACAACATACTTTCCTACCTATCTTTGTGTCATCTGAAAATTTAGCTACCAAACCATCGCTCCCCTCATCTAAGTCATTGATCTAAATTGTAAAAAGTTGAGGCCCCAGCACAGACCCCTGTGGGACTCCACTCATCACATCCTGCCAATCAGAAAAGGACCCATTTACGCGTACATTCTGTTTTCTGCCAGCCAGCCAATATTCTATCCATGCTAATATGTTACCCTCTACACCATGAACTCCTACTTTGTGCAATAACCTTTTATGTGACACCTCGTCAAATGCCTTCTGGAAATCCAAGTACTGTATGTCAATGGGCTCCCCTTAATCCACAGCACATATCACTCCTTCAAAGAACTCTGATAAATTGGTTAAACATGATTTCCCTTTCACAAAACCATGCTGGCTATTCCCAATTATCTTGAGTTTTTCTAAGTGCCCAGCTATAGCCTCCTTAATGATCGATTATTGTAATGTAGGCTGGGATAGTAATAATATAAAGGGCAGAGAGGGGGAAGAATTTCTGAAGTGTGTTCAGGATCAGTACATTTCTGGCCCATGAAGAGATCTTCACAGAACTGGAATCCACGTACCTCACTGCTTTGCATGAGACAAAGAACACATTACATTATCAACTGCTGATTGATTTACATTTCTTAAGAGTGTAAGGTCTTTTTTGTTTTAAAAATACACAGGTAAACTATGGCCCAAATATTGCAGTCAGCACCAAAGTGACAGTGCTCACCACTAACCTCTATGAAAGTTGCCCACAAAGATCTAGCAATCTCTTTGGTGTGAATTCCGCCTTTCCCGACATTGCTTTGATTCTGGACCCAGCTGTAGGAATCTCGGATGTCCAGCAGCAGTGATATCATCAAGCAGGCAAAGTAGCCAATCACATTGAAGAATTCTCACACCCAACAAACCAGGAAATAAAATACACTGATCACCCTTCACTTTTTAATCGTTTTACAAAGAGCAAGACACAGATTGGGACACACACATGTGATTAAGATAGAATCTGAAATATCAGAAACAAACTTAAAAAAAATACATTTTTATTATATTTAAAACCTGTGGATTTTCTTTTATCAGAATGGAGAAATTTAACATTCCACAAATGTGATTTTCAGGGCTAGGAAGGTTGTTCAGCAATAATTATGATTTAGTGCATCATTAAAAACCCAGTTACACCTCACTCAACAAGGTGTAACTTCATACGGGGTTATTACAGAGAGACTAACCATGTAAAAACTGGAAATTCACATTAATTCTCGTGATTTCTGAAGATTTCCATCTGCCTGGACTTCAGCACTACACCCTGTAGAGGAACAGGGAATCACTGATCACTGGATTTCTACACAGCATATGTGTGGACGGCAGAAGTTGCTGGTTGGGGAAGATTCATCAAAATGCATTCATTTTCTCAGGTACACAGCGATGTTGGCACATTTCAAAGGCTTTTTCATATCAAAAATATGTAATTTACCAAGAAATTGATTAATATACATCAATTAAAGTAGTAAATGGTTCAATATAGTTTTGTAAAGTTATTTTCAGTGATTTTTAAATCAGGTTACTCACAACCTTATTAAAAATATTTACTTTTGTTGATAAACCCATTTTCAGCTGTGTGACTAAAACTGCAGCAAGTTACTGCTCTTAAATGCATCAAAGAATACATTTTAATGGAAAGAATAAAAAGAAACAATTCCAGTTTATTGCACAGCCCAGTTGTGTTAGTTCATGGAAGATTTTACAGTTTGCGATAGTGCAAATGAATTTTATAGGAAATTAACCTAACCAGCATAATTTTTAGCGCGAAGCAGAAACTCTGCCCCCATAGTCCGTAAAAAGCTGTTTTCCTCCTCCATCCCATCTGCAAGAGCCTTTCAAAGTCTGAAGAGCCAGTATGTTTTTAACATCTTAATCGGTAGAATTGCTGGATGTGAAGACATTAATGCTATATTTGATTTTCTTGGTGTAGGGGTTTAGTTTGGATGTTTCCCAACTGGACTCCCCATTGTGTCAGAAAACAATCTGAAGATTGACAGGTGGATCTCTTTAGCTCATTCCAGGGCTCCCCAAAAGAGTCACAATGAATTTTCTGTTCTTTATTACAGACAGACATCTGATTCAGGACCATGTCAATGACTGTGACCGCAGTAGAATGAAAATGTCAAGATGTCACCTTGATAATTGTCTCCCCTCGCCCATGACAATCCTCCCTCTACAAAGAAGCCTCCTCGTTCCATCATCAACCCATTAAGGGACCTCAGGAATGATTGGAGATTGACTACATAGCCAAGCTACCTCAGACTGCAAAACCAAATAAGTATCATCCAATTATAATTGTTGATTCTTTCACTGCTTTGCTCTAAGCTGTATCCTCACTGTACTGTTCTAGTGACTGGGAAAGTACTGGTTGAATAAGTTCTTTTGAAATGGGTGATCAATAGTGGTAAAAATGAAACCCCCAATACCATGAGCCCTAATCTCGTACAACAATTTCTTGTGTGGCTCTTTTCGAGTGCCTTCTGAAAATCCAAATGTACTACATTCACTGCTTCTCCCTTATTGACCCTACTAGTTGCAACCTCAAAAATCTCTAACAAATTTGTCAGACACCATTTCCCATTCATAAAACTATGTTGATTCTGCCTAATTATCCTGTAATTTTACAAATGCCCTGTTATCACATCCTTCCCTACTACTGATGTAAGGCTATAGTTCTGTGTTTTCTCCTTCTTTCCTTTCATAAACAGTGGGGTTACTTTTACTACCTCTTAATGCATGGGGACCATTCTGCAATTGAGGGAATTCTGGACGATCAAACCAATGGAGCTATTATCTCTTCAGAGACCTCTTTTAAAACCCTAGGGTGTAGGCAATCAAGTCCTAGGGAACTGTCAAATTTCAGCCCCATTAATTTCTCCAGTACTTTTTATTTACTAATATTATTTACTTTACTTCCTCACTCTCATGAAACCCTTAGGTCCCCACAATTTTCAGTATGTTCTTTGTGTCTTCTATTGTGATGAAAGACATACAATATTTGATTACTGTCTCTTCCTTTTCCTTATTCTCCATTATACTTTCTTCTATCTCAGCCTCTAAGGGGCCCAAGTTTACTTTCATGACTGTTACTTTCGCTACTCTCTTTTTTTACATATTTGCGGAAGCTCTTACAAACTCTTTTTTATATTTCTGGATAGTTTACTCTCCTATTCTATTTTCTCCCTCTTTATCAATTTCTTGGTCATCCCTGGCTGATTTTTAAAGCCCCCAATCCTCTGGCTTACTACTCTTTTTGACAACATTGTAAGCCTTTTCTTTTAACCAAGCGTTATGCTTAACTTCTCCAGGTAGTCATGGCTATGCCACTTTTCAAGTGGAGCTTTTATTCCTCAAGGGAATATATATTTGTTGAGAGTTATGAATTATTTCTTTAAATGTTTGCCATTGCTTATTTGCATCATATCTTTTGATTCAAATTTCCAATCTACCTCTGCCAACTCACTGATATACCTCTGTAAGTGGCTATATTTAAATTTATTACTCTAGTTTTGCATGTAACTACATCACTCTCAAACTTCATATGAGGTTCTAACATATTATGATCACTCTTCCCTAGAGAAACATTTGCTATGAGATTATTAATTAACTCTATCTCGTTGCACAATACTAGATCTAAAATAAACTGTTCCATAGTTAGTTCTTCATCCTCCAAAGAACTTTTGCCAATTTGGTTTGCCCAGTCTATTTGAGAATTAAAAATATTGCATTATGTGTGTTTCATGCATCTCTAATTTTCTGATTTAAATTCTGTCCATTATGATTACTGTTTGGGTTCTATAAACTACTCCCACCAGTGTTTTCTGCCATTTGCAATTTCTTAGCTCCACCCATTCCACCCGTACAAATTTTATATCCTGATTTTCCTGGCTACAAATCTATCTCCTGACAACCTTAATCTCATTCTTTATTATCAGGGCTACCCCTTCCTCCCCACCCAACCCCTACTTTCCATTTTCATATCCTTTCTAAAAATCATGTACCTTGGAAGATTTAGTTCCCAGCCTTGGTCACCCTGAAGTCATGTCTCAGTAGTTGTTACCAAATCAACCCCATTTATCTCTATTTGTGCCATTAATTCATCCAGTTTGTTATGAAAGTTCCACCCTTTCAGATATAGCGTCTTTCATTTTAGCTTTTTCCTATTTTTCCTGATCTGGCCTTACTCGGTAAAGTCCTATTACTGTTATTAAACTCTCTGTCCCTTCCTTGATTTTACCCAAACCGCTATTCTCCCCATCGGCCCTATCAAAACCCCTCATAATGTTGAAAAGACTCTAATAATTCCCCTGTTAACCTTAAATGTGCTCAGGAAATTAATCTCAGCTGCATTATTATCTCCACATTTCTGAATTCCTTCATGTAAATTCAAGAAGATTTCCTTTGTACCCACTCCAAAGATTTCACTTTCTTCTGAAAGTGTGTCCAGCAGTGAACACAATACTCGAGATGAAGTCTAACCAGTGATTTATAAAGGTTTACCGTCCTTGTCTGTGTACCTTTCCCTATATTTGAAAGTCAATGATCCCATTTTTTTTAACAACATCATTAACATCTTGCCACCTTCAAAGTTTTGTATACACACGTCCTTCTTGCCACTCCTGCCCTCCTACTAAAATTGTCCCATTTAGGTTATATCGCTCGTCCTTATTTTTCCTTTGAAAATGCATCAATTTGATTGGGGAAATCATATCTGTGATTGTAATTGCATTATGATCTGTGTACAAGTTTTATATTAAATTGATTTCAACAGATTTTATAAATTCACAGGAAGCATTGTAAATGCACGAGGAAAATCCAGAGTAAGCTGAGTTTGGAGAATTCCAGAATTGCAGGATTTTGTCCCGGGTAAATATTCATTCAAATTAAGTCCTGATACTTAAAATTTAATGAAGCATAGAATCTTTCCACGCAGTACTGCAACATAGCAAAAGTTGTTTCCTTGTGAACATACAGCAAAGATAATCTGATACTAGAAGAAAAGAAACTTCAAACCTCACTAAGTTTAGAAGTAAAGGGTTTAACATCATTACAGTTCTAACAGGGAAGTGGTGGGGCCAGCTCCAGTCGAGCAACTGCAAACTCCACCAGAGTTTGAGCAAATTTAAAGAAACTTTGCTGGATTAAAAAAAAACTTTGGATCTCAAGTCTCAAAGACAGAAAACAGGACCTGGTCCTTCTGTTCCGTCCAGACTGAGTCAGACGTTTGCTATTGTCCTTGGTCAGGTGATTTTTCATGGCTTGGCCTCTGCAGTGCCAGAAATAGCCCCCAAACTTGGCAAACTTTACCAGCTATAATTAATTATGATCTACTGTCAGCTAGGGACGGTCCTTCCTGATACACATAAAGAGCACTTAAAAAAAACACTTTCGACTCCTGGCTTCACTCATCGCTGTAAAATTCAGTGTAACGTTCCAGTTGATGACACTTCTGACTAATTAAAAGGTCTGAAAGTCTAGTGTCAGCAAAATTAATACTTTATTAATATGGAACCTTGGTGTCACACATTTAATCCAAACCCTAACACCAGGTCTGTCACTATTTATATGCTTTAATGAACAATCCACATCACCCGACAGATCCCAGACCACATGCTTTGTTACAGAGCAAAACTGTAGCTGGAAATAGTCCCATTTCTTATCTGTGCTTTATGAGGACACATTCCTTGGTATTGAACGGCCTTTCATTAATTTCCTTCAGTGATTTTCTCATTATTCCTAAATCAACTTGCCAACTGATAAATATATTATTTATTTTAGTTTCATAAACATCCCACTTTATAATTTAATCTATCTGATTAGTCACTCTGGCTGAAGATTGTTTTGTGCCTAATAATGGACAAGGTCCTGTTACTTCTTTATCCCATTAAATTTTTCCTGTTTACTGACCACAATGGGTGTTTAATCAGTGTTACCCCGATGAACTATCTGCACTGAAGTTCCTGTCTGTCTAACTCAGGCTTGTTTCTACTTCCCATAAGACATATAATATCAGCCATTTTATGTCAATGTATTTCACCATTTTATATTAACATTTGTTTAAAACCTACAGTGCACACTCAATGGAGCAGGAATGCACACAGTGAAATAGAAGCACACAGGCAATGAAGTGGGTGTACACACTCAATGGAATGCGAGGACACACTCATTGGAATTTCTGTACACACTCAATGGAGTGGAGGAACACACTGAATGGAATGGCAGCACACACTTCATGGAATGGGAGTACACACTCAATGGAATTCAAGTAAGCATTTAATGGAATGGGAGTACACAATCAACAGAATGGCAGTAAACACTCAATGGAAAGATGCTGAAATGTTGTGGATGAACAGAAAGACCTGGAGATTCAAATACAGAATTCTGTGAAAATGTGAGTGCAGGTAAATTAAGCTATTCAAAAAAAGGCTGCAACCGATTATCCAAGGGACATTCAGGTCATTGAGAGTATATCGCAAATTCAGCAGTGCGAAAACATCTTGGTGTCCATCACACACAATCTATAATTGTGGCTTTTCAGAGAAACACTAGAATTGCAGGAAGAGGAACTGAGAAAAAAGTCACATTTCTCTCATTCAAGACAAGAAGTTTTTCCAGCTGATAACATGGAGCTAGCTGACATTTATCAAAATGTCAATGAATTTCATCGTGATCAATTCAGAAAAGAGAGAGGAAAAAAGAAAGAGTCGAAGCCGGGTAGATAACACTCATTATCTGATCATTACTGTACAGGTTATTCAGTTTGAGTTAATTAACTAGTATTTATTTACCATCAAATCAATTCACAACAGCAAATAGGTCCTTTCCTATTAGTTGAGAGAACATGTTGTTAGGAAATTCAATTTCTTCAGAAGAACTGATGGATTTTAAAGCTGAACATTGGGGTCAGAAGCCCTTGTGACCATCCCTTTAATTGATGGCATTGTTAACAAACAGTGAAATAAAACAGTGGGGTCAGAAGAATGCCGTGACTCTCCTTTCAACTGACGGTGTTACTGGCTCACACTGGAATCTGAGAGGAAGATTTTGTAGTAAAGATGCTGGATGAGGGTTGGTGAAATGCTGAAGAAATGATGAGGACAGAGCTGTGAAATGGACAAATGGTCTTTATTCCTTGTACCTTGCAGATTGCCTGAGTAAATGATATTTGTAAATTTGTAACTGTCCAAAACTTGCTTCATTTCAATTTCCTGCTGAGTTTATATATTTAACCTGCTGTTCATGAATGTTCTTGAATTGAAGAAATGTGTCTTCGATTGGCACAACTGTGCAAAGTTGAAAATATTCCTGTGTTGACAACAACACTCGGCTCCTTTGCCTCTTCTCCAGGACCGAATGAGAAAGGGTTTGGAGTCTTTTTCACCAGACGGTTCCCTCTAATCTTTTCATTGATGACTTTCTCTTGCGCCTTACAGAACGTGCTGTCCGATCAGCAGAACCTGTCCGAGGAAAATGGTCACCTCTGGTCATTTACATTGTCCTGGGTTTCTCCATCCTGCTGACAATCGTGATTCTTGCCACTACAATTGCATCCTGTAAGTTTTGTAATATTTTAAACTATTAAACTTATTGTCCTGAATTCTACAATGATAGTTAACAAATTTAATTCAGAGATATGCAGAAATTAGCATGTATTAATAATGTAGCAGTGAAATGCGGCTGGGCTATATAAGGGATGATGGTGAAAGGGGACATGGAAGTTGGACTCCGCTCAACGCGCTTCCACTTCTCACCCGTTACCGTGCCACCCCTCCCCCACCCCCTCGACCCCACCTCAGTCAGCAGTCCACATGCTGCCTCGTCTCCTAATGGCCAAGTTTCCCCTTCAGAGGTACAGGTGGAGCAGCCTTTGGTGCAGTCCTCAAGGGCTCCAAAAGACAGAAGACATCGATGTAGAGCATCTCAACAGTCAGAGTAGGTATCTGAGCAGCCTGGCATTAACTTTACTCAAGCCACATGGGTTGTACCATGGAGTAGTAGGAAAAGGATGCGTAAGGCTTTGTAATTTAACAAGGGTGTACATAGGTGTATGAGAAAATGTTATGTTAAGTTTCTTAGATCACATAAACATTATTCTGTTGCATCAATTTCCCATTTTGCCCATTCTTGTGTGCTGGCGACAAGTTTCTTTTTAACATGTTTGATGACATGAACTGATGGGGTCCAGTGGCAGGTTGTTCAAGAGCTGATAGTTGTTGGCAGTACTGCTTTGCGTCAGTGGCATTGGTAGGGGCGGTAGTGTTGTTAGGTATAGCAACCATTGCTTGTGCTTGTGACATTAGTTGACTGGTGCAACCTTGCATTAATAATGACGTCCCTGACATTGCATGAGCAGGGAAGAAAACAGCTTTGAATGCTGAATATTTATCACTATATATCCCTGAAATGGATTGACAGTTGCTGCTGGGTTCTCGCCTCGCTTTTACTGGAAAGTTTCACGAAGGCCATTGACCCAATTTTAAAGTCAAAAGTCTGAGTAACTATAGCTCTAACTGAAGGGGTTGTGAAGATGTAGCCGAACACATTGGAGTGAAATGTGGAAGTTGGCAGGTTGGGGCTGGATTCCCAACTCACTATCAATTTCCCACTTTTTACCAGTCCCACCCACCCATCCACCCCCAAAGCCATGTATGTACTCCTTCATGTTAAACACCTCCGGATAACTCTTTCGGTGAATCTAGCTGAGATTATCAGAGCAGGTCAGTTAGCAATCCCACATTATGAGGATAAACTCGCTAATCTAACATCGAATTGGAATTACACTTTGGAGGGGGTGATTTTCAGTTCTTTAATGCCTGCTTAAAGGAATGACAAAGGAAGAAAGAAAGGTAGAGAGGTGGAATGGTTTTGGGAGGGAATCCCAGCGCTTAGGACCTTAGCAGCTGAAGGCACTGCCACCAATGGTGGAGTAATTAAAATTGAGGATGTTCTGAGGTAAGAATTGGAAGAGAGCAGATATCTTAGAGGGCTGCAGGGCTGGAGAAAATGACAGAGATAGGGAGAGATAGGGAAAGACCAAAGCAACAGAAGCAGGTCATTTCGCTCATGTTGGTTCTTTGCCAGAGCAATTCAGAACTAATCCACTGTTCTCCACTTCCTCTATAGCCCTGTATATCACTCTGCTTAAAATGAGTATCAATTTTTCTGTTAAAAGATGCAGTGGCCTCTGCCTGAACTGTGCCAAATCATCCCCTGCTGTAGCACTCTGCATAAAGAAACCTCTCCTACTCTCCCTCCGCACTTACCTAACTTGCTCCTCACTCCCTCCTCACTCAATTCGCACTCCCCACTGTTTTAGTGACAATTTTAAATTGATGATACCTCATCACTGACTCTCCAGCCTGAAGAAACGTTCTTTCCCTATTCACCTGATCAGGACTCTTCATGATTTTGAAGACCTCTATTAAATCTCCTCTTTGCTTTTTCTGTTCCAGTGGAAATAGTCCTAGTAACTCAAGCTCCTACACTTCCCATGTAACTTCCCAACACCCTGGCATCATCCTGGTGAATCTACATTGAAAGCTCTCTCTGGCTTTAATGTCCTTTCAATAATAGGATGCTGAAAACAGCAAATTATAGCCATTGACTTGTATGAATGCATAGCTTTTTGATTTTTCTCATGTATGCCTTTCATTATATGTCTCATGGCCATTAAGGGATTGTAGCTTTCCTTCCCTAAGGGCATTAATGAACTAGACGGGTTTTTATGTCAATCAATGATAGCTTCACGGCACCATTACTGAGACCAGCTTTCAATTCCAGATTTTTAGTAATTGACTGAATTTGAATGTCACCAGCTGCCATGGTGGAATTTGAACCCGTGTCCCCAAAGCATCATCCTAGGCCTCTAGATTACTAGTTAAAGGATGTTATCACTGTGCCACCACCTCCCTTGATCCATTAATACCCCAGCTAGCAAAAATCTATCAAACTCCAATGTAAGAAATAAAAGAAAAATGAGCTAGCATTTGCTACTTGATGTGGGAGAGAGTTCCACACTTTGGTCCAAAATTGATGACCTCATACTTACCTGCATTGAAATCCATCTGCACAGTTTTGCCCACTCACTTAATCGATCAATGTACCTTTGAAATTTTATGCTCCCACCTACACCACTTACTGTACCACCAATCTTAGTATGATCAGCAAACTTGGATATATGGCTCTCCATCTAATTCATTTTAAATAATTGACTAATTGAGACTCCAGGACAGATCTTTATAAGACAACACTGGTCACTTCCATCCAATTTGTGTTCATGTCCATCATCCTTTCTCTCTGTCTTGTAACACCCAACCAATCTTTGAACCAGGTCAATAATTAGCTTTAAATTCCATTAGCTTTAAATTTAGCTAGCAGTCTCTTATGTGAAACCTTATTGAATGCCTTCTGTAATTCCATATAAATTACATTCATAGATATTCTCCTGACGACTACTCCACTTTCTTCCTCAAAAAATTCACTTCAGTTTATCGGATATGATCTACTCTTTTCAAATTGATGTTGGCTCACTGTAATCAGCTCAAATTTCTGTAATTTCTCTGTCATGCTGTCCTTAATTCTAAATTCCAATAACTTCCCTTCAACAGATGTTAGACTAACTGGTTTATAATTTCATGATTTCTCTCCCTCACCTCTCATCTCACACCTCTCCACATAAAATTGCATCTGCCTCCTGTCTGCCCATTTCACTAACCTCTCCATGTCGACCTGACATCTTTTACATTCTACTTCACTCGTTGTAAAGCCACTACTTTTCAGTTTTCAGTCGTTATGTGATTCTCTTCTCTGCCAGATTCCAACTCAACTAAACAAAGAACAAAAGGGTTCCTGGACCCAGCTCTGGTCCCTGAAATAACACGTCCAATCCTTCTCTAATTTCCATGCGATGGGTGTGGGAGGGGGGGCTCACAACAATCCTTGCAGGGGTGGGAGGGGAGGGAAGGGGAACTTCACTTTGGCTGGGAAAACAAAGGTTACCTTAACATGTGATATTGTCCATTCGAGACAGGGGAGGCAAATCCAGTCTATGCTAATGTGCGAGAGTCAAATCCTTGTTTCCTTTTCAGTTGCTCAGATGCTCAGTGAAATGAAAACGACAGTCACAGATTTCAAGGTGGAACTTTCCCAGTTGAAGAGTAATGGTGAGTGTGAAATCCCAATCTGATAAAGGAGACGGTCCTGTTTGGGTGAAAGTCACTTGAATAAAACTTCTGTATTTTGATTTGGGGTTTGGTTTGTGATTGGAGCTAAATTCTAATACCCATCCTGTACTGATACAATGTTAAGTAGTTTGTTGTTATAATCTATCTCAGAGGAGTCAAACCTATGGCAGGTGGAACAGTTTCATCCAGCCCACAGTGTCCTCTGCTTAGAATTTGGCAAGTCTCCTGGAACGGAACATCAGCTCCTGGAATAAAAGCAGATGCTGGAAATCTGAAATGAAAGGTCTGATGGAAGGTCATCAACCAGAAACGTTAACTCCTTTTCTCTCTCCACAGATACTGCCAGACCTGCTATTTCCCGCGCTTTCTGTTTTTATTATAAATCCCCCGGACCCTGCTTCAGCAATCCAGGAGAGCTGGGCCTTTTAAGTTTCATACCACCTGTCTTGCTGTGTTACAGCATCACCCCCCACTGTGTGTCATCACCTCCCTGCAGTGTGACATCATTACCCTGCTCGGTGACATCACCACCCCTACCCTCCCTCCCTGCACACACTACAGCAATGGAACACTGGTTGGGGTGAGATCGATGTTTCTGCGGTGATGCCCAAGTGGTTGAACCGCTTTGAAGTTTTGCCCTAAATGGTTTAGTTTAGTTTAGACATACAGCACTGAAACAGGCCCTTCGGCCCATCGAGTCTGTGCTGACCATCAACCACCCATTTGTACTAATCCTACACTAATCCCATGTTCCCTACCACATCCCCACCTGTCCCTATATTTCCCTACCACCTACCTATACTAGGGGCAATTTATAATGGCCAATTTACCTAGCAACCTGCAAGTCTTTGGCTTGTGGGAGGAAACCGGAGCACCCGGAGAAAACCCACGCAGACACAGGAAGAACTTGCAAACTCCACACAGGCAGTACTCAGAATTGAACCCGGGTCGCTGGAGCTGTGAGGCTGCGGTGCTAACCACTGCGCCACTGTGCCGCCCCTAGTGTTGGTGTTGAGCTTCTTTGTTGTTGTTGTGTCACACTCCAGACTTGTGCCTTGTAGGTAGTGCAGAGGCTTTGACTAGTGAGGAGGTGAGGCACGTGCCACAGAATATGCAGCCTCTGACCTGCTCAAGTAGCCACAGCCTTTATGTGGATGGTTCAGTTAAGTTTCTGATCAATGGTGACCCCCAGGATGTTGATGGTGAAGGATTTGGCAAGAGCAATCCCATTGAATTTCAAATGGAGGTGATTACATTCTCTCTCTCGGTCAGTAACTGGCATTTGTGTGACACAAATATTACTTGCCACTTGTCAGTTCAAGCCTGGATGTTATTGAAGTCTTGCTGCATGCAGACATGGCATCATTTTGTGATGAGGAATGTGAATGGACCTGAGCACTGCAATCATCAGCAAACATCCCCACTTCTGACATACCTGGACAATTTTTCACATTGTCAGGTTGATACCAGTGTTGTAGCTGTACAGGCAAAGCTTGGCTAGGGGCACAGGTAGGAGAGCAGGTCTCCAGCACTATGTTGTATCATGACTTTAAGTGGGTACGTCCATAATCTGTAGACATCATCAGACAGGATATGATGTCGTCTGTCATAGGCACAGTAGTTGGAATATGTTAGTTGACCAAGAAAGACATACTAGAAAGAGCTCTCCAGCAATGTGTATATACTACTCTAATCTTTGAATAAAAAGTATCGCTCACCTACTTGAGTGATTGGCAAGTTTGTGTTTGAAACATAGAAAGAACCACAACACACTACAGCTGATACATTGTCAGGGCCTGTAGCCTTTGCTTTTCTAGCTGTTTCTTGATATCAGGTGGAGAGTTTCGAATTAGTGAAGACTGGCATCTATTATCCCTTGGGGGTGACCCCTTGGGGATGAGCGATCATAATATGATAGAATTCTTCATCAAGATGGAGAGTGACATAGTTGATTCTAAGACTAGGGTCCTGAAACTTCATAAAGGAAACTACGAAGGTTTGAGGTGCGAGTTGGCTATGATGGATTAGGAAACGTTACTTAAAGGGATGATGGTAGATAGGCAATGGCAAAGATTCAAAGAGTGCATGGATGAACTGCAACAATGGTTTATTCCTGTCTGGCGCAAAAGTAAAACGGGAAAAGTAGCCAAACTATGGATTACAAGGGAAATTAGAGATCCAGGAAAGAGGCATACAAATCCACCAGAGAAAACAACAGAACTGAGGATTGGGAGCAGTTTAGAATTCAGCAAAGGAGGACCAAGGGATTGATTAAGGAGGGGAGAATAGAGTACGAGAGTAAGCTTGTGGGAAACATAAAAACTGACTGTAAAGGTTTCGAGAGGTATGTGAAGAGAAAAAGATTGGTGAAGACAAATGTAGGTCCCTTACAGTCAGAAACAGGGGAATTTATTATGGGGAACAAAGAAATGGCTGACCAACTAAATGCATACTTTGGTTATGTCTTCACAAAGGAGGACAAAAATATCATACCAGAAATGTTGGGGAACAGGGTTTAGTCAGAGGGAGTAACTGAAGGAAATCTGTATTAGTAGAGAAATGGTGTAGGGGAAATTGATTGGATTGAAGGCTGATAAATCCCCAGGGCCTGATAGTCTACATCCTAGAGTACGTAAGGAAGTGGCCCTCGAAATAGTGGATGCATTGGTGGTCATCTTTCTAGATTCTATAGACTCTGGAACAGTTCCTATAGATTGGAGGTTAGCAAATGTAACCCCACTATTTAAAAAGGGAGGTAGAGAGAAAGCCTGACGTTGGTAGTGGGGAAAATTCTAGAGTCCATTATCAAAGATTTTATAGCAGAGCACTTGGAGAAAAGTGGTAGAATCGAATAGAGTCAACATGGATTTATGAAACGGATATCATGCTTGACAAATCTACTAGAATTCTTCGAGGATGTAACAGTAGAGTTGATGAGAGTGGGAGCCAGCGGATGTGGTTTATTTGAACTTTCAGAAGGCTTTCGACAAAGTCCCACATAAGAGATTAGCATGTAAAATTCAAGCGCATGGGATTGGGGCTAGTGTATTGCGATGGATAGAAAATTGGTTAGCAGACAGGAAACAAAGAGTAGGAATAAACAGATCATTTTCTGAATGACAGGCAGTGACTAATGTGGTACCGCAGGGATCGGTGCGAGGACCCCAGCTATTCACAATATATATTAATGATTTAGATGAGGGAAAATAATGTAATATTTCCAAATTTGCAGATGACACAAACTGGGTGGAAAGATTAGTTGTGAGGAGGATACAGAGAGGCTTCAGGTTGATTTGGACAAGTTGAGTGAGAGGGCAAATGCATAGCAGATACAGTATAATGTGGATAAATGTGAGGTTATCTACTTTGGTAGCAAAAACAGGAAGGCAGATTATTATCTGAACGGCTATAAACTGAGAGAGGAGAATGTGCAGCGAGGCCTGGGTGTTCTCGTACACCAGTTGCTGATGGTGCATGCAGGTGCAACAGGTGGTAAAAAAGGCAAATGGTATGTTGGCCTTCATAGTGAGAAGATTTGAGTACAGAAGCAGGGATGTCTTGCTGCAATTATACAGGGCCTTGGTGAGGCCACACCTGGAATATTGTGTGCAGTTTTGGTCTCCGTATCTGAGGAAAAATGTTCTTGCTACAGAGGGAGTGCAACGAAGGTTTACCAGACTGATTCCTGAGATGGCGGGACTGACGTATGAGGAGAGATTGACTCGGTTAGGATAATATTCGCTGGAGTTCAGAAGAGTGAGAGGGGATCTCATAGAAACCTATAAAATTCTAACAGGACTGGACAGGGTAGATGCAGGAAGGATGTTCCCGATGGTGGTGGAGTCCAGAACCAGGGGTCATAGTCTAAGGATACGGGGTAAACCTTTCAGGAGTGGGATGAGGAGAAATTACTTCACCCAGAGAGTGGTGAGCCTGTGGAATTTGCTACCACAGAAAGCAGTCAAGGCCAAAACATTGAATGTTTTCAAGAAGGAGTTAGAAATAGCTCTTGGGTCTAAAGGGATCAAAGGATATGGGGTGAAAGCGGGAACAGGCTACTAAGTTGGATGATCAGCCATGATCATAATGAATGGTGGAGCAGGCTCGAAGGGCCAAATGGCCTACTCCTGCTCCTATTTTCTATGTTTCTATTACAGTGGGGGACCTCAGGGGGTCATCCATTTGTTACTTCAGGATAAAGATGATTGTCAGTGCTTCAGGCATGCATTTTGTAATCATGTGTTGGGTTCCACCACAATTTCTGGAGACTCTCGACTCAGTTACTTTGGGAATTGTCCACCAGCATTCATGACTAAATATGAAGGAACCGCAGACCTTTGACCTGATCCGTTAGTTGTGGGATCGCTTAGCTCTGTCTTTTGCATGGCGTTTCTGCTGTTTAGCATGCATGTAGTCCTGTGTTGAACTTCACCAGGTTGTCACCTCAGGCTTAATGTTGTTGTGGCGATAGGGTCATAGTGGGGGTGTTGAAAGTTGGGTGGGCCCCCATTGCAATTCCACGGTGGACAGGCAGTTAACTGCCCACCATCTGGGGCGCCATCCCTTTAAGGGACGAGCCCCTGCCTCCAGAGCTGCCAGCCAATCGGATGACTGGCAGCTCTGCAGTACCTGTAACACCACTGGGAGCAGTGGCCACTTCCTATATTGCAGGACCTCCTGCAGTAACAAGGACATCAGAGACCCCCGAGAGAGATATGTGGGGTCAGGGTCATTAGGGTCATGTAGGCATGCACCAGTGACGACATGGGATGTGGAGGTCGGGAATGTGTCTCTCATTGGGGTGACAATCGTTGCCGGGCAGGCTCTCTGGAAAGGTTGCCCCAAAGGAGGGATGCCCCAGCCCCAATATGAGACCACCAACTCTCCATGGCAGTGGGCACTTCCACTTTCTATTAAATTGAGGTGGAGACTAGAAAGAGGCCGTGGACATTAATTGGTCACTTAAAGGCCTTAATTATCCTGGGGCTGTGCTTGGCCTTCCCCTCCCTGGACTAAATTGGAAGCCATGGGAAGGTGACGGACACTCCAACCCCCACTGTCTCACGCAATTTTATGCACCCCCCTCCTCTATTCCCATCCCTAAGGGGCCCATAAAATTCAGCTACTCATTTCATTACTCATAAACTGCTCCTGACATGCTGTCCTACACTCCTCACTGAAAGAAGGTTGGTCATCTGACTGGTTGGTGACAGAGGAATGAGGGATATGATGGGCCATGAGGTTACAGATTATGCTGGATTATGATACATGTACAACTGCTAATGGCCCACAGCGTCTCATGGATAGCCAGCTTTGAGCTACTGGATCCCACGTAGCACGGTGATAGTGCATAAGACAAAATGGAGGGTGCCTTCAGTGTGAAGACAGGAATTGATCTCCACAAGTTCTGTGCTATGGTCACTCCTACCAATACTGCTGTGGACAGTGTTACAACCGAGGCGGGAGGAGTGCATTGTTTATTCTAGTTCCACTTCTCCACAGTTCACAATATATTTACATTTTTACCACTTACCGATACGGTCAATCATATACTCTATTTTTATCCCAGAATAAAATACACCAACCAGGTTTCTTTAATAAACAACAAAATTATCTGTTTATTCTAACACAAGTGTTACGAACAGGTGAGAAAGAGGAAGAGGGTTCCCTTTCAGCCTTCACCTGGTCTTACTGTTACAGGGTTTTGTTTTTAACACACCATGCTTTTAGTTCCCCCGTGGTGAATCCTTGTTCACTGCTTTCCAATTATAAAGCAAAGAAACCAGCACAAACAGGCTTTCTTAGGTTTAAAGAAGAAAGACTGAAATTTATTAAAATTTATTAAAAATTGGTGGCACAGAGGCGCAGTGGTTAGCACCACAGCCTCACAGCTCCAGCAACCTGGGTTCGGTTCTGGGTACTGCCTGTGCGGAGTTTGCACGTTCTCCCTGTGACCGCGTGGGTTTCTGTCGGGTGCACTGGTTTCCTCCCACAGCCAAAGACTTGCAGGTTGATAGGTAAATTGGCCATTGTAAATTGCCCCTAGTGTAGGTAGGTGGTAGGAGAATGGTAGGGATTAATGTAGGATTAGTATAAAATGGGTGGTTGTTGGTCAGCACAGACTCAGTTGGCTGAAGGGCCTGTTTCAGTGCTGTATCTCTAAATATAAAAAAAAATACACTTAAACTCTAATTCGGTAAATGCCTACGGATACACGATGTGCCCACGCTAGCATGCATATGCAATACACACAAGTGCAAATAGAGACAGAGAAGAGTGGAAGAGAAAGTAAAGTGGAAAGGTTTGAGGCAATATCTGAAGCATTGTAGTTGCGGTTCTTTGAGTTCATTGTGGAGTCCTTGATTGTAGGTAGTTGTTTCTTTTCGTTGTAGCCCAGTATTCTTCTTAAACCTTGTTCACTGTAGGAGACTTTTCTCTCTTGGGGTTCATGTGTCTTCAGTGGGTTTTGGAGTTCTGTGAGAAAGAGATGGGAACAGCAGGAGAGGCTATGGTGAGCCATCCAGGAGAGGTCTTTCCAATCCAGGAGCAAACAGCTTTCTACTGACGCTCAGTTCAAAACTGTACAATTCAGAAAAAAACCCCAGGCTGCCAAGCAGGTTAGTCATGTGACTAACTGGTTTGGCCTTTTCTGTTTGTGGGCTGTATTGAGCAGGGAGTAGCTCCTTTGTTCTGTGCACTGTCTGTTAATATGCAAAAATGTCTTTCCAGCCGGGGGCCTGGCAACCCCTTTGTCACAGGCCTTCTCTTCTCCCTAGCAACAATTTGAAATTTAATGTCCCTATTGTAAAATTAATGTGCCTCATTCTTGGCAGGTGGGGCCTGCATGACACAAGTCAACCAGTAATGAAGTAATGCATAAACACAGATTAAAATATTAAAATTCCCTTTTTACCTTAGCCCCTTACACTCACACATACACATTTATCAGTTAACAGGAGAAAAATGAAGGGATTTTTGTTTTTTGAGCTCTATTACGGACAAAAAAAACACTTGGGTTGAATACTTGCTCATTGTTGAAGATTCAGCAGATGATATATGTTGTGTTCCAAAACTGGCATACAGTCTGGCTTCCGAGTACTGCGATCTTTTAGAACAGTTCTTTTCAGGTGGCATTGTGAATTAATTTGTAGTTTTTCTTCAAAGACAGGAGACGATATTAATTGACACAGTGGACTTCTCAGGTGAGAAGTGAGAGGTGAGAGGTGCTGGAAAGTTGAGAGGGATCGTGGTTTTCTCTCTTTCCTTGGGAATTCTCTTCTCTCCTTGGAAGTTCTCTCCCTTTTTCTACAGTTCAACCCTAACTCAAAACAATTTAAAAGCAAAACTGACACCAGGAGGTCAAACATTTGATCTCCATCAATCTTGACCTGTCACTTCATCGTAAACAGCTTCTCCAGATATCCAAAGTTCTCTGTCGTTTATTGAGCTGGAAGTCAGGTGGTTTCCCAGAAAGGCTTGTTTTCCTCATTATTTCTCAAAGTCAAATGGCCTTTACATGACCCTCTTTGAAAGCCCCAAAGTTTAACATTTCTTCAATCTTTCAAAAATGAATCCTCAAAAAATATTTTTAACAAAACAGAGGCAGTACACAACAACAGGGCGGCACAGTGGCACAGTGGCAAGCACCGCAGCCTCACAGCTCCAGGGACCTGGGTTCAATTCTGGGTACTGCCTGTGCGGAGTTTGCAAGTTCTCCCTGTGACCGCGTGGGTTTTCGTCGGATGCTCCGGTTTCCTCCCACAGCCAAAGACTTGCAGGCGATAGGTAAATTGGCCATTGTAAATTGCCCCCAGTGTAGGTAGGTGGTAGGAAATATGGGATTACTGTCGGGTTAATATAAATGGGTGGTTGTTGGTCGGCATAGACTCGGTGGGCCGAAGGGCCTGTTTCAGTGCTGTTTCTCTAAATAAAATCCGATGCAAGTTGCCAAAATGGTCAAGCTAATTCACGAGGGTCGTGGTTATCTGACTGACCTAGTAATCCACCGACCTTGACTAAAAATCCAGGAAGTGTGAGTTCAAATCCCAGTGTGATAGTTTAAGAATTTGAACTCAGTTCAAAAAAAATCTGGAAATAGAAATCTAAAATCAGTAAAAGTGTTGATGAATCAGTTAAATTGTCATAAAATCCAAACTAGTTCTCCAGTGTCCTTTAAAAATAGAAACCTGTTGTCTTTACCCAGTCTGGTCCATATGTGAGTCGAGTCCCATAACAACATGGTTGACTCTGAACTTCCCTCTCAGTGGCTGAGCAAGCACTCTTATTGACCATGACGAGCTGTCCTGAGATGGTGAGAGTGGACTTCCTCCTTGAACTGTGCAATTCCCGTGGCAATTGTTTTCCCACTATGGGGTTCATTTGGGAATTCCAGGATATTGACTCCCAACAAGGCAACAATGACGTATGTCCAAGTCAGGTCAGTTTGATGAATTGACTGAAGATGGATGTTCCTGTGAGGAACTCCTGCAGTGATATCCTGGGGCTGAGATGTCATGAAACAATGAAGTAAGTGGATAATGGGAAAACATTTTTGATTGGCTCAAATTTTCCAAAAGCCAATCAGAAGTTTATGATGGGGGCACATTTAGTGTCATGGGCTTCATGTGAGACATTTAACATGTCACTAGCTGGCCTCCTGTAGCATTTCTCACAGTTGGATGGACTATACTCTGTGGCACAGTGGCGCAGTGGTTAGCACCACAGCCTCACAGCTCCAGCAACCTGGGTTCGGTTCTGGGTACTGCCTGTGCGGAGTTTGCACGTTCTCCCTGTGTCTGCATGGGTTTCCTCCGGGTACTCCGGTTTCCTCCCACAGCCAAAAGACTTGCAGGTTGATAGGTAAATTGGCCATTATAAATTGCGCCTAGTATAGGTAGGTGGTAAGGGAATATAGGGACAGGTGAGGATATGGTAGGAATATGGGATTGGTGCAGCATTAGTATAAATGGGTGGTTAATGGTCGGCACAGACTCGGTGGGCCGAAGGGCCTGTTTCAGTGCTGTAGCTCTAAATCAAAAAAAAAATCAAATCATATAACCACAGGAACACTGTAACTTTATAATGTGGCATGTAATATTCTGCTGCAAAAGTGGCTCTGTGTTTCAATGGTCTGTCCCTTTAAGGCTGTAGTCTAGTTACTGACCATCGGGATATCCTGAGATCCATCAGCAGATCATTGCTCTTGGTCAAGAGAACATGTAGATTGGCAGATGCTTGTAAATGTCTGCTTCCTGGATAGAAAAGATCAGCATAAAGTAACTGTCTTTCTCTCTTTGCCTATTCTGATTGTTTGAAGTGTGATATACATGTGCTGAACACAAGGTTTTTATACTTTTATATAAAGATTGATAATGTGTTGAGGAGTATCACTGCCCTTTCAAAGTAAGCCTGGAGAGGTGATAATGATCTCTGGAGAAACAGTATCACATGATCTAAAGTGTTTTCCTCTTTCAGTTACAGGAATGTCTGAGGAGACAAGAAGCTCACTCACTGAACTCGGGACTAAAATTTCACAACTTCCGCAGAGTAAGTTAAATAATCATCAGAGAGACCTTTAATCTCCAATTATTCATACTGGAAACTATCTGAATGTTGACACTGGAATCAGCTGATTGATAATACTGTACAGCTACTCATCACTGACTCCAGTTACTATATACATTTGTATCTGGTGTGATCACATCAGCAAGCAATTTCCCTCCTCTCTCTGCTCCTGGAGATGCTCAATTCCCCAACTGACAGGAGGGGAAAGGTTACCCCAGGGTTTCCAGCTACCCCAGGAGGGGGAGGGGGTGGGGCAGAGCTCCGGTGTCTATAACAAGTGCAGGCATTGCAATCGTGTGGATCTGAAGGGAGGGGTCACCAGCACCTGGAGTCTGAGTTTTCTCTGTGAATACAAGTTGTGTGCGGGGTGTTTAAAGATAATGTGGCCTGTCCTTGGGCCTGGGGCTCTCAGAGGACAGGCCACAGTGCCCTGTGGTCAGTGGATTTCATCCTCCACAAGGACCCAGCAGATCCTTTGGCTCTTTGTGGGTAACAGATACAAGGGTCTGTAATTTCACTGTCCTCTGGCGAGGTTTCGGGATTGGAGCAAAATTAAAGAATGTAATGTTAGGAGAAGTCCTTGATGCGATCCAACCTCCGAGCAATCTTGCTCGGCAGCATGTGACTGGGACTGGTTACCTGCTCAGCAGCTGTGGGGAACTAATTAGACTCAAATAACTGCTCTCTAAGGGCCAGTTTGGTGCAGTCTGCCTGATGGCATCTGGGTCACCCACTGAGGCCGAAGCTGCGCAGCTGCCTAGAGGCAGCCACCGGGTTGCAGGCCGGGTACCATCGACGCCTCCTCTAGATCCCCTGATCTCAGAGCCACGGGGATCAGAGGGCTACTGCTTCTGCAGGCCATCCTGTGGAGGGGTTCCCCTTCATCAATGATGGCTTGGCAGCTGTGGCCACATTTCTTTTTTACAACTGTATATTTCTTCACAGGACGCTCCCATCTTGCTGCGTCCTCTTGTTCTTCTACCTAACCCATATTGCCCATCTCTCCCAGTGGGGCTGCCAGCCTAACATCACAGTTGGCCGTCTGACTGGGTCACTAGGTTCCTGGTCCACTCTTTGCCCTTAATTGGACGGGGCTCTGGGATGTGGCTTCTTAATTGGCCTCCCCGGGAAGATTGCACCTGACATCCCACCATGGCCACTTCTCGGTTCCTGAATCGGAATTGTGCCCAATGTTGGGATCGCGATCCATTGAAAAAATCCAGCACAAGGCCTCACAGCCAAATACATGATTGAGTTATCTGCCTGCAGCAGCGACTGGCCTTTCTGACCCCACTGCTGGGTGCCAACCGCTGCCTGGGGCCAGGCCTTTGTCGGGGTCAGGGCCTTGTTAATCACCAGAAACCAGAACTCCAGACAGGGTCAGGTCAGGAGATGCACACTTTAGATGTGCTTTATCTCACTCGAGCAATATCGGGGTGCCCCTGCCTCCCCCACTATCCCACACAGATTTCCCGGGAGTCTCCAGCAATTGAATATTAATCAGCAGGACACCATTGTAAACAACACTCAAGAAAAATCAGAGCTGGTATGAACAAAATTGTGCTATTTTAATTTTCTTTTGGACAACTGGTTCATGCTGATATTTCTGCTCTACTCGAGCCTCCTCCAATCCTACTTCATCTCCCCCGATCAACATATCCTTCAATTCATTTCTGCCGCATCTGCTTATCCAGCTTCACATGAAATGCATCTATTGTATTCACCTCAACTACTCCCTGTGGTAACGATCTCCACATTCTAACCTCTCTCTGAGTAAAGAACAGCAGCAACACTTGCATTTCTGTAGCACCTTGAACAAAGTAACATGTCTGAAGGCATTTCATAGGAGCATCATCAATCATAATTGACACCAAGCCACGTAAAATGATAGAATGATTACCAAAATCTTGGTGAAAGTGTAAGGTTTTCAGGAGCATCTTAACAGAGGAGAGACAGGAAAACAGACAGAGATTTAGGGAGGGAATTCCAGAGTTGACGGTCCAGACAGCAGAAAGCACAGCTGCCAATGGTGGAGCAACTGAAATAGGAGATGCACCAGAGGCCAGAATTGGAGGGGTGCAGAGACTCGGAGGGTTGTAGGGAGAGAGGAGGTTACAGAGATAGGGATTGGTGAGACCATGCAGGGATTTCAAAATGCGGATGAGAATTTTTAAATGGAGTTACTTGACTGGGAGCCAATCTCAGTCAGCAAGGACTGGGGTGATAGGTGAACAGGACCTGGTGCGGGTAAGAATACAGGCAGCAGAGTTCCAGACGAGCAGTTGTTTATGGAGGGCGGAAGGTGAGAGGCCGATCAGGAGAGTGTGGAAAGAGCCAAGTCTACAGCTAACAAAGACAAGGATGAGGGATTCAGCAGCAGATGAGCTGAGGCAGGGGTGGAGTCAGGTGATGTTACAGATGTAGAAATAGGTGGTCTTGGTGATCCTGTGGATATGTGGTCAGCAGCTCATCTTGGGGTCAAATATGACATCAAAGTAGTGAACAGTCTGGTTCAGTCTCAGACAGTTGCCAGGGAGAGGGATGGAACTTTCTCCTAAACTCCCTATTGGATTTATGAGTGATAATCTTATTCATAGCTCCTAGTTTTGGACTCCCACAAGTGAAAGCATCTTCTCCAAGTCTATCCTATCCTCCCCTTGCATTATTTTAAAGCTCTTTACTGAGTCATTCCTCAGATTTCTCTTTACTGGAACAAAGGTCCCCAGCCTGTTAAGTCTTTCATGAAAGGAATAACCTCCCAGTTCCGGTATAATCCCGATGAATCTTTCTCACACATTCTCCAGTACCTCGATATCCTTTTTGTCATATGGAGATCAGAACGGTTCTGCCGGTTTTGGACCAGAGACTGCCCTCAATTATTTAATTGAGATGTCTGGGCCTTACACTGAGCTCCCCACAGGATTTTCCCTCTCACCTCTCATCCTGTGCCCCCATCCAGCCCAGACAAATCTCCAGTTAAAATTGGCCTCTGTATTTGAGGTCAGGTCGCAACATGGATGAGTGTTAATAGGATGAAAGCATTAATTTTCAAGGATGGGATGGCACCACAGAAAACCAAACTGGTTCACCAATGCGGGCAAATGGGATTTGATGCAAAGAAGTTTGGGGAACTGCATTTTCAGAGGAAGAAACAAGGCATGGGAATATACAACAACAACAAGACCTTGCATTTGTGGAGTGCCTTTAATGTCGTGAAACATTCCAGGGCACTTTGCAGGAGTGTAATCAATGAAAATTGGACACCAAGCCACATAAGGTGATATTTGGGGAGATGACAAAAAGCTTGGTCAAAGAGATAGGTCTAAAGGAATGACTTAAAGGGCGAAAGAAAGGTAGAGAGATGGAATGGTTTTAGGAGAGAATTCCAGAGCTTCGGGCCTTGGCAGCTGAAGGCACTGCTGCTAATGATGCAGTAATTAAAATTGAGGATGCTCTAGATGTCAGAATCGGAGGAGAGCAGGCATCTCAGAGGGCTGCAGGGCTGGAGGAGATGACAGAGATAGGGAGTGTGTACACTCAATGGAAAGACCAAAGCAATGGATGGAGGTCATTTCGCTCATGTTGGATCTTTACCAGAGCAATTCAGAACTAATCCACTGTTCTCCTTTTCCTCTGTATCCCTGTATATTCCTCTGCTTAAAATGAGTATCAATTTTTTTCTTAAAAGAAGCAGTGGCCTCTGCCTGAAATAATCCCTTTGCCAAATCATCCTCTGCGACAACATAAAGAAACCTCTCCTACCCTCACTCCTACCCTCACTCCTACCCTTTCTCCTCATTCTCTCCTCACTCTATCCTCACTCCCCACAGTCTTAGTGACAATTTTAAATTGACGAAACCTCATCACTGACTCTCCAGCCTGAAGAAAAGAAATTTTCTTTTCCCTTATTCACCTTATCAGGACACTTCATAATTTTAAAGACCTCTATTAAATCTCTTCTTTGCTTTCCCTGTTCCAGTGGAATTAGTAATAATATCTCAAGTTTCTACACTTAATTAGCTTTCCAACCCTGGCATCATCCTGGTGAATCTCCACTGAAAGTTCTCTCTGATTTTAATGTCCTTTCAGTGAAAGGATGCTGAAAACAGCAAACAGGTCAGCAACGAGAGTCTAATCATTGACTTGTATGAATGTATTGTTTCTTGATTTTCTCCTGTATGCCTCTCATTTATATTGTATATATATCTCTGAGTGCCTTCTGACAACACAACCATGTGCTAACATCATCACTGTGTTATGAACTGTACACCAGCGTGGAACGCATTCATCCTTGCACACATACAGAATGCACCTGAGCTTTGACAGCTTGCCAGTACTAATGCGGGCATGCGTGTGAATACGTTATCACGCAAAGGGACGTCAGCCTCCAGGGTGAGTTTTGGAAAGACGCCTCAATCTCTGCTTCTCTTCCCCGCTCCCTCCGTTCTCTCCCATGCCCACCTGCTTGAGACTGCTCCATTCCGCCGCTCTTGACTGGTCACCGCTCCATCCCGCCACTCATTTCCCACTTCACCGCTAGCACCCCACTCGCTCCCCCTCCCCTGTGCTTCTCTGGGCGGCGAGGTGGGGAGTGAGCAGCGGGAGGGAACGGCGAACAGTCGAGCGCAGGAGAGAATGTTGGGATGGAGCAGCAAGCAGTCGGGAGAGGCGGGCATTGTGGAGCAGCGGGTGGGAGCGTGCGAAGCCAGGCAACTGAAGCGGGGACTTGCCATCCAATTACATTTTTCAAATACTACCTCTTCATTAATACTAATTACTTTCAGTTCCTTTACAACTTTACAGACACCTTTATTTTCTAGCTAGCTTGCATTCATAAGCTCTTTTCTCTCTCTTTGTCAGTTTCTTGGTCCTCCTTTGTTAGAATCTAAATTGCTCCTAATCTTCGGGGGCTCATCACATTTTCTGGCAAACTTATATGCCAATTCCTTGGACCTAATACAATCTTTAACTTCTTTTGATGGCCACAATTAATTCACCTTTCCTGCTGTGTGTTTGTATCTTCGAGAAATGTATATTTGTTGTAAACTGTGTAATACTTCTTTAAATACTAACCATTGCCTGTCTAGCATCAAATCTTTTAATGTATTTTCCCAATCCACCATAGCCAACTTGCCCTTCATACCGTTTTTGTTTCCTTAGTTCAGATTTAAGACCCTAGTTTCAGAATGAAGTATATCTCTTTCAAACTTGATGTAGAATTCAATCATATTATGGTTACTATTTCCTAATGGCTCCTTTACAGCTGGGTTATTAATTAGCCCTTTCTCATTACATAATACTAAATCTAAAATAGCCTGATCCCGAGTTGGTTCTTCAACATACTGCTGCAGAAATCCATCTCATATACACTCCAGGAATTCATCCTCTCTATGTCTAGCTGACATCTTTTACATTCTACTTCACTCTTTGTAAAACCATTACTTTTCAGTCCTCAGTCGTTATGTGATTCTGCTCTCTGCCAGATTCCAACTCAACTAAACCATGAACAATAGGGAACTGGAACTCGCTCTGGTCGCTGAAATATCACATCCAAACCTTCTCTAATTTCCATGTGATGGGCATGGAAGGAGTGGCTCACAGAATCCTTACAGGGCTGGGAAGGGAGGGGTAATTGACTTTGGGGTGGGAAAGCCTTATCATGTGATTTTCTCCATTCGGGACAGGGGAGGAAAATCCAGTCTATGCTAACGTGTGAGAATCTTTTTCAGTTGCACAGATCGTCAGTGAAATGAAGACATCAGAGGCTGACTTCAAAGTGGAACTTTCCCAGTTGAAGAGTAATGGTGAGTGTGAAATCCTAATCTGATAAAGGAGATGATCCTGTTTGGCTGAAAAGTGCTTGAATAAAACTTTTGTATTCTAATCTGGGTTTTGGTTTGTGGCTGGAACTAATATCTAATACCCATCCTGCACTGATACGATGCTGTGTAGTTTGCTGTTATAATCTATCTCAAGGGACTCATATGTATAGCAGGTGGAACAGTTACATCCAGCCCACAGTGTCCTATGCTTAGAATTTGGCACGTCTCCTGGAACGGAATATAAATCCCCCGGACCCTGCTTCTGCAATCCAGCAGAGCTGGACCTTTTCAATTTCATACCACCTGTCTTGCTGTGTTACATCATCACCCCCACTGTGTGTCATCACCTCCCTGCAGTGTGACATCATTACCCTGCTCTGTGACATCAACCACCCCCACCCTCCCTCCCTGCACACACTGCAGCAATGGAACAGTAATGGAACAATAGATGGGTGGTAAGATGGGCGGAGAAGTGGCAGATGGAATTTAATCCTGAGAAGTGCGAGGTGATGCATTTTGGGAGGACTAACAAGGCAAGGGAATATACAATGGATGGTAGGACCCTCGAGTGTACTGAGGGACCTGGGAGTGCTTGTCCATAGATTACTGAAGGCAGCAGCACAGGGAGATAAGATGGTCAGGAAGGCATATGGGATTCTTACCTTTATTAGCCGAGGCATAGAATATAAGAGCAGGGAGGTTATGTTAGATCTGTATAAAACACTGGTTATGTATAGCTGGCGTACTGTGTACAGTTCTGGTCACCACACTATAGGAAAGATGTGATTGCACTGGAGAGGGTCCAAAGGAGATTCACCAGGGTGTTGCCAGGGCTGGAGCATTTCAGCTATAAAGGGAGATTGGATAGGCTGGGGTTGTTTTCCTTGGAGGGGAGAAAGCTGAGGGAGGATCTGACTGAGGTATACAAAATTGTGAGGGGCATTGATAGGATAGATAGGAAGTAACTTTTTCCCTTAGCAGAGGGCGTCAATAACCAGGGAGCATAGATTTAAGGTAACAGGCAGGAGGTTTAGAGGGGATTTGTGGAAAGATTTTTTCACTGAGAACGTGGTTGGAATCTGGAACACACTGCCTGACGGGGTGGAACAAAGAACAGTACAGCACAGGAACAGGCCATTCGGCCCTCCAAGCCTGCGCCGATCTTGATGCCTGCCTAAACTAAAACCTTCTGCACTTCCGGCGACCGAATCCCTCTATTCCCATCCTATTCATGTATTTGTCAAGATACCTCGCTATCGTACCTGCTTCCACCACCTCCCCCGGCAGCAAGTTCCAGGTACTCACCACCCTCTGTGTAAAAAATTTGCCTCACACATCCCCTCTAAAGTTTACCCCTCACACCTTAAACCCATGTCCCCGAGTGACTGACTCTTCAACCCTGGGAAAAAGCTTCTGACTATCCACTCTGTCCATGCCACTCATGACTTTGTAAACCTCTATCATGTCATCCCTCCACCTCCATCGTTTCAGTGAAAACAATATGAGTTTATCCAACCTCTCCTCATAGCTAATGCCCTCCAGACCAGGCAACATCCTGGTAATCTTCTTCCGTACCCTCTCCAAAGCCTCAACGTCCTTATGGTAGTGTGGCGACCAGAATTGCACGCAATATTCTAAGTGTGGCCTAACTAAAGTTCTGTACAGCTGCAGCATGACTTGCCTATTTTTATACTCTATGCCCCGACCGATGAAGCCAAGCATGCCATATGCCTTTTTGACTACCTTATCTACCTGCGTTGCCACTTCAAGTGACCTGTGGACCTGTACTCCCAGATCTCTCTGCCAGTCAATACTCCGAAGGGTTCTGCCATTTACTGTATACTTCCCACCTGCATTAGATCTTCCTAAATGCATTACCTCACATTTGTCCGGATTAAACTCCATCTGCCATTTCTCCGCCCAAGTCTCCAACTGATCTATATCCTGCTGTATCCTCTGACAATCCTCATCACTATCCGCAACTCCACCAACCTTTGTGTCGTCCGCAAACTTACTTATCAGAGTAGCTACATTTTCCTCCAAATCATTTATATATACTACAAAGAGCAAAGGTACTGATCCCTGCGGAACACCACTAGTCACAGCCCTCCATTCAGAAAAGCACCCTTCCACTGCTACCCTCTGTCTTCTATGACTGAGCCAGTTCTGTATCCATCTTGCCAGCTCACCTCTGATCCCGTGTGACTTCACCTTTTGTACCAGTCTGCCATGAGGGACCTTGTCAAAGGCTTTACTGCAGTCCATATAGACAACATCCACTGCCCTTCCTTCATCAATCACCTTTGTCACTTCCTCAAAAAACTCAATCAAGTTAGTGAGACATGACCTCCCCTTCACAAAACCATGCTGCCTCTCGCTAATAAGTTCATTTGTTTCCAAATGGGAGTAAATCATGTCCCAAAGAGCCCTCTCTCATAATTTCCCTACCACTGACGTAAGGCTCGCTGGCCTATAATTTCCTGGATTATCCTTGCTACCCTTCTTAAACAAAGGAACAACATTGGCTATTCTCCAGTCCTCTGGGACCTCACCTGTAGTCAATGAGGATACAAAGATTTCTGTCAAGGTAGAAGCAGGAACCCTCACAACATTTAAGTAGTATTTTGATGAGCACTTGAAATGCCATAGCATACAAGGCTACAGGCCAAGTGCTGGAAAGTATGATCAGATTGGTCGGGTGATTGATGGTCAGTGCAGATGCGTTGGGCTGAAGGGCCTGTTTCTGTGCTGTAAAACTCTATGACTCTCTGACCGGTAGGGGTGAGATCAATGTTTCTGCGGTGATGCCCAAATGGTTTAAACTGCTTTGTAGTTTTGCCCTAAATGGTGTTGAACTTCTTCATTGATATTTTCTCATGCCCCCAATTTGTGCCTTGTACGTACTGTCGAGGCTTTGCCAGTCAGGAGGTGAGCCACATGTCACAGGGGAGATGGTGGCATAGTGGTAATGTCACTGAGTGAGAAATCTAGAGGCCCAGGCTAATGCCCCGAGGACATGGGTTCAAATCCCAACACTAACCTGAAACGTTAACTCTCTTTCAAACTGCACAGATGCTGCCAGACCAGTTGGGTATTTCCAGCACTTTCTGTTATGGACAGATGCAGGTTGAGGATTGGGTCAAGTAGATGCATGAGTGTATTGGTTATCTGATTGACCTAGTAATCTACAGGCCTTGATTAATAATCCAGAGAGTGTGAGTTGAAATCCCAGTGTGACAGTTTGAGAATTTGAACTCAGTTCAAAAACAATCTGGAAATTAAAATCTGGAATCAGTAAAAGTGTTGATGAATCTGTTAAACTGTCATAAAATCCAAACTGATTCTCCAGTGTCCTTTAAAAATAGAAACCTGTTGTCTTTACCCAGTCTGGTCGAAATGTGAGTCAAGTCCCATAACAACATGGTTGAGTCTGAACTTCCCTCTCAGTGGCTGAGCAAGCACTCTTATTGACCATGACTAGCTGTCCTGAGATGGTGAGAGTGGACTTCCTCCTTGAACTGTGCAATTCCCGTGGCAATGGTTTTCCCACTATGGGGTTCATTAGGGAATTCCAGGATATTGACTCCCAACAAGGGAAATAATGACGCATGTCCAAGTCAGGTCAGTTTGATGAAATGACTGAAGATGGATGTTCCCGTGAGGAACTCCTGCAGCGATGTCCTGGGGCTGAGATGTCATGAAACAGTGAAGTAAGTGGATAGTGGGAAAGCATTTTTGATTGGCTCAAATTTCCCAAAAGCCAATCAGATTTTAGTGCTAGGGTCGCATAGAATGTGATGTGCTTCACATGAGACACTTCATATGTCGCGAGACGTCCCTCCCTCCCACCCCCCCACCCCACCTGTAACATTGTTTATGGTAGGCCGGATCATACTCTGGATATAACTACAGGAACACTGTAACTGAGAATGCAGAATGTAGTATTCTGCTGCAAAGATGGCTCTGTGTTTCAATGGTCTGTCCCTTTAAGGCTGCAGTCTAGTTACTGACCATAGGGATATCCTGAGATCCATCAGCAGATCATTGCACCTGGTGAAGAAAACATGTAGATTGGCAGATGCTTGTAAATTTCTGCTTCTAGGTTAGAAAAGATTCGCATAAAGTGACTGTCTTTCTCTCTTTGCCTGTTCTGATTGTTTGAAGTGTGCTAAACTGAAGGTTTTTATAATTTTATATAATGATTGATAATGTGTTGAGGAGTACCACTGTGCTTTCAAAGTAAATCTAGAGAGAAGGTGATAATGATCTCTGGGGAAACAGTATCACATGATCTAAAGTGTTTTCCTCTTTCAGTTACAGGAATGTCTGAGGAGACAAGAAGCTCACTCACTGAACTCGGGACTAAACTTTCACAGCTTCAGGAGAGTAAGTTAAATAATCATCAGAGAGACCTTTAATCTCCAATTATTCATACTGGAAACTATCTGAATGTTGACACTGGAATCAGCTGATTGATAATACTGTACAGCTACTCATCACTGACTCCAGTTACTATATACATTTGTATCTGGTGTGATCACATCAGCAAGCAATTTCCCTCCTCTCTCTGCTCCTGGAGATGCTCAATTCCCCAACTGACAGGAGGGGAAAGGTTACCCCAGGGCTTCCAGCTACCCCGGGAGGGGGTGGGGCAGAGCTCCTGTGTCCATAACAAGTGCAGGCATTGCAATCGCGTGGATCTGAAGGGAGGGGTCACCAGCACCTGGAGTCTGAGTTTTCTCTGTGAATACAAGTTGCGTGCGGGGTGTTTAAAGATAATGTGGCCTGTCCTTGGGCCTGGGGCTCTCAGAGGACAGGCCACAGTGCCCTGTGGTCAGTGGATTTCAACCTCCACAAGGACCCAGCAGATCCTTTGGCTCTTTTTGAACAACAGACACAAAGGTCTGTAATTTCACTGTCTTGCAAGATGGGTTTGGAGTTGGCAACAGGAGAAAGGTTGGGCAATATAACATTGGGGAGGACCTTGACACAATCCCACCTCCGAACAATCTTGCCAGAGGCAGATGTGACCCCGGATACCTGCCGAGCAAGGAAGGGTAGATAATTAAGTGCCCACATATGGCAATTTGGTGCAGTCGCTGGAATCTGCCAAATGGCGGATGTGCCGCACACTGAGGCTAAAGCCGAGCAGCTGCCTGGAGCCGGCCACTCAGTTGCAGGTGGTGGACCATCGACACCTCCTCGAAATCCCCCCATCCCAGAGCCATGGGGATCAGAGGGTCACTGCTGCTGCTGCAGCCCATCCCGTGGAGGGGTTCCCCTTCATCAATGATGGCCTGGCAGTTGTGGCCACATTATCTTTTGCAATTGTATGCGTTTTCATAGGCTGCCTCCATCCTGCTGCATCCTCATGTTCTCCTACCTAACACACGGCAGACACCTTTCCCAATGGGGCAGCCTGTCTATCATCACTGCCAGCCCTCCAATTGGGCCTCCCGGTTCCCTGGGCCAACCACGGTTCTTAATTGGAAGGGGCTCCGGGACGTGGTTCATAATTGGCCACCTCCAGGAAGTTGGCAACCAACATCCTCCCATGGCCACTTCCCGTTTCCCACTCCGGAATTGAGCACGATGTCAGGATTGTGACCTATTGGACAAATCCAGCACAAGACCTCACAGCCAGATACATGACTGTGCTATTTGCCTGCAGCAGAGAGTGGCCTTTCTGGCCCCACTGCTGGGTGCCCAACGCTGCCTGGGGCCAGGCCTGTGTTAGGGTCAGGGCCTTGTTACTAGCCAGAACCCAGAACTCCAGACAGGATCTGGTCAGGAGATGCACACTTTTAGGTGCCTTGTACCTAACTCGAGGGTTGTCGGTCTGTTCCCCACCCCCCACCGTCCCCTATTATTCCACATAGAGTTGCCAACTCTCCCAGATTTCCCTGGAGTCTCCAGCAATTGAAGGTTACTCAACAGGACACCATTGTAAATAAACCTCGAGAAAAATCAGAGGTGATATTAACCAAATTGTGCTATTTGGATTTTCTTTTGGACAACTGGTTCATGCTGATATTTCTGCTCTACTCGAGCCTCCTCCAATCCTACTTCATCTCCCCCATCAACATATCCTTCAATTCATTTCTGCCTCATCTGCTTATCCAGCTTCACATGAAATGCATCTATTGTATTCACCTCAACTACTCCCTGTGGTAACGATCGCCACATTCTAACCTCTCTCTGAGTGAAGAACAGCAGCAACACTTGCATTTATGTAGCACCTTTAAGATAATAAAGTGTCCCAAGGCATTTCATAGGAGGGTTATCAAGCATCATTTGACACCAAGCCGTGTAAATAAGGTTATAGAAGAGATGATCAAAAGCTTGGTCAAAGAGGAAGATTTGCAGCATTTAGGAAGTGAATTGGAGAGCTAAGATTCCAGGCAGCTGAAAGCATGGCCACCAATGGTGGAGCATCTAAAATAGGGGATGTGCAAGAGACCAGAATTGGAGGAGCACAGAGACTCGGTGGGTTGTAGGGCGAGAGGAGGTTACAGAGATAGGGATTGGTGAGACCATGGAGAGATTTCAAAATGCGGATGAGAATTTTTAAATGGAGTTACTTGACTGGGAGCCAATCTCAGTCAGCAAGGACTGGGGTGATAGGTGAACAGGACCTGGTGCGGCTAAGAATACAGGGAGCAGAGTTCCAGACGAGCAGTTGTTTATGGAGGGCGGAAGGTGAGAGGCCGATCAGGAGAGTGTGGGAAGAGCCAAGTCTACAGCTAACAAAGACAAGGATGAGGGATTCAGCAGCAGATGAGCTGAGGCAGGGGTGGAGTCAGGTGATGTTACAGATGTAGAAATAGGTAGTCTTGGTGATCCTGTGGATATGTGGTCAGCAGCTCATCTTGGGGTCAAATATGAAATCAAAGTAGTGAACAGTCTGGTTCAGTCTCAGACAGTTGCCAGGGAGAGGGATGGAACTTCTCCTAAATTTCCTATTGGTTTTATGAATGATTATTTCATGCTCAGGGCTGATAGTGTTGGACTCCCTCATAAGTGGAGATATCTTCTCTAAGTCTATCCTTACATAATTATGTAGATCTCTATGGGTCACTCCTCAGATTTCCCTTTTGTCGGTAAATGGCCTCCAGTCTGGTCTGGTTATGATAGAATAACCTCTCCTTTCTGGTATCATCCCGATGAATCATTCTCACATATTTTCCAGTGCCTCTATATCCTCTTTGTGTAATATGGAAATTAGAATTTTTCCAGTGGTTTTGGACGAGGGACTGCCCTCTATTAGTTCAAGGAGATATCTTGGCTTCCAATAGGAGATTCCTTCTCATCCCTCACTCTGTGCCCCCACCCACTGCGAACACACCCTTGTTAAAACTGCCCTCTTTATTTGGGGTCAGGTTGCAACCAGGAAAAGGGTGAACAGAATTAAAGCATTAATTTATAAGGAGAGGCTGGCACCACAGAAAACCAAACTGGTTCACCAATGTCCCTGAGGCAAACTGAATCTGCCACCCCGTACCCAGTCTGGCTTCAGTCCACAATCATTCTTATTGGCTTCTGAAGTGGATTAGCAAGACACTCAGTTATAAAATAACACTTTAGACTCAACAAGGAGAATATTGAATGGAGCTTTGCTATCAGGCATGGATCAGCTGAATTAAACCTGCAACATCTTCTTCAATATGTGGGATTCAGACTCCCGATCATCTTCACTCAACTGACAGGTCTGACCAAACAGAGGTGGGACAAGGGTTTTACAGTCAGGTGAGAATGGCCATGGAAATCCTCAACATTGGCTCCAGACCCCTCAATGTCTCATGATTTTAGGTCAAACAGGAGAAAAAGTATCACACACTGTCACACATACCATTCCCCCCTCAACTGATGATTCAGCACTCTTACATATTGGACAGTACATGGAGGAAGGTCTGAGGAAATCAAGTGTACAGAATATACCTGGGTGGGGATTTCAATGTCCACCACCCAGCATGGCTCAACTGTATGGCCAATGTGGCCTTGCCACATTCTGAGTGAAATAGCTGCCAGACTGGACCTACAACAGCTGAGGCAACCATCATGAAGAAGGAACTTATTTGACCTCGTCCTCAGCAGCCTGCTTGTCACAGACTTGTCTGTCATCCATAACATTGGTAGGAGTGAACGCTATACAGTCTTTGAGAAAACAATGTCCCGTCTCCACTGTGAGGACACCCTCCATTGCATAGTGTGGCACAATCACCGTATTAAATGGGACAGACCAAGGGGCAGACCTGGCAGTAAAAATAAGGATTCCATGACATGTTTTGGGCCACCAGCAGCAGCAGAATTGTAGACCACCACAATCTGTAAACTCATGGCCCAGAACATCCCCCTGTTCATCCAAAATCATCAAGCCAGGAGACCAGTCCTGGTTGAATGGGCATTAAGGAAGAGCAGAATCATCCTTTCTGTAATGAGGTGACCAGAACTGCACACAGTTGTGGCCGAACCAATGATTTATCCAGTTCCAGCATAATCTCCCTGCTCTTATATTCTATACCTTGACTAATAAAGGAAAGGATTCCATATGGTTTCTTAACTACATTATCAACCTGTCCTGCTACCTTCAGGGATCTGTAGACATTCACTCCAAGGTCCCTCACTTCCTCTGCAACTCTCAGTAATGTCATGCAGACGTTCACCTGCCAGTTAATATTGGAGTATTTAAAATCCCCTACTATTACTGCCTGATTGTTTTTGCACTTCTCAGAGATTTGCATACATATCTGCTCTTCTATCACCCTCTGACTGTTTGGGGGTCTATCTTACACTCCCAGCAGTGTGATTGTCCTTTTTGTTCCTTAGATCGATCCATATGGCCTCATTTGATGAACCTTCCAACATATCATCCCTTATCACAGCTATAATTGTTTCATTGACCAAAAATGCCACTTCCCCTCCTTTCTTATCCCCCTCCTTAATGCACCTGAAAACCCTGTAACCAGGAACATTGAGCTGCCATTCCTGTCCCTCCTTCCGCCATGTTTCTGTAATAGCTATGATAACAAACAGCTGTGTGTCTATCTGTGCCATAAATAAAAACAGAAAGTTCTGGAAATACTCAGAGGTCAGCCAGCATCTGTGGAGAAAAAAGCAGAGTTAATGTTTCAGGTCTGTGACCGTTCATCTCTCTCCACAGATGCTGCCTGACCTGCTGAGTATTTCCAGCACTTTGTTTTTATTTCAGATTTCCAGCATCTGCAGTATTTTGCTTTTATTTTAGGGTCTAACTGTGCCCTTAGCTCATCTGCTTTATTTGCTATACTACTTGCATTGAAGGAGATACCCTTGAGCACTGCCAAACTCTCTTTTTGATTTTCTAACCTTTGTTTCCTCTGTCTTCCAGTCTCATCCACTAATTTTCTGCCTTCCATTTTCATTTCTGATTTTGTCCCAACTGAGTCTACCCTCAGGTCTCCATTCCCCTGACAAACTAGTTTAAACCCTCCCCATAGGACTAGTGTTACAAAGGTTTTCTTTTAAACTCAGAATTTAGAATTCTGTGTCTTTTAAAAACTGAGAAAAGGATTTTTGCTCAGTGGAAGACAGCTACAAATAGTTGGAATTCCTGCCATGTTTTGAAAGGAAGTTCATAAGAAAAGTTGAATATTACGGGTGCTTTGGAAGGAAATTGAACTTGTACAAGGACAGGAAAGCCAACAATTTAAAGGAAACCACAGGAGTCTGGCCTTCCTTAGAGCAGTTTTTTTTGAAGGACAGGAGACACTGTGTCTGGACATGTGGCCATGTTCAGCAAGTTTTTTTTTTACTTTGGAGCCTGAAAAAGCCAGTGAGTTGGACAAAGCGCAGGCATTTGAAATCTTTGCTTTAGCCTGCCTGGAGCAAGAGAGGAAGACACAGAAAAGTGTTACCTCTCTCTGTCAAGCAATCCTACAGCTCTTGAGAAGAAACCCTGCATCCAGAGTGATTCCTGCTGCCTCCTGTGCTCTGAGAAATCCTGAAATCTGAAGAATTCTTCTACTGATAGAATGCTGCTGACCTATGTAGACCTGTTGCTACACCCCTGATGGAAGACCTATGTGATGCCTGCTGGAGGTAAATTGCTGTGAACACCTACCCATCACAGATTGTTCATTAGCCTCGCTTGGAGAGACTGGCATCTGACTATTCGACTCTGGGACAACTCACCATACCGAAAACATTCTACCAGAATGCGATAAACTCAATTATTTTTGTTATTCCGTCTATTCCGAAGAAGCAGCTGTAAACCGAAAATACTTTTCCGCGGTTAACTGTTTTGTTTGAATGTATGTGTGTGTGCGCATGAGGGTGAAAGAAATAAGGAGTTGTTAATGTATATTGATTTATCTCATTAGTAGTTAAGACTTATTATTTCTTTTCTAAATAAATAGTTAATGTTTTTTTTAAAGAAACCTGGTTTGGTGTGCTTTATTCTGGGGGAGCAAATAGAGTGTAAAATTTGGCTAATATTTGGTAGATGAAAAACTTTCTTGATATGCTAGGACCAGTGTAGTAGTGGGACTGAATTAACAGTGCATTACTCCCGCCTTGCTCATAACATAGTAATTAGGGGCTCTTGTGGGATTAAAATCCAATGCTAATTATGTTAATTGTGAGGGGAGTAATAATAAAGGAACCAGGTTTCTTGTGTAATAGGGTAAGGTCTACATCACCAGAATAGCATTAGCAGCTGCTGCAGTTTTTCTGGGAAAGGAGAATGTGTCCCTCAGTGACTTGACAATTTGAACCAAGGTTAAACTAATAGTTGGCAGCATGATTGGAGTTAGAATTGAAATCATGTGCTTAAAAAGCAGAGATAATTGACATAATAACCCAACATCTGAAATTGCAAGAGGAAGAAGAGGAAGATAGTGGATTGAATTTTGCGAGCTCACTGCTGAGAGCAGTGGCGAGCTTGGAAGAAGGCACCGCGCAGGTGCGGGCTGTGCGACATTGAGACCCCTCGATATTCCACCACTCATTCAAATGGAGGGGTGGAGCAGCCACCACCGATGGCGTAAAGGGGTGGCTGCTCCATCCCAAGGCAACAGTATCCCATGCTACCACGCAGGTGCTGGTGCTATTTTTAAAGCACTTCAAGCCCTTTAAATTTTAAAGTCACGTTTTGTGGAAAGTGAAATTGAAAACTTTATTAACTGATCGATGCTCCTCTCCAACCAACAACGCCTCCCCCCCTCCGCGCCCCACTACTGGCCATTTCATGTTATTTACACACTGGAAAACCTCTTCTGCCTAATCATCGACTTTGTCCCCAGAACCTTGTAACGTTGCCCTTCAACCCCTTCCCACCATCCCCTCAGCCAATGGAAGGGTTTTTCCCTGGTCCCCCCCCCCCCCACCCTCACACCCTGAGAATTTCACTCCTCCCCACTCCCCACTAGAACGGAGTTCCGAAAGCATGGGAGTTCTGGCCAGCGGCCAGAATATTGGTGTAGAATGGCCGCCAGGACAAGGTAAGTTAATTTGCATATGTGTTGATTAATTGTAATATTAAAATGAAGGCCCCTCCGCCTTGTGGTGAGGGGGCCGGACCGAAGCCTTGCTGTCACCGGTAAAATGCGGCGGGGCTTTCCCGGCGTTGGGGGTCATGGCAGGCCTCTCCTGGAAGAATTTTCCAGGCCCCTCCACCAGAACTGCCAACATTGGAGGGCTAGTAAAATTCAGCCCAATAAGTCAGTGAGTGACACAGTTGAATTGGCTAAAATTCAGTTAGAGATGGAAAAACTTAGGCTTCAACAGACAAAAGAAAAAAAAACAACAAAATTTAAAAAAAACTGAGGCTGAGAAAGAATTGACAATGAGAAAAACATGAATTTGAAAATGAGGTAAAAGGTGAAAGAGGGAGCATTTCAGAGAGAAAGTGAAAAAGAAGCAAGGGAATTCAAATTAAAAGAGATGGAACTAAGACAAAAGGTTAATCTTGACTCCAGGGGAAATTGCGGTCAGGGAGAATCTGAATCCAGCCCAGGATCCAGCGAAAAGCTGTTTAAATTTATACAAGCTCTCACCAAGTTTGAAGAAAGGGACATAGAGGCATTTTTCATTTCTTTTGAAAAAATAGCCAACCAAATGAAATGGCCAAAGGTAAGCTGGACACTGCTTACGCAAAGCAGGTTGATGGGCAGAGCTCATGACGTTTATGCCATGCTTTCTGAAGCGGCTTCAGCAGATTATTAGATGGCAAAAAAGGCTATTCTTGCTGCATATGAGTTAATCCCTGAAGTTTACCGACAAACGTTTCAGAATCTGCAGAGCTTGACTGGACTGACGTATGCAGAATTTGAGAGGGTAAAGCAAATTCATTTTGATCATTGGATATGGGCAGTAAAGCTGGAAGCCACCTATGAGTACCTTAGAGAACTTGGAGAAGTTTAAAATTCAATCTCTCCAGTAGTGAGAACTCACGTAAAAAAACAAAAAGTTTTGAAAGCCAGTGAAAAAGCCCTTTGCCTGTCATCCCCACAAACCTGAGAAGGATAGAAGGTGGGAGAGTGAAAAGAAGGCAAGGGGACAAGAAGGAACAGCTAGGAACCCTTCAGGATCCCCTCCTCAGGCCAGAAAGGAAGGTGCTGAGGATAAAAGTGATGTTCGCAAGCCGAAGCGTTACCATTGCCGCAAGGTGGAACATTTTTGTTCAGAATGTTGGACGTTGCGAGGTAAACCCATGGGACTTGTTGGGGTACACAAAGCTAATGCAGAGAAAGGGGCTCTGACTGACAGTATAGGAGACCAGGCTGTAGTGTTGATGGCAGCTGTAAATCCAGATACAAAAACCAAAGTGAGTTGAGAATAAGATACCTGAAAATTATAAGGAATTCTTGTCAAAAGGAAAAGTAACTCCATATCCCTCAAGTGAAGCAGGAAAACCTATCATTATACTTAGGGATACAGGAGCAACTCAAATTTTTTTTATTGGGGATAGGTATAACATTTCTACCAGAGAGCGCACTGAATGCTAAAGTTTTAGTTAATGGTATTAGCGGGGAGTATATATCCGTAATTTTGTATCGAGTGCATGCAGAGTGTGACCTAATGTCTGGGATGGTAACTGTAGAAGTTGTCCATAGTTTGCCAGTACAGCGAATTGACCTAATCCGAGGGAATCATTTGGCCAGAGCAAGAGAAACCAAGTGAAGTTAAAGAAACAGAACAATTACAGGAAGAAGTTTGAGACATGTTTCCTTCATGTGTAGTAACTGTGCAATGGCTAAACAAGTTCCATTATTGGTGATAAAACTGGCACCACGGACAGATAGCCGAGTATCTGAAACTTACCTTGGAGATTTAGATAATCCAAATGAGATGTTGAACAAATCTTCTTTAATTGCAGCACAGCAAGCTGATCTAGAGTTACATAGAATAGCACAGTCGGCTCTGACAGAAGCTGAGGCAAAAGGAGTTCCAGAATGCTATTATATTGAAGATAGGGCTCTGATAAGGAAATATAGACTGCCTAATACACCTACGGTCTAAGACTGGATGGTTGATCAACAGGTAGTTGTACCACTTAAATATTGCTGGGAATTCTTAAGGTTAGCGTGTGACATTAGTCTAGCAGGACACAAGGGGATGCAGAAGACCAGATCACAACATTATTACTGGCCAGGCCTTACAAAGGACGTGGTACAGTTTTGTAGGACATGCCACATGTGCCAAATGGTGGGAAAACTGCGACCTACCATAAAACTAACCAGTTATTGAGGAATCGTTTCGTAGGGTATTGGTAGACTGTGTAGGACCCTTGCAAAATCAAAAAGCAGGACATTAACATATACTCACTATCATGGATATGGCTACTCAATTTCCAGAAGCCACTCCCTTGAGGAAAACTACTGATAAAATAGTAGCAGAGAAGTTAACCCAATTCTTTACGAGATATAGATTATCACTTGAAGTTCAATTGGATCAAGGTTCCAATTTTATGTAAAAGCAAAATACTGCAGATGCTGGAAATCTGAAATAAAAACAAAAAAATTCTGGAAATACTCAGCAGGTCTGGCAGCATCTGTGGAGAGAGAAGCAGAGTTAACGTTTCGGGTCAGTGACCTTTCATGAGAACTGGCAAAGGTTAGACATGTAATAGGTTTCAAACAAATAAAGCAGGGGTGGGGCAAAAGAGAACAAAAGGGAAGGTGTTGATAGGACAGATGGTCACAGAGAATAACTGACAAGGACGTCCTGGGGCAAAGGCAAAGGCAGAGAGAGTGTGTTAACGGTGTCGTGAAAGACAAAGTGTTAATGCAGAGAGGGTGTGAAATGATAGAATAATGAAAGCCCTAGGCAAAAGCACAAACATGAAAAAAAGAAGTGGGCAGGCACATGGTGAAAAAAATTGAACGATGAAACAAATTAAAATAAAATAAAAATAAAAAAGGGGGCCAGTCATGCTTTGAAATTATTGAACTCAATGTTCAGTCTGGCAGGTTGATGTTCACTGGAACACTGCAGCAAGCCCAGGACAGATGTGTGGGCATGGGAGGAAGGGGGGAAGTGTTGAAATGGCAAGCATCAGGAAGCTCGGGGTCATGCTTTCGGACTGAGTGGAGGTGTTCCACAAAGCGATCACCCAATCTGCGTTTGGTCTCTCTGATGTAGAGGAGACCACATTGTGAGCAGTGAATACAGTATACTAAAATAAAAGAAGTACAAGTAAATTACTACTTCACCTGAAAGGAGTGTTTGGGGCCTTGGATAGTGAGGAGAGAGGAGGTAGAAGTGCAAGTATTACAACTCCTGTGATTGCATGGGAGTGTGCCTTGGGAAGGGGACAAGGTGTCAGGGGTAGTGGAGGAGCGGACCAGGGTGTTGCAGAGGCAATGATCCCTTCGGAATGTTGACAGGGGAGGGGAGGGGAAGATGCGTTTGGTAGTGGTATCATTCTGGACGTGGGGGAAATGGCGGACGATGATCCTTTGAATATGGAGGTTGGTGGGTGGCAAGTGAGGACAAGGGGAACCCTGTCGCAGTTCTGGGAGGGAGAGAAAGGGGTGAGGCCACATGTGCGGGAAATGGGATGGACACGGTTGAGGGCCCTGTCAACCACAGTGTGGGGGGGGTGGGGGGGAATTCTCGGTTGAGGAAAAAGGAAGACGTATCAGAGGTGTTGTTGTGGAAGGTAGCATCATCAGAGCAGATGCATCGGAGACGGAGAAGCTGTGAGAATGAAATGGAGTCCTTCCAGGAGGCAGGGTGTGAAGAAGTGTAGTCGAGGTAGCTGTGGGAGTTGGTGGACTTATAAGGAATATTAGTAGACAGCCTATACCCAGAGATGGAGACACAGAAGTCGAGGAGGGGAAGGGAAGTCTCAGAGATGGACCATGTAAAGGTGAGAGAAGGGTGGAAGTTGGAAGCAAAGTTGATAAAGTTTTCCAGTTCGGGGCGGGAGCAGGAAACGGCACCGATACAATCATCAATGTACCTGAAAACGAGTTGGGGGAGGGGCCTGAGTAGGACTGGAACAAGGAATGTTTGACATATCCCACAAAACTCTGCTGCTCTCTCCACAGCTGCTGCTAGACCTGCTGAGTATTTCCAGCACTTTTTGTTTTTATTCCAATTTTATGTCTAAGATATTTCAAGAAGTCATGGGGAATTTGGGTATCAAACAGTTAAAATCTTCAGTATATCATCCACAGACACAGGGAGCTTTAGAAAGGCACTATCAAACTCTCAAAACAATGATTAGAACACACTGTCATGAATATCCCTATGATTGGGATAAAGGGCTAAACTTTCTTTTATTGGCTACTCGAGATTCGTTGAATGAGTCAACAGGTTTTAGTCCTTTCGAATTGGATTACAGACATGAGATAAGAGGCCCTCCAAAACTCAAAGACAGGTTCTTAGAACAAAAGAATGAATCTTCGGTCCTGGACTATATAATCTTGTTCTGGGAAAGGCTCACGAAAGGTGCAATGTGGCTCAGAAACACCTTAAAGCATACCAAACCACTATGAAAAAATGGGCAGACAGAAGTGCAAAGACCCGAACTTTTCAACCAGAGGATGAAGTATTAGTATTATTGACTTTATAGGATGAACCATTAAAAGCACGGTTCAATGGTCCGTATAAAGTGGTCAAAAGAGTAGGTAAGGTAAATTACTTGATTGACACCCCCTTTCGCCGGAAAACAAATTGGCTGTGTCATATCAATATGTTAAAGCAATATTATCGCAGGGAGGAGGATAAGCCAGTACAGGTATGTCTGGTAATAAGGACAGATAAGAATGAAAGGGATAGTGAGGATGAAGAAGAAGGAGGCCTGGACAATTCTCAAATTGAACCTGCTACTATCTGGTTAGCTAAAAAGAATGGCTTGGATATTTGGACAACATGCTTTCGTACTTAGATACAAAACAACAAGAAGACCTAACAACACGACTCACAGAATTTCAAAAAGTCTGTAGGGATAAGCCAGGATGTGTACACATGATGTGGATGCAGGGAAATCCATTCCTATAAAACAGCATCCTTATGGCTTAAGTCCAGACAAACAGGCCCAAGTAAAAGCAGAAATCCAATACATGCTG